>NW_024467575.1:9633-597088 GCF_000804445.1 Metarhizium album ARSEF 1941
GTTAGTATAATAATTAAAATATATTTATTATTTTAACTTACCTTATTAAATAGTATATACTTAGAAGTTAAAATATTTTTTAGTGCTTAAATATTCTGCAAAAGTATAGAATTAATATCTCTACTATTAAAAATAAATTTATTATAAATAGTAGGTAAATCTAGAAGTTTATAATTATTATTAATATTCTTAGTTTTAAGCAAGCTAACTAGAATATTTATTATAATAGTTAATAGAGAAAGAAAAGTATAGTAAGGTTAAAGAACTAAATTAAATTAAATTAAGATTTAATTCTAGTTAAATTTATAATATATTTAGAAGGAAATCTTACTAAATATTAATAGAGGAAAAAACTCTACTCTCTATATATATTTCTTAATTACTAATAGTAGTCTCTATAGGTGTAATTTAACTTCTAGCTAATTAGAAAGTAGTAGGCGCTCTATAGCAATAGTTAGGTTAGGTCAACTACAATAGTCAGGTCAGCTGAGGTAGGCAAGCAATAGTCGGGTTATCTGCATTCTCGATGGCAAGCTGCCACACGTAGCATTGACCAAGGACGGACGGGTTGGTTTGTGGCAGGATAATCTTACTTACTTTAAGTACCTAGGTACTCAAAGTACTGGCACCGTGCTGCACGGAGCACTGTCACAGTTACTCCTGACAGCTAGTACTGCCCAAGTACCTAGGTACTTTAATACTTGAGCAGACGAGTGTCTGTTAGCACCACGTCAAAGTACCGGGTACGGAGTACACGTTAGCGGCCGACAAAAGGGACCGAGTCGCGGGAAATTGCATACAGCATGTTTCGTCCGCGACCCAATTTCGCCAGTGGCTTCATTTCTCTCTCGCCCGGCCTATTCAGAGACCTCACCCAAGACCTAGCGTACTTGAGTCTCTAGGCACGTACTCCGTATTCACTACTACTACTACGTCGCACCTACGAGGTACCTACTTAAGTACTTAGTCAGACATGTGGCTGACAGTTGGCGTTGCGATGCCTAGATTGATTGATCTGGCATCGACCACGCCTGTCAGACTGCTCCGTGCCGAGATGGAATCCTGCTGCGGTGCTCCGTACTCGGTCGGCATCGAGTTGGGAGCACACGTGTTGCAATAGTCATGACCTGTGCCGCGAAGACCATTGCCAACAATCAGCAATCAGAGACTCTTCACGCGAGCAAGAGGGAGGACGTACGGACCGGCATCCAAACAGCCTCCCTTGAACCTTGAACGCCAAGACCAAGGGGGGGGGGCTTGGGCTGGTGGTGCGATTCTGCGAATTCCTCGTGCGTCTGACGCTTGCTGGAACAAGGGCGACGTCAGAGACTCAGAGGCGCGAGTTGAAGGTTGTGGGCTGGCCGCTGGCCTCTCCCGACGTGAAGCTACCACTTACGGAGTACTACGCGGTAATAGTCACGAGGCGCGGCTTGCATGCCGTCATCCGTTTTGCCGGCGGGGAAAAAATCATCGACGCCTCCTGGTGCGCGCCTCAGAGAATACAAATCGCGCTACCGAAAGCCACTGGTTTTCGATTGGACTCCCATCGTGCTGCATGTACGGAGCACGGCGATGAAGAATTATCGAATTGAACTGGTACGGAGTACTCGCGGTTCCCGTTGGTTGGCTTTGCTCGGCGCGCACCAGCATCAGCATCAGCATCGTCCCTGGAAATTGAGACTGGCAATTAATATTAATTAATGAAAACCACCATGTACTACCACTGCGACTACTGCTCCTATTACCTCCGCTTTGGTTGTCAGGGGGCCGTCCCGCGACCGCGCGCCGTCCAGACCACGAAACAGCCGACATTGAGAAATTGCCGTCGCAGGGGTCTGCATCTACACACGCGACAGTCTCGTGCACTGGTTGACCCTTAAATTGGATCGGCGCTGTCACTTCCGCACGGAGGTGGACAAATTGGCCATGGCGATGATGCCTGGCGCAATCTCCCCAGGTGCTCCGTAGCGGTGGTGGTGAATGGAAACCATGAATGGGCAAGGGGCCGCTCGACACCAGCACGAACCAGTCTCCCAGGTGTGGCTCATGACATGTGACAGGATGCGGAATTGACGGGCTGCCTCGCTCGCAACGGTGCTGATGCTGATGCTGACGCCGACCGATGCTGACGCTGACTGCTGACGCCCAAGCTCACGCTCACGCTCGCCCTCACCCTCTCGCTGACGTACCTAATCCAGAGCAGTGATGCATGGTGGCTGCTCGCCTCGTGTCTGGCTGGAGCGTGCTTTTGGCCAAGAATCATCACGACCTTCTGCGAATCGTGGTCGGATGGCTCGGGATAGACTGCGGCAGGCAGTTCGATTGTTCGCGTCCGCGTTCCTCAGTTCGCACCAGTGGCCCAACAGCCAAGATGTGGTCTGTCTCTACTGGCCCCTCTGCGAATGCACTCTTTTTTAGTCCAAGGCCTGGGTGCTTGGCATACGTATGTGCGTACCACGTCCAACGTACGGACTCGGAGTACCGTACATGGATGGGCTCGGCTGGCTCCCTGCTCCGTACCGAGTCCACGAGTTTGGTCAATACTCCGTAGCGAGTCCTGCCGGCCATCACTCTCATTCCTCTCTTCGATGGCATGCTGAAGGCTCTTGTGGTATGCTGGATTCATGCAGCCTCGCGCAGACGTCTCTGGATCAATGTCGCTTCAACTTGGCTTGGCGAAGCAAAAGTCGCAGACCAGTTGTGTTGGCCTTTGCAGCTGCGAAACATGGGCCGTCGTAAGCTAGTCGTAGGCATCGTGGCGCATCGGCATTTGCCAAGCTCCGTCGCCGACCGCGGGATGAGAAAGATGGATGACGGTCTTTGTGCTTTGTAATGAGCACGGAAGAATTAATGTGACGTCGTGACAGCCAGCATAGCGTACATACTCAAGTACGATGCAGGTTGAAGACGGCAACTTGACGGGCGGCGGTGGCCAAGCGCTGGCCCTGGCGAGCACAAACACACACAAACACCATTTGCCCCTTGGTCAGACTTCAATGTGATGCCGGCCTCGCGACATCGGCATGCTCCTTATGGAGTACGATGATGCGACGCCGAGGCCACGACGGCATTGAGTACTGTCGCGTCAACCGTACTCTGCAGTGCCGTGGATTGTTTAAGCCGCATGGCACATGCCGAGTGGCTGTACGGCGTATCCGGTACTGGAGATGACGGGCGTGTGGCATGGCTCCAAGATGAACCGACAATACATCCGTACTATCTCGTTGTTTGGGATCGAATTGCCATCAGCATCGTCGCTCCATCAGTCCATCTCGGCGCGCAGCACGGCCAGCGGCACATTGCCAGGACCCGAGCCCGCCCCACTCGATCAAGTGGCTCGACGTGTCTGTTGGTCTCGCTTCAACTCTCCCCGCTCTCTGCTGGCCTCCAGCCAACCAGACGAGGGACTTCTGGACGCGATGACAGGGGAATCTGGACGCAGCTTGCAGCTTCAGCGATTGGGGACTAGAGCTGCGGGTGTCGAGTGTTTGATCTCAAGCAGCTGCAGCCAATCACGACCCCTGCCGGGGGCCTAGGGCTTGTGGCACCCGGTTCAGCCCACTGCAATTTCCAGCCACAAGCGCCCCCCGGTGCCGTCATCGAGGTCGACGGCCAGTCAAGGGTGAAGAGAGAGTCTCATTGGGGGCTGGTGCTTGGCTTGCTGCTTGTTCCACATGAGCACCCATCCCAACAAGGTATGGCGCGTGTCTTTTTTTTTTTCCTTCTTTTTCCTTCTTTTTTTTTTTTTTTTTTGCTCCCCCCCTTCCCCCGGCCTGGGGCGCTCCCGCCCATTTCCCAGCGCCCCCAAGGTGGCATGTAAATGGGGTGCTCGTGCCGCAGCTTCCGGCGGGCATGGGTGACGTCTATCCCTCGCCTGGGCACACGACACAGGTTGCAGTCGCAATTATCAGGGAAGCACCCGCGGGGCCTCACCGACATCTCAGTGTGTCCGGACGTGGGTCAGAGACTCTACAGAGGCTGCAAGTGCACTGAATCATCAGCGACGCCGCCGCCGCCGCCGCCGCTGCTGCTGCTGCAGATGAATGTGCAGCGAGTGACTGGCATGAGCGTCCAGTCACCAATGCCTTGGACTACACCGTCAACGACGACGACTCTACAAGTCATCACTTGATCTTTTCATCATAGCCCCTCGCCGGCCTCACGGCCAGGTCCAGCTAAAATCAAATCTTAACTCAAAACGTAGCGGGCTACGCACTGTACCGAGTTAGTGCAGGCATTGTCGGTCTCGCGACGCGCCAAAAGCGCAATGCGCAGGTGTGGTGCAGGCCCTGGTGGTTTGACGTCTCCTGTCTGGCCCGGCGGCCTCAAGTCTGCCCACTTCTTTGTGCCCTTGTTGGCCTCCTCACTCCCTCGGTGCGCTCACTGTTTCTGCCTCGCCCGACGCCAAGAAAGCTCGTCCTGCGCCTCACGGAAAGGCACAAAAACCTCGTCCGGCCATGGTTCATCATTCCCATCGCCCCCATCCAAGTACGGAGTAGATTCATTGATTGCCCTCTTGCCCACGTCCCCAGGTCGCCTCGCCCGTCCCGTCGTCCGAGGACTTGGCTTGTACTTGTACTTGTACTTGGCCCTCCTCCGTGGCGCCACACAGCCCAGCCCAGCCCAGCCCAGCCTTGCCTGCCTCTGCTTCTGCCTGTACCAAGTACTCCGTACTCCGTACTCCGTACCTCCAGTCTGCCATCAATTCCTCTTTCCTGTGGCTTGACCCTCCTCTTTTAGTACCTCGTCCCGCCTCTTTTGCTTCCTTTCAGATCCGTTTGCTCCTCTCCTACTCCGTACTCCAGACTCTTTTTCCTCCGACTTTCTTTCCACTCGCCCGCGACTTTCCTTGTTCCCTCCCTCCCCTTCCCTCCCTCCCTTCCCCTTTGCTCACGCGTGCCTCGAGTCGCCAACCGTCCTGTCCACCTCCACGACGCCGACCAACAACATCATCGTGGCACATACCGAGAAACCGCATCGTCTCTGACGCCCGACCCTCGACTGGCTATTCGAGACCCTTCGGAAGACCCGGTTCCCCCTCAGCTTTGGATTATGAGATAGAATTTGGGTATTTTTTTCCTTCAGATATTTGGATCCGCCCTTGACGGGACCCTGTCGCCAGCAATACGCCATCGTACGTGTTGCTGTGCGCCGGATCCCAGTCGCCTTTCGCGTTGAGAACGTCTCGTCGAGGTTGAACGACCCTTCTCTCCCCCCACGAGCCGCAATCGTGGCTTCAGCTCCGTTCATATTCCTATCATGAAGGACCTTCCCGGCTCCGTTCCGGGAAAGCCGGTTCTGCCGTCTCTATGGACTGAGAACCTGACCATCGCATTCTTAAATCGCCTCCCTAGCCGCTACCATGTTGGCCGAAGACGAGCTCGATCCAAATCCAAGACAATGCACCCCGGCGCGGAAGACATCACGGCCTTGCGAACGTCATTCAATTCTTGGGATGGTTTGCGGGATCTTCAAAGGCACAGGTGGAGAGCTTCGGACTTGCAATACGTCTTCCTTGTCGGATTGACGCTCTTCTCCCTTTGGATTGCCCCTCCCGCTCCTACACTCAAGTTTCTTGCCTTGGTTGCTGCATCTTGGATTTTCCTCATGCCCGCGACCCGACAGTTCTTTTTGCCAGCCGTGACGATATGGGTTTGGCTCGTCTACTTCTTCTGCAGTCGGTACGTAGTTGAAAGCGCCTTTAGAGACCCCCCCCCTTTCCTCCTTTTGTTTGAGAGTTGTTCATCCGTGAGCCAAGTCAATCGAACTCGACAAATGTTAACGTCAACTTGCCACAGCTTCATCCCTTACGATTACAGGCCCCATATTTGGGTTCGAGTGCTGCCGGCCCTTGAGAACGTCTTATACGGTGCCAATTTGTCCAACATCCTCTCTGCCCACAAGCACGCCATCCTGGACATTCTGGCCTGGCTCCCCTATGGTATCATTCACTTTGGGGCCCCTGCCGTGTGCTCACTCCTCATGTTCATTTTTGCCGCTCCTGGAACGACTCCTGTGTTTGCCCGCACATTTGGTTGGATGAGCATCCTTGGCGTAACTATCCAACTAATGTTCCCGTGCACACCTCCTTGGTACGAGAATGAACATGGCCTTGTCCCGGCGATGTACGGCATGGAGGGTTCTCCGGCTGGTCTTGCTCGCGTCGACAAAATCTTCAATATCGACCTGTACACGACCAACTTCACCAACGCCCCCTTACCGTTTGGTGCGTTCCCGTCATTGCATGGAGGCTACGCTGTACTCGAAGCTCTCTTCATGAGCCATTGCTTTCCTCAGTTCCGGATGTTCTTCGTCGGCTATGTCGGGTGGATCTGGTGGTCGACCATGTATCTCAGCCACCACTATGCCATAGATCTTGTTGGCGGCGGTCTTATCGCTGTAGGTTTTTTTTACTCCGTGCGGGCGCGCTACCTGCCTCAGCGCCAGGCCGACAAGATCACCCGATGGGAGTACGAGTATGTCGAAATCGGGGACCGCCACCGGCTCGCAGACGAGGAATACGGACATGAATACTTCGGCCTCGGGTTGCTGGAACAAAGTCGAGAGACTTCAAGCGATGGCTGGACGCTGGGGAGCAGCTCCAGCTGCAGCTCCAGCAGCGGCACACTGAGCCCAACCATCTCAGAGGACACAGTTCCAGGGATGATGGTGATGGACATATCGGCCAACGGTCAAATATGGGATGGTAGTGCGCCGCCTCGAGACGTCGAATTAAGCGAGGTTGTCGTTGTCCGACAACACAATTAGGAACAAAACCAGCCGAAGACTTTTACCCGCGCATAATGACACGCTCCGACGACTCGACACTTTCAGCTCACCACCTTCCTCGCCCTCTCTCATCGCGGGAGCACCTCTTGACGACAGTTGCTTATGATTCTCGGCTTGCTGCCTAATCAACTTAACATAATTAATCTTCGAACCCACCTTTTTTTCTTTCCAAACATCTTTGGCATTCATCGGCACAGCGAATTGGCGCAACGTGATGTTCAATTATTTATTTTAATTTGGATCCATGGCACGCTCCAGCAAACGTGGCAGCCCTCTGACACATTTGGTCAGTTGGCTTTTAATGACGCAGGAAGGGGACGAGCGCCACGGGGAAGTGGACTTGATCCAACGTACTGCATATAATGGCCACGGCATCGGCTTGCAATGATAGAGTACGTAATGTATACATACCAAGTAATTCGTGCATATATGGGTCAATAGGGAAGGTTTAACATGCACCGATACGCTCGCTAGAGAGCCTGGCAGTGGACGGGAAAGGCGCTCATGATTTGGACATATGGGACAGGCGGTTTACTGTGTGATTTGCCCGCGAGGGCAGACGGGGGTTTTGGGACTCATGGCTTGTGATGATGAAACCCATCAGGGGAATACCAAAGATGCCACTCGCTAAAAACTAGAATTAGAAAGGAATGAAACCTTGAAACAAACTTTCAAACCAAAGAACACGTCTGAGACGTAGACGCACTGTGACGAAAGTTGCGAGTGAATTGCAGTGTTTTGTACACACAATGCAGCCCTGGGTTGTCAGCGGATGGCTGGCTAGGCGAGTCCTAGTTCCTAGTCTAGTGTTCATAAGTTCATAACCTGCTCTCCTGGGCCTCCTCGAGCTCCTCGACCTTCTCGAACACCATGCCATTCGGTCTCACGGTGTCGCCACCAATAAAGGCTATGTCAAGCACACAGAGAGCGGGACAGGAGGGGGGGGAAGGAAACGGGAAAGAAAAGGGAAAGGGGAAGGGGAAGGGAGTGAGGACGATTCTTGGATCTGAATTCAGGCCCGGATTCAGGTTGCGTCTGGTGCGTCCCTCGCTTGATGTATCATTAACTCGTCCGTAAGCATCCCACGGTCCACCGTTCATCGTCCATCTAAGACTCTAGAAGAATTGATATCGACAGCCGAAAAGAGAAAGAAGCAACGAGCCAGCCAGCATGACGAATAGGGCTTCCGGCGCGCTTTGTTTGTTGTATCCAACTTGCGGGGGGGAGGGGGGGCATGGCGACGGGGTAGCGGAGGCCGACTCTAACGGTTCGATACAGGGCTCCAGAGACCTTTGCTTGTTTGTATGACCTTGTTTGCTTGATTGCCTGGCTGCAGGGAGGCGGGGACACTGGCGACGGTTGGTGCGGCGGCGGCGGCGGCGGCGGCTGCGGCGGCGTCGGCCATGAGGACGTCGGCGTCGTGCTGTGTGGCGTAGCCGGAGTCTTCTTTGCCGAGCGAGATGCCGCTGTCGCCGCCGTTGCTGCGTGTTGGGTTGCCGTCGGCGCGGGGGGCTGCGCCGCGGCCGGGCTCTTTTGAGCGAGCGCCGTCCATGAGGTGCTGGGCTTCGCGGAGCTTGTTGATGGCGCGGACGGTGTCGATGGCTGCGTGGAGGGTGCGGCGGGCGTTGAAGTTCTTCTTGATGGTGGGCAGGAGGTTCTCGCCCGCCCCGGCCACGGGCTGCTCGGCGGCGACAAAGGGGTGCTGGAGGGCCTCGTGGGCGGTGATGCGTTTGGTGTGGTCGATGGTCAGGCACCGGCGGATGAAGTCCTTGGCGTGGCTGGAGACGCCGCGCCAGTACTCGACGGGCGTGAAGCTGTAGTCTGCGTTGAGGATGGCCTGCATCTCCTCGAAGTCCGAGTCTCGGTCGAAGGGCGTGTAGCCGCAGAGCAGGAAGTAGGTGATGACTCCCAGGGCCCAGAGGTCGACGGGCTTGCCGTGGCCCGTCTTTTTGAAGATTTCCGGCGCCATGTACCCCGGCGTGCCGCAGGTGGTCGTGAGGACGTGGAACTGTTCTTCGTCCATGATGCGGGAGAGGCCGAAGTCGGCGATGAGCAGGTCCGCGTTGTCCTCTGGCGTTCGGAACAGAAGGTTCTCGGGCTTGAGGTCGCGGTGGACAATGCCGTGGTCGTGCAGGTAGGCGACGGCGGAAAGAGTTGCGCGGATGAGGTCGGCGGCGTCGGATTCGTAGTATGATCCCTTGCGACAGATTCGGTCAAAGAGTTCGCCGCCAAGTGCCAGGTCGGTGACGAGGTAGAGGTTGTTCATGGTTTCAAAGTAGTCGACGAGCGTCAGGATGTTTTGGTGGCCCATCGACACCTTCTTTAGGACGGCGATTTCGTTGCGGACCTAGACGACATGGCCAAGACCTTGTTAGCAGGCGGGCCTTTTTTCGGAATTCCAGTCGTCTCAACCGTGACGATGCGCCACGTCAAATCCCTCGGAGCGGCGCCAGGCTTGGGCTTCACGTACCATGTGCTCGCGCCCTGCCATGAGCCGCTTATTGATGACTTTGGCAGCATAGTACCGACCAGTGTCGATGTGGACGCATTCCTTGACGACAGAGTAGGAGCCAGCTCCCAGTGTCTTTCCGACCTTGTATCTACAGGGCTGGACCTGAGGCTGCTGTGCCTGCTGGCGGCTATCCATCCTCCTGTTGCCCGCGTGTTCGCACGGATGGTACGGGAGCAACCGGGCGTCGCCGCGAAGGGTTTGCCTCGTGAAGCGTCGGCAGGGCCGTTGGGTTCGAGATTCGGGATCCTGAGTTGCGGATTCGCTTTGGAAGGGGCGGAGGGGCGGCGAAGAGCGAGAGAAATAAGGGGATATACCAGGATATGGCCTTATCCTGAAATCAAAGGCAAGGCAGCGATGTATTGGATTCTTGGTTCGTCTAGAGGCCACGACGTTGCGTGGTCGGCGTGTCGATGCATCGAGATTACGCGCGGAGGAGAGACCAACCCAAGGTACTTAGTCCGGGGAGGCATTTCGACTAGGTGGGGTCTCGCACATGCATGGGAACCTGAGCTTCAGCTTCAGATGCGGTCATCAATCATCGGAGCGGACGGTGGGGTTGCTTCTCTTTGAGCTGCCCGCCCTTCGACTCCCATCCGACTGGTGATGGCCTTTTGCGCACCACAGCTTGTTTCGCGTCATGACACATCATGTGGACTGACGCGAAACGCTCATTATTTCCGAAACGGCGACCCCGTTGTCCGCGTTGGCTGTCAACATCTTCAGGTTCACGTGCAGCTGGTGTGCCAGACACATCTTTCTCGGTAGGCAAATCAATCGCAGCTCATCACAACTAGCAACTGGCCACCGCAGGTACGATGGCGCAAGTCTTGATTCTATCGTACCCGGGGCGGGTCGCTATTTCGTCTTTCAACGGCACCTCGCGTGAGAAAGTCGTGGCCTTTGCTCCACCATCCAGATTGGAAGCACACTGGCTATTGATGACTCCATATACGTATATATATCGGCCTTGTGTGGGTTGATCTGTCATTGGCATGTTCCCTTCCTCACTTCACGCGTGGTTCGTATTGACTGGGCGTTGGAGGGTGATTGGGAAGACTTGGTCAGGACAAATATGTCTACTTGGCTCTGCCGAGGGAAATTCAGCCCTGCGAGCCTTTTCGTGATTGTTTCTTTGCGCTGGCAAACTTTTTCTGTTTGATGCGAGATTCGTGAAATCGTTTTTCTCTTCTCCGAGGTTAGCAACAGTGAAGCGACACTCACATACTGTGTCTCAGAGGCCCTCACATGATTTCATATTTCTTCTTCTTCTCGTCACCAGTCTTTGTTGGCGTTGTTGCTTTGTAGATGCGGATGACTTCTTGCATGAGCTTGTTTCGATTCTCGTCTGCATTCGCAGCTCTCGACCGATGAGTCTGGTCTTGAAACGTGAGGCTATCGTTACTCGCGACGTAGTACTTGGACGACCGTATAGTGGAGTGCAGATTCCGGGGCAGCGAGGACAGAAGATCTCTCACTGGATATACTGTAGTGGCCTTGGTTTCCGTCCTATGCATACGCCATCAGTAGGCCACCCCGAAAACAGACACCAGCCAAGAGGAAAGGAGTGTCTTGCTCACTTGTTAACGTGCTGGCCGCCTGGGCCGCTGGACCGCGCGTAGGTCGTGTTGCCGCTGGGTAACTGGGTTGCGTCAAAAGATTGAAACCAAGTCCTTGCTTCAGCCAGCGCTTCCTGGTCGAGATTTGCATCAAAGGCGTCATATCTCTTGAGCCTACATAACCAAACGGGTTGCACCATCCTCTGCAAGGGTCGCGCGATGCCGACAACGCGCCTCGACAGCCCGTGGCTTATCATGACAGCGACGCAAGCAGCCTTCCAAGGAGAGGGATTCCCGCCAAAAGGCTGTGTGGCGTGCAAGTAAGTGCACACTGAGATCCGTGTCTCCAGGGTACGTTGCAGAATACGTCCTCGGTGGGCTCGAGACGGATCGTCCAGCGTCGTGGGTTTTGAATATTGGCATTGGCTGGACCGCACGGAATTGCCGAATCACCAGGATCCCAATGGTGGCCGAGTCTGTAATGCTAACGATTCTTCATATCTGCCCGATCCAAGACTCGGCGTCTGAAGGCAAATTGAACTCGCACGTCCTAAACCTGACTAGCGGCACCGCCCAGCGTCGATTTCGGCGTGTGCCTGTCCCCCAAGGCCACAAGGTGCCACTTTTCATCTCCAACGCCGCCCAGCCATTTTTGCTCTTTTCAAATCTTCACATCTCCTCCCCCCCCCAAGAGCCCAAGAGCCCAAGAGCCCAAGAGGCATCCCGTGCTATCGTCCTCACGCGAGCAACTGCCGAGAAGATCAGTCACCCTAGCTTTCCGAGAAAAAGAAAATCTCTTCTGCCATCAAAGTCGCCTCGTTCAACGCGCGCTGCTCGTTTCTCGTCCATTGCCCTGCAGCAGCACGCAGACCTTTGGCCAAGCGTTGACACAGCACAGCCACTGTCGATTCCGAGAGCATCGATGGATTCAATGCCAGTCTGCTGATACTCGTCAACCATCCCAAACCCCGTCGCCTCCGCCCGCCTTGCACAAGCTCATCCTTCCGACTCGGCGTTCGGCATCGTTCAGGTCATCGCGCCCATACCCATACGGTGCAAGTGGCTCCAGCTCTGCTTCCCACCTTGCCCAAGCTGAGGTCGAATCCCCTTCGCTTTCATGAAAGAGCCTGAAGCCGAACTTCAGGCCAGTGCCAACCTGTCCCCCGTGTCGCCATCGCCCGTCCATACCGCGGCGCCGCTTGTTGTTCCAGCCCTCCAAGACACCGTCGATACCATCGACGCCATGGTTGCCGCTGCGAATGGTGCGGCCGAGGCCATCGTCGAATATCCACTTGTCGATCCCGCTCTCGCTGATGCCACTGACAACGACGATGCTGTAGATGACGACAGTTTGAACGATCCGTATGGCGAGGACACTGAGCCTGCCCGGCCTGCGCAGGCCCAGCCTCAGCCAGAACCCTCAGATGCCAACGACGATTACGCCAAGACGTTTGACTCGCCCATCGAACCACACGACGGAAATGAACAGGGCAATGATCAACCTATGTCGTCGAGTCCGCAAGAATCCAATCCAGTTTCCACTCCGTCCGAGCAGCCGAGTGTCAGCCAATCTTCAGAAGTTAGCCCCGCTACCTTCCATGACCCCTCTGCGACGTCTCTGACGCTGCCTGCCTCGAACCGTCATCAAAATGCCCAGCATGAATCTGCCGTCGACCCTGCTGCCCCAGCACCAGCAGACGATGAAGCGGATGGCCACCAAGACCTAGGAGCCCAGCCTAAGCCCACAGACGGACCAAGTGCCGCTGTCGCAGAGTCGCAAAGCTCATCGTCGTTTGACATCCAGAGACTTATGGCTGACCTCGCTGCCCAACCTACTGAATCCAGCACCGACCCTGATCCATCTCCTGCCTCGTCGACACAGGCCGAACCGCCCACAGGTTCTGCGTCTCTGTCGTCCTCGACTGCATTGCCATCTACCTCTTCCCTTCCCCCAAGGCCTCCCCAGCCGCACTCCACTTCCCCATTGTATGCCTCACAGCATCATCCTGCGGGAGCTAACCCTAATGCAGCCGCCGGGGCTGTTGCTCAACCAAGCAATGGCCAAACGCCATCATATCACGTCGGCAGTGCTCCAGGAACGTCCACAGACTCCCTGGCCAGTCTTCCCCTTCCTCCTGCCAGCGGTTTGAGTGTTTCGTCGTACCCAACCCAGGCAGAAGCTGGGTCCTCCGCGGATCAAGGTCGTGATGTAGATTACCAACGCCACTGGGACCAATTCATGACCGACGAGAGACAATATATGTCCGAGGCCAAGTGGGATCGATTTCCTGAAGGATCTCGCATCTTTATTGGTATGTCATCTTCCCACCTTAACCCGCCACGTTTGAATGTTCACTGATTCTGTTGTGTTCCCCTGCAGGCAACCTTTCAAGTGACAAGGTTTCCAAGCGCGACGTGTTTGAATTATTCCATAAATATGGTAGACTTGCACAAATTTCCTTGAAGTCTGCCTATGGATTTGTGCAGTATCATACCGTTGAAGAAGGTCTAAGGGCAATGGACAACCTACAGGGAATTGAGATCAAGGGCCGTCGCATACGTAAGTCATGGTTGATCTTGCTTTAGACTCGAACATCACAGTTCTGACAGCCCCTGGATAGACCTGGAAATATCTCGTGTACAAGACAAGGCAAAGAAAGACCGCAAACGCAGCCCAGACAGAGGTCGCGGCCGTGAGAATGGTCGAAGAGGCGATAAACACGGCCGAGATGATTATCGTCCTGGTAGAAACCATTCCCCTCGTCGCAACGATTACTACCCCCGCGATGACAATTTTGGGGGTAGAGACCGTGGGCACAGCGACCCCAGTCGGGGCGGCCGAGGACGATCTCGATCGCCGGCATACGGGCGAAATGACCGCGATGCCTATCGGAGACGAAGCCCAAGCTCACTCGGACGACATCGTAATGAGCCAGAGCTCGATATTCCACGAAGATACGGTGCCGACGTGCCAGACGTGCAAATTATCCTGCAACCCGATGTCAATCGCGATTTCGTAAATTGGGTTGAAGGAGCCTTCAAGGTCAAAGGCCTGAAGACGCAGGTTATGTACTTGCATCCTCGCTTTCCCAAGGATCAAGTCATCCAGCAACAAGCTGCTGAAGGTGTGCATGGTGTCGTGGACTTGGATGTCCGTGCACAAAACCTCGCCAGGGTTCCCGTCCAGGTGTTCGACCGCTCTGCTGGCAGCAACAATGTGCGCTTTGATCAGTACGTGGACCTCGATCCTGGCACCGCTGCGGAGGTTATTCTGCGCGCCAAGTCGGGTGCCGCAGCCGCAGCCGCAGCCGCAAACTACAACCAAGGCTACGGTAGCAACGGAGCATACCAGAACCCCTACGGTACACAGCATCACCAGCCTGGTTATGGTGGAGGTCAACAGGCAACTGCGTACCCTCTACAGCCACAGCAACCACCGCCAACCTCGGCCGCAGATATTGCCAGCTTGATGGGCCAAGTCGATAATGCCACTCTCCAGCGACTGCTGTCAACCATGCAGAGCCAGCCAGCAGCCCCTCCTGCAGCCGGCAGCTACCCTCACCCAGCGGTCGGTGGTGCTCACGCAGCCCACAACCCTGCAGTTGACATACAAGCTATCTTGGGGAGCTTGAGCGCCACGAACCCCCAGCAACACGCACCTCCACAGACACCTTATGGGGCTCCTTACGGAGGACAGCAGCCAAACGGAAGCAGCAATCCAGGTGCAGCTGGGAGCAGCGGCGATGCTGCCAGCCAAGTACAAAATATCATGGCACAACTCGCCCGCTACAGACAATGATATTGGTCTCTTTTTTTGGTAGTTTGATAATTGAAAATGCGTGGCGCAGGGTAGGATGTTTGGCTCTTTGGCCGCGGAAAACGGAATGCTTGTAGGTAGATGAGCAAAACAGATAAGGATGCCATATCAAACGGTTGCAAAGACGAAACGTTGGTGGAGAGGAACTTTGTCAGCAGTAGTCTACTACGATTACAAGTCTTGGAAGTTGAACGATCAAGTGGATGATGAGTGACGACGGTGACTGTCTGTGCCTTTGTTACATTTTGTATCCAAGCCATTGCTGTCACTGTCCAAAGGGTGGATACGGATGGATATGGATGGATGCAGCAACACCCAACGACAGCTGTTTGAAACAGACGTGAAAATGTACGCAGGGGTAAAATTCGATGCCAAGGATACGGGGAGACGTATGCGACGGTCTAAAAGTACAAACACGGGATGAGGGCCATCAAAGCCAGAGCCAGCAAGTACTCTGTTCACCAGCCAAAAGTCTCGTTGTGCCACCAGACCCTTCGGCCCTTCATGACCCACGGCCCGACTCTTTGCTGAAGCTCTCTGGCCATCTCGACGGGCCCGCAGACCAGGACTGCGACGGACTCGTCCGAGCTCCCTCGGAACGTGTCGTCTACAATCTTTTCGATGTTGGGCCGCTTCTTGTTGTGATTTGCCGTCAACTGCCCGTTCGTCCGGTGCAGGCTGGACATTTCCACGGAGCCTGCTGGCGCGGCGGGGCCGTCCTCCCCCAGGCCCATGTCTCCTGTCAAGTAGATCTGGACATTGGGATCCTGGAGGAGGCCCTGGCCGGTGGTTTCGTTTGACACGGCCCATGTGGCGTCGCCGGCGCTGCGGATGGCCCATACGAATTGCGTCTTGGCGGAGGGTAGCTCGCTCTGGAGCGCTTGGTAGATTGGCAGGGTGAACGTCGCGCCCACCCCGCCAGACACTAGGAGGACCTTGGTGGCACCCCAGTTCACGAGGTCGTTGTACCGAGTGGCCATGGTGCCATAGGGGCCTTCGATACCGAGGGTGATGTTGCGAGCGTCCGAGGGCGGCTGGGGGGCGGAGGTTGCGGACGAGAAGGCGGAGAGAAGGTTTGTCATGGGCCCGTTCCTGACGCGAGCGACGAGGCAGATGGTGCCGTCTTGGGCGTCGACGGCAGCGACGGAGAAGGGGTTGCACAGGTAATCAAAGATGGCGGACTTGGAGGACGGAACGGCGGCGGTGCGAGCTTGCGGCGGGACACTCAGGTATATGTGTGAGCCGGGCGCGACGCGGAAACGAGCCAGCTTGTGGGCGGGGATGGAAGACGTGACCTTGACGAGAGTCGTTCCGGGAATGAGCTCGACCGTGGAGGGGGCACTGATGGTGGTGATTCGTCGAGCGGCCAGGTCGAGGGCGAAAATGGCCAGGGCCTCGGCAATGTAGAGCCTGGCCGACGAGGCGTGGAAGAAGAGCAGGACAGGCGTGAGCAGTGCCACGGCGAGGTGGGTGATGAAGAAGAGTCTGTAGGAATACTCCCTCGCTTTGCGCAAGGCGGTGGCGGCGAGGCCATGATATGCGAACGAGGCGACGAGGCCGCAGGAGACGACCAAGTCAAGCATGCGCCGGAGCCAGATGCCTTGGCTGACGAAATAGGAACTGTAAAGCAGCAGGTGAAGGCACACGAGGCCGTAGATGATGCGCCCCAGAAGCCTGTGGTAGCGGTTGATGTGCTCGTGGGACGAGGCAAAGATGCTGGCGACGGGGTTCAAGGCCTTGAGGGCCAGGAGGTATTGGATTGGCAACTGGGACACGGCGACGGCGCCAAAGCGCTTGGTCAGATGGAAGTAGTCTAGACGCGAGCCTTTGGTCAGCGGCGGCGTGGGATCAAGGGCTGCGTGCGGCCACGACGCATCTCACCGTTCCCCGTGCCTCTGACGGACAGCACGAGCAGCCAGGCGGTCCAGACGGCTCCCACGAGCCATTCATCCCTCTGGCCCCAGCGAGAGCCGGCAAAGCAGACATCATGGCCCAGCCACCAGGCAGCCTTGCGGCATTGCGAGGCAAACCTCCCCGCCGGACTCTGCAATTGGGCCTTGATGGTGGGAGAGTTGGGCACGGCGCTGTAGCGAGGACCTTGTCCTTCGCTCGACGACCCGGACGCGGACTGAACTTGGGAGGCGACCCGTTTCAGGAGGCGATATGCCAGGAAGACGAGAGCCGGCGCAAGGGCTGAGTAGTGAGCGATGCAGGCGTACAGGTCGAGGGTCTGGCGCCGCAGCAGCTTCTCCTCGTCGGTGAGGCTTGGAAACCCATATGGCCAAGCCATCGTTGCGGATGCGGACTGGTGGGTTTCCGTCCGAGGAGGAGAGGGAAATGGCGGATATCGTGTCAATCACCCTGGACCGAGACAAGACATGGCGTCGAGGCGCCCAGCATGCAAACGCAGGTACGTACGTACATTGATGGATGCTTTGACGTGGGAGAGACCTGAGGCCATTCGCCATTCAATGGCACGTGCGCGGCGCGCTTATTGGACGCGGCTCGTTGCCGCCAAGCGAGCCCGAGGCCGACTTGCGACTTGCGACTGATGCACGACGACGGTGGACAGTTTCGCAGAGGCCACCCACCGCCTCCTCACGCCCTAGGCCATCAAAAACAATATTTATGTATATGTAGGCGGATATTCCGAAATACACTCGTAGCAAAAAAAGACAGACAGACAGCCCTTGAAGCCCGTCCCTCATCCTTTTCCCCCCGCCCCCCCCCCCCCAAAAGGGCACAGCATTTCATGAGCCTTGGCTTCGCATATATATCCCTGCCTTGGCCGTAAATAGTAATAGTAATAATAATGATGATAAAATAAAATAAAATAATCCCACAATTGTCCAGCCGGTTTATCTTCATGGAGGATATTCAAACGGGCGACGACGCAGTCGCTATGTTACGTTCCCAAGCGAAACAGAGACTCCGCAAACATCATCTTGTATATATACACTTTTTCAGGGGGTAGTCTATACCCAAAAAAAAAAAGAAAAGAAAAGCAAAGAAAAGAAAAGAAACTCATGTGCTGCCATGCTGACGAGCCTACTGGGCGATGCTGTCTGGGCTCATCATGGCAATGTTATCATCCTTCTCCGTCTGACTTGCGCCACCTTGGCTTTGCATGCTGTCACTTCTTTCCATGCTCGCCGTGAGGGCAAGAAGAGCTGGGTTCGGCGGCGGAACGGGCGTGATTGTCATGGTTTTCTTCTTCGCTGGCGTCGTGTTGGTTATTCCTGTTCCAGCGTTGGGCCCCTTTTCGGGTGTCGCATTCGCCTTGGCTTCAGCTGCTGCCGCCGCCAGCTCCATCTTCTTCTTCTTCTTTGCCAGTGCTAGCTGTTCTCGTGGCGGCCGCTTCTGGGCCGAGATGATCTTGCCACTTGCCCCCAGGCGTGGACGAGGCTTGCGCTGCTTGACCGGCAAGTCTTCATCCTCGACCAGAGGTTGGTCTCCATTGGCGTGCAACTTGGCGAGGAAGAAGTTCTTAACCAGGCCGATTTCTTCCTGGATGCCGTCGTTTGTAACGGGCTCGGACGGCGGTAAAGCCTCAAATATATCTGCCGATATTGCGCCCGCCGTCTGCGTCTGCATCTGGTATTGGTTACGCACTCTGCTGTGAAGGAGGTGAAACGGAACCGAGAAAGAGTCGAGCCCCATCTCCTTGTCCAAGCCGAGGGCCTTGAAGCCAAAGAAGTCCTCGCCGAGATCATCAGCAAAGTCGCCGCTCATGAACTGGTCGCTACCATCCTTGAATGCTCCTACCCCGTCAGCTCCGGCATCCGTGGAGAGGGCAGGCCGTAGTAGATCAGTGAGATGCAGCTTCATGCGTTCATGGAGGACACCCAGTCTTGAGCCCAACCGGTCGACTTCATCCTTCGCATAAGATTCAAGTGACGCAACATCGTGACCGCTTTCTTCGAGCGCATGCAGAACAACTTCTTCGGGCGTGAATCGAGACCGCGTCTGGGGTCCTTCCAGACCTCGCACTGTTGTCTTTTCAGCCTCGCGATAAATGTTGAACGTTCTGACCAGCTTCTGGAAATAATCGGCAGCAATTCCGGTCAAGGTATCGATAGCGGACGGCTGTAACTCCTCGAAACCCGTGTGGTAGAGGATTTTGGCGACAGAACGCTTGAGAGCATCTTGACAGGTTTCCGAAGCCATTACAGGCCCGTCATCAGAGATGAAGTGTGGTTCGATATCTTGCTCGATGAAGGCCTCGGTGTTCGATTTGGGGAACTGGTTCGTGTACACCTGCGATTGGACCTGCATCTGCTTGATGACTGAGATTTTGGTCGCGAGTTTTCTGGTTTCTTGAATCTGACGGATGTTGTCATCCACCTTCTTCGTCAGCCGGCTCTTTGGCGCAACGAAGGAGCCGGGGGGCACAAGTCTGAGGAATGCCTCGTGCTGATTAATCGCATGTCCCTCTCCATCGTCAACCCACTGAAGATTGGGCTGGATATCAGGGATACTGGTCAGCGGATTGTAGTAGTCAGGCATGACCTGTTCTGTCTCTTCGTCAATGCCCTGGGCGAGCGTTTCTGAACCTTTGCTCGCCGATGAATCCTTTCCTGTCCCAGCCACGCTGCCCAGAGACGGGTGTGCGGCAATGCCCATAGTCTCAGCTTCCCTTTGATGCTTCAGAAACCAGCGCATGCCGCCTCGACTTCTCAAAAGCGCTGGGGCATCCATGTTCAGACGATTCTCCTTGAACAAGAAATGGCGCTCCTTCGCAGTTAGAGCTCGATCCTTCTTCGTGGTTTGTTTCCAAATCTTATACTCTTCGTCCTCATAAGCTTGTTCAGCAGCCTCACCAAACGCTTGATTCAGTGCCATGGTGCTCAGGCTTGGCCCGTCAATATCCATAGCATCAGCGTTGCTCGCAATACCGGAATGCCCATTCAATGCACCGGACGGAGTTATAGAACCAGCGATCGGTGGGGTCGAAAGCCCATTGCTCCCGTCAACTTCAGATCCCTCCCTCCCAGCTTTTCCGAGGAGTCCATTGAGTTGTAAAACTGGTTTTTGATCCACCACGGGCGTGTCCTCCTTTTGGTCAGTCGGGGCAGTGCGCGATTTGGCACCCTTTGTCGTGGCCTTTCGACCACGAGACGACATAATCGGCTCATCGTCAGAGTCGTCGCCACCGTCATCGTCGCCGCCATTCTGCTTCCTTCTCTCCTCTGCCTCCACTTCGGCCCGGGAGCGGACGGCGAGATCCGGGATGAGAGGAATAAGCTTCTCGGCCTCTTTCCTCATTCCATTAGCCATTCTACGGAGCGGACTGTTCATATCCTGGTTGTATTTTAAACAGTTGTCCCATATCAAGTTCAGATCCGCAACAAAATCCGTCTTTGATTTGTACGTCAGGGACTTGAGCTTTTTCGTCATTGAGCCAAGGTCCATTGGGTTTTTGATGACTGCAGCGGCAGATCACAGTCAGTTGCATGTCCAAAGTTATCAATGACGGCACTCGACCGGCCATTGAAAAAAAAAACTTACGGGTATAATAATCTGGCGCGTCCCTCTTGTTGACTCGCTGCAGGAAGGGGGTAGAGTATTCTGTGTGCGCCTTGAGTTCCGTCAAAACCTTCTCAAAAGCTTCGTATAACTCTTCCTGGTTGACATTTTCCTCGCTCGCCCACTTGCTTCGGTTTTTGCGAACCTCGTTCATGAGAAGTCGAAGCTCAGC
This sequence comes from Metarhizium album ARSEF 1941, assembly GCF_000804445.1. Lineage (NCBI taxonomy): Eukaryota > Fungi > Ascomycota > Sordariomycetes > Hypocreales > Clavicipitaceae > Metarhizium > Metarhizium album. The sequence goes on from NW_024467575.1 coordinate 30,006, forward strand.
ATCCGAGGCTCTTACTTGGTCACGCTTCATGTCGATTCTGGCGATGAGATGTTTGAGGGTCAGGCTTGAAGCACCGAGATTCGCACTACTCAGGGAGCCTTGATTGCTTGAGTGGGCACCGCCGGCTCCATTGGCCTGATTGTTGTCCATCTCAGCTTGCAGCTGCTTTTCCGAATCTTCCAGTCGCTGCTGCTCGAGCATCGCCGTTCGATCGTTTTCCAGTGTGTAAATAATGGTGTGGAAGCTACGCCTCGCAGCTTCCTCGGTGGCCAACCTGGCCTCTTCCAAACTTTTGATGGCACCGTCGTTAATTTCCCCGGCCTTTGCCTTATTCTGCGACTCTTCGTAGCTAGATTTTAGCTTTTCTGCTAGTCTTCCTGGAGAGTTGAGCGAATGGACGGGGGAGCTGCCAGACTTGGAAGGGGACAACAGAGAGTTGGCGGCGACAGAGGCGGAGGAACCTTGCGCTTTCAGCGCAGGCGCAGGCGCAGCGGCTTCTTGATCTTCATCTTCATCGTCGTCATCATAGTCATCTTCATCAATGGCACGTTTGGCCTTTTTGTAGGGCGGTTCTTTGATGGGTTCGTGATCGGTGGTGGGGGGGAGCGTCACGGTAGGGGTAGGGGCACATCGCTTCAGCCCTGCAATCGCGTCGAGGTTATAAGAACCATCCTCGGCAAACAACAAGGCAATTTTGTCCTCGGTCTTGCGATACAAGTCGGCAAAAAGAGCGCGACGGGCTTCTTCTTCGATATCGACGGATGCCTCAGGCACCAACTCTGCCGTATTATTGTCGACGGGGGTCTGGGTACGCGCCGTTCCATCATCGAGAGGATTCAAAGACCTGGTACTGTTTGTATGGTGCAGAAGGGGAGATGGCCAAGCTGGCTGGCCGTTGGAAATGGACATGCTGGGCCCGTGGCGATGAAAGCGACAAGTTGGCGCGGTGTCGCCATGCGCGGTAGGATGCGCTCGCGTAGGGCCGAACTGGAAGGGATTGGAGCGGTTATAGCGGCATGGATCGAAAGAGCGGCATCGGTATAGATGGAGGATGGAATTTCGCGACAATCGAGATGGCGGCGGCGATGCTTTGATGGATCGCAACGGGTGCGATTTGTCTGCGGATCAAGAGGTGAGGTTGAGGATTCGGGGAGAGCGTAGTACCACACCCTTTCCCGAAGCGGGACTTTCTCCCAGGCTCACTACTTACTTTACGGTCTACCAAGCCTAGCACCGAGCGCTGCGCTGGGCACTTGAGCGCTCGGCGGCCACAAGCACGCACTAAAGGTGAACTGGTACTAGCCGGTCGCCCTGTCCGCGCCGCAAGTACCAAGGGCCGTCCCGCCGGCGGCAGCAGCATCGACGGAATCGCACATGCAAAGGAATTTAGACGAAATGGAACGACACGACAGAATGCACAAAAGGCCCAAATTTCACGCCTTCTACGATGCTGATGCGCCAGTTGCCAGGTTGTGCACATGTTGGACAAGCAAGTCCAGGTGCCCCGAACTGGTCAATCTCAGGTACCTTTCCCCCCCACTTTCGGTGTTTCCCCACGGCACGTACGAACGCGGGCGCCCGAAGCAAGGGAACGACGTCTCTTGATGCGCATCACGTGATGCCACGCAGGACCATCACCGCGAGCTCAGGCAGAGGCACCGAACTACGTATTGGCTGTCATTAGGCGACCTGTCCAATAGTGGAGTGTAAAGATGACAAGCTGCCATAGCGTGCCATGAATTCCAAAGGTGATTGAATGAATTGTCGGGCAAGCCTCGCTACGTCAACTTCAGGCATGGTCAAAGACGGCGTATGTGAGTGCAGAACGCAGGCAACCAGGGTCCAGAGCACAGCAACTCTACAAGTACGGAGTAGACCCGTGAGGAAAAGAAGAAGGAGAAAAAGAAAAAGGAAACAAAGCAGCCAAGCTTAATCGAGCTTAATAATCCTGCGGGCGCGCATAAATGTCAAGTCATGGGCCGCAATCAACTGAGTGGAACTAGGATGCTGCCCAGCGCCTGCCGATGCTGAGCCCGAGCCCGCTGGAATGCGCTGAGGCTCAACCTCGAAGGGGCCTGGCTCCACTCTGGCTCGTCCTACTTCCATCATCCCACACCCCAAAAACCATCTGGCTTGACTTCAACGTTACCAGCCTCAATTCAGAATTTTGGAATCTTCACTGTGCCTGTGTTTCCCGATCGAGCGCTATCATCCCAAGCTTTACGAAGGCCCGCGTCAACTTGCGCCTTGTACCCGCGACGCCTTGGCCGTTTCCGTATATTGCGCAAGCTGGCCTTGTTCCCTTCATATACCACACTGCCTGCGGTCGCTTGATTTACGCTCTGGTCAGCCTCGTTTGACGCATCTAGCGCCATGCGGATACGTCTGCCTTTTGCAGGTAGTCCCTCGCAAAACTTCACTGATCCCTAGGACGATCAGGCACAAACTTGTTAACATGCGTGCTCCTTCTAGGTGTCTTCCTGTTCCTTTTATTGATATCAGGGTATGCCGGCCTCAGCAAGCTCCAGCTCGGACACTTTGTCAACGACAAAGTCTTGCACGCCGGGACCTTCTTCCTGCTTACCGTTGTATTCTACTGGATTGTCGACACCAATCGCCGCCGAACCCTAAACACGACGTTGGTTGTTTGCACTCTATGCCTCGGCGTAGGATCAGAGTTTCTGCAGAGCTTCCTTCCCAATGATCGCGACTTTGACCTCTTCGATATCGTGGCGAACATGGTTGGCAGCTTGGCTGGTTTGGGGTTGTGCTCGTGGTACCACAAGCGCATGTTGGAGCGTAAGAGGCAGAGAAAATCGTACAATCCCGTTCCAGGAGAGGATGTCGAAGACGTGGAATTGGGCGAGGGCCACGAGAGTGGCATTGTCGATGCTGGCCCGTCTAGAGTACGGACATTGGAGGAAGAGGTGGATAACTGGGATGAAAATGCTCCGGATGACTGGGCCGAGGGAGATGTGCCGGAGACGCTAGCCCCGTCTGCCGTCAAGAGTAAAGAACCTGACACGATTGACACGGACATTGGCGATGCAAAGAAGCGAACGGACTAGTTTCTCGTATCTGGGCGTTCAATGAAACGAGGATCTACTTTCTGGTATGGATGTGGGTAGGAAAATGCTACCGCGAGGCTTGGCGTTAAATGCATGGGATAAGGTTTCAGTCAGCGAGTTCTGATAATGTGTGTACGAATCAACACAACTTAACTTTTTTGGAGCCTTTCAACTCCATTGCTTCCCCCCCCCCCCCCCCCCACCTTGAATATGGGTTCACTCATTGGTTTATTAACCTGCATAGGGGGCAGTAAGATGAAGGCTCGAAAAATAGGTACCTCCCGGGGAGATGCCACATGGAAGCGCACTTGGTGGCCAGAACAGGCTCCCCAAAGTACGTCCCAGATGACTTCATGTCTGTATTATCCATACTATTCGATTCTACACTCGTTTTTACCTCGCTATTGAGCCCAGATGCCCTCAAGGAGAATCGTGTAAAGATTTTAGAGCAGCCAGAAATAAATGTTAAGACATGCTCTGATGGGCGCGGTATCGGGAGTTCCGCAGCGACAGCCAATGAATACACGATGTTATTATTCAGGGCATATCTTTCAGTTTCAAGACTCCTTCTCTCGTTCGAGGCTTGAATGGTATCCCCTTTCGACTTCTATGCCATATCAGTCAGGAATCAAAATCTGCATCTCACTGAGGTCGGCTGAAGCTCTATATCAACAGCGAATGCTTGCTTAAGTTCCCCGGGTCAGCTGGCTTTATGCAGTTGAGCATTCATGAACTAATTCATCAGTTCCACGGCGCAACTGATGCCGGTGATAGACAAATGTATTAAAAGCGGAGCTCTTGGGGATGCTAGATAAAAGCATGCATCTATAAAATGTGGTTCACCATCGGTGAGGGACGAGGCTACCCCACCTTGATTTGATCACCTCGGTGAGTTGCCCACTGACCCAAAGGCTGCCCGTCGCAAGTGGGCAGCTCCCAAGCTCCAAAACTTGTCCTGCACTGGAGACAGCCGACAAAAGATGGCAACCGCAGGCAGGGCGCCAGCGTCAGTGTAAGTCCCCAGGTTGTCTTGGCGCGCCCGTAATCCAGCCGTATGTACTGAAATAGCCTCATGGTCTAGCGGCAACGATGGGACCGCTACCAACCCGCGCGGTATTCCCTACGCTCCTTTCGTGGACAGGGTCGAGGACTACGTCGCCGCCCGAGAGGATGTCGAGCCCACACTACGAAGCTTCCAGGAGATGATATCGTGAGTCAACTCGCTGTTCCGAAGAGCACGGTGCCTGGTATATCGAGGCAGCTGCCAATTCAAGTTGGAGGAGAGCCATCAGTAACATCGACGCCCTGCAGGAAGTATCAGTTTATGGAAATGAATCTCCAGAGGCGGATGGCAGGTCTGAAAGACAAGATACCCGAGATCCAAAAAACACTGGATACAGTTAACTTCTTGAAGCTCCGCAAGGTATGGAATTGAAACTCAAATAAGTCTTTGGGGTAGCCTGACGCGGCGGCGATGCAGGACGAAACTGAACCCATAGAAGCGACATTCGAGCTCAACGAAACATTATATTCAAGAGCGAACATCCCGGCAACTAGCGAGGTTTATATTTGGCTGGGGGTGCGCACATTATACGACTGCAACGGTATCAATCAAAGCTGATAATGACCTCAGGCCAATGTGATGCTTTCATACACTACGGACGAGGCTGAGGCTCTGTTGAGCTCAAAATTGGCCACTGCGAGAACAAGTTTAACGCACTGCGAGGAGGATTTGGATTTCTTACGGGAGCAGATCACGGTAAGTGTCAATACTTGTTTCCAATCTACTACTAGCGCACTCAGCCTAATCGACCACTCAGACCATGGAAGTTGCGACAGCAAGAGTTTATAATTGGGAAGTAGTACAAAAGCGTAAAGACAAACCAGGTGAGGAGGACAAGGGAGCCAAGGGCCAGTCTGGTGAGAAGACCACGCCTGGCCTTTAACTAGGGTTCGTCAAGATTCGTCGTCAAGCTTGGAAAACACTGGCGAGGAAAGAAAGGCACTGGATGATATATATCGTTGTATCTATACCAAGGTGAAAATAAAAACGACTGCAAAAATTCAGAGTATTCCTCTCAAGATCCCTGAGTTCCACTCCGTAATGTCGAGAAAAAAAATAGACCAACGTAATTGTGGAGAACCGATGTTAGCATGTGCCCCAGGTTCCGTGCAAGGGTGCGAATATCTTTCTTGCTTCATCCAACCATTCGATGTTTTTACTACACGACGCATCTCGGGTGACCACACCAACAATGCTCCTTCAATTGCGAAATTATGAGGAGGCATGCTGAGAAATGTCTCGAAGGAGCTTGGCCGACGGCGGCGCCTGCCACCCCGAGCGCTTCAGCAGGCTGTCGTATGTCTAAGTTTCGCCACATTTGCTAGTGAAGTTGAAAGCTAATCAAGTCTGTGTCCAATGCAGTTCTTCAGTCGCTCGATTTCCCAACATTTTCGCCTGCATGCTGTCGGCGCAGCTGTAGCACATAGTATGCCATCTGCGAAATCCACGCCTGACGCGAATCTGGTGGGCGTCCGCCCAAAGATCAGGACGGCAATGGGGCACCCAAACCAAAGCAGCTTGCAACATGCGATGTTGGACAGGTCGAGACGTCGCAATCGCCTTGGCGGTACGAGGCCTCGTCATCAATCAAATGTGCGGAACCCTACAGAACAATTACTAGATGGCATGTCTTCCAGACGGCTACTTGAGAAAGTCCTTGGAGGAAACCCATTTGCGGACCTTTGGAGGAAACGAATCGCCAAGTCTCGAGTGATAAGATTACCTATCCTTGTCTTACAAGAGGCCTTGCGGCAGCAAGAGATTCAGTCGGCAAGCAACAGCACATTGCTGAAATTGCTTCCGACGCCCAAAGAGTACAGAATCATGCTTCGACACCCGTTTCTGGCAGGTCATACGCCTAAAGCTATCGAACGATACGTGTATATTTTACGGGGCCGAAACGATGATGAGAGGTGCGAGAGATATATGGAGGACCCAACGTCGATTCCGTTGTTCATATTTCACTTCCTTGTCCGTCAATCTTCCGGTATTAGCGATGCGGTCACGTTGCAGAGAATGATCGAGTCTTCACGCGCCTATTACGAGAACGAAAGAGCGAGGAGCGTGGTTCTGGAGAATAGCCGCCAAGACACTAGAGACAGACCAGAAAAGATGCTGGATACCAAACAAACAAACTTCAGCTTAACTATGCAACTATTAGTTCATCATTGCCACCGCCTAGAGCCAAGATTTGTTGTGAAGTTGGCCGATTCGGCTGCAAGGTACATTGAGAACATTTCGATTTCTGCTACAGGAGGCATAAAAGTATACATAACCCAATGCGACCTTTTCAACGAGTGCTTGCAGATTTTACGACCTCAGTCACGCTTCCAAATGGCCCAAAGAGCCACACCGAATGCTTATTTCTGGGAGGCGCAAAGAATTCTCCTGTCCATGTCAGCAGGTCTGTCGAAACCCTTGCTTGTCGATAGGGCTGGATTTCGGGCGATTCGAGAAGTGTTATCAGGCCAGCCCAAGAACCATGCAGAGGTCTACAGCGCAGCCCGCCATGCTCCAAGCTGGCCTCCCTATTTGCAGCCAGGTCACGGAATGGATGAACGCACGGAGCCAGAAGACAACTGGAGCCGCGCTGTAAGTGCGGGCATGCTCATGCAAGAGGCTGGATTTGCCAAAGAAGAGGCCGACGATGCGGTGGACATATTACAAGGTATGAAGCAGGATGGAAGTCCAACCATTCAACAGAGAGCCATGATCTCGAAAAGGCGAATAATTGGAGTGTGGGAGGCATCTATCCGTGCCACGCGAAACGCTGAAGAAGCGTGGGATCGGTTCCGCAACCCACCGAAACATGGAATGAAGCCAGGTTTGGAGCATTATTCGGCCATGTTTGAGAAGCTCGTGCTGCGAGAAGTTGAGCCCGACGGCCGGATATCGCCCGGTGACAAAGCCTTGAACTTTTCTACGCAACATGAGGCTAATCTGACAGAGTTTGAAAGAGCACGCTTGCGCCCGCCCAGTATATCTGAGCTCTACCAGCGTATGAGACTCCATGGCATCCAGCCTGACGGCCCCTGTCTTCGTATTCTAGTCGCCAATGCCGCGTCTTTGGAGATAGCTCACCAATATTTACGTGACAGTCCCGACAAGAGTCAAATTATTCGAAACCTGACTGCCGAAGAGCCGGATGCCGTGGGTCTGAGAATGGTTCCGATAGCGTTATTCGCAGCATATCTCCAAGCATGCTTGCGAGTGGAAGGGCGGCACGCTGGTAATCAACTTAAACGTGTTATTCGCCTCGCTGAATCAAGGCTGGGTAACAGGCAATGCCGGTGGGCGCCTTTTATATGGGGTAACATTCTGAAGGAACTGTCGCAACACCACCATGCTCTGAGGATCTCGCTGCATCAACAATTTGCTTTGATGTTGAGAGTGACGGATACAATCGAGAGGGTAGACGGACTTCATCTGTCCACATTTGCTCAATTCCACAAAGGTGTTCGAAAAGCGGTACGACGACAGCTTCATAATCTACTCTCCGAGGACGTTGACACGGACAGTTTTGCAAAGAGCCCGTTCGCGCAAGCGCTCTTCCACCAGGCGCGGGTGGCAAGCGTGGACAGTACGCACCCGCGGCAGAGTCTGGTGCATGGGGAACCAGGAGGGGAGGATTCTTCCTCCACGACGGCGGGAGCTGCATTGGCACTCGTTCAGGAAATCAGGACGCGGATAAAATACATGTTCTGGACACTGGCGCGGAAGGAGCGGCACACCCAAGCGTATCTTGACGGATGTCGAGTAGCACCGCTAGACGCCATGAATACTCGACGGGATGTGGCCCGAAGTGACCACGCCCATGACTACATGCTGACGCTGGGATATTTGGGGGACTTTGAAGAAATGGGACGGCTGCTGGAGTGGCTGGTACAACAATGGGGTCAATTCAACGTGGTATCGGCCATGAATGAGATGGATGAGGCTCCGCCACATGCAAACTTTTTTGAGACGCTGTGCGTCTTCCGATTGGTTGCAGAGCCGATTCTCGGAAATGACAGAGTGTCGTCGCTCCTACACGTGGTGGCAGATTCCGGGCTGAATTGGACATGGCCAGACGACGAGGCCGTGAAAGCATATGCCGAAGTGCACCACGATGAATCCGTCAACACCTTGAGGCGAGCAATAGACTTGTCTCGCGATGGAAACCAAGGTTCTCGGCACCCAGCGAGCTTGAGCTACGGTTCGGAGGGGGAGTGGAAGCAGAGGAAGAGGATGACGATGACGACGACGATGACGATGGGAACGGGAGCATGACACATCAAGCATGAATCCGAGGCGGCCTTTGCGCGGCCGTGTAGGACGAAGCTGAGAGGCATGATGGCCTGTACATAGCCATGTATATACTCGAGGTATGCAACCTACACCAGGGGACCGGTAGTTTGACGCAGAGAGTGCACCGTGTGCCGTGGTTCAGCCCTTGCACCTGCACTCACTCTGCGGGAGACAAGGGAAGCTTGCTTGCTTCCGCTTCCCGATAGATGATAGGCCGCCACAAGCGCGCGGCAGGCTGCCCCAGGTCAGCGCCGTGGGCGGAGGGTGATTGGCCATGGGCCATGGCCGACTGGTTGCCAACTTTAGAAACATTCTGCGCCTCTCTGCCAACCGCCAACCACACGATCCATGGTCCCATCAACCCGAAACCCGAAGCTGCAGATGTCCCTTGCCCACGACGGAGCCGCGCGCGCATACTACATCATACGTGGATATTCATCTTGCCCAGTATCTCGTCCGGTCCGTCCCATTCCCCACTCCCACACTCCCACACGTCGGCTCTACCCCATGCTGCGTACTGCCGCGTCTCGCAGGGACGCTCTCCCGGCTTCAGCTTGCCGTCTCCCGCAAGACATTGGCCATGAATTGCCCAGACGACGGTAGTTCCAGAGTCGCCATGACCCCCGTGTCCTGGGGGTCAGGCCGCGGGCCGCAGGTTCCTCTCATTCAACCTGCTTGCTTGGGCCAGCCTCGCTGACGCAGATGGACCAAGATGCCGGAGAAGATGAACCGGCGCCACGGTTTCTCGGACGCACGCGTGCAGAATACAAAATGGGAGCACAGCGTCGATGGCCCTTGTCTCTCCTTGCACCGGCTCTCGTTTCCTTGTTGTCCTGTCGTCATTCTTTGTTGGATTCGACATTCGACTTGGCCAGTTGCTTGGTTGAGCTTCACAGCATCTCTCACGCGAAAGCAATAGTTTTTTTGCCTTTCACTCACTCACTGGTCGTTGTCTCTCTCTCTCATCACTTGTTTCCCTTGTCTGGCTTGCGTCCGCTTCGGCTTCTGCGGTTTCCCCTTCGTGTGCGAGATTGCTGGCCTATTGTTTCGCTGTTTCGCTTTATGTTCTGGTGCTGCTCTGCTCGCCTCTCATTGTTGCAACCAGGGCTCTAAGATTTGGTTGCTCCATTGACTGTATGGAATTATTCTTTTTTTTTTTTCCTCCTTCTTCTCCTTCCTGGGAGAACTGTTGTGTTTCTACAGTTGTAGTTGTGGCTTGGCTTGATTTGTCACGGAACAAAACAATAGCAGTTGAGCGCCATCTCGCGCCTGGTGATTTATTTTCCTCATTTTATTTTTCGATATCAGGTTTTTCATATTTTTCTGATCGCTACGGTCTCGGGAGACTCGTGGGTAATTTCCTTCAAGTGCGCGTCGACCTGAGTTTGACAGAAACAAGTTGTCTGACAGAAGAGAGACAGAAAGAGAGGGAGACAGACACACACACAGAGAGAGAGAGGGGCCGAGAGTAAGAGGCATGCGCTTCAAAGTGTATATCGCTGCGGCGACGTACCTGCTTTTGAATTCAGAAACCGCTCAGGCTGGTCCTGTTAGACGGGCACATAATGTGTATGTTTAGCAGTTGAACCAGGAAGTTCGTGTCTGGTGATGGTTGGAACTGACAGGCGGTAGAATTCCCCGTGATGAGACAAGTATCCCGACAGGCGCGCCTGATCCGAACAGGTATGATGGAGGAAGCAGCCGGGACGATACGACATGTTGGAGTGTCGTGAAGCTAACTTTTGAGTTGTAGGGCTACTGCGCCCACGGGCGTGCCGCAAGCATCGACCCCGGGACCGAATTTGGAGTCGGGGATTCCATACATGTCTGCTTCGTCGCACGCGTCATCGCATACCGGGACGGGGTCTGCGGTTCATTCAGGACAGGCGTCGAATACCCCTACTACACATGCTCTCGAGGTTGCCCTTGCAACTGGGCCTCCTACGGCGATGCTTGGGCTGGCACAGACGACGCATGGTGCTGCTGCTGGGGCGTCAGATGCCGCCGCCGGGGGCTCGACTTTGTCTGGCGGTGATCATGGTGCTGTTGAGTCTACGAGTGCAGCACCTCCCATGTCTACGATTGGCACATCTCCATCTGGGCTTGTTGGTACGGGACCGGGAACCGTGCCTGGTAGCACGGAACAAAGTACTGCAGTTGGTGCCTCGACGAGCATACTCGGTGTAGCACCAACAAGTGCAATCGGTTCGCCTCCAACTGGTGCCGCCGTCACGTCGAGTGTATTTTTGACATCTTCCCGGGGTATGCTTGAGACATCTGCATCGAGTGGACTTGGCACAGAACCGACAACTGCAGTTGGTTCATCTTCAACTACTGTCCTCGGTGGTGCTTCAAAAACATTACTCGGTACAGAGTCAACCACTCCAGCTGGGGTAGCTCCAACGACTTTGATCAGTGCAGATTCAACAACTACAAGTGGTGCGACACCAACGACTACTGTCGCTACAGTACCGACGACCATTGTCCCTATTCCCACGGCGGGAGCATCGATGACAGCTGGTGGTGTGGCTGATGCTCCGGCGTTGCTATCGCACACCTCTACTTTGCCAACGTCATATGGTCTCAGTCAGACAACAACCACGCCCAGAGCTGTCACAACATCAAGTACGAAAATTGTCTTTGAGACGAGCTTCGGGGCCGTCCCAACCACGGATGCCTCGTCTGTTCTAGGCTCACCCACAGCTGCTGATCCCAGTTCCGGCAAACACACAAGCACAGCCGGCCCATCCTCTCCAATCTCGGCCACAACAAACATTTCTGGTTTAGGCGCGTCTACAACTATTTTGGATCCATTCACTCAGTCATCATCTGCGGTAGGCGCTCCGGGCTCTGGGACAGGTACAACTCCCGCGATGGAGACCATGACTGGGCAGCCGCATTCCAACACGGGACCAAAGACGACGCCCATCGGGACCTCACATCCATTCTCTGCAAACACGACTGGTACGCTGCCGGCTATGAGTGGAGGGAATCCAACAACAGCTCTTGCGGCGTCCCTCGCCCCTCCGCCAACCGCAGATCATAACGGCCCCACGACGACTTTGGGATCGTCTGCAGCCGCTTCTGACGTACAGTTCTTCACCGGGCCTGAGAACAAGCCAACCGATTTGAGGCCATCTACGAGCTCTACTACGTCGTCTGCTCCGCATAATGACCAGACAGGTAGCAATATACCTAATTTGACAACAACGGGACCTTCACAGGCAGTTTCGACAATGTCGATTCCCACATCTCCTTCTTTGCAAACCAGCAACACAGGTGATGCCTCAAATCCTGCGAGGTTGCCAATCACATCTCTCCCAGGACTCGCAACACCATCATCTACCTCTTCTCGACCATCGCCGCACACTGAGCAGCAGGAGCCACAGTCGAAGGCCCTGGCCACATCATCGCCCACAATGACAGGCGTCGTGACTCCCACCGGCCAACCGAACTCCAAAGTCCCAACCGCAATCTTCAGCTTCCCAACTGCCACTTCATCTGTCCCCGCGTCCGTCTACGCGTCCAACCTCGCGCAGGCCAAATCCCTCAACCGCCTCTATTCCACGCTGACACGCCAATCTTCCTGTGTGGGGAGCCAAGCGGCCTGTATATCCGGCCAAGTGGGCTCGTGCAGCAACGGGGCATTTGTTCTCGACGCCTGTGCTCAGGGAGAAAAGTGCTATGCGTTGCCCATGACCAACGTCAGGGGTGCAAAGATAGGCTGTTATGATCCTGCGTATGCCCAAGGCATTCTTGGGCCGGAGCAGAGCATTGAGCCCCAACGCACTGGATCCCACAGCAGCAGACCCCAAGGCGGCATGCTTACTACGTTTATAACCGAGACCAAGACACCGGTTGTTACACGTACGCAAGTTGTTACCGTCAAGTTGAAGCCGTCCACGTCCACACCTGCACTTGTTCCGACCCCCCAGCCAGAAGTCGGTGGCCCTCTGGGAGCCCAATCCCAGTCGCAGCTGGTACCGACTACATCCTCGCCCTCGATGCCAACATTAGAGTCAGCGTCGACGCCACCGTCAAAATCAATAGAATATAACCCCCCGGCTCCTGCTCAATCAGCAGCAGCAACAACAACAACAACAACCCCAAACCCATCCCCCTTTCCAGAAACTACCACACCACTGCTGCAATCACCGGCAAGAGCACCAGAATCCTCCCCTGAGACGACAACTACTCACCATCTACCACCAGCAGCAACGACATCCAACCCATCTGCTTTTTCAGAAACAACCACGCCACTGCCGCAATCACCGTCCTCCCCTGAGACGACAACTACTCACCATCTTCCACCAGCAGCAACGACATCCAACCCATCTGCCTTTTCAGAAACAACCACGCCGCTACCGCAATCACCGTCCTCCCCTGAGACAACAACTACCCATCATCTACCACCAGCAGCAACGACATCCAACCCTTTCCCTCACACGACCCCATCCTCAACCCAGCCAACCCAGGTAGTCATCACGCAAACCTTCAACAAACCCACGACGTCGATCCCGCCACCAAACCCCACCAAACTGTTCCTGATTCCCCTCGGCGACGACAAAACAGCAGCCCTCCCCAGCGCGCCAGCCGCCGTAACAAGGAAAATCGAAGGTCCCGACACCGACGCGTTAACAACGACTACCGTTAATAACGGCACGCCCACTGTGTCGGTCTTCTTGACCGTCACAGTGACCAAGGTGCAGAAGGAGACAGTCACGGCGACAGCTCCCAGTCAACTTGGAAAAAGGAGCGTTTTCGCCCGTCGACCAAACGACCAGGCACGACGTGTAATTTGACCATGGCACACGACGGGTGTGGAAAACCAAAAACGAGGCTGAAAACCAGCCTGCTTACTGTTTATATGGGTGGTGAATACTTGGTTCTGTATGTAATTTTTCGTACTTTAAAGACGCATATAGATAGTTTTCCTTCAGAAGAGCAATCAACTTTTGGTACGTGGTACGTGTTTTTGGATTCGAAACAGAGCTAGTGCCTACAGACCCCTTGTTGCGTGGCAGAACAAGGACACCACATCACCGCAAGCACTCGTCTTCTCGGCGTCGAATGTACTGGCAAAATCTGGGGGACACCGCGCCGCGCAAGTCATCAGAAACGAGCACACGAAACGCGGCGCAAGGCTCCGCTGGAAGCGAAAAGTGATGGAATTGCCAAAACCAGTGTCTATAAAACCGTATTCCCATGACCAAAAAAAGAACCCGCATCCAATGCTCCACCCAAAGCAGTCACGCCTCAACACAGGTAGGTAGGATGCCGCCGCGTGTGTGGATCCGGCGCAAAAAAGTCGCTCCTCCCTGATGCTACACATGACCCCCGAAACGCCACAAATGCCATGCCCTCTTCACACAAAAGTTGCCCGCGCCTGGCACCCCCCGAAATCTACCCTCACGCAGAGTCGGAGCCGTCACGTGCAGAGGAGAGACCTGCCACCTCTAGCCTCTTGGCCGCGGGCTCGCTGTTCCCGGTGTGGTCCGCGTCGTGGCCATCCAGCGCGCCGACGCCGTACTTGACCTGCCACAGCTTCCTGGTCGCCTCGTACAGGAACCGGTATTGCATCTCGGACTGCACCATGCTGCACCGTTGCTGCCTGAGGTTCTCGACAGTGTCGTAGATGACGTCGGGCATGCTCTTGTAGTTTGCCTCCGTGGCCTCCAGCTTGCCGCCGTCCAACGCCCGCATTAGGTGCTCCAGGGAGATGAAGGTGCCGGTGCGGCCCACGCCAGCGCTGCAGTGGATGATGCGGGGGTTAGAGGGCTCCGTGTGATGTCGAGAAATGGCCATGAGCTCGAAGAAATTGTCCATGTCGTCGACTGTGGGGACCCCGAAGTCGGGCCAGCGCGTGTATAGCAGGTGCCACACGGTCCGCGGCTCCGCTTCCCCCTGGACGTGAAGCAGCAGTTTCCGCTTCTCGATGGCGCCGTTCGCAAGCTCTTCCAGAGAGTGGAATGTAAGCCGCGCGCGCCAGTCGTCTTTCCAAACATTGTCCTCGTTCAGGTTCCACGTCGCGTTGTCCTTGGTGTCGGGAAAGTATTGGTGGCATTTGACGGCTCCGCCTTCCACCATGCTCGTGAGCTGGATAATGACGGCGGGGGATGCCGTCTGCTCGGCCACCATTCGCCAAACGTAGTTGAGAGACGGCAGCGTCGGGCCCTGCATGGCAATATATCGCAATGGCGGCTGGGAGTCGTCCCCCGGGGGCTCGAGGACTACCGTTGACGCGTTGACGTAGTCGAACTCGTGTTCGGGCACTTGGAGCTTCACGCGGTTGTAATTAAAAGGCTTAATGTTGAAGTATCGGTCCATGATTCCTCTTTGCGGGCCGTCGGTCTGCTTGAAGAAACCCCACCTCGAGTTGGCGGCGGAATCGGGTCGAGCGGCTTGGAGGGCGCGATTGCGATCAGCCCAGGTGAGCTCTTGGAACTTGACTTGGATGCCTTGAAAGAACCGTCAGCAAACGAGGTGGCCGGGGCGCCGGGCAGTCAGAGAGGAGCACAAACCGTGCGTAGAGGTGTTGAGGAATGCTGGCATGACCGGCCGAGGTCGGTTCTTAGCGGACGAGCCGTCGACCATGGTAGACCGGGTTGCCACGCCATCCTGGCTGAAGACGGCGACGACGGGCGAAACCGACGGCCGGGGAGCTGGAGAGTGCGTTCTCGCGCGCTTAGCATTCACACGCCATTTGAGGCTCCGCAAAGGCGAGTTTTTCATGGCGGCCTTTTGCGGCGAAGGCTGGCTTGCGGGTTCGGTGGCCAAGTTGCTCTCGCCGGTGTCGCTGCTGGTGCGGTCGACAGACGTTTCGATGGCCGGGGGTTTCGGTTTTCGCCGCAGTCGGGGCAGTCTATCCATATTCTGTATTGCGTCGTGACGGCGGCTGACGGTGGTTCCGAAAGCGGTGATTTGTGATGATGCTTGACAGACGCAGAGACTGCAACAGGAGTCACAAGGGCGGGCGCACGTATGGTGGTTCGCACCGAGGAGGATGACGCAGCCGCCGGACAGGGGATGTAGGCAAGCTAAGACGAGCGAGAGATGCTGCAAGAGGATGTTTTCGAAGACGCCGGCCCGCAAGGCGAGAAGAAACAAAGAGAGAGGTTGATAAAGAAAGGGAGGAGAGACCGAAGTCAGCAGGAATGGAACAACCAGGTCAGGCTCCCTCCAGCCAGCAGAGAGGACCGGTGATGGACGTTGAAGAAGATCAGGTCGGCCAAGTTTGGGTCTGGTCTGGTGTGGTGCAGGTTGCTGTCGCGTGCAGGTGGCCACGCGGGCAACAGGTGGCCGAGCCGAGGGAACAGCCGGCGGTGGGTCGCCAGGTGTCAACTTCTGGATAACGACGACGATAGGTATTGATTATTATTTCGTCGTGCCCTTCATCCCAAGCCAGCTACCCCCGGTGCCGTTCAAACTGCTGGTTGCCGGAGAGGCTGAGACGGGCTCGCCTCGGTCTCTCTCGGCCTGGTCTCGGCTTGGCCTTGGTCTGCGGCCAGGACCTGGGAGGCAGGTGCGACTCGCTGGAGTCTTGGCGTGCGCGACGTGCGTGCACATCGAGAACCTCCTTAGCTGCAAGGTTGATTGACGGCTAATGCCGCATCTGTTCGGCTGCGTCCTGATGTCACCGACTCGGCAATGGCCCTCTCCGTTGCAGCAAGACGCCGCTTGTCCTCTAGCCTTCGGCTTTGAATGCTCCAGATCAAACTATTTCCGTCCTGATAATTTTGCACTGTGCCGTAGCCCATCGCCTTCTGCACCCACGCATCCATCCGCCCTTCTCTCCGCTGACAGCACGACATCCTAGCCTATCTGCTGCTATTCTTAGGTTCGTCGTGTTCTACATCAAATGCGCTCTGCTCTGATCTGTGTGTGACGGCATGCTAACAGGGAGAGACTACTTGTAAATGCATGTCACTTAAATGCTGTCTGCTTCACTTGTCACATGGTCAACTCGGCGTCCGCTTCCCCAAACTTGAAACACACACATGTAACTACAAGGTAGCCGAGAGTAGTAATGGAAAACCACAGCCTATTTTTATCCACGGCAACGGCAGCAACAGCCCACCGTGTCATGTACGTCTCTGTGAACATTATAACTATTATGAATGAGGAGGGGAACTCTGTGTCCAAAAATACACTTGGCCCGATAAACCATTGACCGTACGAGTAAATGACTCCGTCGACCGAGACCCGGTGTTGTACAAGGGGTATACTATCAAAACGACAACTTCTTGTCATCCATCTCTTACCGGCGTTGTGCCGTTTTATACCGCCGAATACACACCGGTAACCAGCCGACCGCATTCCACCTTTTGCTCCAGCGTGACCTTGCGGCCCCTTCCACCCTCGCCTATACGGACCGTCTGTTTTGGAGTTAGGCAGAGGCGATGTACTTCTCCCTCCCTTCCTCTGTTTGCATCGCCCTCGCCGCCGTCCAAGGGTCCGATATATGTTGGCGTATTCATATTGGTCCTTTTTCCGGTGCCCAGCTGGTAGTATTCATTGCCGCCCCAGAACAAAACATCAGCACCCCAGTTCGTCTCATTTTCCGTTCCCTTACTTGACGTGTCCGTTTTCGTAATGTTGTCCATCACTGCAGCGCAGTGCGTGCTTCCAACGCTGAGTGCCTTCAACTTTATCGGCACGTTCTTATTTGTCTCCTCGTCAAACTCAAAGAGAGACGAAAGCGCTTTGATCTTTGCAGGCGCGGTAGAAACGTGAGTCCACTTGCCAGTACCTAGCGTGCCTGCAACACCCTGGCCACAAGCCCACAGATCCGACGTCGTTCCTGGCATCCGCTTGGCTGGAGCCATGCTCTGAGATTCACTCGCCGCAGTGGGCGCGCCCGCATCAACCGTGAAGAAGGTGTTGTCGCCTCCGGCTTTGATAGATGTGACCCTCGGTACCATTCCTGAGGCAGCATACAACTTGTCGACAGAAACCATGGCTGGAGTAGTCGCGTAGGGCAAGCCAGAGTCGATGGTGAATCCGAGCTGGCCGAATGTGTTGTCACCAAACGAGAAGATTCTGCCAAGCTTGTCCAAAATCACCGAATGACGGTCTCCTGCAGCAATAGCCGTCGCTTCGAAGCCCTTTAGCGACAGGAGTTCATGAGGCTGGTCGTACGGGCCTTTCGGTCGGGTCTCCCAAGTAAGGCCTGCAATTCCCAGCTGGCCCTTGGACGGATACGCGATAGCGCTGGAGGCAGCAGTGAAGACGCGTCCCTTCGAGGTCAACATGATGCAGTGCTCAAGTCCGCTGCTGATGTCAGTAATCCTCTCGCCCCAGCTCAGGCCACTTGGTGTGAGATTGCGGAAATTGACGGCTTCCTTGCCGGCAGAGCTCCATAACGACCAGGAGCTCTTTTGCCTAGTCTCTTTCACACCGCCTTCCAGGTCGTCCCTTGATGATGGAATCGAGTATACGTCACCGTTTCGGGACAGGGCAATGATGCGATCATTGGATACTTGGATCTTGGCTAGATCCTTGCCCGTAAGTGTAGTCACCGGCCTCGGGTCACTGCCTGAAAAGCCCAGTCCCCATTGAATCAAGTCGCCCTTCTCATTTACGGCAGCCCCGAAACTCCGAGTGAGCTTCAAGTCCCTGAGAATTTGGTCGTTGAAGAAGGAGATTCGCCGGGGAAGCTTGACGTACTTCTCGTTGGAGTCCTGGTCGATCACCTTGCCGCTGTTTGAACCCCAGGCATAGACTCCCGGACGCTCCCAGCTATTCTTGACTTGCAAGTGCTGAGAGCTGATGATATCCCTGTTATCTTCCTTGGACACGGCTTTCTTGCGGGACTTTTCAAACTTTGGTTGGGCTCGGGAGGGCTCGATGGATGCCTCGTCGGGTGAGAAACTCTCCTTGAGCTTGGGATAGTAGTAGGCTCCCGCAGCTGCCAGCCCGAAAACACCAGCATAAACGGCTGCCTGCGCGAAAGCATTTCCGCCATGCCTACGACTTCTGTCTTGAGAAGTGCCGCTGTTATATCGTGGCCATTGACGCCGGGCAGTGAAACCTTGCTGGGATGACCATCGAACATGGCCATGGCCAGCCCGTCTGAGCGCCACTCTGCAAGAATTCATGGCCGAATTATTTGTGGTAAGCGTGGGAGGGGGGCGGTGAGAACTGGATCGATGCGAGGGGCAGATGACTGAAAAAACCAAATACCAGATTCCGATCGAGCCGCAGCAGGCGAAGCAAGCTCCGGGACAGGTCAATGAGAGCCCGTCTCGAGCAGTCTGGAGGTGATGATGAGTGAATGAATGAAGCCAATAAGCAGTTCAATCATCGATGATCGTTCGGTCTTGTGGCCCGTGCGCCCCCACAATCAACGCCGCCGCTGCCGCCACCGACGGCCAAATCCTTCGGCTCCTACAACAAGTCACCACTGTCACCTCCCCGATTACGCAGCAGCACGGGGCCCACCACGACTGGCCAGCCCACTGCAAGGGCGCTGGCCGGCCGCTGGTTCGGTGGCTCCTCGGTGGACGGAGCAACTGCTTCCGGCTGCAAGCGTTCCGCGCCGCCAACTGGCCGGTTGACCACATGCGAAGCGACGAGATCGAGCAGCCCACCTTGAGCTCCAGGCACTTTACCGCCCGTTTCGTTAGAGCTTCCGCCCGCCATGTACGAAGACTCGTGGTACAGCTTTGTGCCCGAAGTATCGAGGAAGCCTGCTGCACCGGCTCACTCCCAAAGTCACCGACGAAAGGAGTCTCTTCTTCAGCAGCCAAATGTTGGTGTTCCCTGCCTGCACACGTCCTCGTCGTCGAGCTGGTTGTGGTTCATCAGAACAGCTTACAGCTATCGCAGGGCGACGTCAAGGAAGAACGGACCGGACGGCTAGAAAATGTTTTTGAAGAGCCAGAAGACTCCGATACCCCTCCGGAGCCGACTGTAATCCGCCGTGCCGCCTCATACACAGACTTTTACCATGTCTTTCGAGCGCAATTGACAAAGGATGGCCAACTGCGGCGCAAGAAAAAGCCGGACAAGAAGGACAAGGCGTGGGAAGTGTTGTTGTTGGCGGGAGGGGACGAACCCGATCAGAAGTACTCGACACCCGAACCACTTGACCAGGCATTTGAGAAGCGACTTTTGGAGGAAAGTCAACTGGAATATCTGTATGGAATCGACTGCCTAGAACCGCCGGTGCCTACGCTCGACCTCTGACAAATCCCAGATTGTATTGTGATCAGCTCACCCTGACGGAACGCCATCTCGACGGTCTCATCAGTGATGCCGATGCCGCCTTGACGCTCCTGACGTCTCTCTCGGACTCGTTCCAATCAGTTGACGCGCAGACCACGACGTTTCAGGCCCGGTGTGAAGGTCTCCTCAAAGAGCAAAAACGTTTGGAGGCACTCGCGAACGAAGTGGGAACCGATTTACACTATTACCTGTACCTGGACACTGCAACTCGTCGGCTCAACGCTCCCGGCGCTAGTCGACTTGTCGACGGCGACGAATTTGGCGAAATAATTGACACCATAGACTCTTGTATAGACTTTATGAACCGCCACGTAAGTCTAGCTGCGAGTCGCTCGCTTCTGCTATGATTGCACGTATGATTTGTGAGCTCACGAGACGACTGACATATTTGTAGGAGACATATCGGGAACGCGACACGTACTTGGCACGATACAGTGCGCTCCTCACCAAAGCCCTGCACCTGTTGGATCATGGCTTTTCCACTCGTCTGGACAAATTGTCTTCAGAGATCGCTCGTCAGATTGTCGGGGCAACATCGGACTCTGCTCGCCATGCTTTGGCGTACGGTCGCTTTGCCGAGATGATCACGGACACGTACTCACTGCTGCCCAACGTACAGCGAGTTGTACGGCATGCCTACGACCAGTACGGCAGAGCCTTGGAGTCCTCGACAGAGACTGCTGTTTATGCTGATTCAACCACAAACATGTTCCGTACCTATCTAAATACGAGGGACCGAGATTTGAAAGCAATCACCCAACGCGATTTGGAAGAGTATCAAAAGGCAGTCAAAAGCCTCTCGGTCGAAACAGCATCCCGCAACTATATTAAACAGCTTTTTGAGCGAATTCATCACGAGGACGCCTTGTTTTTGAAAATCTTCGGCATAGAACCAACGTGGAACACAGCAACAACATCCGCTTTCCAAGCTCTCAAAGGAATCAACACTGCAATGGTCCACCCATGCCACATCGCACCACTAGGGAGCAACATCCAAAGCGTTCTCCAAACAGCCAAGTTGGAATCGGTGTGCAGCGTTGTAGGGTGGTTGGCAAATGAATACTCCGTCTCCGAGCAAGACGAAGAAGAGTCTCAGTCCGAACGAAAACACCGCGAGTATGCCGCGAGATTGCTCGTGGATCATCTCTGGCCATTTACAGACAACGCCTTTGATGCGGAGATCACAAGGTCCATTTCCAAAGCCACCCTGCACGACGGCGACTTGAAAATCGGCCCAGTCGTGGACGGCGTTGCTTCGTCAAATGCCTACCCGCTCGTCAAGAAAGCTGTCGAGCTGCTGTCCAAGTTTGACCAAGCAATTCCCAAGGAACGCTCGGTGAGTTGGCACCGGCGCCCTTTGACCATGACAAGTGACCACGCGAATAACACATGCGTCTCTAGTCCAAGAATAGCGCTGTCGTGTTCAAAATCGTCCGCGAGACCATCCGAGTGCTCCAGCGAGCTGAGGCGAGAATTCAGTCACTCAAGTCGAGCACGGATCCTGATCTATTCATGGTGAAGAATCTTCTCATCGTCAAGAACGAACTAGTTTCCCTCGAAATAGGCGACATCCGAAGTCACCCCCAATCTATGCAGCACTTTGGTCAGATATGGGACACGTTGAGCCCGGCAAACTGGCTAAGCTTCTTCGGCAGTATCCTCGGAGGCTCGATCTGGTCCAGAGGCACGCCATCCGTAACAGCCAAAACGCTCACGGCGGAGGACATGGGTGAGCAATTGGACGAGCTGCTCCGGCAATCAATCTATGCATTCACGAAACGTTGGGCGACGCTGATCAACGACTCGGCAAATCGCAAACCCGGGGTCAAACCAATCGCCAAGATAGAGGCCGAGCTGGAGTCTATTCTTGATACAGCATTCAGTAATCAGCCCGAAGTGATTGCCAAGCTCAAGGAGGCCATTAAGCTCAATGCGCAGGCGCAAAACGACGCAAAAGATGAGAAACGAGGTGTGAAGCGGTATTGAGTCTGGGAATTGGGCGGTTATTTCTACGTCGCAGTGCCAAGGCACCAGAGAAGCCACTGGTCACGACACGTCGATAATGGTGAATGGGGCCAAACACGATGGTATTTTTCGTAATGACCGGCGAGTACGTACCTCCACTCAATGTACTGTACACGAGACAAGTCGTGCGGTGCGTTCACCAGTACACATTCTTCAGAAAGATACACATCAAGACGTGCACCGACTGCCTGCCATGGTGCTGCCCAGCGTAAAACAAAGTGAAGCCAAGCCATCCGATGCATACGCACACGCGAGACGGGGTGGGACACGGCGCGTATAACAAACCTCGGTATCAGGCATTCGAAATGACGCCTTTCAATTAGCTAGGAGGACAGGCAAATCCCATGGGAGCGGCCGGTCTGGCGCAGAATACATTCCAATGCTGCCCTACTCACAAAGTATTCGCCGACATGCCCGAAGCATGGGTTGCCGATAGTATTGCATCGCGCGCCATAGCCTAGTACCTGCCGTTGTTGGATGCTTTTTTCGTCCCCTATTGTAGCCGGCTTGCTAACTGATTTGAAACTTGTTGGATTGAGGCTTGACGGCGAATTTTGACTGAAGAAATAAAAGATCTTTCAAACATGAAATACCTTGATCAATGGCGCGATGACTCACTCATTGACACGAGCAAAAGGCTTCACAATGCCAAAACCCGATTCGGGAAAACTAGCTTCGTAGTGTCAAGTGAGCAATTCCTCGGTGGGCGACCAGTTTTTGTGTGATGACAGAGTGTGTCCTAGGTCATAGACCGCTTTGAAGAACTGGACAACGGAACCCGAGACCCGTGGGAGATAAAAGTCGCTGAGATGGATTTCTGACGAACCAGTCGTTTTACCCTTGCAGCCCGTCAAGTAGGGCGTTCATAATCGAAGGCTAATAATACCAATGATTTGGAACGGATGCCATGATTCACAATGAAATACAAAGTGCGGTCTAGAGGAGGACAGTGCTGTCACGACAGTGAAAGTGATCGGTATTTCTACAAGAATCTTAGCTGGGCCAACTTCTTCAGGGCCAATCATTGTGTCATCTTGGAGCGTTGAGCGCCTCTGCCTGACTGCGTATTAGCAGACAGACATTCCAGGTTCGCAAGTTGATTCCGATTGTCTTCGGCGACTCCCGTTCTTCCCGTTCTACCCGAGCTATTCCGACATGAAACGTTAACAAAAGAAAAGTTTGGTCAACGATAAAAGAAAAAAACCATGTCAATTACGCCAGCCCGTGAGATGCAAGTTGTTGAACATTCGCCTTTTTGACCTCATCACATGTTAAATTCCTTGGATAAAGAGATGTACACCCGCCGTCATCGTGCCATCATGATGCCGTTCCTTCTTTGCCACACCGATTAAGAGATCGTGGCATCTAGATGCCAGCATCCAGGCGCCAACCTTCAACAGGAAGGGGAAAGGCGCTGGTCCAAGCAGCGATTTCCTTACGAAGCTCGGTAATGCGAAGAACCTCGCCGCTGGCAACCTTGACCTTGAAGTCCTTGAGCTTGTTGGCTTCCTTGGGAAGGGCAGCTTGAACCTCCTTGCAGATCCTGACGCTCTCGTCGATATATTTGGCGACACGCTCAAAGTCCTTCTCGCCAAAGCCACGGCTGGTCATGGCGGGGGTACCGATGCGGATGCCGCATGGGGTGAGGGCGCTCTTATCTCCGGGAATGGCATTCTTGTTGCAAGCAATGTTGATCTGCTCCAGGACAGCCTCGACACGGGCACCGTCCAGGCTGAACTGGCGGAGGTCAAGGAGAACCATGTGACTATCAGTGCCATCAGCAACTAGCTTGTGGCCAAGAGCCTTGAACGTGTTCTCGAGAGCCTTGGCGTTGGATACGACCTTCTCCTGATAGGCCTTGAATTCAGGAGTCTGAGCCTGCTTAAGAGCAACGGCCAGTGCGGTGATGGTGTGGTTGTGAGGTCCACCCTGATGGCCGGGGAAGACGGAAAAGTTGATGGGGCCCTCAAGATCGTAGAGAGTCTCCTTGCCAGTCTTGGCATCGACAGAGCGGACACCCTTGCGGAAGAAGATCATTGCGCCACGGGGGCCACGGAGAGATTTGTGGGTGGTGGTGGTGACGACATCGGCGTACTGGAAAGGCGTGGGGATAACCTCAGCAGCAATCAGTCCAGAGATGTGAGCCATGTCGACGACGAGGTAGGCGCCAACAGAGTCGGCAATCTCGCGCATGCGCTTGTAGTCAATCAAGCGACAGTAGGCAGAGGTACCAGCGACGAGGATCTTGGGGCGGTAGAGAATGGCATTCTTAGCGAGCGTGTCGTAGTCGATTATGCCAGTCTCGAGATCGACTCGGTAAGGCATAGTCTCGAAGTAGGTAGAGACAGCAGAGATTCTGCGTGGGAGAGGAGCGAGTTAGGAGACAAAGCTTCTGGAGAAGGCAGGGGAACGATAAACAGGACAAGCTTACTTGCGCTGAGGTGTCTGGTAGCCGTGAGAGAGATGACCACCGTGGGGAAGGTCAAGTCCCATGAGACGACCGTGAGGAGGCATGATGGCCTGGTAAACCTGCAAGTTGGCAGGGCTGCCAGACAAGCACTGGACGTTGACGCCCCACTTCTCGGGGTCGAGATGAAAGGCGTCGAGAGCTCGCTGCTGGCACAGCAACTCGATGCGGTCGATGTGCTGGTTGCCTCCATAGTAGCGAGCACCGGGATAGCCCTCCGAGTACTTGTTGGACATGGGCGAGCCGAGGGCATCGAAAACGGCACGAGAGGTGATGTTCTCCGAGGCGATGAGAACGATGGACTCTCGCTGGCGCTGAACTTCATCCTTCTATAGCGGGGTATGGTGAGGTGAGTATGAGGGCGGAATCGGTACGGACGACGAGGCTTGCGAACCATCGGCAAAGACTGGCAATACGTACCATGATGTCAGCGACCTCGGGGTCGGTGTCGAGAAGAGACTTCTCGAGCATCTAAGAAGGATAGGAGGCATGGTTAGCTTCAATTCGCTCTTCAACCCGGTCAATTGCATCGTTTTCGTCGTGGTAGATGGCGCGGCGAGGACGAACCTCCTTGTGAGACGCGGACAAGGCGTACTGGGAAGACATTGTGAATGTGAAGTCGAGGGACGGGTATGGATGGAGAGAAAGATGACAACGGAACAAGATGTGGGATGGAGAGACACAAGGGGGGTGGATGGGAGACGAGGGGAAAAGAGTCGAGTCAAAAAAAAAAAAATTTTAAAAATGGCGGGGCGACATGGGAGATACCTCCATGTCATGTCCATTTGTCGTGGACTCGTGCGCGACTGCCTGATTAAACTGGCGTTTATAAGCCCGTGCGGTTGGTGCAAAGACGTTCAATACTACTCGGTACTGACCCAAGTACTCTGTGGGGACGTGACATGAATTATGTACACTTGAGTACGTATCAAAATGGACCTAGGCCTGCACTCAATGATCCTGCGACTGCGCCAAGTGAGCATCTATCCCTCACAGCGGTTGCAATGGCGCGACGACGATGTAGACCGTTCACGGTCTTTGCCGCAATCATGGTTGTTTTGTTACATCGTGTTCTGCAGAACACGTGGCAGCCCGGTCGCGTGCCAGAAGCACGACTGTATTCGGATTCAGCCGTCAAATCCCATCTCGAATCCGCCCACGAGGACAAATCGCGAGGCCACAGCACGAGTGGCGACACACCATCATCAACCAGTCGTCAATTCTCCCTGCCGACCAAAGTACCCTGGACAAAGCCCAAGGAGCGCTTTCCCCTGCCCCGGGATAGCATCATTGCGCTGCCCACTGGCACCGCAAACAAGATACCCCGGATCCAGCATGTCTTCTCTCCCGAGGCAGAAGGCCCCAGGAAAAAGCGCTTGCAGAGGCAGGCAATGGTCCAGGGGGAAATCCGGCGCTCATGGACGGGATACAGAAAGCACGCTTGGATGCACGACGAGCTGATGCCCGTCTCCAATCGATCCCGCGATCCTTTCTGCGGATGGTCGGCGACATTGGTTGACTCGCTCGATACCCTGTGGATTGCCAGCCTCAAGGACGAGTTTGACGAGGCCGCCAAGGCCGCCGGAAACATCGATTTCACCCATGCAAACGTTGCTAGGATCCCCGTTTTCGAAACAACCATTCGGTACTTGGGCGGCCTGATAGCGGCCTACGATGTCAGTGGCGGCGCGTCGGGAGGCTATTCCTTTCTGCTAGACAAGGCCGTTGAGCTGGCTGACGTCTTGATGGGCGTTTTCGACACTCCGAATAGAATGCCTCGACTATTCTACTACTGGCAACCCGAGCACACCTCGCGACCCGCCGCCCGACCCGCCGGCGCAATCATGGCAGAGTTGGCAACTCTGTCCATGGAGTTCACCAGATTAGCCCAGTTGACGGCACAGCACAAATATTACGATGCCATCGATCGCATCACCAATGGCCTGATCGAATTGCAAAATGCGGGCACCGCCATCCCCGGACTCTTCCCTGAGAATTTGGATATTTCCGGCTGTAACCGGACTGCTACAGAGGGCCAGAGCAAAGCGCCCGAGGCCCAAGTTGATTCAGAGGTGCCGCCAAAGGCGCCCCAAGGACATGACCCAGGCGAGGTTGCTACAAAGTCTACTGGTCCTGGTGGCAGAGTGAAGCTTGACGACCGACTCGAACGCCGAGCGCCGCCACCTCTGCAACAGCATGTTGACGCTGCGCTGCCTGCTTTTCAACCGCCTACCGTCAAGTCTCGGCCAAATTTGCAAGTCCCTCTTGGAGCAGGTGGAGCCAAGTCGGAATTGGACTGTGTTCCTCAACCACCTGTATCTGTGTCTAAATACCATGGCCATGAAAAATATCACATGGGTGGCGGCCAAGACTCTGCGTACGAGTACTTTGGCAAGGTAGGCCTACCCCTAGATGCAACGATTGTTCCGTGCGATGGACTACTAACTTGTCTTGGCAAAATCAGGAGTATCTGCTTCTCGGCGGCAAGGAACCCAAGTATCAAAAGCTATACGAAAATGCCATTGACAGTATTAACAAGTATCTTCTGTTCCGGCCCATGGTCCAGGGAGACTGGGACGTCATGTTTCCCGCCAAGGTCACGCTGGCGCCTCACGGAGCGTCCGCAAAGGTCGAGTATGAAGTCACTCACTTGACATGCTTCATCGGCGGCATGTATGCCCTTGGTGGAAAGCTTTTCGGACGTGAGAAGGATCTGCAATATGCCAAAAAGCTAACTGACGGCTGTGTCTGGGCGTATCAATCTACCGCGACTGGAATCATGCCTGAATATGGACAGGTCATTCCCTGTCCCGGTATGGAGAAATGCAGCTTTAATGAGTCTCTATGGCGGCAGCAACTCGACCCCGTTACCCGGGAACAGGACAAGGAAATCCCCGGGTGGGAGAAGTACAGATCATCACAGCACGGGCGATCAGGAAGTCACTCGCTTCAACATCAAACAGCGCATATGGAAAAGGAGAGAAGAACAGGGGGCCTTGACACGTTGAGCGGAGACGATGGAGACAACGGTTCCCGGCGAGGAACACGCAATCCAGGCTCACCCTCGACCTCGTTATCTGACAAGTCCGATGTTCTGGAAAAGAGAGCCGCCAGCTCTGACGAGTCCGAAGACGTGGCCCCTACATCTTCCGATGGGACCAGCTCGCAATCAAGGCGCGGCAAAGAGTCCGGCCCCGGTGGTGAGAAGCCCACCAAGCCGTCCAAGTCTGACGAATCGAGTGATGCTCCAAGCGTCAACATTCCTACTTTGAAGGAGGACACTGGCTCGCAACCACCCAGCATCCCCTACAACCGACCGCCTCATGCAGATCACGCCCCGAAACAATATTCGCACGAAGAGGTGGTACAGGAGAGGATTCGGGACGGCACTCCTCGCGGATACAGCTCTGTTTCCAACACTAAATATATCCTTAGGTATGTCGGGCGGTTTTGCGTTTGCCCTCACCACACCGTCCTCGACGCCACTGACCCCCCGTCAGACCAGAAGCCATAGAATCAGTGTGGTACATGTATCGCATCACAGGAGACCCCAGCTGGATGGAAAAAGGCTGGGCCATGTTCGAGGCCACGATGGAGGCCACCCGTGCGCCGCAGGCCAACAGCGCCATTGACAACGTCCTCCGCAAGGATCACCTGCCTCTTGATGGGATGGAGAGCTTCTGGATCGCCGAGACGCTAAAGTACTACTACTTGCTGTTCTCGGAGCCGGGCGTCATAAGCCTGGACGAGTGGGTTCTCAACACCGAGGCTCACCCCTTCAAGCTGTAGGCCATGGACGATGTGGTCGACGGCGCTGTGCGTCCCGTCTTCTCTGGCACGCATCTGCACAACGTGGGCACGAGGCGAGAGGGCAATGCATGAGCATCATTCGAAGTTGTATAAATAATGCATTCCATGCGGGCGGCAATTCACGGCGCTATAAGGCTTAGCGGGACAGGAGTTGGAAACACGGTTCCTTTTTCTCTTTTCAGTATCTCCCAAGTCGGTAGCGTTTTCGTCCAAGCATGAATAACATCATTGTCATCGTCCAACCTGCTGCCGTGGTGGCCCCAGAGTCACATGGAGTCGTGTCAAGACAGCCACAGCATGAAACATGAAAGACGCGCGACGTTTTGGCAAACACATGCAGGCACCGCCGTTCCATTCCAATTAGAGTATTCCTCGGCACATGGCCCCTTCTTGTCGAAGTTGGTGCTGGTCAAGATCCCATCCCATATATACATGGCTCCCTTTCGTCCCACGGCACCACAGCAGGCGACCCGTTCGCATTCTCAGATTCCCACCAGTTAGTTTCCTCGACCTTGACACGTCCTTGCTTCCTCGCCAAAGCCAATTCCAAGACCACCAAAGCCAGTCAAAGCCAAGTCAGAGTAAAAAATTCCAAACCCGAAACAAACAAGGCCACGAGACACGGTCCCCAGCATCGTCGGACAAGACACTGCCACGCGCTTTCCCCAATGAATGAAAGTACTAGAAGATGTCCGTCGGTACCGGTGACCCGGCCCACCGCGTGCAGGGATAAGTAGAGAGCCTATGTTTTCGTACAAGGCCGGCGATGATGTAGATGTGCGTGTCTGCAGTAACGAGGGTCCCCCCCCTCTCTCTGAAACTCCGATGCTGATGCGAATCTTGTGCCCTCCGTCTATATACTAAACCTTCTTCATGTCGCCCTCGGTCGGGGAGATTCCATGCTCGTTCACGTAAACATCACATGTATATATGTTAAAAAAAAAAAGCGAAATGCAGGGTATTCTTTTGGACACCGCCACAACATGCCAACACTCGAGCAGCCGTCTAGGCAGACATCATGTATTTGAACACAGTCATGCTCAATATCATAATGAGCATGCCGACCGTGACAACGATGAGCACTGCGAAGGAGAACCAACCCATAACCATGGCGCTGGTGCCCACGCCGCTCCTGACAGAACCGTTGCCGAAATCTTGGGCAATGATGGACGCCGCAACCGACGCCGTGTGTTGCCACAGGACAGACACGAGGACGAAGACGGAGGAGATGAAGATGATGGTGAGGGCGACCTGTGAGACGGCCCGTGAGGGGAAAGGCTTGACGTTGCGCTCGGATCCTTCAGAGTCCTGTTCCCTATGCCAACCGGGAAAGGTGGCCAGCAGTAGAATACAGAGGAAGGCGAAGATGATGGCAATGATTCTGTGGCAGGGGGTGCTCCGGTTAGCGCAAGGTTTCCACGTCTGGACGGGCAGGCGAATCCAGCCGATGCCAGAGATTGACTCACATTAGATATGGAAAGACAATCATGTCTTTGAACTGGCCCGCGAGCCAGATGAGGTTGAGCGGATCCTGGTCAACAGACACCTCCTTGGCCAGCGCGGTGGCATTGTTGCTGCAAAGCCACGAGCCGCCATCGGGATTGACACAGATGCCAAAGTACCCGACACGGGCCTGGAGACTGGCACTGCCGGCAATGTTGGCAATGGCAGTGGCGACATTGTAGTCAACCTGTGCCGTGTCGGGAACGGCCTGATACCGTTGATAGTACAGCGAGAGCAGGAAAACGTCCGGAATCAGCGGCGACGACGACGAGCAGCCCGCCAGCAGCAGTGATAGTAGAATGATCACCACGGCGACCAGAAGCATCAGCACATGGTGGAAGCCGAAAAAGGGAATGAGGCGGTACCAGCCGAGCTGAAACCGTGGCGGCGCTCGAGAGCTCGAGCTGCTGCTTCCTCGCGCCATATGTGATGCGTTGTCGTCCTACGAAGCCTTCGTGGACGAAAAGGTCGAAAGAGATACTCGGGGCCTCGAACAACGCAGCCTGACTCCCCCGTTGTCGTTGACGATGTGTACGACGGAGGGGTCGGGAAGGCGCCTGCAGCGCGATGGAAAACTGTGTATCCCTTCTCCCAAAACCCGGCTCGAGCTGGTTCTTCGATTCGGTACGCCCTCCGGTCTTCGGACGCCTCGGTGGTGTTGCCGACGATAGGGGACTTTTTCTCCGCCGTCGAGGATGGGCTGCGCTGAGGAATGTAGCGTAGCTCCGGAATGCGGGAATCGTCTTGCCAATGTCCAGGAATAGGAGAATGGGCCGCTGCGAGAACCAAGAAACGTGGGCGTGGGGTATCGAGACAGTCTGGAATGTAAAATGATCAAAGAGGGAGCTCGTCTTTAGATGTTGGACAAACCCGGTGGAACAAGGCCTATGTCAGTAGTACTATCTTGCAATATTACTCGGGTTAAGCAACTTTGGTTTTCTTTGGAATGTACGA
Organism: Metarhizium album ARSEF 1941; assembly: GCF_000804445.1. Taxonomy (NCBI): domain Eukaryota; kingdom Fungi; phylum Ascomycota; class Sordariomycetes; order Hypocreales; family Clavicipitaceae; genus Metarhizium; species Metarhizium album. The sequence goes on from NW_024467575.1 coordinate 60,409, forward strand.
GCGAGGGCGAGAGGGAGAAAGGAAAACCTGCGTTTGCTTCTTCTTCCTGCCTCCTCAATAACAAGATTTGATCTCCGGTTAGTATCCGGTGGATCGCTTTGAACCACTCAGTGCTTGTTTGGGTTGTAAAATTGCGATGGCTGGGGCGCAGAAGTAGAGAGTACGGAGTACGGAGTAGAAGAGCTGGAGTTCACGAGGTGTCACGGTCTCAGCAAAGTACACCACCCATGGGGTTTTTGAGGCGTTGAGACGTTGTGCGTCGCTGTGGTTGGCCCAGCCACGTTGATTTTTATTTACTTGGCCTGGTTGGGGTTGACTAGGCGACGGGAACCCCTGCTCCGATGGGTAGTGACTGGTGACGTCCCCGGCCGCCTGCCGCCCACTGCCAGGGTAGGTGGGCCCGCGGCGCCAACGTGGGCAGGGCAAGTTGCCACGGACCTGCATTGGGGGGGTCCTGCGCCTGCCCTCCAGGGCTGTTCGAGCGAAGTTGATGTCCTCTGCATTGCCGCAACATTGTTGCTGCCAGTGTTGCGGCAATGTGTTTGCTACTCCGTACTTAGCCAGCTACCACGGTGTCGTTCTGCTCTTCTCGGCCCAAGCTCCAGAGCGGCCTCTGGCGAGGGACGCCCGGTCAAGTTGCCGTTAGCGCCTCGTTACATGCATATCCCCGGATGGTGCAAACGCCGCAGTCGATAAGCTCGTTCCCGCCCACGACACCAACTTCAACCGACGACTCCAACACAGCAGTCAACTTCAGTTGCCGTCGCCATATGTGCTGTCAATCCACCAACATGGCGCTTTCTCATGCCGAATCGAGCCAGGCCTTGGACCTCCGCGTCGAAGACTACCTGGACGACAAGCTTCAGTCAATCGCTGATCTGGACACGCTTGATGAACTGCTTGTCAATGTCGAAACACAGCGGAACCAGCTCCAGTCCCAGCTCGATGACGCTGTCAAGGAGCTCGAAAAGGCCCGTCGCACCACCGAGGGCCGGAACGAATCGCTGCAACGTCAGATCGACGAATTCAGCGAGCTGCAGACGAGCATCGACACCCGAGTCAAGATCGCCGCTGCGTCAGATGCACCCAGTGAGGCCATTGCTCGCCTGCAACGGCCCATGAAGAAGCTCCAGCACGTCGAATTGGCGCAGAAATATCTGATGCTGGTACAGGACGTAGAAAGGCTTCGCGTTGAGGCTCGGTCGCACCTGCCAGACAGCCCTAAAGCCGCCCTCGAACCCTACGCAAAATTGAAACAGCTGGCGCTGAAGCTGAGGTCCTTGTCGGGCAATGAGGAGCTTCACTTGGTTGACCACGTCCAGGCCGTGACCGAGTCTTTGTGGAACGAGATGAAGGAAACAATGTCGGCAGAGTTGGAGGGCGTTTTGGAGAGGCGGCACTGGCCAAGAGTCGATCCCCAGGCCGAAATGGACGACGAGTGGATTGCCTGCGTCGAGAAACTCCTCGACCTGCAGATGTCTGAAATTGTCCACAGTAGCAGCGCCGTGCCTCTTCTGCCGTTTGATGTCATGGCCGCCATTTTTGCCGCGGAATTCCGGTTCCATTTCATGACCGACAAGCCCACCAGCAGCCCGCAGTCCATCGGCACGCACTGTTTCCCTTGGTTCCTGAACCTGATTGAGAAATGGGACGGCTTTTTCCGCGACAACCTAGGTCACCTTCTTGCCACCAAGTTTCATGAAACTCCCGTGGCTGAAAGGACTGTGTACCTGGACCCAGTGTGTGCTCTCATCACCGCTATGCTCCCCGTAATGAGGGAAAAGGTTCAGGCGGTTGCCAACGAAGCCATCAAGAACCCCCCTTTTCTGAGCTCATTCATGTCGCAGCTGATGACTTTTGATGAAAACATTCGGCTCAGGTTCAACTATGACGGTGGTGATGACGACAGAGGATGGCATGGTCTGACTGGAGAAATCTTGGAGGACCACTTTGACACATGGTTCAAGGGTGAAAGAGAGTTCGCGATGGCGCGTTTTGAAAAGATTATAGAGTCAGCTGATGGCCGCAAAATCGACTACGACTACTCTGTCGCAGGCAAGATGAAACCCACGTTTGCTGCCGTTCGTATAACTGATCTCTTGAGAGTTGTCACCGGGAGATACGAACGGTTACGCCGACTGAAACATAAAACCAAGTTCCTTACAGATATCCAGCTGGACATTTTGGATGGGTACCATGATCGCCTGAGAGGGTCTCTGGAAGCGTACCAGTCCATCACATCGACACTGGGCCGCACGCTTCACGGCGCCTCCAAGGAGCAAGTTGCAGCTCTGGAGGGGACGGGCGCACTGGAGACGCTGTGCAAGGTTATTGGCAGCTCTGATCATATCGCTAATACTCTGACGGAATGGAGCGACGAAGAGGTGAGCTGCAGGCATTATTCGCATACTACCAAGTGGTTTGGGTGGTGGGAGAAGAGAGTTCTAACAGCCTCACGCAGTTCTTCGTCGTGCTATGGGAAGACCTCCAAGCACGGGACGCCCAGCGAAGCAAGCGAAACAGCGCCGCAAGTGGTATCGAGCCGGGCGGCATCTTGGGCCGCGTGCCCAGCAACGTCGGCGACGGCAGCAACAGTGACAGCGGCATATTTGACGAGACAGTTTCCGCCTACTCGTCACGCCGCAACGTGGCAGAGCAACTCCTGGTCAATGCGCTAGCAGACTCTCATGCCAAGTCGTTCCGTGCCTACGTCAACAAAGTCCAATGGACCACGGTTGGGGACGCCGCAGCCTTGGGTACGTACGACGATCACTCCGCATGATGTGCCGCCCTCCAACTGCTTACCTCGCACACCACAGATGAACCGTGGCAGTTCTCTATCACGCCGGAACTGGACGAGCCGCTGCGCATTCTACAGCGCAACTTTGATTTCCTCACCAGAGCCTTGTCAACAGCCTCCTTCCGCCGCGTGTGGCACGACGCCCTGGACAAGCTCCAGGACCTCCTCTGGACCAGTGTCCTCCTCAAGCAGTCATTCACCACCCTTGGCGCCGCACAATTCGCCCACGACGGAGGTGCCCTGTTCTCTCTTGTGGAACGCTTCATCCCTGGCGGCTCGGGTGCGCTGGACTCGCTCCGCGAGGGGATGCAGTTGCTGAACTTGCCCACGGCGGCGCCCGCCGACAACACAGGCGGCAGCGTGACGCGGCTCACGCTGAAGGAGGCCAGCGACCGGGTGTTTACCGACAACGATGAAGCGCGTAAAGCACTGGACGAGCTGGGCCTCCGCGTCTTGACGCCCGTGAATGCGAGATACATCCTGCAACGGAGGGTAGAGAATAACGAGAATATCGGATGGTAGCATGATTGAGTAGTCTTTTCTTGACAGAATTGCAAGAGGGGAAAAAAAGGCGCTGTATGTGCAGAGCTAGCAACCACCGCATCTATGGTACTTTGAAGGCCGCCCCAAAAAGAGCCCCCACGCTTATACTGACGTCTTGTCTCCAATGAACCGTTGAAGTGCTCCCCGTTCGTTGTAGATGGAAAAATATACATGTATAACAAGAAACAAGCCTTGTAGACTTTTCTACGTCCAAGTTTTCACCCCCAAGTGCATGACGCGTGACGTGATGTCAAAAAAAAAAGAAGAAACCCCCCGGCAACAAGAAGCCACGCCGTAAATGATGCGTCAAACACTTGACCCTCAGCAAGGTGGGATGGTCGCTCTCTCTCTCTCTCTCTCTCCAAGAAACAACAAAAGACTCAACACGCTACACAAACGCTCAGCCGATAGCTCTCATGGTCATTTCCACAACGGCAAAAGTGCCCGCGCTGACGGGCATGGCACGAAACAGCGTCGGCCAGATGCCTCTCCAGAAGCCCGCGAGCCCGTCGGCGCGCCAGGTGGCGGCGAAGCAGGCCCGCATGCTGGGGTACTTCTGGCCGGGGCCGAAGCCGTCCGTCTGCATCTTGCTCTTGACAACGTCGAAGGGGTAGCTCGCGAGCCAGAGGGCCTTGGCGGCCAGGCCGCCGTACAGGGCGATCTTCCAGGCGGGGACGTCCCTGCGGTGGACGGCGTTGCGCGCGGCGTCCCGGCTCACGAGGTACTCGAAGGCGGCGAACCAGGCCCCGTAGGCGGCGGCCTCGCGGCACACGGTGACGGCGGTGCCGCGGTAGACGGCGGCCAGGACGCCGCCGCGCGCGCTGGCGCCGAGCCTGCGGACGCAGTCTAGCGGGCCGGCGTAGAGCCTCGAACCACCGCCGCGCGGCGTGGAAGGCGCCGAACTGGATCGAGACGCAGGCCCCGATGCCCAGGAGCGGCGTGAGCGTGCCCTTGTAGAAGGCGAGCGCGCCCTCGTTTCGGTAGATGGAGGCGGCGGCGTGCACGGCGCCCGAGTACCGGCTCGTCGTCTGGAGCCGGACTTTGACAATGTCAAAGGGCTGGCCTGGGGCGGGGGCGCCAAGTCAGTCAGCTTCTCTCTCTCTCTCTCTCTCTCTCTCTCTTTTGCCTTGCCATGGGTATGTGTTTCTGGCCCGTCCTTTCGGCGGAGCGCTTACCGATCAAGACCTGCGCGATTCCTCCCACGGCCCCTGAGAACAGATCCTTGGCCGTCTGCAGTCCTCGGCCCTGCAGCTCCTCGACCTCGACTGCGGCCATTGCGGGCGGCGGCTCTGTGCGGCGCGAGATACGGGGGAGTAGGTGCTTTGCGGCCGGAAGACGAGGGATGCACACTCTGAAAAAAAGAGGAGGAAGAGGCGGCGTCTGGACGGACGGAGGATTCAGTACAAAGGGATGCAGAGCCAGGAGGGCCACAGCCGAATAAATGTAGGTTGCAAGGACGACGGATGAGAAGCAAGTGCCATCAATCTCATCTGGTCACATCCAATCCAATCCAATCCGATCCGGGCGGCGAGCGATGAGCCGGTTTGAGCTCCGATGTCGTGATTCGTTTCCGCCATGTGTGACATGCACCTTTCCGCGGGGCGGCCCCGATTACGGACTACGGAGTCGCTTAACCGCAACGTAACGCGCCTAATCCAGTCAGACCCTTAACCAGCCTTGGCTTAGCGCGGGAAATGACCTCTTTGAAGCCATTGGGGCAGCGCAGCGCCGCAGCGGCTAGTTATTTCTCACTCAGATTTCCGAGTCATCAACCTCATGTTTGTTCAAGGCTCACATCGGCAGAACCGGCAGCAAATTGAAACCTTGGCTCGAGTAATTTCTTTGCCGTGTACAGCAGAGACCGTGTCCTGTACACCGACTCATCTCCTTCCACAATAACATCGGCTTGGGAATGCAAAATCATAAAGGACCAGCAAGGCGCCCCTTGACAAGTGGCCTGAAAGACAGCGGTGCCACTGCCGAGGGCCTGGATTATACCGTCTTCCAGTTTTCACGGCTACACTCATTATGAATATTAATGTACTGATGTCCCCATGTCATATCGTCGTATCCTATTGTATCCAACACCGACACCAACGCTGTTTCACGACGCCAGTTCCATCGCCATTTGAATTCGAGGCTTACCTCGCACGTGCTCGCGCGCCACTCCGTTGCCTTGAATTACCGCACAAGTAGACTTTTTTTTTGATACCCATGCAAGCCATCCGCAACCACGTGTCGGGAAAAAAAAAGGCACAAAAAGACAGAAAAAAGATCCAAAAAGACGATGCCGAAACATGCGTGAGCTAGTAGAGTAAGCCGCATGCTGCATTATGAGATCTTGTAAGCATCCTTGATCTTGGTGTACAGCTCTGTGTCGTAAAAGTTGTAGTTGGGGTCCAGGTCGCAGAATGGGTGTTGCGAGAGGAGCACGTCGGCTGTTGGACGGTCAAACGGATTCCTAGACAAACTAGTTAGCAGCCAGTCTTTGATTGCCCCAAGACTTGCTTGCTCTCACTGAGAAGCCCACTCACACTTGAAAACAGTCCATCATGAACGCCACTGCCAGCGGCGCAATGGTTTCTTGAATGTCCTCCGGAATGGGCGGCGTCTCTCCATTTGCGATCTTGTAAATGGCCCCGACCGCTTCTTCCTTGCTCCAGGGTCTGCGGCCGGCAAACATCTCCAGCACCACACACCCGAGACTCCAAATGTCCACCTTGGCGCTGTACCCTTCTCCCTGAGACCGGATGACCTCTGGCGCCATCCAGAACACTGAGCCTTGCATCGAATTGGTCTTGTCATTGCCGTAAATGTTGTCCGTCTTCTTGGAAATACCAAAGTCGCTAATCTTGCAAGTCCCATCCAGATCAAGTAGAATATTGTCTGCCTTGAGATCCCTGTGCAGGATACCCTCACGGTGCAAGTAAGCCAGCCCGGAGAGGGTCTGGCGAGTCAGCGATGAGACCACAGATTCTTCGAACTTGCCGTGCTTTCTCAAGCAAGATCCAATGCTGCCACCAGAGATATACTCGAGGAAGATGCTGATGCTAGTCTCCTTTCGCTCGCACCCCAGGTACTGAACAATGTTGACGTGATCCAAATGCTGCATGGTGTCAATCTCCTGATCCAATGCAGCCACCATTTCTCGCATCTTGGCCTTGTCTCCCCCCGCCGCTTTGGGGTTTACCTCCACCTCCTTGACTGCCAAGAACTCACCCGTAGTGGCATTCATACCGAGGTAGACACGACCATACGTCCCCTTGCCGATGAGCTGGCCTTTGAACCATCTAAACGTGGTCTGTCGCTTGGGGAGCGTATCCTGAGGAATATCCGGCACTACCATGCTTCCCCGCTGATCAGGCCGAATCTGTACAATGTTTGCGTTGAACATCTTGGTGCTCTTGCGTCGCATCAAATTCGTCTGCGAGTTGCTGCCTCTTGGTTGTGAAATGCTCGTGTATCGCTTGTTGGCTTGACTGGCAACTTCACGGATAGATTTCATTCTGCCCAACCCGCCAGACCGGTGTATGCTGCGGTGGGCCACGGCACGGCTGGACGTAGGTCGCTCCGTAGCCTTCAAAGTCGACTCGTCGGAGCCCAGAGTGTCGTTGTCATTGGTGTACAACGAGAGCTGACGTGATGGTGGCACCGCTGCAGGGAGAGGCCCCGATGCAGAGGGACCGGATAGTGTTCCTCCAGGTCCCAGACGGGCAGGATTGGAGCTGTTCCTACCATCGCCAAAGTCGTTTGACGGAAGTGGCGGGATGTCCCCGACCGCATGGTCTTCAAGGACGGGCTGGTCTAGGTCGAGATTGGGGAAGAAATCGTCCAAATTGTTCAGCAAGTCGTCTGTGGGTGGACGGTTTGCCCATACGTCCTTCTCAATAAACGACTTTCGACGATTGATTTGGCTTTCCTTGTCAGAATCCCACGTATCAGTCTGCGGCGTGCCGGGCGTTCTCCTCGAGCTAGATGTTCTCGCGCCGCCATCATTGCTACTCTCGAAGCTATCGGGCGATTTCAAGAAAGTGACAGATCGTCCCTTCTCTTTGCGTGAAGTATTAACATGCAGAGTGGGACGAGTGCCTGTACCCGATTGAGCATCTGATGAAGCGTTTGCGCCAACGTCGCTACTTGGCTTATCCTTCTTCCTGCCAGCTAGAGGAATAGCAAACAGACCGTCGTCGCTAGAGTCGTCGTCGCCATCGTCACCAGAGGGAGGCTTGACGTCTCGAGTGGGCGGCTGTGAGGACGCCGTGTTGGCGAACTGAACGTCGGAATCTTTAAAGTCCAAATCCTGCCCGTGAGACTTTCGCTTCGCGGGGGAAAAGCCGCTGGAGCCCCTGCTTTTAGAATGAGCAGAGCTAGGGCTGATGTCGCCCGGTGACACAGGCCTCGGCACTGTTTCAATGTTTTTAGCACTTGCACCAGAGGGTACCCTTGGAGGAACCAGCACCGGGCCGCTGCCAGGCGTGTAGTCAGGCACAACAAATGGAAGATTACCTGGACTCCACGTCACCGAGCCAGGGGATCCGTTCGCTGGCTTCGGACTGCCTCTCCCGCGAATGCTAGTTGAACCATAGTTCACACTGGACAATGCCGTCTTACCTGACTGCTGCTGAGCATTGCCGCTACCCGCTGATGAGGATGGCGGCGATACTATGCGGCCTGAAGAAGTAGCCTTTGGGACATTGGCGGTGGATTGCCCGATGGCACTCAAGTTCCTGCCAATGCCAACTAGAGCAGCTCCAATGCCGCCACTCGCGGGAGCATGCTGTGCTGCACTCGTTGCCTTGCGGTGGCTGTCTGTGATTTCGGCATCGCCACTGGCCGTTGGAGGTAGATGTCTGGGCGATGGAAAACCATCCATGCTGCCGCTAGAGTTCCTCAAGTTGGGGCCCGGTTTTCTACTCAATGAATTGGCTTTGATCAAAGTCGCCGACGGATCACTAGGCGGTGCCGGTGGTCGTCTTTGGGGGAACAGCTGGTCTGGTTTCTTATCCTCGAATGGCGACGGACGGGGCTGATCAAAATCGACATTGCGACCCTTGATGCTGCTAGACGGCACATACTCTGGGGCTTTTGGGCTTTCCTTCTCATTTGCCTCCTTTCTCTTGGCCAGATATGCTCGCTGTTTTCTCTCAATTTCTGCCCTGTAGTCGCTGGCTTCCTGAGCCAGGGTCTTCTCGTCGGTCTCGTTCCCGAGCGTATTCGCCCTGGAGGAGGGGGGTGACGAGCTCGATCGTTGCCTGCTACGATCATACGACTCTTCGTCCAGTCCAGGAGGGATGTAGCCCGGGAACAAAGACGCAGGCACTGAGTTTGGAGTCGTGGCGGAACCCAGCTTTGCGGGCGATATGAAGAATTTCAAAGCGCCCGTGGAGTCGCCCTTCACTCGCTTGTCGGTGACGAGTTGTTGGTCATCGAGCGGCTCAGTGTGATCTGCCTTGCCGAGTTCCGTGGCAAAAACAGAATACTGATCGGATCCGACCAGACCTAGGCTCTCACACACAGTCTGGCGGATCTCAGCGGCCGACTCTGCTTCTGTAATATCGCACATGCGGTAATTCCAATAGTCTGTGGTAGCCAGCACAAGTGTTCTTGCGCCGCTAGCGTGTTTCAATCTCTCCAGCAGCAAAAGCTGATCCCGCTCGTGGGCTCCAACAAAGGCAGACCCAAGACGATCGAGTTGAGGATCGCTTCCGTTCAACGACGTACACACATCGGTGAGAGATTTGGGAACACACATGGGTGACTCTGGAGAGTCGACCTCGTCGGGCGAAGGGAAGGAGCCGTCTTCCCTTTGTTTCTTTTTCCTCGACAAAAAGCTCAAAAAACTCTTGGAATCTCTTGAGGATGCCGAGGCTTCTCCCCCGGCTGACCTATCACCAGAGTGGAGTGGCGAATGTTGGGATCGGTCTTGGCTTCGTGAGGCTGACATGGCTTCTGTCAGGGCGAGGCCTCGGCTGACAATGGCAGCAGCATCCGGAGGGATGCCAGAGCCATAGGTGGCGGCGCTGGAGGTCACCGAGTCCGCACTGTTACGTGAACGATGGCCAAGTTTGGCGGAAGCGGGGGATGCATGGAGGACGGGCGTCGTCGCGGATGGGAAGAGAGATTGCTGGGGAGCAAGGCTGCCTCCTGGACTGTTCGATGTGCCACGAAACGTCCCACTTTCAGCGTTTTCGTTTGTCTTGGGGCTCAACTTGCGGCCGCCGTCATAGTCTAGATACTTTAGGGCTGACCGATGGCTTGAATCGGAGCTCATTGTGCCGCTGCTGGGGATAGGCATGGTCGTGGATCGTGTTTGACAGAATCGCTGAGCAGCGAAATTGACGCTTCCAGCAGAACCCAACGGTGTCTGGAGCAAAAGGTTAGAAATGCCACACCAACAGTTCTTCAAGCTCACAATGCTCTTGACCGAATACTCACACCTGGTGAATCCACTGATTCAAAGCCGGCGCTGGCATTGTGGCCATGTGAGGCTGTAGCCGAGTCTGCTCGGTTGTGGCTGCTCACCATTTTCGATGGGTCAATCGGTTTTCCAGTGACGATGCTTCGAATTAGCTTACGCATACGCTTTCCCTCTTCCCGCTCCCGCCGCTCCCGGATCTGATCCCAGCCCGTCTGGGCCAAGCGTGGATAGACCTTTTGATGCATTATGCTGAAATTTCCACGACCACTGTGCGGACTGCCCAGACCAAGGAACTGCGCCCCGTGCAAGTTGAGGTCTCTGAAAGTCTCCTGCCATTCCTTGGAGAATTGATTTTGGGCCAGCCAAATCAGGACAGTGTCAAGCGGCCACTGGGCTGCCATCTCGGGCGGTATTGTGCTGCCACCCGTGGCGATGGAAGCGTTTGAGGCATTGCTAGACTGATAGAAGCGATCTCGGGAGTTGAGATCGTCCATGGAAGCCGTGTTATTGGTGTCCATGGCGCTCATCTGGGGCTGGACATACGAGGCGGAAGTGCTCGCCAACTCGTTGGGATCGAATCCCGGGATCCCTACACCTTCACCGTATGTTCCTCTCGAGGGTATGTACGTGGCCCCCATGGCCATTCCGTCGGTTGGTCGCGGAGGCGGGGGCATGGCAACGGTCTGTCCGGCGGCCATTTGGGCGTGATATTTCGGATTGTATGGTAGATGCTGGTGTCCGGTAGGGGGAGGCGGCGGAATGCCCATGGTAGTTCGGCCGTCGTACAGCTTGCCGTAGTTGCCATGCCATGACTGTTGCGGCCCGTGGGTGCTATTTGGCGGCAGACCTGGCGGCGGAGGAACCATGATGCCGTTGGCAAGACCCGGGGACGCGCCAGGGTATCTCGGGGGCGGCGGGGGGATATTCATCATGGTGCCCATGGAAGGACCGGCGGCCATGGGCGGTGACATTGGCAGAGGAGGAGGCGGCGGAGGAGGAACTTGAAAGGAGCGTGTAGGATCATTGCCCGAGACATGTCTTTGGCCGCCTGAATACATGATGTGCAACGACGATGGGCGGCAAGCGGGCAACAAGCCGCCAGGAGCCAAAGGAGCTGACGCTGACGGAGGAAATGGTTGGCAGTCGTGCAATGAGTTGTCGCTGGCGAGGAGAAGAGAGGACAGGAGAGGACAGGAGAGGAGAGACGAAAGCTACCAGGAGACAATATAAGTCGTGCAGTATATACTATTTCAAAAACAATGGAATTCGAAGCATCAACCAGGAGCAGGCAAAATCGCGGCAGGCGGGCGTCGACGTGGTTTTGCAATGCGGAAAACACCAGACACATGCGGAGGACTGGCGGACCAGGATGCTGCGGCAAGCTCTTGCTTGGTACTTAGCGGGACTTCATTTGCCGAGCCTCCATCAAGTGTTTTGGGTTCGCCGCAGGGTGCGACGATGATGTTGACGGGGGGTATCGACGGCAACGTTTCGAAGCGTGGAGGGAGATGGGACGGCGCATGGTGCGCGGGATGCCGATGAGGCCATGGGGGGGAGGGGGATAATAACAGTGAGTTGTGGCCCGTCCAGCCGAAGCTTTGGGAGGTGAGAGAGGAGGACCAAGCCAGGATGCCCAGGTGGTGATCAGCCGGCCTGGTGCCACGCTCTCCAGGGCATGCTGAGGCAGGAGTGCCCAGGTACCCAGGCACTTACCTTAAGTACCTACCAAGTACCTACCTAGGTAGGTAGGTACCTAGGTAGTTGAGTACGTGTGCAAGTACTCAAGTAGGTACCTGGGTGCATAAGTACGAGTCCAGGAGGCTACTCCGTACAGGCCTTCGACATACTCGGGTGCTTGGTGTATCGGCAATTTCATCTTGGTACTCAAGTCGACGTGGCCTGCACAGGAGCGAAGCGCTCTCGACAAACTCTCGTCGCAGAGGCTGACGCTGATCATGCCGTCTATTGCAAGTGCCCAGCAACACAATACGTCCGGAAACATCGAGTAACTACAGGGTACTCCGTACAGAGGATCAGTCCGGTCCCTGGCAGCTTGGCCTCAGTGCAGCCCCCTCCAGAGTGAGCGGACCAGCCACTGGCTCGTGCACCACGGGGTTTTCACATGTGCAGTTACTTCACTGGCTGTGGTGCCGCTGTCAAGAACTCGCCAACGTTTTTTCCCCCCCAACGGTGGCAGTTATCAATCTGGTCTGCGGAGTCCGCGGGACGAGCCATCATCGACAGAAGACGAAAGACAGACATCCGTCAAGCCTTCATTATGCTGCTCGTCGGACATGCGCAACTTTTGCCCTGTCTTCGATGCTGCCAGGTCGTCTCGGATGCGCAGCCAAATTCGTTCCACATTTTGTCTGGTCGCATCGATTGCACCCGCCGGCTGTCGGCCGAGCACACAGCCGGACTGAGTACGTAGTTGACTCCGCCGTGCCTACTTCCAATGTTGGCATCTAGGACCAGCCTGCTGCCACTGCAGTCACAGGCGCCGCCTAGGCAGGTGGGAGGGCCATGGCCTCCAGATGTCTTGTCCGCAGCCGAGCGGCAATAGTCGAGGTCTGCTGGCAGCCCGTTCCCCCGCCTAGTTCCAGTCCGGCGCTTAGCACTGATGAATGCGGGTAAGGAGTCCGGAGTAATGGAGCAGTGCGGGCGAATGGGGAGAAGCCCCGCCTGCCGCTAGCGTGTCCGGTAGGCGCCCGATGAGCCGATAACCAGCACAGGCTGGGGTGTGTCACCGTGTGTGCGAGGAGGACAACTGCCCAGGTAACTATCTAGGTACTTACTTAAGTACCTTCTTAAGTATGGCGTAGGTATGTGTGAAAAAAAAAAATGCTAGTCTTGTACTCTATCATGGACTTTTGCCAAAATGTTGCTGCCCGGATCTGGCGGGTGCAACAACTAAAACCATGCTACGGAAAAAAAGGGGAGAAAATCTCAAAGAACTAAAAACATGGAGAGAGAAAAAATAATAAAAGACGAAACAACTGCCTAACCGGGAATTTGCTACGCTCCCGTGTTTCAGCATACTTGAGCAAAACGCCTGGCACTGATACATAAACCTATGCCCTCGGGGTCTCAAGGGAAGAGACAACAATCCCATCCTGCTCATGCCCGTCATCTCTCGGCACTTCACATGATTGCGCAGTTGCCCAAGCTGGGGCCGTAGCCTTGTTGGCACTGCTCCAAATAACCAGCCTCCTCCGCGGAACCCTCCGGCAGATTGTGTTTTCTCACGACACCCTGAATGTTGAGCGTCTGTTCCCCTTCAGGATGCCACCACCTCAGGCGTTGAAGCGTGGGACCTTCGCTGTCATCTGAACTCAGCTCCCATTTGCCAGCAGACACGGCCACCTCGCACTGATCCTTGGGGAAATGATACTCGGGGAGAAAAACGACGGTTGGCGCCTCGCTGCTGGCAGCATTTGGCGCCGAAACTTTGAGATGGAAGGTGCACTTGCGGAGATCGAATCCCGTGGACAGCACACTGCCTGCCACAAGAGTGGGGGTTGGTCGGATGAAGGCCTCTGCAGCTCGGTACCCGGGGGCATTAGTCAACTCGGGATCCCTTGACAGTCGGCTGGAGCTGATTGATGGCGTTGTGAGGGTGCGCTGAAGGTTTCCAGGCGTCACGCTCTCATCGTCGCCGCCGGCGTCTCCACCGTTCATCGTCGACAGTTTGAGGAGGCTGCTCGCAGACTGACCAGCCGCTGCGCTCCTGGGGACCGGAGAATGCGGCGGCAGCTTGTCGTCGATGGAGTGGATGGACAGGTCTTCGCCGTTCCATTGGTCGCCCCGTTCGTGGTCGTTCATCACCGTGTATACCCAGAGGCAGTGGCCTTCGATCTGAGAGCCTTCCACGCCAAAGTAGTTGGCATCCAGTGCGGCTGACTGGCTGGAGTAGTCTCCTGTCTTGTAAGCCTTCTTATCGTCCATGTCGTAGGGTATCCCGAACTCGGTCAACAGGCACGGGTGGTTGCCTGTCCTGTCCAGCCCCTCCTGTCGCAACGTTGCCAGCTGGTCTTTGAGGCAGTTCCTGATGGCCGTCTCCCCGATTTTGATTGCAAATGCAGGGTGCCAGTACTTGCCCCGAAGTACACCCACAACGTCGACATTCCATGTGCTGTTCCAGTGTTTGGTCATCAAGGTGATGCCGTCGTAAAAATGCGGCGTAAAAGCCATCAATGGGTCGTCGTCCTCGGTTCCCTTGATTTGAGGGGGCAGTTCTAGTGTGGGATACTGCATAAGCATGATGCATTCCTTGTGATGGGCCCGGCACGTCTTGCTGTACTTTCTCCAAAAGTCCATAAAGTAGGTGTTTGTAAATTCGGGATAATCAATGGCCTTGCCGGTTCTAGGGTTCTTGGCAAAGTAGTCTTTTTTGAGCATTGTGTCGGTTTCTACATCCCAAACACCGTGCTGCGCCCACAGACACTCGCCGAGTTTCCAGCCAGGATGGCGCTTCCAACCATACTTGGAATCGTCGTATCCCTCTGGCAACCAGGCCTTCTCGCCATGAGGGTCCACCAGCGTCGTGCCTGTCTTGTAGGGCCCTAGGCCTCCCATTTCCCAGGTATCAACCTCGCAGGCCCTGCCCATGCCTGTCAAGAACGTCTGCCACATGGTTGGGCAGGTGCCCTTCTTCAGGGGGTGTTCCTTGGGGATGACTGTCAAGTCCACATAGCCCGCCATGCCCCTGTTGGGCTCGTTCATGCTCTCCCAACCCATGACAACCTCATTTTCCAGATCGCCCGCTTCGTGTATCCGCTTTGCTAGATGCGCACAGGCCTTGACGAAGTGATCCTGCAAATAGTCCTGGATGTTGACGCCGTCGATGACGCAGTTTGGCGCAAAATCTTTTCCGGCAAAGAACAGAGTGAACATGGTGCCGGCGGCGAGTCTGTGGTAATTTGTTGACCAAATCATCTTGGGGAAGGCATCCGGGTCGGGGTACGTGTTGTGAACGATGGCGGCTTCGGTGGCGGCGAAGCTCTGAGGATTGAGGCCACAGGCGTACAAGGTCCACATTGGAGCCCCTGAACCGCCGGTGAATCGCGACCAGACATCCTGGTGAGGGTCCATGAAGACGTAGAAACCATAGGACTTTGCTGTCCTCAGCACCTCGATGGTATGCTGGATGTACTGCTCGTCATAGATGCCGGGGCCCGACGCTTCGATTGCCTCCCAAGTGAAGAGGTAGCGGATAGTGTTGAAGCCATAGCGTTTTATCCTGACAAAATGTGTCGCGGCTTCCTCTTTGCTGAACGGGCGCTGGTGGAATGTGACGCTGTCGCCGTCGAAGAAGTCGTGGGCAATGTGAGACGGTTGGTCGGGTTCGGAGGGGAGTTTGGCGTCGCCAGCGACATTGATTCCGCGTAGGACAACCTGTCGACCGTGGGCGTCCCGGAACTGGCCATCTTCAATCGTCAGCCGAAAGGAGGCCATGTCGTCTTGCTTGCGAGAGGGTTGCGGGTGACGAGGAAGAGGGCAGGCCGAGGAATAGGATGGACGGAACAAGGGCGAGCTGGTCCGGGCCTGGAAATCAACTTGTCCACCAGTCGGGTCGGGTCGGGTCGTGTCGTGTCGTGTTGCTCCCACGAGCACGAGTTAAGACGATTACCACCGAGAGCCAGTGCGTGAGCTGCTCCAACGTCAAGTTGGTGGGTGCGGCAACGCCGGGCGTCTGGCGCTCGACTCGCGCGGACTGCAGAGTCTCGGAGTTTCGCAGTGCGTGGACATGAACCGCAATGATCAGCAAACGCGTGATACTCGGTAAAGAGTCAAGACCACACGCCTGGGCACTCCCTCCCCAGGTATGGTGGTATAATGTAGTAGTAGTTATTAGCGTTTATTTCAATTTCCCCTTTCCCCTTGAATTCCCGTCCCACCAGTTCGCAAAACGACACGACGACTCTGCATCGTCTCCTCTCGTATCCGCATTCGTATTATTGGTTCGCCAACGTGAAGGGCCCATCACGCTGCCTCCTCCCTTCAGCCAATTCCATCACCCTGGTGGGCACATACAATCGACCATTACAAACTTTGTCTGGAAAAAGTACGACATGCTGATAATGCGACATTGCTTTTTTTATTCCTCCTCATTTTGTTGCCCCTTGTCCGCCAGGTCGCGGCTACTCATTCGTCACCGAAAGTTGGCTTGACGTCATTGGACCTGATGCCCGGGCGACAAGTCTGGCCGTGGCCGGCCTGGCCTACTTACTGCTTTGCACAGGGCACAGCCACTCCAGGAGGGTAAATTTCTTCCATCTCGGCAATATCTGGCCTGGTCGTATCCGAATACATGGGCGGCTGGTAGACATTTGGGCGTCTTGGCTGTAGCTCGACCCGGTCTTCTTCCAAGGCTTCACCACCTCTTGGCTTCAAGTCGACTGCTCGAGTGCCCCAGACCAAGTCTTTGTAAAGCCTTGGCTCGTCCCGTTCCATCCGGAAAACATATTTCCCGACTACCCAGGGCAGGTACCTCGTAAGCTTGAAACGCATAAAATCTCGCTTCGAGACGGCAAAGATGTGGTCCAGCTCTTCCAGGCTGCGTTGCTTCGTCTCCTCAACAAAAAGGAAAACCATGACAAAGGCTACGACGTTGAGCCCAGCAAAGATCCCCATGGACCCTTTTTGGCCGAGGACAGAATTGATGCTGTCGAGTGTGTCAGCCATGGTTCATCACGTGGTAAAAAATGATGCACGCCGAGGACATACCCGGGGAAGAAGACAGCCAGCAACCCGGCAAAAAAGAGGTTAATGGAAATGGCCCATGCTGTACCCTGGTATTGTTATGTTTCGCCTTGATCAGTATATATTTGCCATGTCCCCCATTGCGACTTACCGCTTCTCGATGTGTCAAAGGGAAGCTCTCAGAGGCCAACGTGAAAGGTATCGGCCCAAGCCCGGGTGAGTATGCCATGGCAAAGACTGCCTTGGGGTTAGTGGGACGCCTCCATTTCGGAAAATGGCACCAAACACGTACGGAAAAGAAAACAGGCTGTCACTCCGTTGCGAGTGGTGTCATCTTTGACATAGTCAGAGAGGCCTGCCCCCAGCATGAACGCCGCCATGAAGGGGATTGTCAGGAGCAACCATCTCCTTCGGCCCAAGGTGTCGATGCTCTTTACCGCTGGCAGAGCAAACAAAAAGTTTATTGCTCCTGTATTTTTACGACAAGGTCAGATTATTCTACCTTTGGTGATTGTATGGGAGGCCGTCTCACCAAACCCGAGGCTGTACGCCATGGTGTTGGTGATGGTGCCATGTGCTCCGCCTGCTTTTTGAAACACAATTCCTGCACATATGTGAGCAAATAATCTTCCCAAACGTACAGACGATCAAGTAGAGGTTTACCTGAATAAAAGGCACAAACATTCACTTGAACAAACACGCCCAAAAAAGCCATGTCAGCTCATCCTGCCTCAAGGTGTCGTAAGATGTTCGGACTAACCTCCGCAGAGCTGCTGTGCAAGGTTCACCGTTGATGTCGAGAGCACGGCATTATACAGGCGTCGACGCTGGAACAACTGAGCAAACTGTCTCGCAAAATCACGAATAACCCAGAAGAAGCCAGGCGACATCATTGCGTGCGGGTCAAGGTCGCCAAAGTCCATGTTCTCTTGTTCGATGGATTTGCAGACCAGATAAAGGTCCCTCAGCGCTTGCAACTAATAAAGAGGCGCAAACATTTGTTTGTTAGTGGATAACTCGATCTTGCCACGTGCGCTTTTCTTCAGGAGAATGCTCCTGTGTCCCTACCTTTGTGTTTCGGACTCGCTTCAACGCCATATACGCCTTCTCAACGCTATAGTTAGGGCCCTTCAGCAGGTGATAGCGAGGCGACTCGGGGCAAACAAACAGTGCCATAATCATAAGCGCGAACGCGGGAACCAAAGGGGAGCCCTGGATGAGACGATAGGTGGTGATCGGACTCGCTGCTCTCGTGAAGATCAAGTTGAAGGCGAAGCTCATCATGATGCCGAAAGCAACCCTGTTGCCCAAGTCAGCTTCAACCACCTTCCTGGCCGATACGAGATGGCACCGTGAAGAACATACCAGAGCTGCCAAGCGAGAATTGCAGATCCACGCCAGAATCCCACCGCGGTTTCACTGGCCAGAATGGGAGTACTCACTGCTTTGATGCCCATGCCTAGCCGTTCCGTTAGACTTTGGCAGTAGTTTCAGTATCTTGCACCAACGGGCTGGCTTACCGATGCCATTTACGACACGAACGCCAAACATTTGCGTCCAGGAAGTGACAAATATGGCTCCGATGGAGCTGCCTAAAATCAAGATGGCCGCAACGCTAATACCCCCCCTTCTTCCGAACCAGTAGTTGATGGGCAGGGACAGCGGGCAGCCGATCAACGCGGCAAACAGGAATGGCGAGGAATTTGCAGCACCGAGCTTCCAGTCGTCCGGAGTGATGTCGTGCAAGGAGTCGTTGCTCTGACTCAGACCCCACTCACCGATGTACAATGAAGCACCGTTGACAGAGGATTGTACAAAACCTGTGTCGTATAGCAGTCAGCAGCTTCGTCAAAGCAGGCCCCTTTTCAGCCTCAATCCACCGCAGTCGGAACCGACCTTGTAGAAAGGCTGCCAGTGAAACCGTGGCGATGACGGCGAACATTCCTTTCTCGCTAAAGGCGACGTCCTTTTCATTTCTGAGGGCCGCCTTCTCTTCCTCTGTCAGGATCACCGAGAGCCTATTCCGTTCGTCGTAGCCCGCGGGTTGCCGAGCTGCCTCATCGTACATTCGAATGTCCTTTCCGACCCTGGCAGCCCGCAGCAACTCTTGGTACTTGACCGAAGGAAGGAAAGTCTCTGAAAAGTACCGGACATCCAACTCCAACTCGGCGTCCGTGAGGTGGGCTTTGGACGGTTAGTGAATTGGACTTGGGGGATGAAAGACACAGAGACAGGATCCGGGGGCGGAGGAAGTCGGGCCTACACAGGGGATTTTCAATGACGGCCCTGTCATTGGCGCTCCTAGACTTCGCAATAGCAAAAGTTCTATCGCGATAGGTGGTCGAATAAGCCGGATGAGTTAGAGGCGTCGTCATATCGTACGCTTTATTCCGCAGACACTCTCCTTGGTGCAAAGATCGGACCGTGGCGGAAAATCAAGTGGCAGAGAGCAGAATGGAGAGGGGGAAGAAGGCCTGTTCAAGTTCAGGCCTTCACTACGGAAGAATCTTGGGACTGCAGATCTGTGTTATAGGAGACTGTTGATTCTTTTTGTATTATGCGACGAAAGACAACGCGCGCCACCACGGTCCGAGTGCGTCGATCCTCTGGTAAGATGCCTTCTTGTCTCATCCAGCCACGCATGGGTGTGTCTAATTGCAGCGCAGAAGCAATCTTACCACAGGTCTGCATGGACGAGTTATACGTGTGATTGCCAAGTGCATAGTAGCTCATACAGCCTCACTTTTAGGCACACAGGCGTCAGAGTGCCCGGCGTCAGGAATGGCAAACGGATCTGGAGGGCCGTGCGGCATCACCAACCCGCACAAGCTGTACGTACGTATTACGACTACATATCAACAGATGAACCGTTTCGCTTCTCCAAATTTCTACTCCGTGCTCTGTTGGTCATGTCTGAGAGAACAGAGTCCCGAGCCCCGAGCCCCGAGCGTGTGGCGCTTTCCGGGGTAGAACAAACAATAGGCAACATTGTTCCTTTGTTGCTTACTGGCAGCCCCATGGGTACTGTGAAAGGCAGAAAGTGTTTTGACCAGAGCGGGTTCCAGTCCATCGCATGCTATACTGTGATGTACTGCGGTACGTTGGTGTATAACTACTTATTGGTACGCAAATAACTCCCATCATTTCTGCTGAATCCGCCCTGTGGCTTATTATTACGACAGAGTAGTATGTGCATGAGGCAAGGACATCACATCGAGCGAGCCATGGCCGATGGGCATCAATTGTCGTGGGTTTACCCTGTGAAACGTGACTCAGGCTAGTAAAAGAAGAGGCAGAGAGAAACGGTACGTTTTGTCGTCCCCAGTGCCTAATAATAGTATAGACAATATCGCAATGGAGACTTCAAGGTCGCGGCCTGGAGACCCTGCGTGAGCAGCTGACGGATGCTGACAGGGTTTGCCCTATACAAGAGGCTTGACCTTCCTTGGTCTTGAGGTCAGCACGCACATGTACGCCGTCGACTGAATCAATACAATTGTCCAATGCAGGATTTTTCAGCTCTGACCGGCTTCAGAACATGGCGGCCAGATTGCGGGTTGGTCGTGTGCTCGGTTCGAAAAATTCCAAGACAAGTCCATTTTGCTCTGCACTGTTTACGTAACTCATTGCGGTGATGGATGAGTTGCGAGTCGGAAATCGCGCTTTGGTCAGGGCAACAAACATCCATAGTTGACGATGCCTGGGGCAGACCGTGTCGGCGTCGTCGTGGTTTTGTTCGTTGGTCGGGGTTGTGCCAAAGGCCAAAAAAGTATTCGGGTCGTGGGCTGTGAAGCCGGCGGAGAATCTCCGGCTCAAGATTCCTCCACCTCGAAACAGACGTGCGGCGCAATGACATAAGCCAAGTTGAACGACTATCCCGATTCCCCAGTGCCCAGTGCCCAGTGCCCACAGCCCACACATACATGGCATCTTCAATGTCCATGGCCTGCTTGTGAATTGGTACAGCAGGAGCCGCCGGCAGATTGCGACTCGCTCTCGCTGAGAGAAGTTGTCGGGGAAAAACTCCTGTCATGAATCCATTATACAGATTTGCCTCTCAAAGTCGACTGCCTCTTGGCCCTTGCGACCCGAATTTGTGCTCATTTTTCAAACACAGTACAACATCGCAAGGCAAAAGGTGTCTCGGGAGTCGGGACCGACGAGTACGACCATGTCAAGCGCCAAGGCCGCGTTGAGGGCCGTCAATGATGCTATTCGCGGCCAGGACTACGACGGTGCCATCAACAATGCGAAGGAACTATTGAACAAGGACCCGAAAAGCTATCTGGCGTGAGTCTGTCCCCTTGGCCGTTTCTTTCGGGTGTGAGGATTGACCGTCTCAGTCTCGTATTTCTCGCCTTTGCACTGGACAAGAAGAATCAGCTTGGCGAAGCTGAGATCTTTTACAACAAAGCTACAGAGTTGCGTCCTCAGGATGCCCAAGCTTTTCAAGGGCTCATTAAGCTGTACGAAAAGCAAGGAAACAAGAAGTTCGGAGAGTATCAAAGTGCCGTCGTGAGCTTGGCGCGCATCTATCACGAGGCTGATGACCTGTACAAAGCCCAAGATGTTGTCGACAAGTTTGTCGATTTTGCCAAGGTAAACGGAGACAAGCTACAATATGCTGATGCTCTGTGGATTCAACTCCCCGAGAGCGCTCTGTATTCCATTTTGGAAGGGCGGCTTCCACACCCAGCAAAAACATATGAGACCATTGCACATATCCTCGAGGATTTTGAAAAGCAACGGATCAATACTCTGGTAGGCGAGCGCCGCACGAGGTTAGGAGCGAAGCTCAGTGAGGTGAAAGCCGAGGCCAAGAGGGAAGTCTATGCCCAGAGCAGACTGGAACACATCTACCGCCAGCTTATTAACTGGACAAACGACGATGATGTCAGACGAGACTTTGAGGAGAAGCTCTTGCAGTACTGTCATGACCGGTTGCTCGTAACCCCTCCTGGCCTGGTGAAAACACAGGAGCAAGCCAAAGTTTTTGGACTCGCAAATGACATGGTAGCCATCAAACATCCGTTCAAACTTGCGTGGGATATTGCCATAGACTGGCAGGATGGCAAAGACATCAAGAGCTGGGACGTCGCACTGCTTCGCGATTACTGCACCTTTTTCCCTAACAGCGACATGTACAAAGTCATTACAGCTTTCTTGACAAGTAACTTCTCGCCCTTTCCTTCAGACAGCCAAGGAGCAGGAAATTCCAGAGCACCGGACAACAACAATTCAAGTGATAGCGAAGATGACGAGGACGGTGGTGTCCCCATCACCTACGTTCCCTTGACTGACGAAGACCGTCTGATGATGATCTCCGAGGGCATCACCGGCAGTGAGTCAGTGTTCGCCTACAGGCTTGCAGGAGTCTACTTCCTGCAGACAGGAGAATACGAGAGCACAGTCGAGGTTATGAGAAAGGCTAGAGTATATCTTGGCAAAGAACGGACCAAGGTTGGAATCTCGTACGAAAATACGGGCGACGCATATGCCTTGTGCCTTGCCACATCGCTCGTTTACTTCCAGAGCCCCAGGCATCATCAAGAAGCCAAGCAGCTCTTCGACAAAGTTCTTGAACGAGATTCGACGTCGACCTCTGCCCTGATTGGGGTGGGCTTAATTTTCGAAGAAGAAGAGGAGTACGATCAAGCCATTGATTTTTTGGAGCGTGCTTTAAAGCGCGACGCCTCTAATTTGCGTGTCAAGTCTGAGGCTGCCTGGGTCAAGGCGCTCAAGGGAGACTGGCAAACTGCTAGAGACGAGCTTTCCGAGTGTCTACCAACCTTGGAAAAGAACATGCCTCTTCACAGGGAGTTGCTGGCGGACACTCAATATCGCATTGGCTGTTGTATTTGGAACTCGGATACGAGTCGACAATCTAGAAAACAGCGCAAGGGGGACGCCGCGTACGCATATTGGTTGAGTGCGTTGAGCAACAACATGCATCATGCTCCAACGTACACAAGTCTCGGAATATTTTATAGCGACTATGCCAAAGATAAGAAGCGAGCCCGCCGATGTTTCCAGAAAGCCCTCGAGCTGTCGGCAGCCGAAGTAGTCTCTGCTGAGCGACTGGCAAGGTCTTTTGCCGAGGATGGAGATTGGGAAAGAGTTGAATTGGTAGCACAAAGAATCATTGACTCGGGAAAAGTGAAGCCACCGCCTGGTTCTAAGCGGAAGGGGATCAGTTGGCCGTTCGCCGCGATGGGAGTTGCTCAACTGAACAAGCAAGACTTCCACAAAGCCATCGTCTGCTTTCAGGCCGCTCTACGTATCTCTCCGAACGATTATCATTCATGGGTCGGGTTAGGGGAGAGCTATCACAGCTCGGGCAGGTACATCGCGGCAACCAAAGCCATTGTGAATGCACAGGCTCTGGAAGAGCATCTAGGGGATGGCATCTCCACCGATGTATGGTTTACGAAGTACATGCTTGCGAACATCAAGCGTGAGCTTGGTGAATATGACGAGTCAATAACGCTTTACAAGACCGTTGTCGAGACTCACCCGAAAGAGCAAGGTGTTGTTATTGCACTCATGCAGACAATGGTTGATAGCGCATTGACTTGCGTTGAAAAGGGGCTCTTTGGGAGAGCTGTGCAACTCGCAGCGGACACCATTGAATTTGCCAGCCAAACACCAGGGGACGTCAAGGAAACGTTCAACTTCTGGAAGAGCGTCGCCGATGCAACTTCGGTATTCGCGTCTGTACAAAGCCGCATCGTGGATTTCCCCGCAAGTAGAATCAAGAAGCTTCTTGAGGATACTCACCAGGAAGCTTTCGAACTGCTCGCCAGTGTCGACAAGGTTGGAACTGAAGTGATATCTGCCAAGGGTATCTTTCCCAATGACGAACAACTCGGAGTTGACATGACACGCTGCATCCACGCCACGATTCTATGCCACAAAGAAGCTATCCACGTATCTGCCGACAAGACACACGCACAGGCAGTGGCTCACTATAATTTGGGCTGGGCAGAGTACCGTGCCCACGCTTGCCTGCCGGCACAGATGCGAAGGAAGCCTAGCAACTATATCACGGCCTCTGTGAAGGCGTTCAAACGTGCCATCGAGCTAGAAAGTGGCAACGCAGACTTTTGGAACGCGCTGGGCGTTGTCACGAGCGAAATCAACCCAGCTGTCTCACAACATGCTTTTGTCAGAAGCCTGCACTTGAATGAACGCAGCCCCGTTGGGTGGACGAACCTTGGTGTCCTCGCGCTTCTATCAGGGGATACTGAGCTGGCCGACGAAGCCTTTGCCAGAGGCCAATCTGCTGATCCCGAATATGCGCACGCCTGGCTTGGCCGGGCGTTCCTGGCCCTCCTGTATGGTGAGGTAAAGGAAGCCAGGTCTTTATTTACGCATGCGATGGAAATTGCAGAGGCCTCCTCGGTGCCAACTCGTAAGCACTACTCGTCTGCTCTTTTCGATCATATCTTGACGGCTCCCGCGAACATGACGGCGGCCTCACTTATCCAGCCCCTATTCGCCCTGGGTCAGGTTCAAAGCATGCTTCCCCATGAGTATGCCTTTGGCCATTTATCATCGCTATTCAATGAGCGGACGCGGGACAGCGTCAGTGCCGTCAAGACGCTGGAAAAGCTGTGCGGTATGCTCGAGGCCGACTATGAAACAACAGAATCCAGAACAAGTCTCGCAAGATTCACATTGGCTCGTACAGATCTCGCAAGAGCTTACCTCGCCGCAGGGGCGTATGCCAAAGCCATTGAGTGTGGTGAAATGGCCCTGGGTTTAAGCAGTGACGACGCAGACAGCGAGCTCACCGGCGAGCAGCGGAAGAGGGCTCGACTTTCATCACACCTGACAGTAGGCTTGGGACAATACTACCTGGGGCAACACCGAGAAGCCGAAACATACTTTGAGGCTGCCCTTGAAGAATCAGACCATAACCCCAACGCGGCGTGTCTTTTGGCGCAGGTGTTGTGGGCACAAGGCACCGAGAGCTCCCGAGACAAGGCCCGCGAAACTTTATTCGAAGTCATCGAGAGACAGCCTGACGACGTGCAAAGTGTCTTGTCACTAGGCGTGGTGGCCCTGTTAGATCAAGACGAAAGCAGTCTTGAAGCCGTAGTGGAGGAGCTCCAAGGTTTGCGCACAAATGACAGTGTCAGCGCAACGCAACAGTCCCAGATTGGCGAAGTGCTTCAGGCCATTGCGGGCGTAGCGGAGGGCCACACACGTCAGGACATGGTACAACAAGTGCAACAGGATGTCATGCTGTACCCTCACCTCCCGCACGGTTGGTCATCCCTCGCAGAGGCAACCGGGGACAAGTACGCTGCGCAAATGGCACTCAAGGTTGCGAGCAGAGGCATCCCGCCGAGGGGTATTTTGGAGGCCCAGGATCTAGCAAGGGCATACGCAGGGACGGGCAAGGCAGCTGACGCCCAGAAGGCCGCTTTCTTGTCGCCTTGGGACGGATGCGGATGGACAGCCTTGAGGGTCGTGAGCGAGGGAATATGAGGAGAACAGAAGCACTGTCCTCGGCCACGGTGGTCAGAAAAATGTCTTGTTGCCAAGTAAGGGCAGTTGGTGTGTTGGTTTGGATGAAATGGCCTGAAAATGTTGAGCGAGCATCTTGGTAGGAACATCAACACGCGAAAGCACCAAGACGCATGTTTATTGTCATCATCATCATCATCATCATCTCGTGGTCGTGTCGCCATTGCCATCGCCCGCCCCAGCAGCCTCCTTCAACCTGGCCATCCTCCCACCCACCCAGGCCTCGTGCCAGGCTTCGACCTTGCCGCCCAGCAAAACGCACTTCTCAGGCGTCAACAGCAGGGTGCCGCGGGCGACGGCGGTCCCGGCCCTCAGCAGCATCTTGCACCCTATACTCGTCCTGCCCACGTCCAGGCCACGTATCCTCGTCAACTCGACGGCGTACGCCGTGGTCCCCTTGCAATCCTGCACGACAAGGCGATGCGTGGCCTTGTTGCCGGCCACGAGGCCCGCGCGGCGCGGGCCCGTCGCCCCGGCCGTCGGATTCACGGCCCCACGATTCCCGTCCGTACTCTCGTCATCGGCGTCGGTCACGCGGATGATTTCTCTTCCGCGCGTCTTCTCGCCCCTCTGTGTGGCCTCCAGCTCCTCGATCTGCTCCCAGCGACTGAGGCTCAGGTTCTCCATGTCGACGAGCTGCACGTGCGTGTCGTGCCGAAGCCTGACCTCCTTGACGCCGGCGCCGTCTGCGGCCGTGGGGAGGGGGCACAGCCGCGAGCTGTCGAGGCACGGGCTCGACGTGAGGTCGGCGGCGAGCAGGCGCGCCTTGGCGGTGGCGACGAGCGAGGGCAGAGGCGGTTGCGGCGAGCGGGCGGCGAGGGCGGCGAGGAGGGACGGCGAGGGCGGCGGCAGGCACTGGGCCGATATCGCGTCGGCCAGCTGGGCTGCGATGTGCGTGGCCATGGCCCGCGCGGTCGAAGAAGCACAGTCGAGCGAGCGTTGGTGGACGCGCCGTGCGAGTCCGAGGTTGCTTGCGCGCTTCACGAGGCTCCAGCGCTAGCCGGCGGCTGGGGTCTGCCGCCTGCCGCGAGGGGCCCGCAAAAGTCAACGTCAAACGTCGGTCACCTCAGCTCGCCTCGCGTCGTCCTCCATCTCCGGGCGTCAGTCAGTCGACGGTCAGCACGCATCGCATCGCCATGTCGACAATAGCCTCCCCCCGCGACTCGCCCGCGCCCCCCCGTCGTCTGCCCTCCGAAACGCCCTCCTCGTCCGGCCGGCCGTCGCTGGAAGTCGCCCAGCCCGGCGTGGCGTCGCCCGTCAAGGAGCCGCCCGCCCCCGCCGGCAAACGCTCCAACCGCGCCGCCCTCCGCGAGTACTACAGATTGCGCGCGCCGCGCATCGAGGTGGCCGGCTCCGAGGTGCCCCCCAGCGATCTCGACGCCCCCGACTTCAACGCCGCCGAGTACGTGGCGCGGGTCGTGGCCAACAGCGGGCTGGAGGACCTGCTGCGGCTGTACGCCCAGGTCGTCGGGGAGGTCAGGGCGCTGGACGCCGAGAAGAAGGCCCTCGTGTACGACAACTACAGCAAGCTGATTGCGGCGACGGAGACGATCCGCAAGGTAACCCATGACCCCACGCCTCCCCCGCCCCCGGGGGGGAAAGACGGCGACAGACAGGCGGAGCAGTGTTGCTGACGACGGCCGTCCGCGCCAGATGAGAGCCAACATGGACCCCTTGAACCCCATGGCGTCGACGCTCGACCCCGCCATCGCGCAGATATACTCGCAGGCGTCGTCTATCCGGGAAAGGCTGCGCGAGACCGTGCCGGCGCCCGATTCCGACCAGGGAAGGCGGAGGGCGGCCGGGCTGAGGCGCCAAAGGACACGCGAGCTGGCCGTCGAGGTGCTCGCCACGCCGCGGGAGCTGAGGCGTCTCGTCGGCGAGGGCAAGATACAAGAGGCCAGGAGGCGGTGGGAGATGCCCAGGCGGCTGCTGTCGGTGTGGAGGGACATGGGTGTCGGCGGCGACCATGTCCAGACGTGCATCGACGAAGGGGACGCCGTCCTTAGCCCGTCGCAGAGCAACTCTGGCGCTGAGCGGTAGCCCTGGACACGGCGCGCCCGCGGCATCAACTTTTGCGCCCCCGGTCGGGTCTTCCAATTTCATCTCTCTTCATGTATATATATATGCGTGATCCGCGCTACAATGGATAGATAGACGGCTGCCCTGCTAGCCCCCCCGCACAAACCACCACACTGCCTCACTCAAACTCGCCGACGTTGTAAATGGTAAAGGGGTCCTTGTCAAACTGGCTCAAGACCACCTGAGCGTCTGCAACGACACGCCCGAGCCGCTCCTGCAGCATTGGCACGAGGACCTTGCGCAGGTACCCTCTCTCCGAATTGCTGTGGAACACTTGCACCAGCGTCCTTCCCTGCTGGATGGCCCTCAGGGCCGAGTGGTGGCCGGCCTCCCCCGTGACCAACAAGTCGACGTCCGCCTTCTTCAGGACATCGTAGCCGCTGCCGGCGCAGACACCAAAGCTCCGCACCGTTGCCGTCCGCACGTCGGCGCCCACGGGGCTGGCAACCATGACGTACCTGAGGCCACCGAGCTCCGAGGCCAAGCGTGTGAGAATGCCGGCCAGAGGAACGGGCGCCTCGAAGTGGCCCACGGCGCCGTAGCCAGCCGGGGAGTGAGACTCGGGCGCCGCCGGACACGGGGCCGCCACAGACCGTCTGCTCACGTAGGGACCGGAAACAACGTCCGCAAGCCAGGCGTTCAGTCCGCCGGGCGCGGCGTCGACCGCGGTGTGAGGGCAATAGACGGCGATTCCGGCCCGCGCCAGGCGCAACAGTGTCGCCTGCTGCGGGTCGTCGTAGGTAATGGCCTTGAGCCCCGAGAATATGAACGGATCTGGGGGGGATCCGCACCGCACGTCAGACGTTTTCACAAGTGGCATCTTGCCCTGTCTGGGAAGACGAGGCGGGGACGAGAACAAGCTTACGGTAGCTCACGATGACGCTGGCACCCTGGTCGATCGCGTCCACGGCAACCTGCCAGGTAAGGTCGTTTGTGACCAGAACCTTGGGCCGCCTCCCCGGCGCTGCGCCTTCGGCTTCGGAGTTGCCCACCAGGAGGCCGACATTGTCCCACGACCGGTCTGCCAGCTCCTCGGGATACCTGCAGAGTCGGTCAGTGCCCGGAACCAAATGCCGGCTGGCCGGAGACGCGCCCAGACGTACAAGCTCCTCATGGCGTCGACGACGGCGCGAGTAAACGCGGATGGCTGGACCTGCCAAGCTCCCCATGGACCGGTCCCGGCCCGAGCCATTTCGCAGCTGCTGCAGAGCGACCTCGCAAGCCGGGCGGTGGACGGAAGTGCGCCGTGCGCCAAGGACGACGTCGACGCGGCAGCTCGACGACGCTGCAAGGAGACGATGACGGGCGCGCGCAGGTTGAGGTTGGGCAGGGCCAGGCCTCGAGCGACGGTCGATGGGCGGGAATGAGGCCGTGCAGCTGTCCTCATGTCAAATCGTTGGGCCTCGGCAGAGTTCCACGCAGGCAATGGCGCGGCGGGCGAGGGCGAGCGCGAGGGCGAGCGCGGACTGCCTTTACAATAACGTTGCAAGCTGCAGCTGCAGATCTGCAGGTCGAGATTATTGCCGACACTGACACTGTCGGGCGTGGCGCCGCAACAGACCAGGTACTTGCCAAGCACCCATCTCGTCCGCTGCCGAGACGGGGGTCCTCAGGTGCCTCCCAAGTAACTACAGAGTACCTGGTACTCCAACCCAGACAGCCCACCCCTCCCGGATTAATCTTATCAATCCCATCTTTCATCTTTCGCGACATCGCTCGTCCAGTCCAGTCAGTGTCCACCACAACGTCCGCGACGCCCCCCGAACACGACGCATCCGCCAGAGAAAAGGAAAAGCAGCCAGTCCCCATGTCGCCATGTCCCAAATAACAGACGTCAGTATACGTGAAGCCATCACGCAGCGTCTACAAGCCACCCACGTCGAAGTCACCGACATGTCCGGTGAGTACAAACGCGCCCCTCCCCAGCGACTCCTTTGCACGTCCCGAGTCGACAATGCCAACTCTCCCCGTTCCAACACACAGGCGGCTGCGGCCAAGCATTCACATGCCTCATCGTCGCCCCCCAGTTCCAAGGCCTCAACTCCCTCAAGCGCCACCGATTGACCAACGCCGCTCTCAAGGAAGAGATTGCCGCCATCCACGCGTGGACTGCGAAATGCCAAACGCCAGACGAGTGGGAGAGGGACAAGGCCGGGGCGGGGCCTCCCATGGACGGCACCGTCGGGGGACAAGTCCAAGGGACGAGTGCATGACCGCGGGGAGATGAAGCGAGACGCGGGCTGTGCGTGTGCGTGTGCGTGTGCGGATGGATGCATGTTGTATTTTGACACTGCGGGCCGGGTTCATCGGCACTTCTCAGGCCTCGCAGCCAGCGCCGTGTGGATGTAGAAGGGAAGACGTGCCATTTAGAACCGTGGCTGGGCTACGAACGGTCCGGGGGAACGGTCTACTTTTGTATACCGGGAGCACCTGGTTTTCGAGGGCATTTCACGAATCCAAGTATTGACAACTTGGCAAGTTAGGCCGACCTTGCTTCCAAATCAGTATGCTTCTCCTTGCACTGACGCTTCGTGGTCTATAGAAACGGGTGTGTCGGTGCCTCTACTGTTTTCCCCGCCAGCCTCGTTTTGGCTCTTTTTTGAAACAACAGCAAAAGAAAAAAAGGGGGGGATATACTACCCCTCTCTACAATAAACCCAACAAATCATCGCTGTCCTTTTGCTGTGCCTGCGTGCTGCTGCCGGCCTGTGCATTGTTAAGCTGCATTGCCGCAGGGAGTGGCTGGTTCGAGTTGCTGTCACCAAAACTCAGCCCGTCAAATCCACCCATCAAGTCGTTGATGCCGCTACCAGAGCTGGGTCCCGCAGCAACTCCCTCGTTGCTGGCGCCTGTTGGGGGAGCGTCGAACATGCTCATCATGTCTGCCATACCACCGGATGCAGCAGCACCGCCAGCCGGGCTCGCCACTCGGTCCGGCGTTGCAGACGCGCTGCGCTGCTCGTGGGATGCGGGAGCCGCGCCGTCAAAATCAATGTCGAGCAAGTTCTCAATGTTGCTTTGAGGAGCGCCGGCGCCGGCACCGTTTGCGGCCGCAGCAGCAACAGACGCCGCGATGGGGTTGTCGGCGGCATTTTGTCTTTGTTCCTGAATTGCCGCTCGCTGGATAGCGTCGGCGCCGAAGCGTCCCTTGCCCACAAATGACTCCGGAGGTTTGTGGTACACCGAAGCCAAGGTGGACAGCTCCGAGAGCAGCTGTTCCAACAATGACGGCGGCAGCGTGGTCATGGTGGTGGAAATGGTGGGCTTCTGAGAAAGCACAATGTTCTACGTGAAAGCGTCAGCAGCGTCGGGCAAACTGGTATTGTGCGAGAGGGCTGGAGATACCTTTGCGACGTCTAAATCGCCAGAGAGCAGACGCCAGTACACGTAGGCTCGGTCTCGGATATCAGGGTTGTCGTTCTCCGCAGTGGCAGCCTGCAGGACTTTCTGAACAAGCCCCTGGGTGTTGCTGGGCTTCTTCAGGAAGAGCTTAACCACTGCCGTTAGTATCTGTAGCTGCGTCTGAATTTGTCGTTAGCACGGTTCTCGAAAAACTATCCAGCTTCTTTCGAGAGATAAACGTACTTGGGTAAACTCCTCCATAAAGGCCTCAACGAAGCTCTCTAGGATCGTGTCGGCGTTGCTAATCTTCTCAGCATACTCGCCGACGATCCAAATCAGAGATCCTCGAGCCTCCGGTTCGTCGAGTTCGTCGATGTGTTCACACAGCGTGGGTATCACCCCCTCGTAGCCGGGGTATTTCCGCAATATGTCCTTGACGACCACAATCACCTCTTGCACCACATAGTTCACCTTGGCGGCGAGCAAATCTTCCAAAACTTGCACGCACTTGGCGCTGGCCTCTTCAATCTTGATGGCAACTTGCCCGATAGCCTTGACGGCGCGACGGACAAAATCCATATCGACCTCGAGGGCATATTCCTTCAATTCGGCCAGTAGCTGTTCATAGTTCTTCTCGTTTGCTATCCGAACCATGATCTCGAGCTTCTGGAGTTTGACGTAGGGCGGGTCGTTGTACTTGCAGAAGAAGACCCGGAGCTCTTTGCTCAGGATATCGGGCTTGGCTTGGAGTAGAAGGTCGATGTTGCGCAGGGCAACGTACTGAACCTCAGGAGCCGAGGCGACCAAAGTCACTATCGCATCTTGGTCAGTGGGCCACACGGTCTGGCGCTGGCCAGGTCAATATCGAGAGACGTACCGAGTGGAGGCCCCATCTTCTTGAGCAAGGACCGGACCAGCTCCGGGTTTACTGCCTTCATGTGTATGAAGACAACCTTGACGGCGGCCAGCACAACGGCAGGGTTGACGTGTTGGAACTGTGGCACAACTCGCTCACAAATGTGTTCTGATTCCTTGACGTCTGACGCTGGGTAGTCGGCCAGGGTAGTAAGAATGGTGATTCTACCCCATTCAGTGCATTCGTTGAGCGCCATGAGAAGCTTCTTCAACGTTGCCGACGTCACGACCAGCGCCCTCGTCTCGGGGGCGGTCTCGCTGATTTCAGACAAGGCCTGCACGGAATTGGCGACAACCATGGGGTTCGGGTCACCAATCATCTCTTGTAGGGTCTCTAGGAAACCGTTCTCGATACACATGGTAGGGTTGAGGTCAAAGAGCTTCGCGACACAGATGGCTGCTGTCTTTCGGACGTAGGGAGATTCGTCTCGCAAGGTCTTCCGCAGCGGCTCTTCCATATAGTCTACCATCTTATCGACTCGGATACAGCCCATGGTTCGAATCGCGAGCGCTCTTATCAGAGGATTCGGGTCTTCTGAGTCTTGTACAAATGTATTTACGGCGAGAATGCACAGATCCGGGTGTGACTTGGCGTAATTCCTGTGCCATGGTTAGCGTCGAGTCGACGGGAGAGGCCTGGACCCGACATGTTTTAATCGGCCACGGCGCGTGTTCAGAGAAACGACACGACACGTACATTAGATAGAGATATACGAGTTTCTTCTGATCGAGGTCGGCCGTGGCAATATTTTTCAACACGTCCGGAAACAGGGCAGACACGTCCTTGCCAAGGGTCATGGCCATGATGGTCTTTTGGATGGATTCCTTTCGTTCGTAGGCATACTGGGACACCAGCCCGGCGCGGAGCTCGAAGGTCTCGCCCTTCCGGGGTGCGGCAAATGCGCCGCGGATGCGATTGACTGCCATTCTCGATGCCACGGATGTCCTGGAGGGGTCGGGAAGGGGATGGAGGAGCAAGATGAAGGCGAGGCGGTATTCGATTTCGCGCGGCCCTCAACGGGCGAGTAGCGTGACGGGCGCAGGTCGCTGCGGTGAGGCCTGGTGGCTCGAGGGCGCGGGGATGTTCTGCACCAACGATGCCTGTGCATCGATGAAGCCTGGCAACTGGCTACAATGTGGCCTGGTGCAGCCAGCGCGCGGGATGTCGACTGCAAGGCGGCAACGGCGGTGCAAGGACTGGGTCGGGGAGGATGATGGTGGACGAGCCGTGAGCCGTGAGCCGTAGCCGTGAGCCGTGAGCAATCGACTGGGGCATCCATCAGCGATGAATCACTGGGGCACACCTAACGCATATGGTTCCCCTGCGGCGTGGCGAGTCAACTGGTTGGTCTCCACCGTCCCCGCCAACTTCTGCTGCCAGGCGCGTGCAGTTGCCCGCTGCACTGCAGAGCACCGGCGCAGGGCACAAGCCCCAGGGCTTCAGGCGGTAAAACAGTTGCTGCCGGCGGCCCAGCTGGCCGTTACAGCGCTAGTGCCAAGCCCAGCCCCAGCCTTGCAGGTGCGCAAGTAACATACTCAAGTAGTTGCCTGGTCCATCCCGCCATCTGCGACCTGGTCTGCCAATCCTCCAACTAGACATCGACATCATACTTCTAGTCTCCTCGCGAGGCTCAGCCCCAACACAGGGCGCGGCATCGAAACGTCGCAACATGGTCCGGTCTCTTGGCTCTGCCGTCTCAATTCCTCGCGGCTAACGTTACCGAAAAGGCAAACTTCCCCAACTTGAGGCGGCTCTTCATTGAAGCCCGAACAGACGACGAGGAGAGAGACGTCTCCCGCAAAGCTGTAAGCAGATGCGTCAACGGCTGACGCGGCATCAACGAACCCAACTGATGAGCCTTAGTTTTACAATGCCGTGCTCTTCATGGCGTCTGTAGCTGTATTCAGCTTGATAGCACAGAAGCTGAACGCGGCCAAGTAAAGACTTGCCGGAAGGGGATGCAATTATGAATTTACCAAGCCAACGCGCTAGTAGCCATGTGTCCGTGACACGATATGAGGACATATCCAAATAAACTGCTTGACTATATCGCATACGTCGTGGAGAGTAGACACACCGTCATTCATTCATCTTCCATCTGCTCAATCCCTTCATCTCCTCTCCCGTCTTGTGCGTCTTGCGGAACCGCCTTTGCCTCCTGTTTCCTCCACAGTCCAGCCAAGAACTCGTTCGTGCTCGCCTCGTCCAAGCTCTTATCGTCCCTCTTCTTAATGAACCGTGGGAACCTCAAACTCAAGCCCCGTTCATCGCTGATGAGGCCGATGGCTGCGGTGTAGGTCGGACTCAGGGTGACATCCGCAAAGGCCATTTCCCAGACCTCCTGCGGCTCGAACCAGACGTCGGGCATGGGGCCAGAGTACTCTATGAAACTCGGCTTCTGTGACCGTGTGTTCCTGCGCTCCCCGCCGTCTTCGCCGTCATCGTAGAACTGCTTCATTTCCTTGTAGAATGCGTCGGTAAAGCCGGACATGCATTTGCAGACTGCCTCCAGCATGCCCGTCGCCTCGTTGCGAACGGCAAGAAGAATCGGGGACCACCACTTCGCTTTTCGGCCCTGACCGTGCCATCCTGCAATCGGGATCAAATCCAACGTGTCGAAACTGGAATTGTAGTCCTTCTTCACTTTGAGCCACGAGTCGAGCCGCTTGTCGGGCTCGTATGTCGCGAGGAGGGGCTTTCGTCGAGAACCCGCCTTCTTCTTGTCTCCTCCGCCCGCTGCTGTTGCAGCGTTTTCCCCTTTTTTTGCTTTGGGCTTTGCCTTGGCCGTCGACGGCTTCTCTGCTCCCTCGATAGTCGGCCCCTCTTCCTCTCCCAAGTACGGGATACCAGCCAGGTTGTCAAGGATTTTGACCATGATTCCTTCGCATTTGCTCTCGGTGGCCGATTTGAAAAAGTCAAGCACCGTTTCCGAATCATTGGATGTCGCATCAAGGCTTCTTACCCAGGTGAACTTGTGCGGCACCTCGGTGAACAGTGACCGGAGCAACTCTCGTCTTTCCCTAAATGAACGGCCCAGCAACGGCTGATCGTTCAGGAACATGAGATCAAAGGCAAACAGACAAACGTCAATCTTGATGCTGCCAATCTCCACGTCCTTTCTCGCCCGATTAGTCAAGGTCTGAAAACTCTTCAGTTCGCCCGTTTCTCGATCCACTGCAACGACTTCGCCCTCCATGATGAAGCTGCCGACACCCTCTCCACGGATCTTGGGGACCAATTCTACAAGGTCGGGATATTTATCCGTCATAAGTTCTAGATGCCGTGAAAATATCGACACCTTTCCGCCATCGTCGCAATGCACCTGGGCCCTCTGTCCATCATATTTGTATTCACAGGCAAAATCTCTTCCTTGTAGTTTTGTCAACATTTCCGACAGATTTCTGGTAATGCTGCCCAACATGGGTCGAAGTGGAATATGCAGAGCTAGCCCACATCTGATCAACAACTCGTCTGATATTCCAATTTCCAGGAGGACCGGGACCAAGTCATTGTAGTTGGGTCGTCGTGCAAAGCAAGCTTTGACGGTTTCCTCAGCTTTACCCCAAATCTCGGCGAGTTCTTCTTTCCTCAGCTTGGAAAGTTCAGGGATACACATGGGGGAGTAATCTGCACCAGGCGGCCGGGATAACAGAAAGGCTCTTGACAGCGCAATGAGCATGGTGGTTTTCACGGCGCCGATTCTTAGCTACATGTAGTATGAGCAAGATTTGCTGTGGCAAGAAAGCTATCGCAACGACTTACATGCTGGCATAGGGTTCGCACAATGAACCGGCTCTCCTCGCCGCCCCTAGCATCTTGCAACAGTCGATCCACAATGCGCTGTTTCGCCTGTGCGCTGCCCTGTCCTTGAGAGGTGGCAATCTTGACGAGAGATTGGTGAACGCCTTTGATTGTAAGTGGCCTTGGCTTTTTCAACGTAAATCTCTGCTTCTTTTTGGCCTCAAAGGCTACGTCGCCGGCATCGCCGTACTTGTCATAGATTGCCTTCAGCGACCTGTTGTCCAAGCCACACACTTGCTTTAGAGCTTTAGATATTGCGGAACCCCCCAGCCCCAGTTCCAGGGATACATATGGCGGCGATATGGAGTTTGTAGCCAACCACACCTATTGAATGTAAACAGAGGGCCTGAGGCGGCATCGTAGCAGAGCAACTCACAGCTGGTAGGAGACTGGAAGGGTCTCCTTCAATAAGCAGCCGGAGGCAATTCACAAGTGTATCAACTATCTTGATGCGGCTCGCTGTGCCACTCACGAGGACGAAACATCGGGTGAGCAAAGCATAAGAGGCATTTCCGCCCTCACCTGCCCAGTGCTCCCTCAACAAGTCAAGATACTTTGATGGCTCAAATGCTAAAGGAGGCTCATCAAGAGGAATGTTAGAAGTAATAGAGTCCTCAGCCGTTCCTGTAGATTGCAAGGTAAGAGTAGTCCCCAGTGAAGTCGGCAATT
The DNA here is from genome assembly GCF_000804445.1 of Metarhizium album ARSEF 1941. Classification (NCBI taxonomy): domain Eukaryota; kingdom Fungi; phylum Ascomycota; class Sordariomycetes; order Hypocreales; family Clavicipitaceae; genus Metarhizium; species Metarhizium album. The sequence goes on from NW_024467575.1 coordinate 96,214, forward strand.
TAGCCTCCCTTTTTGTATGAGGCTTTGATTCTGGTTGGGAAGCGGACGTCAGGTCATCGGTTGCCGAATTCGCAGTCGGCGAAGTGCTCCGAGTATCCTCAGTTCCGTTTCTACCCTCATCTGCTGCTTCTTTGTCCCATTCGGCTTGAAGCTTACGTGCTATTTCTTCATCTGTTAGTTCCGCAGATGCCAACTCAGGCACGTCAGTGGCATCTGCCGAGGAAGCGCCTGCATTGCTCTGTCTTTGCTTGGCAAAGAAGAATTCTAAGCCCTTTGCCGGTCCTCCATTCTGCTTCCCACCTGTGTTCAGCTTCCTCTTTTTTGATGGACTAGACATTGTTCTAGATTGTCCGGCCACGGATATCTACGAACGTCTTGTTAGTTTCGACCGTGGGAGGGGAGGGAGCGCTGAGCTCAAGTTGAAATCACCACCAGTGCAAAAATTCCATACTCAGTCGTGAACTCATATTTATTTCGTCGGATTTTTCACAAGTTCCAGAAAATCGCAGTGTTGCTAGAGGCATGACCGTGAACGCGTGCCAGCGAGCCTACACGTCTATGACGCTCTGTCGCGACACCACGTGATGGCATCTCCAAATTCAGGCAGTAGAAACGACTTGCCGCCTGACAGTGCTCCAGGTCGGCACGGAACATGGGAAGCCCCGTCCCATTGCACTAAGCCCCTTTGGAGCCCACAAACGATCGCTCGTTGAAAAACTTCCCTCTGCCCCACCATCACGAACGTCCTCTCGACATCAACCCCCTCAACCACCAGCAACCCCCATCAATACCGACAATATGAACGGCGAAGACCCGCCCGAGCGGCCCGATTATATCACCAACATTATTAACGGTCTTGAACGCTACAATCCGGAGGCTGTCGGTTCCTTGGAGACATACTTGCAGGAGCAATGTGAACAGAAGTTTTGCGACTCCAATGCTAATAGAACATTGCTCAAGTTGTGAGTCGAAATTTGCCCATCATCACCGGCAAGGCCGGGACTGTTTCGCGATATCAATGGCAATTTTTTTCCGACACCCATAGCAGCCTAGTGATGAATATTTGTCAACGTTTCCTATTACCTGACAGCGACGGGAGTAATTCATCTCACGCCCATGAAGTCAGCATATCAGCTCTGACGGCTGCCTCCAAAACGCGTGTTCCGCAAATCTCAACACGTCCTTTTTGCTGCGCGTGAACAATGTTGGCTAATGTGTATCCTGCTCGCCCGCCCGTCTAGATACCAGCTGAACCCCGATCGATTGAAGGATGAGGTCGTCACCAACATTCTCGTCAAAGCCATGACCCTGTTTCCCTCGGCGCAGTTCTCCCTCGCCCTCCACCTGATCAACCCTTCTTCCGCCGCTACAGGCGAACTCCACGAGGCCCTGACGAAGCTGCGATCGCTCAACTCGCAACTCGAGGGGGCTCAGTATGCCCAGTTCTGGGCCTCCGTGGACGGTGACGACCTGTGCGCTGACCTGATCGCCGACATTTCCGGCTTCGAGGATATGATCCGACTCCGTATCGCTCAGCTCGTCTCCCAGGCCTTCCGTGAGCTGAAGCTCGCCCACCTCGAGTCCTGGCTCGGTCTCAACGAGGACGCCACCCGCAACTTCGTCACCGATGTCTGCGGATTCACAGTCGACGGCGAGGGCAACGTCAAGATTCCTTTGAACCCAGATAATGAGGCTAAGAAGGCCGAGATTCGCGAGGACGTGAACGTGGAGCAATTCGCAAGGGTAATCCGACGATCATGGGAGGAGACTGTGTAAGCCAAGTCGTCAAAATGGGCGGTATCAAAGGCTCCAGGATAACGACGGAAGAGGGTTGAGAGAAGAAAATATCTTGGTGGGACATGATGCAAGCATGATGAGCCACGCGATGGGAGTGCGCTCAAAACGATGAGAATCATTTGTGGATGGGTGGGAAGAAACCCAACGAAAATGGGAAAAGGGGAGAGATTCCAATCCAGGCGTTCAATCGGACATTTCATCAACGTAGGCAGCATCAAGATCAGAGGTCAGCATAGAACGCAGATCTTTTAGGCACCTACTCCTTGCCCGAGACGATTGGTGACCTTTCATGTTTAATCTAACGCACGGCTCATCACACGGCAGTTGTCTGTTCACGTTCACAGTCGTGAGAGTCGTATATCCGGGCTACTTTTGCTTCGTAAGCTCCTCCCACTGTACCCCAGCCCACTCCTCCAGATATCCGGCCTCGTCCTTGCCGATATGCCCAGGGACACAATCCCGCTCGCACACGCCAACAATAATCGTCCCCCACTCCATCCCCTCCAGGCTCAAGTCGTCGGCTTCCAGCTCCGCGATGGCGTTCGGCGTAAGCTGCACCTCGAACGTCCTCTTGCCGCCGCAACTGGGGCATCCAGGAATCGAACCCTTGGTGAGCTTCTCCCCCACCGCGTCCGTCCTCGAGTAAAGAAGCGGCGTGCCCGCAAACTCGTAGCGAATCACCTGGTCTGGGTTCTGGGCAAGGCGATCCGCAAATCTCTGAAACGCAGCATCCATGGACGACTCGAACGCTTCGCGGTCCAGGGCGGACACAGTCTCGGGCGCATCAACCTCTTCCACACGCGCATTGTCGGGGATCTTGGTCGACGCCGGCTCGAGCGTTTCGTAGTCAGCCTCTGCCAGATAAAGCGTCGGATACGGCTTGGGCAAGGCCGAGCTCTCCGGCCACGGCTCAGGAGGAGGAGCAGGAGGAGCAGGACCGGTAGGCCCCGTGCCCGTGCCCGTGCCCAGCGCCAACGATTCCGCAAAGGTCTTGCTGAGCGAGGCCGAGGCAGGCCTGGCGTCCCCTCTTGCCACATGTCCCTGCTGATGAAGACCGAGCCGGCCCTGCGAAGGCGTTGTGTTAAACGGGTTGCCGGAGCCGGTGCTGAACGGGTTCGCGTTGCTGGAAAACGGGTTGGCTCCTGACCCGCCGCCGATGGCCTGGCCTCCGAACAGGGCGTCGCCCAAGGCGAGGCCGTCGCCGTCACGAGGACTCGCCTCCTGCTTCTTCGGCCCTTCTTCTGCTTCCGTCGCCGGAGCTGCCGCGGTGTCGTCGGCCCAGATTCTTACCCCGCGCAGAGCTCGAATGCTCCCCGGCTTGCGGCGGCAGGATTCGCGCTTGCAGGCGAATACGTATAGTCGTCGATCGTGGCCGGGGAATCTCTCTGGTAGTTCGGCATTCAACTGGAGGATGAGAACCATGAGGTTCCCGCAGACTTTACATCGCGCGAGAGCTGCTGAGGGCGGCTTGTCGGCTTCCAGCCATTCCTTGCCCCATTGTCAGCCATCAGCACTGAGGGGCACGGCGCGTCTTGCTGCTGAGGGCACTTACAGGAATGCCGCCTAATTTGCTTATAGTCTCGTCTTGTAAGTCTTTGGAGGCATATCCCAAGAGGACGTTGGTCTCTGTAAACTCCCCTCCATCTGAAGAGTCAGAGTCGTATGAGGTCATGACTGTAAAATTTTGCGAAAGCTGGTATTGATGGTGGGGTCGGGAAATTTTTTTGGGCTACAAAGGCAAGGCAGCCTTGGCCTTGATGCTGCTTGTCGATATGACGCAAGTCCAGGAAGTCCAGGGTCCAGTCCGGGCCCGGGCCCGGGCCACCAGGACTTATGGCGTTGCCCAACCATGGCTCAATGTAGAATCATTGTATTCACGAAAGAAAAATAAAAAGAGAGAGACGAGAGGGAGGGAGATAAAAGTATACCCTCAACTTTCTATTCTGCCACGCCATCTAGTACGAGTATTAACATTTACATGTGGTCATCAGGGCCGTCCATTCCAGGGCCCGGACCTGCAGCTCTACCCATTTGCCGGGCTTTCAACAACTCGTCACAAAGCAAGAGGTTCGATGCAATGCTGGAGCTGGAAGCAATGCAGTTTCTCAGGACTCGGAATGAATCAAAGACGCCCTCCAACTCCGGGCTCATGGGCTCTCCGCTCTCCAAGTTCAGGCCGACAACATCCCCGTCATTGCATTCGTCCTCCATAGCAGCCACTATAGTTTACGTGTCAGCGCCCCAATACGAGCTCGTCTGAACCATATGTTACTTACAAGCATCCTGAACATCGTGTCCCGCGTTAGCAGCCAGCGTTTTGGGGATGATCAGCAGCGCATCGGCAAACGCCTGAACGCCAGACTTGGCCTTGCCCTTGACTGTCTTGGAAAAGGCGTCACTCTTCAGGTGGAGAGCACAGGCCAGTTGGAACGCGCCCGCGCCGGGAACGACGCTCTTGTCAACAATCATGTTGTAGACGCTTCTTAATCCGTCTCTGACAGCATCCGTCACTTGGGCGATGGTGTGCTGGTTAGGCCCCTTGATCATGAGAGTCACAGACTTGGGGTCTTTGACCTCTTCGATAAAGGTATACTTCTCCTCCCCCAAAGTCTGCTCATAGACAAGGCCAGCCCATCCAAGAACGTCAGCAGACAGGTCGTCAACGCTATTTTGGGCCACGCCACCACAGATCAACTGCAGACGCTCCATGTTTCTTCGCTTCGCACGTCGAAGCGCGAGGATGCCATTCTTTGCCAGTACGTCCAGGGACAGTGGATCGATACCCTTTTGGTTGATGATGACAAAGTTCTTCTTGCCGTCCGTTCCACAAAGTTCCTTCTTCAGCTCCACAATCTTCTTCAACTTGGCGTCGATAAATCGGCGCTCACTCTCCACGAGCTTCTCCCGCTGGTCAGCGCTGGAGTAAAAGAAGCCGGAGTTGATTTCAGTCTTCTCGTATTCCAAGCTGACATTCATGGTTAAGATGTAGCAGTTCTCGAGTCTCTTTGGCATGTCTGGGTGACGAGCACCGTGATCTAGGGCAAGACCACGAATGAGCTGAGTGTCGGAAGCAGTACGATGCTGCATCTTCATGATTTCAACCATGTGCAAGTCGGGCTTGGCAGGTTCTTGGTAGATTGAGAGAACAGCGTCGACTATGGCGGGCGTGAGCTTCTTCGCAAGCGTGGAGTTGAGCTTCGTGGCGAGAGAGGTGCGCGCCACGTTCAGGAGTAGTTCTCGGTCGACCTCTTTGGAGAGCTTGAAGCCATCGAGAAACTAGATAACTAGAGTTAGAGCCTGAACCGAGCTGCTTTGCAACATCTCGGGGCAATAAAGCAAACCTTGAGAGCCTCAGCCTTGGCAATTTCGAATCCATCGCAGATGACACGAGGGTGCAGCCCTTCTGAGATGTATCTGTCCGCCTGCTTCAACAGCTCACCAACTAGCAGCACAACTGAAGTGGTGCCGTCTCCGCAAATGTCGTCCTGAGCAGTCGCAGCTCGGGCAATCATAACGGCAGTCGGATTCTGGATTTGCATTTCTCTCAAAAGAACGTTTCCATCTTTGGTCAGTTTGATCTGAGGGTGAAAGAGAATCAGCCTCATCGTATTCCCCTAAGGGGAAGAAATGGCAGAGGTCCGCACCTGTCCAGCTCCGTCAACCAGCCTGGGGAAAGGACGTCAGTCATGCTCCAGGAGCAGCAATTCATATCGCAGTGAACTCACATTTTGATTGTACCGAGAGGGCCAAGATTAGACTTGAGAACCTCCTGCAGGCCAATGCCGGCATTGATATTAACCTTTAGAGCTTCACCCCTCCTCTGGCAGACTTGTTAGCATGCACACGACACACGGCTATTCAGGGAACTTGACAAAGACGAGACGTACTCGGGACTCGGCCTTGGGGTTGAGAAGCTGCGCGGCCGACATGATGATGCTTGCGAGCTCACTAGGAGGTGGTTTACGTTGTGGCGGAGCAGCGGTCGCTGGAAGGTGATTTCGCAAGCTGGGACGAACAACGGCCCGCACGAAGTCGTGGTGGGCTGGATTGGGGTCACTTTTTTCTGCCTTGGGGGTAAAGGCGGTGTGGGCTACAACAGTGTTCGGCGGGGTGACGACAACCTTGGCTGGGTTAAGTAGGTAAGTACTTAAGTAAGTTAGGTAGGTAATAGGTATAGCAAAAAATGGGTTCCTCTGTCCAATTTTATAATGATTGATGCATTCGACGACGACAGTAGTGCGTTATAATCTCGGTGTATAATATTTTGGGCATATCTCTTCAAAGTATTCAAAGAGTATGCATGAACAGAGCCGAGATAGCATTGGACAGAGCTGGTTCAACTTGAAACGAAGCGGTCGAGTTGCTGAATGACTAGATGTAAGCGTTCTCCCTTCATCACCAATCATCTCAATTCGCTCAATCAAAATGGAGTGGGAATGCATTCGAGTGTTCTATAATCGTAGCACGAATACTAGTGAATTGAACTGTCAACCGAATATATGTTTGAGAAAGTCTGATCAAGTGGCGGCGTTGCTTCGTAATGAGATGCGAATCTTTTGCATACTAAAATCACGTTTCCGTTTCTGATCTGGAATTCAGCTAGATAAATTTGTGCAGCTCCCTCTTGGAGCCGACTTATAAAGTAACGATCCGGACGACCATGTCCGCTTCATCGTACAGTGCGCATTGTCTAATATACTGTACAACCGCTGCTGCTGACCGACTGGCTGCCCACCATCGCAATTTTTTGGCTGGAGCTCCAACGGCGTCCCGCTCAGCATCCTCAACCGTCGACGACTGTCATCGCAATTCGTGTGACTCGGCCAGTACGGAAACTGCGCGCAGAATTCTCTGTCGAGCTCCAAGGCGACCGCAAATCTCACGAACACCGCCACAATGTCCTTTGGAGGCCAAACTCCCACCATCATCGTCCTCAAGGAAGGTGAGTGCTGCCCCACCGCCATCACCCCTCGTCGCCTCGAGGCTTCACACGCCTACCCTACCGTTTCGAGAGCTCTCTTTGGCTGATTGCACGCTTTCGAGAACAGGTACCGATACTTCCCAGGGCAAGGGCCAGATCATCTCAAACATCAACGCCTGTCTTGCTGTTCAGACCACCATAAAATCGACCCTAGGCCCCTATGGCGGGGACCTGTTGATGGTTGATGAGAATGGCAAGCAGACCATCACCAACGATGGCGCTACTGTCATGAAGGTTCGACACTACCCTAATGCTCCAGGTGTATAAACACTCTGATCTACGGCAGGTAACTCGGCATCAAAAAGGCCGCATGCTAACAGTCCCGCAAAGCTCCTCGATATCGTCCACCCAGCTGCCCGAATCCTTGTCGACATCGCTCGATCACAAGACGCTGAAGTTGGTGACGGCACCACCTCCGTCGTTGTTCTTGCCGGCGAGATGTTGAAGGAGGTCAAAGACCATGTCGAGCAGGGTGTCAGCTCTCAGATCATCATCAAGGGTTTGAGAAGAGCATCACAGTTGGCTGTCAATAAGATTAAGGAGATCGCCATTAGCACAAGCGAGGCCAACCGCCGCGATACGCTGAAAAAATTGGCCGGGACTGCCATGACAAGCAAGTTAATCAAGCAAAATACCGAGTTTTTCACTGAGAGTAAGACAACTGACACTTGACCAACCTTTTCACCGGTGTGGTATCCGCTAACCTGGGGGTCCGCGATTTAGTGGTCGTCGATGCCGTCCTATCACTCGATCAAGACGATCTCAACGAGAAATTAATCGGAATAAAGAAGGTCCCTGGTGGCTCGTTGACCGACTCGCGATTCGTCAACGGTGTGGCTTTCAAGAAGACCTTCTCGTACGCCGGTTTCGAGCAACAACCCAAGTCGTTCAAGAAGCCCAAAATTGTATGCCTGAATGTGGAGCTGGAACTCAAGGCGGAGAAAGACAACGCCGAGGTTCGCGTGGAGCAGGTGTCCGAGTACCAAGCTATCGTCGATGCTGAGTGGCAAATAATTTACAAGAAGCTGGAAGCTATCTACAAGACCGGTGCCAAGGTCGTTCTCAGCAAGTTGCCAATTGGCGATTTAGCCACACAATACTTTGCCGACAGAGACATCTTCTGCGCTGGCCGTGTCGCCTCAGAGGACATGGAGCGCGTGGTCCAGGCTGCTGGGGCTGTCATCCAGTCAACGTGCTCTGACATCCTGCCCCAGCACTTGGGCACATGTGGAAGCTTCGAGGAGCGCCAGATTGGCAGCGAGCGATTCAACTTCTTCGAGGAATGCCCCGAAGCCAAGTCGTGCACTCTGGTGCTACGCGGGGGCGCAGAGCAGTTTATCGCCGAGGTGGAGCGATCTCTGCACGACGCCATCATGATTGTAAAGAGAGCCATCAAGAACCACATGGTTGTCGGTGGTGGCGGCGCCGTGGAAATGGAAGTCTCGGCCTACCTGCACCGCTTCGCTGACAAGAACATCTCTCACAAGCAACAAGCCATCATCAAGTCATTCGCCAAGGCCCTGGAGATCATCCCGCGACAACTATGCGACAATGCCGGCTTCGACGCGACTGACATTCTCAACAAGCTGCGCGTGGAGCACCGCAAGGGCAGCACCTGGGCGGGAGTGGACTTCAAGAACGAGGGCGTAGCCGACATGATGGAGCGCTTTGTCTGGGAACCCGCGCTTGTCAAGGTCAACGCCCTGCAGGCCGCCACGGAAGCGAGCTGTTTGATCCTAGGGGTAGACGAAACCATTCGAAACGAGGAGAGCGCGAAGCCCCAAGCTCCCGGCCAGCTGCCGCCGGGTGCTGCTCAGCGGGCCGTGCGTGGTCGTGGCCGCGGAATGCCACGGCGATGAGCACAGTCAGGGGGAGGGCAAAAGCAAATGGAGGCAGAAGGGTAAAGGCCACGGCAAATGTGGTTTGCGGTAACTTTTACGAGGAGAAAAAAACAGGGGGGATATAGGGAGGAATTGAAACCATGTGGATGTTGAGGGTCTGTATGATACCTAGAAGACGACCTCTATACTGGACCTGTTGTCGTGGTCACCTGTGTAACTCGGCGCGTGCTTTCTAGACTTGTATCTCACAGCGTTGCATTGGACGCCAAATCACGGAGCACACACAGTCGCAAACGGAGCGCTGCATGTGCAGATACGCCGCCGCCGAACAAGGCCCGTCGCTACGAGTTACATGATTCAGCACACACGAGCATGGGGCCCTAGCCGCCGTCGAAGCCAACATCGTAAAGGCTGTCCCGATGCTCCGTCCTCCTCCCTTCGTCTAGACACTCCATAGGGCCCTCGTTGCCGTCCACGTGCTCGTGCTCAATCAGCATTTCTAGATCCCTATCCACGGCCGCGGTGTCCGCGTCGGCGTCCTGCCCCGGGCCCACGTCCTCGGTCGCATTGAGGAGCGCCTGAAAGTCGGCGTGAGGGTGGTACTGGTCAAAGGGCATGTCGTCCTGCGCCGACGGGGCATGCTGATGGCCGTGGTGGTCGATGATTTGGGGGTCGATGGGCTGGTACGTGTCGTGGCAAGCAGGCTGGTCCTGGAGCATGGGGTTGTGATGATGGTGCCCGTGGTGGCCCTGGTGGGGGGCATGTCGAGCGTGGTCGTGGTGGGCGTGAGAATGGTGCCGCGCCGGCGGGAGGACCGATATATCGCTGGGGTTGGCGTAGGCGGCCTGGCCGGACGCCGCGTCGGGCCGGGACAGCGAGCCCATGAGGCCGCCGGCGCGGGCCTGCTGGCCGAGGGCGTCGCTGCTGAGCTCGCGGGCGTGCCGGCGCTCGCGGCCTTCCTGTTCCCGCCCGGATTCGGCGTCTTGCCCAGCTCCTTGCACTCGGCGCAGGCGCGGATCACGTCGCTGACCGTCTCCTTGATGCGGCTCCAGTGGAACTTGTCGGCTATGGTGGCGGTGGTCTTGTTGATGCCGCCGTGGTGGATGGCGTGGACGTTCCGGGCAATCTCGTACTGGCGGCCCGGGTCGGAAATGACCTCCTTGTCCTTGAGCATGAGCTTGTCGCCCTCGAGGAGCTTGTAGTGCGTCGCCGCGCTGCGCAGCCTGCTCTTCTCGGCGCGGTCCGCGCCGCTCGGGTACTTGCCGTACTTGAGGTAGAACCGTATCTTGTCGAAGCGCTCCTCGCTGACGAGCTCTTCGCTCTCCCCCGGCGCCAGGTCCCGGCCGTAGATGATGGCGTCGATGAGCCGGTCCGGGTGGCTCCGGAGGTTGCCGCAGGCTTTGATGCGGCCGATGCGTTTGAAGCCGAGGGCGTCCCAGATCCGGCACGACGCCACGTTGGTCTCGTAGACGAGGTTGAAGACGCTGTAGGTGTAGCCCAGCCTCGGGGCCCAGTCGATGTACGCCTCGCCCATGAGCCGTCCTACGCCACGGTTACGTGAGGCGTCGGTCGTGATGAAGCTGGCGTTGCATATGTGGCTGCTGCGGCCGGGGTAGTTGGGCTTGATGAAGAAGCTTCCCAGGCACTCCTTGGCCCAGTCCTTGCCGTCCACGACGTCTTGCGTGCTGTCGATGTTGCCCATCAGCATGACGGCGCCAAACGTCTGGAACCAATAGTCTGCGAAGCCGTCGACCGTGAAGGCCTCCATCATCGGATAGGTATCGCCTCCGTCGATCTCGCGGTTCAGCTGGTCGCACAAGTACGCGAGCAGCGAGGCCGGGAGCTGGTGCCGCGATGCAAAGGGCACAATCGTCGCAACCGTCTGACGATCGCGCAGTGTGACTTGGCGGGGGACGATGTCCGGGGGCAGTCCGGGGCTGCTCGGGTCCGGGAACGGAGGCTGGCCGGAGACCCGGTAGAGAGTGGGGCCGCCTGGATCGTCCATCACGGCGGGCATTTCGGTGGAGGCGGCCGGTCCGGTCCTGGCAGTATACCGTGTACCCGGACAATGTCGATCTATTCCAGGCCATGCAGGCCTTACTGGCATTGACCGCTTCACCGGCCAAGACAGTTGTTACCAGCTATAATATCACCGTCGTCCCGCACACCGGAGCGCAAAGGGGAAATAGCCAACAGGACTGGCCCGTGCTTGATGATGGTGCAGGTGCAGGCGCAAGGCAAACCGGAACCTCAAAGGCTGACCCTGGGCCCCCGCGCACGCCGGCACCGGGGGGAGGGAGCAGGCGTTTGACTGCACGTCCGGGTCTCGTCTGGTCTGAGGTCTGACCTGGCTTGGCTGTGCTGAGATGTTCGGTCGTGAGGTCGGCTGCCTGGTGAGGGGAAATGCGCAGGGAGAAGTTTACAGTCCGGCACAATTTCTGTTTGTGTGGCCGGCGTGTGCATCTGCATGCCCACTTGCCCCATTTTTGTGCTGCCATGGCTGCGGCTGCAGGTTAATCCGAGCCGATGTGCGCTGTCTTTCCGCGCTGCTGCTCTGTGTCGAGTACTCATCACCCGATGCTGAAAAAAAGAAGAGAAGAGAGAGAGAGAGAGAAATATTACCACTCCGCGATAGAGCGTGATCGCTCCGTCATCGCTCCGTGCCGTAAGTTTATGTGCTGCTCTCTATGCGTGTATCAAGTTGCTTTCACTACGTAGGATGGTACATAGTCATGTTTGCTAGGTATTCTTCGCTCCATATATGATACAAATGTTGAATATTTTTACAAACCTGACACCAGCTTGCTCACTCCTGCTTTGCACCGGCGGCTTAATTTACATGTCTTGTCTTTGGTGCGCTCGTTCGAGTTGAGCCTCAATGTCCGCAAGTTCCTTCCCTTCTTCCCTGCCTGACGTCGCCGAAGAAGCTGCCGCTGCTTTGACGACGGCGTCGACGGCGTCCCTCACAGCAGTCTCGCCTAGAATTTCCACCATTTCATCCTCACTCACTTCAAGGCCAACCTCTTCATTCCGGATTCTCAAGAGCTTCTGTTCCTCTTCATTGAACCCCTGAAAGTTGGACTGTATTCGGCCCATCACTTGCTTGCGCTTCACCGCCGCGGCCTGGATCTCCTTCTTCATGTGTCTCTCCAACTCGGGTGACGTGTTCCATGAAACCTTGCCTCGAGAAGAGTCCTGGAGGCGACGTTCCTTGCCCTTCTGACCAGCTCGGCCCAGCACCCCGGCAACGACAGCCATTGCTCGTAAACTAGAATCCAACCAGTCAGTCAAAATCAGCACCAAGACACCAATGGTGGTGCGACACACCTGTCGTCATTGGCGGGAATCGTATACGTAACCCACGACGGGTCGACATTTGTATCAATGACCCCAATTGTGGGAATGTTTCTCAGGCCACACTCGTACAACATGGTGTAGTTTTCCAAGGGATTCAAACAGACGACCAAGTCAGGCAGCAGCGGTCTGGCCACGCCCTTGTACATGTCGAAACCATCCAACTCGGAGTCCAAATGATCGACAACCTTGGTAGCCTGAGTCTTGAGGATGACATCTCGGTTCGTAATGGCTCCAGGCGTCCACTTGGTGAACAAATGGCACGCACCGGCCAGTTCGGCGGCTTTGGTGACAATTTCCATCTGGCCCTTTCGAGTCCCCACAAAGAGGATGACACCACCTCGGTAAGAAACCTCCTCCACGACCCGAGCAGCTCGTCGCAGGTGCGCGGCAGTCGTCTCGAGAGAGATGATGTGGATCCCCTGTCGGACTCCGTAAATATATCGAGAGTTGGCAGGGTTCCACAGAGAGGTATTGTGTCCCATGTGTGCTTGCGAAGCCATCAGCAGCTCCAACGAAACATCCTCGGGGCCCGGGGGGTTGCTGATCAGTTCAGCCGGCACGTAACGTCTGTCCAGACGAGAGCCGATGCTTCTTGTATTCTTCTGGATCCTTTGGAACTCTGCAAACTGCTGCGCCGGGGTCACCTCTCGCCCCTTGCTTCCCATCTGGTGCGGTTTTGTCCAAGAAGCCCCCGAGTGTTCCCGGGCGGAATCGAAGCCGAGGCTCATGATGAACTCTTGAACAGCCTTTTGTTTCCTCTTCTTGGACGACGCTGCTGAGAGAATTTTCGGCTGGGCAGATGCACTCGAGGTCGGATCGGCAGTGTTCTGGCTATTTGCTTCGATGGACAGCAGTCGCCCAGCAGATCTCGAGATGGGAGGCGCCGATGCGCGGCCTATCGAGCTGTGTAAACAGTTGAGAGACCGTGCCATGTTCGTGACCGACCCGCCATGCCGTACAGCAGCCTTTCTGAGTATCATGGCGACGCAACGTGACGGGTCGTTTGCCCGATTAAAGCGCTTGCCCAAGTGCCAAATCTCGCGGTCACCAAAAGTTCACAAGTTGAACCACCGACAGGGGCCATGTCAGGATGCCGGAGACCAATTTTTCCGACCGGATGCGCAATGCAGCGGGCCAGCCGCTATGTAGTGCTCCACTTTTATTGTTTCTCGCACATAACAAGACGCTGTTACTCCGCATTTCTTGTGCCTTCCTTTCACACGATGGAGTCGTGGGCAACATCGGCTAGCTCAATGCGGTTAACAGCTAAGAGTTACCAAGGTGGAAATAAATAAAATTAAACAGTCCCTCTATCACATACAAGAAAAACTGGCTATGTTTATTTACAGTCACCCACAGTCGACTTCGGCCTCGTAACTTCGTTAGTGATACAAAGAAGCTACTTCAGCTCATATCATCTGCCGGTGGCTCTTGTAATAGTAAAGACCCCAACAATAACTACTGCCAGTGTCACAATAGCACCAGGGAGTAGGAGATCGTTTGGCACTCCTGCAATAAGCTGCTCCTGAGCACGCGCCGCTCTGGTCCGCCTTGAGCGTCGGGCTGGTACGCCATCATCGTCATTCTCGTCCTCATCGTCGTCTTCGTCTTCGTCGTGAGCTTTTCGGCGCTCACGGAGACCGGAGGCAAAAGAAGTTGGCGGCGTCGGAATGACAGGTGTCTCAACGGGAGCGGGTGGTGCCACTGGTGGCTTCTCGGGATCATGAGCGTAGAGGTCAACCTTGTCATGTCGACTTTGACGAGCGAGGAGGATGGCTTCAAGCAGGTCATTGTCCGTAGTGATGGAAACAGTATCACCCTCATTGTCCATGTAGCTGAGAGCAAACCCAGCACCGGTAATTTTGCCCTCTTCCACGGATGGCACACCACCAATGGCGTCGACCTCGGCACCAAGCTTCGCTGCAACGGCAGATACAAAGGCTCCCATGCCCTGAGCAGCTACAACCTGCAGCCGATGCACTCGACCTGACGGTGCCTTGAACTTGAAGGGGAACGGTACATCAGCTGGGTTCTGCTCAGGGATCTCAGGGACGATTGAGCGAGCGGGTGATCCAGCACCGACGTGGGAAGCAGAGTCACCTGGCGCTACGCTGTCCCCAAGGCGTTCCCTAGTTGCATCAGGAGACATCATGCGAGATCCAAGGTTGGTATGATGATGACTGTGACTGCCCTCACCAGACATGACTGACTCTGTCTCGTTATCAATAGAGAGCCAAAACTTGTTCCAGGCAGGTCCTTCACCATCTCCACTAGACATGGTGTTGATTTGCTCAAGAGTAGCATAGGTGAGTTTGAGGACGTCGACCATGCCGACGATTTCGCCGCCATCATTCATGACAGGTAGGTTGAGATAATGGCCATCTACATCTTGGATTAGCTTTGGGCACAGCAGCAAGGAAGTCGCAGGACTTGAACTGACCGTGCATCTTGCGCAGTGCGGCTTGAATGGTCATATCCATCGGGGCAAAGTCTGGATGGGGCGTCATGACCCTGACAACGCTGCAGTTCGCCGGATCAAGGCCAGGAGCGATGACGCGCAAAACGACGTCTTTACTGGTGAAGATACCAGTAATCGCACCTCCATCCTGCACCAACACAGCAGTGGTGTGGTTTTCCTTCATCAAGGCAGCGGCCTCCTTGACCGAGGTCCTGACGCTGACCGTTGTGGGGGGGATGCCATTCAAAACAGATTCCAGAGTCGGCCCAGACATTTTGGATCGAAGTGCCTCGACATACTGAATAATCTGCTGGGGCTGAGAAGCGCCCAACTCGGAGTGAACACCTTCCAACGCATCATAGAGCTTTCTAGAGGAAGAATAGGCCCGCTCTAATTTCTCCATAGCATCGTAAAAGCACTTGGTGATGTCCAACACACCAGAAATATCCTGATTTTCGTCCATGACTGGCAAGTGACGAAATCCCTTGCGAACCATCAGATCTAGTGCATCCGTGGCGCTTGTGTCAGTGCGAGCGCAGAGAGGGTTCTTTGTCATGATGTCTGCAATGGTGATATTGGCCGCCTTGTGCCCAGCTCCAACCACGCGGAAGGCAAGATCCTTGGCGGTAAAGATACCGGCGATGCGGTCGTCGTCGTCGGTGACCAGTACACAATCCTCTCGTTTTGCGGCCATGAGCTGGGCAGCCTCGGACACGGTAGTCTGCGGCTTGATCTGCAATGCTTGGCTGGGCTTGAGGGCCAGCACGGTGCCCGGGGGCGCTTTGCGAGAATGCCTGGCGCGGTTCGTCAAATGCTTCTTCTTGGAGAGATCATTCTCCATTTTCCTACGGATGGCCTGGAGCCAGGCAGTTAGCAGCCGCATACGCTTCTGTCCATGTGTCCAGCTCCAACCCCCTCGTCACGATTGAACGCACCTCATCACGCTTGGACTGCTTCTGCCGGCTGGCACTGACAGAGGAGCTCGCCTCGCTAGGCTGGCTGTCCAGAACCGGGCGAGGGATGTTCGAGTTTGCCGGACTGTTGGCAAAGGGGATGTTTCCCCTGCCCTGGTTGCGGTTGGGCGTCCCTCTCATGGTGTTGCCCGACATGTTTACAGAGCGTCGTCGGCCGTGCCTCGTGGGTAAAGGGGAAGCGGTTGTGGATGTGGACACGGAGACAAACTGCAATGGCCCGTGAACTGCTGCTAACACCAGAGGCGGATGCAAAGCACAGGAATGGAGAGGGATTTTGGCGGGATTTTCACACGCGAGCAAGATGTATGGGGCCCTCTGTTCTAGGCCCGGCAGATTCCCGCGTTGGAGTTGCTCAGAGTCGAGACGTCGGAGTCAGACCCTGGAGGGCCGAAACGCTCACAAACATGATTTTCGGAGCGTCACGTTGTCGAGGCGACAGGGATCGATTGGAGGACAGCCCCATGAGTGGCCAGCATCTCGGTTTGTCCCACTTTTAGTTGCTTGCCATTGGGCGGGCCGCGGCCGGTCACTTTTCTTTTATTTTCTTTATTATTTACTCCGTACTCCGTACTTGATTATCAGTTACAGAGTAACGTACATTGTCCAGATTTGCACGTTGACAATAACCACCGTGGCCGAGGTCAGAACAAAGGCTGACCATGTGGAGCGAAGCTATGCTCCGGCACGATACTCCAGGCTTCCCCATTTTATACTTGGCTCAACAAAGACAACGGCCAACGCGTTATCGCGTCAACAAAAGATGTCCCATTCAAGATGCAAAGTCAATGGCCCCAACAAGTTGACTTGGACGCCTCGTCGTGGCGCCACGTCCATGGCGTCGTCAATATTTGTTTGACCGGCCGTTCTCCAGTCAACACTGCGCCCCCTCGTTGTACGATACAACTGCTCTGGTTCCTCTGGCATTGAAGCAGTCAGTGCCTACGTAGTCATTATCATGCCGTGCGAGCAGTCGATAACCTGTTTCTCAGGGACAGCAACAAAGACAGAATCTAGGTAGGGATCAGAGTCAACCAGAGGCACTACCCACCCGCTGCTCTGCGTGGTGTGTCA
Organism: Metarhizium album ARSEF 1941; assembly: GCF_000804445.1. NCBI lineage: Eukaryota > Fungi > Ascomycota > Sordariomycetes > Hypocreales > Clavicipitaceae > Metarhizium > Metarhizium album. The sequence goes on from NW_024467575.1 coordinate 112,693, forward strand.
TTAGATCTCTCATCTGGACACGCTACCCTGCACACAACGTCCCCTTGAGCAATACTTGCAACAGGAGAACCCGTGTGTAAAGATTATGGGCAAGAGTAATGAAAGACCCAATGATTCTGTGTGAGAAGTGATACGCACGAACATGTACTCTTCACAGCCAGGAACTAACGTGCCCATTCTCGCTCGCATCGGGTGTGATCCTCCAAGTCAACTCGTGAATTTTGGCATCCGCGTTTGGCATTGGCAAGATACACGAGCCGAACCAACTCGGCAATAGCCACTCTACAAGCTGGCCCGACATTGGTTTCCCACAGTGGCGTGTCGTTCTCAGCTTACTTGATGTCCCTTCGTGTCATGATCATCGTGAGGGATGGCAGACGGCTCCATTGAGATGAAACATGGCAGGCAGGCCATGACTAGACAGCCGGGAGACGAAAACGACCGAGAAAAGGCCTTTTCTCTTTTTTTTTTTTGTACAAACCAGAATGTTCTGTCGAAGACCGACTGACCTTGGGATCAACCATGCCAATTTCTGAGAAGCAACACCGCATCCCGTCACAGTCCAAGCGCTCACCTGCAAGCCACCCGCATGCAGTAACAGCATCATCCCGTATCTTAAACGGCAACCATGCGCCGGCCGCTTGCTAAAACGGGAACGGCCATTGGGGACTGGATCGCACAGGACAGCATACATGGCATACTACATGTTGAGACATTTTCCTCGGCGCCCTGGTGACGTGATGGATGTGCCGTCAGGGAGGCTCAGGGCTTTTATGAGTGGTCGCAGACGTTGCCGTGGCAACCGAGTCAACAATTGCCGGGATCATTACACCACCATGATGCCCAGCTGCTCCGGTCCATTCATGTTGCATTCTGAATCCACTTGGCAAAACTCCATCCTCACTCTTCTCCCAGCTTCAGATAGAGCTCGAGAATACCTGCACGTTTAAAACTCCGGCTTTCGGCGGAGAAGACCTCCAAGGGCCTCCGCTCCCGTCGTTGACACACGTCCCATAGCCCGAGCAAGGCTCGCACTTACACACATTCCCAAGATTCGTGCCAAAGTCGCCCTCGACTGAGCACAACCACTCCTTTTTTTTTAGCCCGGCGCTCTGTGCTTGCGCTGCGTGAGGTGAGTTCTGCTCCCCGGAGCTCCCATGGAGACCATGCCAGTCATGCCGCAGAACGTCGTTGACAAGTTGGTGCAGTTTCGGACCCAGACGGTTCCCAATCGACAAGAGAATATCGCCGACGACAACTTCCCACTTCCGGACTCCCTTGCAACAAACATGCTGCCCAATCCGCCGACAAGTGTTCACGCCAGGCAGAGGCAGCACCGCCGCCAGAACTCGACACCCTCTGCCCTCGAAGGCGTGAACATCTCGCCACTGCCCAACGCCAACAACCGACGGCAAGCTGCTGCTCACCGGCGCGGCCTCAGCCTTGACATTCGACGACAACAGACGACGAAGCACGCAGCACGGCAGGACTTCAACAAGGTAAGACTGACTACTAACAGCACAGGATTAGCAACCACTTCGCAGCAGCATCATGTTCTGCGAGAAGCGCAGCCGCAACGCACCCAAGCACGCCCGGGCCCCAACCACATGCAATATACCTCAATGGTATCCAACAGCAATGAGAATTTTATGATCTCGCCGCACGGTACTCCTCAGACCCAGAGGTTCTCCTCACCATCATGTTTTGAGTCAAGTGCCGTTCACTTTCCGTACCAAACCCAGCTAGACCTGATGATGCAGAAGAACCACGAGAACTACTACAACAACATGGCCGAGAGCAGAAATTTCGACCTCTACTCCAACGACAGCGCCCTCTCAACGCCCACCTTTGTAAACTTTCCAGACAGCCCTGCTGGCCAGGTCTGGTCCGCCGATGACGCAGGTTCCCGACGGAGCTCGAGGCGCATCAGCGACGGTATCATGGAGCGAGTGAACAAGTTTGAGAGCATGGGCATGGAGGAGACTCAAAGACCTACGACACCACCTAATCAGAATGGAACTAGTGAGTGCTTTTGAACATTACACCGCAGTGAAGACTGCTGACGGCCGCTGTCCCAGATTACTACCCTCCTACACCGATGGAAACTCCCCAGAAGCAGGAAGTCAGACCAGACAGGTTCTCTGACGACTATGACGAGTCAATGGAAGAAACTATCAAGCCCAACCGCAACAATCGTCTTGGTCTCGGAGCCCAGTCCGTCTTTGCAGAGATGAGACAGCAAGCAGAGCAGAGTGTCAACGTCCCCAGTCCCCCGAGTACGAGCAAAATTCCCGATGCCAAAAGCTTCAGTAGCCTCCAGATGCAAAACCCAGACTACATGAACATGAATGCTCTACGGAACGAGTTTGTCAAGATCGAGGACCACAGCGACGCAGCGATACTTGACATGGACACCACGAGCTCCCTGTCCGACCATTCCCAGCACGCTTCTCCAGACACTCAAGATCATGGACAGTTTGTTGGCGCGGCCCTCGGGGGCGGACTTGACCTGCAGCAGGTTCCTGGCCCCGACTCTGCGATGCAATCGACAAAGGCTTCTCCTCATCGTCGGACCGAGTCCGTTGCCTCCATTGCTAGCGCAGCCAGCATTGCCGACATCAACATTGACGAGACTCGCACGGATACCGGCGTGACCCTGGAAGAGATTTCTCAGTACATCCACAGCCCCGAAACCACTGACGGCAAGTGGATGTGCCTGTTTGAAGGCTGCGGCAAGAAGTTTGGACGCAAGGAAAACATCAAGTCGCACGTCCAAACCCACCTCAACGACCGACAATACCAGTGTCCCACTTGCAAGAAGTGCTTTGTGCGCCAGCACGATCTCAAGAGGCACGCCAAGATCCACACCGGGATCAAGCCGTATCCGTGCGAATGTGGAAACAGCTTCGCCCGCCACGACGCCCTCACCAGACACCGGCAGCGAGGAATGTGCATCGGTGCCTTTGACGGCGTCGTGCGCAAGGTCGTGAAGCGAGGCCGACCAAGGAAGAACCGCCCCGACATGGAGACCAGGATGGAAAAGTCGGCGAGGACAAGGAAGAAGAACATGTCCATCAGCTCCATGTCGTCCTTTTCCGGCTACTCAGACAGCTCGGCGATCAATTCCCCCGACAACGAGTACCACATGCTTGACGACATGGTAGACATGGACTTGGTCAATGTCAGAACCCACGGAATGCCATCCATGTCGACGGCCCCCATGCCCACGTTGATACCCAGGGGGGTGAGTGGGATGAACAACGACATGGCTCCGTCTCCCTCCGTCGTCGGCGCACACTCGTACGTGTCGCCAGAGGCCATCATGGACAAGGCACCGTCGCTCCCGGCGTCGCCCGCAAAGAGCGGCGTCAGCCATTACAACACGCCGCCGGAGCTGTCTCAATCGTCGTCGCCGCCGCCAGGTCACTTCTTCGACATGGGCCCCAACACGTCTTCCGGCGCCGAGCTGGCTGTCATGCAGTCGGCTCATGGCATGATGGGCGCTTCAGAGATGAATGGAACCCTGCCCATGGGCATGAGCGAGCAGGACGACGACTTACTGCTGCCGTTTGGCCAGGATGACGGTGGTCTAGTGCAGCTGGATCGCGAATCGAGCATGCTCATGCTAAGCAAGTTTGACGAAGACTTTGAGGCTGCCGTCAGCATGTTCACCAACAACGACGACATGTTCTTTGGCAACTCGTAACCACGCACGAAAGGGGGCTTCTGCACCCCATTCCGTTGCCTCTTTTCCCCTTGGTTTTTGCTTGTGCGTGTGCGTGTGTGTGTATCAACCATCTATCGTATTGGTGTCTAATCAATATGAGGCTATGTCTCTCCGTGTACGATGGGGCCGCGTTGGACTGAAAGTCTTTGGGTTTGCTGCTCTTGTTTTTCTTGCACGCGGGATTGCCCGAGCTGGGGTCTGTGCCGTATTCTTAATGAACGGGTCTTGGCGGGAATGCTCTCTTGGACAAAAATACCTTGTATGATAGGGGGGGGGGGGGGGGATGAAGGAAAACTTTTGTATTTCGATGCAGGGCGAACGGATTCATGTTTTATATATCCATGCTGACCGAGGGCCAAGGCGCTACTGCAGCGGCGAGGAGGCTGCTGGGGACGAAATGTCGGCTGCTTTGGCCTCGTATTAAGAAATATGAATCGACCTTTATTGAACTAGATGTGTGTGTGTGCTCTTGGAAAATGCATTGTAGCAGCAGCAGCAGCAGCAGCAGCAGCAGTACCAGTGAAGTTGCGAGACACGATGCTGTTGATCGCTCAGCGGGCTGGCTATGCGCAATCGGCAACACGACTTCTCACACGCAGCGTCTCGGTTCCCCGTTGGCAAACAAGTGGACGTTCTGAGCCTGGAAAGAGGGCCAGGCAAGGTCGAATCCATGCTGGACCGACTTGTGACATGACGGAAAAGATGGCGTCAACATGACGGGCATGAGGTCTGCAGCTCCGCTCTCGGTGAAATCGCACGATGACATGATCAGGGCGTTTGGGACGTATTCAATGCATGGAGCTGTGACGCTCCGTCATGCGGGAGACACTGTCCTCAATCCAATGTTTGCCCTGAACGCGCATCTCGGGGGACGGTGGTGGTGCGATTCATGGTCGCCGACTTGACTTGCGTGCTGCCACATCCTGCAGCATCCAGCAAGCACCGGCAAGCCATCTGGGACTTGGTACCGAAGACAGTGGGATTGGAAGGCCCTGGGGCTGGATAGTTGACGAGTACGGAGTACGGACCGGCTGGGAGGGGAGCGACTGCATTTGAAGTCGTCGACAGGTCCAATCTTTCCGATCACGTTGGCGCCTTGGATGTCCTCATTGCGGCTTCTTCGCTACCAAAGACGGACCCGTCGGCTGCGCTTTGTAGTAGATTTCTTCTCAGACGGTGCAGATAAATGAGAGCTCCGGAAGCGCGGCTTCATAGCTGTCTGGTGTGCAAGCGAGATGATCAGTTGTCTGGGAACCTGAGGGGGGACGTTTCACGTTGGCGTCTCTGCCCTTGTTCGTATCCTTTGGAAATCCACCTGCAGGTGATCTCAACGGAGAATCATAGGATATCTGCCGGCCAACTACTCCGTACCTTCAAGAGCTCGGAGTCCAGATGCATTTGGGAGATGCGAGCACCGAGTCGTGGCTGCTCGGCGATGGCGACATCTGGCCTCACGGAGGCCTGTTCCGGACTTGGAACAACATCCATACCTCTTGCATGAGTTTCGTGACGAAGACGCTTGAAGGTGCAACAGCTTTGGCTTGAAATACCGTCACATACATACACGGGATTCCCATACACAGCAATGCAGCTTGCGCTAACGGCGGTACGCAAATTACTTCTGCGTGGCTGTGGCAGCAGTCCTGTGGTGAGTCGTGTCGTAAGCCATCTGCATTCTATTGCATCCGCATTCTTTCAACGATGAAGCTGAACGCCGCGCACTGAAGTGGGGCGATGTGGGAAGGAGCCGGCGTCGACCCAGGGCATAAGTTGTTGCCAATCAATGATGCTTGGCTTAATATCGTGTTTCAAATTTGAATCCCTATCTTGCAATCTAGAAACGGTATGAGAAATATTCTTCATCCCATTCATCCAATGTGTTTATCATTATCATCATCGTCGTCGTTGTCATCGTCATCGTCATCTTTGATTGACGTCGCCATTTTAACAGTGGCGGCCGAGATGTTCAACTGCAGACTCGAGCTCCCGAATTGTGCCCTATTTCTCCATCGCCCTGAATGTTTATATACATTGATCGTATCCAGTCGAAGCATTCTGCATGCAGTTCCGAGGACTTTGATTGTTCCCACGGAATGGGAGGCGGTGCTCAATAGTCGACCGGATCGCCGTTGGGGCCAAGTGGGACGGGCTCGGGTTCCGGAGGCGTCGGCGGCACAAGATCGGGTGTCTCGGGTCGATGCTCCATTTCGTTTCCTTTCTTTTTTTTGGTATCGTTTCCGTTACTCACTGGTTGGTTGCTCTTGAATGTTTTGCGAGGCGTTCCTTGAAGCGCTGGCCAAGTCGAGTGAACATGACGTGGCCGGGTCTAGGACAAAGACGGGATGGCTGGCAGGCAAAGATGACTTTGGCTCGCGCGGCGGGGGAACCTGGCAGTTCACGTCAGGTGATGTTGGATCGAGTTGGCGAGTTGGTTGGTTGGCGGGCGGCTTGACAACTCAATTCCGCTCGGTCTCGTTCGGTCAGTGATGGGGTGACGAGCATAACGGACAGAAACTTGCCGGTGGTGGTGGCGACAGCGGGCGGCTAGTCGTGGTGACATGGCTGAGGGATAAAGCTGGCTGATGTCATGAGGTGATGCAAAGATGCTGCCGATTTTTGGCGTGATTCGCTGGCAATGCAGATTATTGACGGCGGCCCCGCGTCTCACCGTGGAAAACCTCGGTTGGCAGAAGATGGACATGACGTTCAGTGTTGGAACTTGGCTGCAGCTTGACGAGATTGGAGCTGCTTGCTCGAGCTGCACAGCTGCACGGAGGACAAGCTCCGTACGCAGTACCATCTACTTCTTACTTCTTAAGAAGGAAGTAGTAGTAAGAAGTAAGTACAGTACTAACCTGCCCGCTTGATTGACGGCGGGGCACAGAGTCGCAGGACACTCGAGCAGGTACTCCGTACCTCTGCGTTCTTTGTTCTTTGATCGACTCTACGCCACCAACAGCCATCCATCATGGCCTTCAATCATTCTTCCAAGTAATATCATATCATATCACTCACCCGAGAGTTCCGTATCTGCCCGTCCGCCATGAACCTGTGAGCCGAACCACAATCGAACCACCACCGAACTGCCCCCGACGCCGTGCCAACCAGCAGCTTCGCCGTCTTAGCCGCCTTCACCCATCCATTGTCATCATTGGACAACGTGGGTCAACCTTTACGCCATCCCAACCCAAACATCCCTACAGACTTCCCGATTCCCGGCCACCCGTTGCTTTGCGGATGGCCGATGTTATGCCCCCCTGGCGGGCAGCGGAGATTGCATCTGGGCAGACACAAAAGTCCATGTACTCGTCATGCTATCTGTCCATCAAAACCGTCGCTCTAGGCTTGCCAGGCGCCGCCGAGTTGATCCTCTTCTTACTTCGTCAACCAGTTGGCCTGTACCTATCAACTTGATTGCCTTGCCGGAAAGCTTGTTGACTTTGCCCAAGCTTTGAAACCATCTCTGCATCTACTTCTGCCCCCTCCGACACCGCGTCTGAGCTATTCGCCATTCGCAATGGCTGACGAACAATCCATTCGGCCATTCGGCCCAGCTCGTTCCACCATCAACGGCACTCCGCTGAGCTCCTCCGATATTGCTTTGTACAACGACTATTTCAAGGCCAGCTGCTACTTGTCTTTGGGTATGATTTACCTCCGAGACAACCCGTTGCTTCGGGAGCCTCTGAAAAAGTCACACTTGAAGCAGCGTCTTCTTGGCCATTTTGGATCTGCCCCCGGCCAGATTTTCACCTATATGCACTTCAACCGCCTCATCAAAAAGTACGATCTGGACGCCTATTTCGTTTCTGGACCTGGCCATGGCGCACCCGCTGTGCTGTCACAGTCCTACCTGGAAGGCGTCTATTCAGAAGTCTACCCAGAAAAGTCTCTGGATGTTGACGGTCTTCAAAAGTTCTTCAAGTACTTTTCATTCCCTGGTGGTATTGGCTCTCACGCCACCCCGGAAACCCCTGGTTCCATTCACGAAGGTGGTGAATTGGGTTATTCTGTTTCCCATGCGTTTGGCTCCGTCTTTGACCACCCAGACTTGATTGCCTTGACCATGGTTGGTGATGGTGAAGCCGAGACCGGTCCTCTGGCGACTTCATGGCACTCAACCAAGTTTCTTAATCCCATAACGGACGGAGCGGTCTTGCCGGTCTTGCATCTCAACGGCTACAAAATTAACAATCCCACGATTCTTGCCCGTATTTCTCACGACGAGCTCAAGAATCTGTTTATTGGCTACGGCTGGGAACCCTTCTTTGTTGAGGGCGACGAGTTGGACAGCATGCATCAGGCCATGGCCTCAACTCTTGAACACTGCGTACGCCTGATCAAAAACTATCAGAAGGAGGCGAGAGATAGCGGGAAAGCGTTCCGTCCCAGATGGCCAATGATTGTTTTGCGAACGCCCAAGGGGTGGACTGCGCCTCGAAAAATCGATAACAACTACCTTGGAGGATTCTGGCGAGCGCACCAGGTCCCCATCACCGATGTCAACACCAACTCTGAGCATCTCAAGGTTCTCGAAGATTGGATGCGTAGCTACGAGCCGGAAAGACTCTTCGATAAGCAAGGTGCGCCAGTTGCCGCCTTGCGAGCCCTATGCCCTGAGGGACATCGTCGCATGAGTGCCAACTTGGTCACTAATGGGGGTCTTATTAAGAAGCCCCTCAAGATGCCTGATTTTAAAGAGTATGGCATCAAGGTCGATCGACCCGGTGCCACAATGGTCGGTAGCATGACAAATATGGCCGGCTTCCTGAGAGACATCATGGCTTTGAACACGCATAACTTCAGACTATTCGGTCCCGACGAAACGGAATCGAATAAACTGGCTCGAGTTTATGAGGCAGGAAAGAAGGTTTGGATGGGTGATTACTTCGAGGAAGATGCCAATGGCGGCAATCTTGCCATGGCTGGACGTGTCATGGAGATGCTCTCCGAGCATACTTGCGAAGGATGGCTCGAGGGTTATATTCTGAGCGGTCGTCATGGTCTGTTGAACAGCTACGAGCCGTTTATTCATGTTATTGACTCCATGGTTAATCAAGTATGTCAGCCATGCAACCGCGTCTGTTGCGATGTTGCTAACACCATCCCAGCACTGCAAGTGGATTGAAAAGTGTCTCGAGGTGGAATGGCGAGCCAAGGTTGCGTCACTCAACATCCTCCTGACTGCTCTTGTTTGGCGACAGGACCACAATGGCTTCACCCATCAGGATCCCGGATTTCTTGACATTGTTGCCAATAAAAGCCCCGAGGTTGTTCGAATTTACTTGCCTCCCGATGGCAACTGTCTCCTATCCGGTGAGTTTCAATCCTGCATTCGGTCAATCTGCTCCCTGAAGGAGACACGCAAAAAAATAAAAATAAAATAAAATAAAAATAACAGAAAGAAAGAAGGAGGGAGCGAGAAACCGTCACTAACTAAGCATAGTCATGGATCATTGCTTCAGATCCAACAATTACGTGAACGTCATTGTTGCCGACAAGCAAGATCACCTACAATACCAGGACATGGAAAGCGCGGTTCAGCACTGCACCAAGGGAATCGGTATATGGACAGCGTTTAGTACTGACATCGGTTGCGAACCTGACCTCGTAATGGCTTCCTGTGGAGATGTCAGCACTCAAGAGTCCATTGCCGCTGTCGATCTGCTGCTAAACTACTTCCCTGATCTCAAAATCCGCTTCGTCAATTGTGTCGACTTGTTCAAGCTTATTCACCCATCTGACCACCCGCACGGCCTCACTGACAGGGAATGGCTCAGCATCTTTACCGAAACCACCCCCATCATCTTCAACTTCCACAGCTACCCCTGGATGGTGCATCGTCTCACCTATAAACGCCCTGGCAACCACAATATTCATGTGCGAGGATACCGTGAGAAAGGCAACATCGATACGCCACTTGAACTGGCTATCCGGAACCAGACTGATCGTTTCAGCCTCGCTATCGATGCTATTGACCGTATGAAGTCTCTGCATAACCGCGGTGCTTCGGCTCGACAGGCACTACTAGACCAACAGATTGCTGCACGAAACGAGGCCTTTGACATGGGCATGGATCCGCCAGCTTTGTCGAAGTGGACGTGGCAACGAAATGGGCTTTGGAAGAAAGCTGCCGACAAGATATCCATTAGTACAAAACAGTAAATAAGAGAAAGGTGTGTGGCTTGACGAGTTGTTACACCAAGGGGTGTGTTGGGCGATACGTTGCATGTTGGATGCTAGTTTAGCTGCACTCACCGTCTGTCGTCATCTCAATTAATCGGTCGTATTGTAAAGTACGAAGACGATGTAAGGTCCCAACCAACGGCTGATTTGGGCTTCAACTAACGTGTTAGCCGTGGAGGCTTACACAGGCTTTACAGGGTGTGCGGCTCTTGTCCTTGGCCACCGAGGGGCATGACTCTGTAGGCAGGCCGTACCGGCTCTTGGGCAACGAGGCTGGGGACAGGGAGATGGATGCGCCTGGAGAGAAGCCAAGCACGGACAGGAGGGCGACGACAGTTCGCATCTCGGGCGGGGGTAAAGGGGTCACGTCGATTATGAAGAACACGATGATAGCCGTGCTGCTATGACCAGCTGCCTCACGAGAAGATTTTAGTAAGCATATTGTTTGTCTCGGAGACATACGGCGGCTAGGCGGTATGAGCCAGTGCCAGACGTCTGATTGTGATGTTCACTCTTGATGTCGGATGCGAGCTCTTTCGACAAACCCGGGCCTGACTGAGTGACAATCCAGCAGGGAAAGCCGGCCGCCATCTCTTCAAATCTATAATGTCAAGCATCCTGGCAGGATGTCTCGTACTACTACACTTCTACAGGTACTATGCTCACAAATGGGCAGAATGTGCTTGCTCGTGCCAGTTATCTCCTCCTCAGCAAAGAGTGCGTCTCATTACCGCACAAACTCTTTCAGATCCTTTACCTCGTCAATCGCGACCTTGCTATTCTTCAGGGCGGGTCCAAATTGCAAATTACCAGCGACTTCGTCTGCCTGAGGCTTCTCCAGGATCTGCCCTTCGTCTTTCGGCCTGCTCGCCAGCTCGACAGCGGTGGGAAGTACTCCCGCGGGTGCGTCAGCGACTTCTTCAACTTGCTCTCGGGACAAGACATCTGCGACGCGCACACCTCGACTCGACATCAGGATAGTTGTGGGTCCCTTGAACTGGAGGAACAGGCGGTCACCCCAGATCGTTCGTCGTGCCATGGTTCGGAATTGGTGTACGGCCTTTGCAAGGAATTTGTAGACACCCGAGTTTCTCACCGTCCTGACGACCTCCGTCTCGTGAAACCAAGATGTGAATGAGGGTATCTGTAGACGTAGGCTTGTGCTCTTGAGACGGAACGGCTGCGGTGCGTTTCTCGACACGGAGTAAGCCACGACGCTGCCCGGATGGGCGACAAACTCTTCGCCTTCTACTAGTGAAAGTTGATAGATTTGTCCCGGAGCAGATAGCGCAGCCAGTCCCCGCCCTGTCAGCTGCGTGCTGCCCCAGTGTGCAAGCGCAAGCCTGCGCCGGATCCGGGACGACAGCGTCAGAGTGTGGCCTGTCCAGGCGAGCAGCGCCTGTCGTTGCGAGACCATCCAGTCGGTAGTGCCGTCGAGGTGAAGCACGGCAAACGTAGTCGTCGGCGACTTTGAGGAAATGAGAGCGGTGATAGGTGTCGTCGCAGAAATTCGCTGGTAGACAAACGGAACCCCGAAAGCAGCCCGGGTTAAGGGATTCAATAGCGATAGCGTCGATTGGGCCTTGCGCAAGCTTGACGTCAGAAGGATTTCCCGGACAACCTTTTTTCTTTTCTTTGGTGACTACATGAGTCCGTGCAAGAGTCACCTGGCTTCATCGTTCATACATTGTCTGGCTTGCCAGCTACGGCAACGAGCGTGCCCCGCCTCGTGTAAAGCTTCTGCGATGCCGAAAGCGTGACGGATAGCAGCGAGTATGGAGATCCGAGAACTTCGAACCGAGCGTCTTTACGACCCAAACGTCAGCGGCGACAATGGCAGACGGCGTACAAGTTCAGACCTCAGCAGCCGACTTACCTGCCATGTCTCGCGCCCCGCCAATGGAGACTCCAAAGGCATCGCCAGTAACCGTCGGGGAGTCGGTGCTCGGCGCAGCACTGATCTGAATACTTCTGCATTGCCGGCAGACAAAGGACGCGGGCCGCTGAAGATGCAAACCACGCGTCGACCTCACCAGCGGCGAGGGCCCTCGCATCATGGCGTCGCAGTCTCTTTGGGACCGTTCTTTGTCGATGGGTTGACGTTGAGGTCGACGGCAGCTCCCAGACTGGGATGGAAGGGCGACTTTTTCCGATGCCGTCCGCCGGCTCCACGCTACCGCCGTGCCATGATTGGCTGGATGCTCGTTGCCCAGACAACCACCTGATTCCCGCCAACGATCCCAGGCCGAACTTGGCACACACGCGGTCTGCCAGCGAGCTTTGACGACTCGTTGTTTCCTTGGGCACGAGTACATGTTGTGTGCGGAGCATTGCCGTGAGCTTTTGCTGGAATTCGCCGTCGCCTGGTTCGGGTTGCATCGCGGCGTTCCCTTTGTCGTTTGCCCGTCCTTTTTGCCGTGTGCTTGCTTGCCTTGCATGTCCTCCTTTCCTTGACAACAGCCATGTCCGTTCGTGTTGTTGCGAGGATACGCCCGCTGCTGGAGACAGAGCTGGACAAGGACATCATTGTTCGTCCTGACGGCGCCGAGGCAGGGGGGCCGCACACCGTTGTCAAGATCCCCAACCCGAAGAACCAGGCCGAGGACTTTTCCTTCGCGTTCAATGCCGTGTACGATCAGTCGACTTCACAGGAGACGCTGTTTACTTCCGAAGGTATGGCTCGCAAAGGAAACGGCGCTTTTTGACCTACCTTTCTGCCCCTCCCTCCCCCCTTGAAGTTCTTCTCCATGTCTGAAGGACACGCCCGCCCCGGATCATCAGTGCTAAGTCCTTCAACAGTACAGCCGCATCTCAAGTCATTATTCCAGGGTTACGATGTCACAATATTCGCTTACGGCGTCACTGGTACGGGAAAGACGCACACCATGCGTGGCGGCCTCAAGCTTGCCGACCGAGGAGTCATTCCCCGACTCTTGAGTGGCGTGTTCCGGAGGGGGAAGAAGATAGCCAAGGACTCGGACGGCAACACGACGGTAAAGGTCAGTCTGTCGTACTACGAGATTTACAACGACAAGGTGTTCGACTTGCTCGAGCCGCCCGAGCAGAGAACACCTTCCGGGCTGCCTCTTCGCGCCGAGGTCAGCGGGAGGACTGTCGTGGCTGGGCTATCTGAACGAGCCTGCGAGGACCTCCGAGACTTCGAGAAGCTGTACATTGAAGCCAACAACAACCGTGTTACCGCGTCCACAAAGCTGAACGCGCACAGTAGTCGGAGTCATGCCATTTTACGCGTCAAGGTTACGCAAACGACGGATGGTATGATTCGCGAGAGTACTGTATCTGCCATTGACTTGGCGGGTTCGGAAGACAACCGTCGCACCGACAATGGCAAGGAGAGGCTTGTCGAGTCGGCGGCTATCAACAAGAGTCTCTTCGTCCTCAGCCAATGTATCGATGCTATTTCCAGAGGCGACAAGCGCATCCCGTACAGAGAATCCAAAATGACCCGTATTCTCTCCCTTGGTCAGAACAACGGAATCACTCTCATGTTCTTGAACCTGGCTCCTCTTCGCAGCTACCACCTTGATACCCTCAGTAGTCTAAACGTCAGTTCCCGAGCTAAGCGGATTGAGGTTCGCGAGATAGAAAACGAAGTAGTGTTCAAGCAGTTCCCGAGGACGACGGGGTCTAATGCCGCTCAGCGCCAGCCACTCCGACCGCTCGCTCACGCCTTGAGCGCTCACAACGTGCACAATGGCAATGTGGCTGCCAAGGCTTCTGCGGATGCAATCCGACCGACAAAGTCGTTCAGCGTTTACACGGACAAGGCTAAGCAGTCTCCAGCCAGGACCATCGCCACATCAACGTTGCTGCCGCGCCCTGCCGTCAATGTCAGTTTGGTGCCTCGCCGCAGCACTGTCCACAAGCGTCCGTCGGATCACGAGAGTGGAATCGCGAGACCCAGCAAAGTTGCTCGGCGGTCAATTGATGAGCCAGCCATCACCGTCACTGCATCGCAGATTGAGGCCATGGTGGAGAAGAAGGTCGGCGAGATCTTGGCAGCAAGGACGGCTGCCGAGAAGGCGGTGCAAGACCAAAAACGCACACCTTCCCGACGTGACGTCAGCGAAGCCATGCAGAGGCGCCTCGAGGCGCTGGAGCGGCGCATGGAGAGTGACAATGCTCGCGTGGACTCCAAGTCCGATGGCCTGCGTTTTCTGCTCGCTGCCAGGCAACACAGGGAGAAGGGTGACGACGCCTCCGCCTTGAGAGCCTACGAGATGGCCCTCCCATTCTTCCCAGGACAGGCCAAGTTGATTGGAAAGATTCAACGCCTGAGAAATCGACTGGGAGTTTCTGTTGAACAAACCTGCGTCATGGGGAGCCCCTTGAGACATGACAGGGGATCGAGACGGCCACGCCTCACGATTCACGCTGATGGCACAAGCTCCGAGCAGGACGACGCGGATGTTGAAGAGGAGACTTTGGACGACCAGACTATGAGGATCAAGCCACGGAAGTTGCGATCCAAATCGACAGCCAAGCTGCACGTATACGACGATGCCAACGAGACCACGGCCAGACTAGGGGCTCGGGACCTGGCTCCGCCAGTGGGACTTGTGAGTTACTAAAAGGTGGCAGTTTGGCCTGTTGGGCCATGCTGCAGAGACTGTTTTCATTTTTGCATACGCTGCGTGTTCAGGGCCAGCATATATGAACGGCGTTGGGCGGGAAAGCACGGTGTGGGATGGGACGGGTGCATACCTACCGAGCTAGGTATTTCACGAGCCATGTGGTTTCTATTTCTACGAATAATAAGGCGCTTGAATATGTGCGTGTTGAAGGCCAGTGCCTCTTGTGTTCACAAAATCATAACCACGTGCCGATGAGGTTTGTCTCGCCGTCGACAGCCTACCCCGCAGCCCACCGCTGCATAGTCGAGGTCCAGTCGGGCGGCTTGTTTCAATTGATCGAGTAGATGTCTGTGTTGAGGCTTTTATCTTGCGAGCAACCTGCTTGCTTGTGTCGACATTGCTGCCGTCCTAAGGGTGTGTAGGATGTGAAAACCCCGAGCCAACTTTGACGACCCGTTCTACGACGAGCCATGTATATATATATATATATATATTGCGCGCTTCACCAGGCTCCAGCGCTAGCCGGCGGAAAAGGGCAAAGCAACAAACAGGCAAAGCAACAAGCAGGCAAAAGCCTCATTGATCCCCCTCCCTCCGCTTAGTCCGGCAACCGCTTCAACGCCCAGTGCTCCCCACGACGAACAAAGACGCCAAGGCCCGTCCTCGTCTCCATCATCGATCCATCGACGACGACCAAATGTCTACTCGTGGCGTGAGAAAAAACATCCCCAAGCGTCAACAACGCCGCGCCGGGCAGGGCTGAAACTGACGAGCCCGTTGGCGCTGATTATAAATGTCCTTTTGCCGAAAGTACAGCTCCTCATCTTCCTCCTCGCGCATCACGGTGCTGATGCTACGCGGCCGGAGGCTCGTGTGCCTGGTCAGGCTCATGATGCGGCGCTTCTGGGACTCGGTGAACCTCCGATGGATCGCGTGCCTGGAGGGGTCGCTGGACCGGTCGTGGTTGTGGGAGCCCAGCTCCTGGTAGTGCCACTCCCAGCGGCCGGAGCTGCTCGACGACGACACCTTGAGGCGGTACGTGCAGCCGGTCTTTCTCGAGCTCGTGCGCCGGATGCCGGCGCCGCGGGGGGGCTTCTGGCGGCCGCCGCGGTCGCAGTCGAGGATGCCCCAGGTTGGCTGGACGACGCCGTTGATCTCGCGGTTGTTGGAGATGGAGCCCTTGGTGAAGGCTATGCCGTTTTTGCGGCCGAAGGCTTGGACGGCGTTGTATAGGTCGTCGAAGGAGCTGTAGCCCGGCGAGGGGGGCAGGTTGGGCGGCGGGTTGCACGGGCTGGGGGGGGCTTCGGCGGCCATCGCGATCGATGCCGATGCAGCGTCGTGGTGGTGAAGCAGGGCGGAGGACCTCGCGAGGCGGCAGGCTTGTTAAAGAACCGTTAGCTCTGGCCGAGACTTTTCGTGTCCTCCCTAGCTGCGGCGTAGCAGAGCAGAGGGAGGAAGCGGTCGTGCTGGACATGGAGAGATGGGTGAAGTGGGCCGGATCGGAGCGGGCCCCGAGCAATCCGCCGCAAAACACACACACAGACTAGACTGGCACCACCAGAGCGGCCTTGACAGCGGCATCGCTCGGACCTTGGCTTGGCCAAGGCATGAATAGTCGCCCCACTGGCTTCAAACCTCGCCCGTCTCAGAACTCGGTAGATGAGTTGGCGAGCTGACACAGGACGAGCGGCGAGCGCGACGAAACTCGAAACAAAATATGGCTTGAGAGTGTCGCACCGTTCATCAGTCGGGCGCCCTCGCGAGACTTGCCCCGGGTGTCCAAAACGCGGGCTAGAGAGACATGGCGGCCCACTGCGCCCCGTACATGTGCGTCTTGAAGTCGTGGGGGTTGACATGTCCATCTTCGCTTCCAAAGCAAACCCAGGCACACGCGCGCATACAAGCGACCTTTTCGAAAATGTCAACATTCTTCATACAGACAATCTATGTACAAGTTGAGGCCCGTAGGAAAACTTTTTCTCGTCGTAGCAAGCCAAGGCAGAAATAAAAGTAAAAGGCAACGCTCTACAAGCTTGTACAACAAAACCGCACACCCGACAGCTCAGTGGGGGGCACGGGCAGACGACTCGACGTGCCTGATGGCGAGTGCTTTTCGAACGTGCCCAACTCCGTAAAGACGGAATCCTTTTAACCAATGAGGCCGTGACCCATGATCCCAAAACCACAAAAAAAATTAAGATAGATGACGATGCCGAGGAAGTCGGCAGAGAAGAGTCGCATCCGTGGTGTTTCCAACACGAGTGCACAAGTACGCACAAACTCTGGTGTGCCTCTTCCTTTTCCCTCCTCGCTTTGTTTATGTTTCCCCTGCATTCATGGTGTCGACATCAAGGGGCCCCTGGACCAAAGTACCAAAGATGCCAGCACGTCCTCGCCGACGGCCGGTCCCCCTCTCAGACCACGCCACAGCCGTACACAAGAATCAAGTTGAATCGTTCATCTGATCATGCTGGTGCATCGCTCGACAACTCGCGGTCTTTCCTTGGACCCAAAAACACTGCCGAGGCTGGGAATGGAGCTTAATCGGTTCAATCTTTTGCCTTCAGGCACCGCCATTTGCGGGCGGGACGTCGCGGGAAAGGTATTGACGGGTACGTTCTTGGCGGGCGACACCATTTCACCGTGGAGTGCATCTACGTGCGCGTGGCTGGACTCGGCGGACGAGCCCGTGGTATTCGGGGTTTGATAAACGTATTCGCCGTCGACGTAGATTGCGTTGGACTGGAAGGTGCATCGGCGGTTGCGACGACGGGTATATCGCTTCTCGAGGCGGAAGAGCTCCAGCTTGGCCTGAATTTTGCCGATGAGGCTCTGACCCATGGTTGGTCGGGGGCAGGACGGAGTGATGTGCAGAGAGGAAGCAAGTAATGTCTGCTTTTGTGCAGGCCTCGAAAAGGAGAAGTTTATCGAAGCGGTTCCGACGGCAGAGCGACACAGTTCGGAGCGGACAGGAGTTTGTTGACTGTTGTAGAGGTTCGAGGCCCAGCCGTCATGAAAGTCCGGACGACGTCAAGAGGAGCTGGTACGGTTTGACTTGGAGGCTGACTTGAGCCAGGGGCGGTGTTTTTGTTTTGTGGCATCAAAAACGAGTGTACTCGGGCGCCGAGAGAAATCAGGTGGATGTGCGGAGTAGGGATTCACAAGTCGTGGCCAGGAAGAATGATTTCGAGGTGAATTTGCACCGTAAAGGAAACGAGTGAAGACACGACCAGCCAGCGCAGGGGCAGCTATGGACAGTGATAAAGGAGGGACGAAGGCACAAGGAACGAACAGCGTAGCACTCGAGCGGGCGGGAGCAGGTGCAGATATCATGCATCATGTCGTCCTCGTCGACATGGACGGCAGGGGCCGGGACTGGAGTGAGTGGACAAGTGGACGAGTCGAGTGTGGTGGATGCGGACCACACCCCCGGGGGGGTGGGGGGGGGTTTGCCGGTGTGGCGGCGGTTGAGTTTAGGGCCTCAATGTCTGGGTCCACTGGGTGTCCGGCACAGTGACTGGCGACCGATTGCAGGCATTGTCAGAGTTGGCCGGGGCCCCGGTTGGCGCTGTAGGCGCTGGCAGGGGCACTGATGGGCCAACTGGTCAACCGGTGGCCGTTGAGTGGTTGGGGCTGGTGGTTCCTGCATCAGACACTTGAAATCTGATGCGCCACATGCAACAATGCACACACACAGCGCGTCCATTTGTTAAATTTGAAGCAATGCCACACGGCGACCGTGGCAGTGGACACTGCACAGCACAGCATGGCAGCATCACGGCAGCGGCAACGCGGCGACCTCTACCTCTACCTCTACCTCTTCGCGACAGGCTACGCTGGTGCAGAGCCCCGGTATCAAAACCCCCAGATGTCAGCCCTGAATGGTGCGCACGCCCAACATTTCGATTTTCCGCGCTCCAACGAGAAAACCTCGTACCGTATGGCCATGACCACGATCATGATGGCGATTACGGAGTAATGCTCCTCCCAAGGCGTGTGTACGGAGTACCTGGTCGGCACGAGAGCAGGGATGTCCAACTGGCGGTAGAAAATCACAAGGTCTAGTTTTGGTGGCCGTACGGAGTCCTCGGTAATAGCAGATGGCGCAAATAGGCAATAATAGGCTGATACGACGCGCAATTCTAATTCCTCGCAATGCAAGCTGCAGGCCACTTGGCCATTTGCAGCTTGCTGCGTGCGACCTGCTACCAACTTGACTTGGCTACTCCGTACTTGTGTGTGGATTGTTCATAGGTGTCGATTCCGGAATGGCCTGGTGCTTGTCGTCTCCGTTGCTCTCCTTATTGCAAGCCCGTCTGTCTGTGCGTGGCGTGCCAGCCCTGGCGACTTTGGCTTTTTGGCCTAAGTCTTAGCCATGCATCATCATTGGCGGGTTCCGTGCGCCACTCCCGGCCGAGGTCATCGAGGTCACGTTTCGCCCGTCTCGCGTCAATCCCAGTTGATTGTTGCCGTCAACGACAAACGTTTGTCGTTTGTGCCAAGTCGACTTTGGTGCTAGTACTCCGTTCAGCAGCTAGTCTCACCTTGCTACCGGGCTCGTAACACTTCATCTCGCTTTGTGAACATTCCGGAACGATTATCAACACCCGCCTTCTCCTCTGCATCTTCTCATTCGATTCGTCGGCTGCCCATCCGCATCGGGTTCGTCTGACGATGATGTCTGAAGTACATATCCAGCGGATGGATGGTCAGTCGTCTTCGAAGTTGTCCTTGCCAATATTGAAGAGCGGACCTCAGAACATCTCAAACGCTCAACAGAAAAAGCTTTTGCCCTGACAGTTTTTACTAGCTGCGAATAATACCCCTTACGTTCGAGAATAGCGCAGCAGTCTTGATTTGGACTGACACTTGACACCATCTCGTCCGGCAAACAGACTGTGTGACCCGCTCCTTCCTCTTGTCATTTTGTTTCCTCAGATGAACCAATGGGAAAGCAAAATAGTAGCGACCTGGCGTGATGTAACTGAAGATGGACGAGAGCCATGGAGCGAGGACAAACAAACATTGAACCAACCTACCTCCTACTTACTTGTGAGAGCCAAACGCCTCGGCGACGACTTCATTCGTGAAAACAAGGCAGCTGATGAACTTCTTTCCCGGTCCCTCTTTGACTTAAATCAACGGAACTTTACCCGTTCATAAAGAATCATCCCTCGCCATCACCCCCACAAATCGAACCGAGATGCTGGCTCCTTCTGTTTGTCATGTGCTGGCAGCTGTCATTCTCTCGGATGCTGTGGCTGCCATAAGCCGCCCGTCGGGCTGGCCACCATCGACCAACTCAAAGGTGGGACCAGGCAGCGGCATCGTACAAAAGTACATAATTGAAACCGTCGAGGTATCCGGCCCAGGCATTCCTTCATCATTGGCAAGTACCAACTCGTGTATCAGGGAGACTCCTTGCAATCGTTACCTCGACTGGTCGACAGCCTCCACGCAGTTGACCATGAGAAATTTGACTGTGACGACATTTTTACTGGGGCCACGATCACGACTTATGCTGAAAACATTGATGTCATCCAAGCAGTCCCTGGGGTAGCCAATGTGTGGCCTGTCACGACGCTGTCAACTCCTCGTCCGCCTGGGCTTGTCAATGAAATCAACGGGAATTGGCCGAGGAACTACTCTGTTCATCGTTGGACAGGAGTAGATAAACTTCACCAGTCTGGAATGAGAGGAAAAGGCGTCAAGGTCGCGGTTGTGGACACGGGAATCGATTATTCCCACCCCGCGGTTCGTGCTTGAGAACGGTGAATATGACACAATCAGACAACTGACCCTTGCAGCTCGGCGGCTGTTTTGGTCCTGGATGCAAGGTTGCCGGGGGATATGATCTTGTAGGGCCGAAATGTACTCTCTCATAGCAATATTTCCCCAAATCTGGGCAAAGCTCTTGACTGAGGCGGGCACAGGGAATTCTCGTTCTGAACGGACTCGCCCTAAACAGCCTGATAATAATCCCATGGACTATAAAGGACATGGAACTCATGTCGCTGGGATAATAGCGGGTGAAAACGAGTGGTAAGTAATACCGGACTCTCTTTTGGCGAGTCTTACTTATCCTTCTCGAAATAGGTTTACTGGGGTGGCTCCTGGCGCAGAACTCTTGGTCTTCAAGGTCTTCTCAGACGTATGTTTGGCAGATCTGCTTGAAAGGTAACAGCTTACAAGAGTCACAGGAGCCTGGCCAGTCGGATACGACCGAAGACGTCCTCATACAAGCCTTTTGTGACGCTTATAGTGCCGGCGTAAGCGGTACTTTCCTCAATTTTAGAACTCAGAGTATTGATTTGTGACAGGCCGACGTAATTACGGCAAGCATTAATCGACCTGGTGGATTCATTGATAGTCCTTGGGCTTTGGTCGCCAACCGAATTGTTGAACGTGGAGTGTTTGTGTCCATTGCTGCTGGAAACGAGGGCGCAAAAGGGCCGTTTTACTCTGGAGTAGGGTCGAACGGGCGCCATGTCGTTTCGGTGGCGGCCATTAATGCCACTGGCGATCCATTGCCATCAAATTCGGACTCACAGCGTAGACCAATTGCCGCATATTTTACTTCCTGGGGGCCGACAAACGAACTTATCATGAAACCAGACATTGGAGCACCTGGGTACAATATTCTCAGTACTTACCTTAACCAAGGATTTGAGACAGACAGCGGATCGTCCATGGCGGCACCTTATATCGCAGGCATCGCAGCCTTATACATCGCACACCATGGTGGTCGAGAGCTACATGGCCCAGGCTTTGCAAAAGGCTTGGCAGAAAGAATTGTTGCAAGCGGTCGAAATGTTGCTTGGAGTACAGGCGAGGCTGCTTTGAATGAATCTGCGCCCCCGTTCCAGGTTGGAACCGGGCTCGTGGACGCTTGGAAGGTTTTGAATTACACTACTCAAGTCTCGTTCGAACCGATCTCACTTCTCGATACCGAGTTGTTCCAAGCCGAGTGGAATATTGAAGTAACGAACAACGCGGACCAGATGGTAAAATATTCATTCGAACACGAGTCTCTTCCAGGAGTAGAAGTATATGATGGAGTCAGCGATATCCGTCTCTTATCCCAACTACAGCCCTTGAGCATAGTGCCCAGCGTCTCTCTTCCTTCGAACCACACCCTCCGCTCTGGCCAGTCCAAGTCATTCAGGTAGGCAAGTCCCGTTGAAGATTAATTAGACGAAACTGATTGCTTTCTTGAAGGCTTCGATTTGAGCTGCCATCTGGGGTCGACGACGATATGCTTCCATTGTACAGTGGCAAAATCTGGATTAAAGGTGACAATGGCGAGCAGCTCTGCATTCCATACGGAGGTAACCATCGTAGTCTCTGGAGCACGCTTTCTAGAGTTTCGGTGGCTGATGTTTTGGAGTAGGAGCTGCATATGATACCGAAAAAGCATTTGATACCATGTTCGATGGTACACCGATCATAGACGGTTGGCACGACGGTGCTGTGTTTGTGACCCGCGATGTTTTTTGCCCTGTGCATACGCTAATCCCGTTGCTACAGGTGGTCCTTTGACCCTGCGAAAACGCCAGGAGATTTTGCAGATATATCCGGTCGACTCAGCTACCCTTGTTTTCATCTCCGCTGGGATGTAATTTGCAACCTCAAGTGTCTGATAGGTGGACTGGACTAATTTTGGACCAGATTTTCGAGGCCGGTTGGACCGAATCGGAGTGGCAATACCCTCCCGAAGTTGGCGAAAATCAATATGTTGGATCTGCTACCTCAGTGCGTGATTCTGACAAGTTCCTATGGTTTGATGCGTCAGAAGTCGACATAAATGACACGGTTTCATTCCCTTTGACCCGCATACCCCGAGGATACCAGCGATATTGGTGGTTCGGAAAGCTGTCAAACGGAACCCAGATATCTCCTGGCAACTACTCGTAAAAGAAATGCCCAATTCCCGTCTTGGAAAGGAGATTTGGCTAACGTATTTCCATTAGCATGCGCATTGCCGCTCTGCGGCCATATGGCAACCCAAAAATATCCGACCACTGGGATGTTGTAGACTTGGATAGACATACCATCGCGGTACTGCCACGAAATGCAACCAGTTCCACGGTTCCGAAATTGATGAGCAGAAGCTAGCGCTGAGGAATGTTTGGCGGACAAATGGGTTTTCACAATGTTACAACAGGATTATCCAAATTTCGCCTGTATTTACGGCAAGAACATAACTTTCCTGTTGTTCTAAGGTACTGACTACTTACTGTACTAGATAGCGAGCGTTTTGCCTCCGCTTATAATAATGTACCAAATTTGGAGTTACTAACTTAACAATGGGGAAATCGAAATGCATTCTTCATGGTGCTGCCCTCGCCGGTACTTTCGGTTGGGAATCATTTTAACAATAAGCCATAGAAAAAAAAGCATGCGTCTATGCCCACTTCCCCAGGAAACTCATCACGGCCATACCCGCGACCAAACCAAATCCGCCGAGGCAGACGGTAAGCATGTTCGCATCAGCCAACTCGGCTCTGTGACCATGAGAGCCGGTCATCCAGTCAGCTGCCCACATTTCCACTACGCCAGTCCAAACCAAGATACCAGCTGAAAGGGCGTCCAGAGTACCAATGGCAATAATGGTTGATTTGTCGTTGCCGTTGAACTTGTGCAGGACACCAATACCAATAGCCATGCCAATAGGCGTAACAAACGCGAAGAGCGCGGCGAGGCCGAGCTTCTTCTTCATTGACAATGTAGCGGAATAAAGAGTCGAAGAGGCGTCTGCTGTCTCCTCGGTAGGAGACTTGGCCGATTTGTCGGTATCATGTTCGACGCCCCCGCCCGAGCGATGATGGGCGGCAGGAGGTAGAAGATGGACGTCGGTGGAACCTCCAATGGTGGCAATCCGGGTTCCGAGCGCCAAGCCTTCGAAGACTTGGTGGAAAAGAATGACGATGAACAAGGTAATGAAGAAGGCATCTCCAGCAACGACAAGCGTCAACCCGATCACTGGCCAAGAGAGGATTAAACACCATTACAAACATGGCCCACGATGAGTGTTTAGGGACTGAACAGGAGGACAGGGGGGTTTTCTTACGCAAGGAATGGAACAAGATACCGGCTTCCATGACCAGGATGCTCACCACCTCTGTAGACAGCAGGGCCTGTGCTTGTTCCTCTTTGGTCAACGAGGCGACGGATCTAGCCTTGGCAAAGACAATCCGCTGGCCGATGTATTCGACGAGGAAGGAGAGGAAGATACCGGCCATGAGGATGGCGGATGTGGTTCCCTCGTAGCCCAGATCGCCGATGCATTTGTTAGTGAACATGAGGGAGGCGTGGGTGAAGAGCTAGGGAACATTAGTTGGTCTCTTGGCCCCTGGCGCGGAGAGAGGCGAGCTGATAGGGGAAAAGGGGAAACGCACATGAACAAAGGCGGTCGAGATGATAATCCCGGTACCGAACTGTTTGAGGAGCGTGAATATCGGAGACAGTCTTCTGGGCATGACTTTGTGGAGGAGGATGGGTCCAAAAACACCTGGTTGAGTGGACGAGTTAGTGAGTCTTGTCGGCCACTGACTTCTGAAGCGTACGTACCCAAGGCGCTCGTGGCCATGATGACGAAGAGCAGGCCGATTCGGAGGCCAATGTCGTAATCTCTTGGGGTGGTGTCGCATTTTGGCGCGGCGGATTCTTCACTCTCGTTGCCGCCTACGCAATGTCTGGTGACAGGTCAGCCGGGTCCGGGATGGGATGGGAAGATGAAACGGCCCAGGTGTGACGCACTCCACGCCGGCATGAAAATGGCAGTGCTTATGGCCGCCGTCTTTGGACTCGCCGCCGTGTTGGCCTTGTCCTACTTGATGAGTGCTGTCGCCTCCGGCGCCGGGAACCTCGACTTGCACGTCGTCTCCGTCGGGCCCGACGCAGAACCTGTCATTGTGTCAGCATACAAGCCTGAAAGCGAAGCAGACGGGACCATGGGGGAGTACATTTCAGAGCCGTGGCTGTGGCATCCTGTAAATTGTGCAGGAATATTGGTGGTCTGTGTGGGCGTCGTGTGAAGGAGATATTCCGTTTCTCCCGCCATGCAGAATCTGCACCATGATCGAGTTAGATGCGCTGCCGCTGCGGTTTTTTTTCGGTTTTTTTTTTCTCTCCTCTCAACTATCATTTTTGAAAAGCCCAGAAAACACATACACATCTGATCCGTGAAGATGGCATGCCGTGATCGCCGAGACCCGCGGTGCTGTCGCGCTCGTGGGAGACGGCGCGGCGGTCTGTCGGGGGAACATATTTTTGGCCGTCGCGGCGCCCAAGAGGGCGAGTCCCGCGAGCGAGGAGACGTGCATGACGGAAAATGTGTTGTGTTACTTTGTCGTCGGGATCGGAATAAAATGCAAACGGGAAGCCGGGTTTTGTCGTGGCTTCCCTTATCTGTCCGGAGTAGAGGAAGGCGATTCTTGGAATACGTGGTTGGTGTTGCTGCAACCCGACGAGATATAAGCTTGCAACTTAAGCTTTTTGACACAAACAAGCTCGCAGGTATATTATTTGAAGGAGCCGCGGATAATAATATATACTTTTACTTTCAAGCGACGTACGCACTTACGCCGTATGCGGATGCAGATGCGGATGCGGATGCGGATGCGAGTAGCAAAGTATGGACATGCACGGGATACTTAAACTGCGCACCAGCATGATGAAATCATTGATGAACCACGAGCAGCCTTGGCCTTGGCTCTGACGCTTGGGGCGGCTTGGTTCAGCTTGTCGACACCCATGGTGAACCTTGATGGATATGGATATGGACGATGGCATGGGTTGGAGGGGCCGCAACCACCCTGATGGTACAGAATGATCCTTGTTGCCAAGAGGAGGTTATCTGGCGTGTTGTGTGCGCTTTTATTACATTCGGGTCTCTGGATTGGCCATGATCAGGGCTGCGTCGACGTCGCTTGGTGAGCGAGAGAGGAAGATTTCCAAGAGAAACGCACAACAACGGCTCTCGAGGCCCGAACCGGGCACGAACGTGTCCACAGGGGGGGGGGGGGTGCTACCATGAGACGGAGGCTGACCCGCCAAGACTGAAGTCACACTCGGGGCTGACCGAGAAGTTGTCCACCCAGGTGTCGTCGGGCAAAGGCAAGACCCTGTTGTTGCGTGTGAAGTGCATGAATGTGGTCGATCAAGTCCATTGTCCGCGGCGAGCAGAGTGGCAACCGACGGGAATAAGCGTCTTACGGTGGGCGTAACCTCCACCTGCGTGGTGCGAATGTCGCCAACGTGCGTTTATACTATGCATTATGGTCATGAAGTCTGGATGTGTGTGCGGTACGGAGTAGACGGTTGGTTATGCGACCCAAGGACACAAGCTGCAGCTGTCGGTGCAACAAAAGTGCCTTCCGCCGAGTGGCACTGTATGCATCAATTTTTACCCATCATGACCCCAAGGCGTAAAAGGCTGCATTAGAGTCATGTCATTGTCGAAATCGAAATCGATGCCATGCAGAAGAGCGAACCGCCGTTATCCACA
Organism: Metarhizium album ARSEF 1941; assembly: GCF_000804445.1. Lineage (NCBI taxonomy): Eukaryota > Fungi > Ascomycota > Sordariomycetes > Hypocreales > Clavicipitaceae > Metarhizium > Metarhizium album. Next base: position 138,710 of record NW_024467575.1, read on the forward strand.
CCCAACCCGAAGGTCAAGCCGGTCGGCCAGTCTATATCTGACAGACGACGGCCTTGCTTGAAATCGGCGGTCAGCCTGCGGTATATTCCGTTCTCGTACTCGGTACTCCGTACTCGATGAATTGATTCTTGATGGGCTCGGGAGTCGTCCGTCGCTCGAGAGTCGTCGATTGACAGGCCAAGCCTCAAAACGTACGGAGTCCTTGTCGAGTGAGAAAATGCTCGAGGGATAGAGAAGCAACACCAAAACCAAAAGCATGTTTGGGCTCACCACGGCCCCGCCCAAGTTGACAAGTCTTTTTTGCACAAAAAATGATAGATTTGTGACCGACGTTTGGAAGGCCTCCGTTGTCAGATTCCCACTACGTCTACGGAGTACGTGCAGTAAGCGTGAGGCAAAGAGTAGTTATTGACCAGAGCAGGTACCAGGCTTATCGCGTGCCCGACGGCAACACAGACTGTACTCCGTACGGTACGTACCTACCTGATGTGCTCCGTACCTTTTGCCTGACCAGGCTCCCTGCCAGCCACGACGGACAGCCTCAGCCACATTCAGCCACCATTCGCAGCCGCCAACTGTGTGTGGCCTTTGCCAGACCCTTACCCTTTTAATTGTAACCCCTCCCCGAAAAACGCGTCTCCCGGCCTCCGTGCAGTTGCCGACGCGTCTCGACGTTTCGCAGACCAAAAGGTGGCACCGACCTCGCCTCCGTCGTTCATCGCTGTGCTTTTTGTCAGGGCGTGTGAGTTTGCACGAGGGATAACACCCCGGCCATGGCTTCAAGACCTGAATTAAAGGTGAGCATCTGCACAGTCTGCTTCTCGTTTGGGGTTTCAGACATTCACTAACTCGAGCCAACCCGATCCGACTCGACCTAGCTCGACGACGAGGGCGGCTTCATTCGATTCTACAAGTCCCTCCCCGATGTAGGGGAGGACACCATCAGGATATTCGACCGAGGCGACTGGTACACGGCACACGGTGACAATGCCTCCTTCATTGCCAGAACGGTAATGCTTCTGCATCGGCTCTGTCGCGTAACCCCTCAGTGAGCTAATGTCGGCCAGGTCTACAAAACGACCTCCGTTCTCCGCCAGCTAGGTCGAAACGACCATACCGGCCTTCCATCTGTAACAATGACCATCACAGTCTTCCGTCAGTTTCTCAGAGAAGCTCTATTCAAGCTGGGCCGACGCATCGAAATTTGGGAGAGCCCCAATGGTCGGATGAACTGGAAGTGCGTCAAGCAGGCCTCCCCCGGCAATCTGCAGGACGTCGAGGACGACCTTGGCGGCCAGATTGAATCTGCGCCAATGATCATGGCAGTCAAGATTTCAGCCAGAGCATCCGAGGCAAGGAGTGTCGGCGTGTGTTTTGCCGATGCCAGCGTCAGAGAGCTCGGAGTTAGCGAGTTCCTAGACAACGACCTCTACTCCAACTTTGAATCTTTGCTCATTCAACTGGGTGTTCGGGAATGCGTTATCCAGCTCGATAAAGGCGACAAGGATAAGGATCCCGAACTGGCCAAACTCAGACAAATCATTGACAACTGCGGAGTCGCCGTTGCTGAGCGTCCTGCGGGGGACTTTGGTACGCGGGATATCGAGCAGGACCTCGCTCGTTTACTCAAGGACGACAAGTCTGTTCATCTTCTCCCCCAGACTGATCTCAAGCTTGCCATGGGGTCCGCAGCCTCATTGATCAAATACCTCGGAGTCCTGCAGGATCCATCAAACTTTGGGCAGTACCAGCTCTACCAGCACGACCTGGCGCAGTTCATGAAACTTGACGCCGCAGCTCTCAAAGCCCTTAATTTGATGCCTGGTCCGCGCGACGGATCCAAGACGATGAGCATCTATGGCGTCCTCAATCACTGCAAGACGCCAGTCGGCAGCCGCTTGCTCGCTCAATGGTTGAAGCAGCCCCTGATGGATAAGGACGAGATTGAGAAGCGCCAACAGTTGGTCGAGGCTTTCTTCACCGACACGGAGCTGAGACAAACCATGCAAGAGGAACATCTTCGCTCCGTGCCGGATCTCTATCGCCTGTCCAAGAGGTTCCAGCGAGGCAAGGCAAATTTGGAAGATGTTGTTCGTGCATACCAGGTTGTGATTCGACTCCCTGGCTTCATTGGCACTTTGGAGGGTGTGATGGATGAAGCCCATCGAGATCCTCTTGATGTGGCGTACACCACCAAGTTGCGTGAGCTGTCTGATAGCCTTGGCAAATTGCAAGACATGGTAGAACAGACAGTTGATCTGGATGCACTCGACCGGCATGAATACATTATCAAATCTGAGTACGATCAAGGACTGCGGACTATTCGCAGGAAGCTTGATCAGCTCGACCGCGACATCAGGGCAGAGTTCCATGAGGCTGCCCGGGACCTAGGTCAGGAAGCAGACAAGAAAATATTCCTAGAGACCAGCCACAAGGTCCACGGCGTTTGCATGCGACTGACGAGGCAAGAAGCCGGCTGCATTCGAAACAAGCCAAGCTATCAAGAATGCTCTACACAAAAAAATGGCGTATACTTTACCACAAAAAAGATGCAGTCCTACCGACGGGAGCACGATCAGCTTTCGCAGAATTACAACAGGACCCAGAGCAGTCTGGTCAATGAGGTTGTTCATGTTGCGTCATCATACTGTCCCGTTCTCGAGCGGCTTGCGGGCGTGCTAGCTCACCTTGATGTGATCGTATCGCTCGCCCATTGCTCCGTCCATGCTCCAGTGGCATATGTGCGGCCCAAGATGCATACCCGAGGCGAAGGCCAAACCCGACTAATCGGCGCTCGCCATCCTTGCATGGAGCTGCAGGACGATGTGCAATTCATCACCAACGACCTCGAATTCACCAGAGACAGGTCATCCTTTCTAATCATCACTGGGCCCAACATGGGCGGCAAATCGACCTACATCCGACAAGCCGGCGTCATCGCGCTCATGGCCCAAATTGGCTGCTTTGTACCTTGTACCGAGGCAGAGCTCAGCATATTTGACTCCATCCTCGCTCGTGTTGGTGCCAGTGACTCGCAGCTAAAGGGGGTATCTACGTTCATGGCAGAGATGCTAGAGACGGCAAATATTCTAAAATCTGCTACAAAAGAATCCCTGATCATTATCGACGAGCTTGGGCGAGGCACATCTACGTACGACGGCTTCGGACTGGCGTGGGCCATTTCGGAACACATTGTCAAGGAGATCGGCTGCTTCGCCATGTTCGCAACTCACTTCCACGAGTTGACCGCCCTAGCGGATCAATATCCCCAGGTGCGCAACCTGCACGTCACGGCGCACATCAGCGGCACTGGCAAGGATGGTAACAATAAGCGTGAAGTAACGCTTCTGTACAAGGTAGAGCCGGGTATTTGCGACCAGAGCTTCGGCATACACGTGGCAGAATTGGTGCGCTTCCCCGACAAGGTGGTACGCATGGCAAAGCGTAAAGCCGACGAGCTGGAGGACTTTACGACCAAGCACGAGGACAATACGCTGTCTTACAGCAAGGAGGACGTGGAGGAGGGTAGCGCAATGCTCAAGCAGTTACTCGTACGGTGGAAGGAGCAGGTCAACAAGCAAGAGATGAGCCAGGAAGAAAAGGTCGCCAAGTTGAAGGAGCTCGTGTCTGCTGATTCGAAGCTACTGGCGAACCCATTCTTTCAGTCAGTCAAGGCTCTGTAATCAACAGGGTGGCTGTGATTGGCAGGGAAATGCTCCCGAGTCCGGACCGGGCACGTTTGCGGAGTTTGGGCTTGTACAATATTTGGTTTCGCCAGCCGAGGCGCCGGAGCATATTTTGGGCGTGTGGAAAGATGGGAGAATTAGTTGACAGGATAACTTTGACATATCACAGCCACGTCTGCGTCACGTGAACCGGCGCCAGGTGCTTGCAGACTGTAGTCTTGCGCCGGAGGCTGATTCTCTAGATGTATCAGGTGGGTTACGACCTCGGATACGGATCCTAGCTGACATGCTGAGCCGAGTATCGCAATGCCGAGGACGACGAACGAAGACTACGCGAGTGCCATGGTCGGAAAAGGTCAAGCACCGCGTCCCCATCTCGAGGCATCTCCTCTTACACCACAGGTGTCGTAGTCCACCTCGGGTGACAGCGTTACTGTTATATTACTTTTGACGCGCCTGACACAAGAAAACCGCAACGTCCTCGTAGTAGCTTGTCTTCCGCCCCCCCCCGGAAGAGGTATATACGTTTCTCAGACAGTGGCGTCTCTACTTCCTGGCAATACAATATTTCCCTTCCCCCTATCGGCCGCCCTCCACGGTCGCCTTGACAGGGTTGATCTCGAATCCGTACGCCTCCCTAATGCGCTCGCGTCTCCGCTCCTCATAACCAGGAGGCCGGATGCCTGTCCCAAAGCACGGTCAGCAAGACATTTCGAGCCGCCACCAAAAAAAAAAGCAACCAAGACTGCACGTACCTCGACCCTCGCCCAGCTCGGCAACAGTCTGCTCAACGGGCAGCCTGGTCGTCCTCCTAACTCTCTCCTTGCGCTCGAATTCGTCAGACTCCTTCTTGAAGGAGTCGATGCGGCCGCCGAGGAAGTACAGCGCGCCCTGGATGGCGCCCACGGCACCGCCGAGACCCATGACGACGGGCATTCGCCGAGCTGTTTTCTCAGGTCAGGCGTCAAATGTCCCTGTTCATATCACATCCCCCGCCTCCCCGCGGCGGCGTGATGCCGCACGGGCAGAGACGTTGACGTTTCGACGTACATGGAAGGCCGAGGACGCCGCCGCACATGAAGCCACCAAAGGCGGCGGCCCAGGCGTCCTCCTTTTCGCGCAGGTTCATCATGGTTCTGGAGAAGAAGGCGTACGCGGCGGGACTGGCGGCTGCAGACGAGCAAAGGAGGATAGAATGAATTAGTTCCGGGTTCGGTGGGAGCTCGCCGTGCCGTGCGTGGCAAGCCGGCAAGGGTAAGGGTCAACGAGGGGACGCGCGGGGGAAGGGCCAAACTCATACCGCAGATTCCGATGACGGGAGCGCCGCGGGTGAAGATGCCCAGGGCGCCGAGGTTGCGCTTCGACATGGCGTTGCGGATGGCCGCGAGGAAGAGGCCGGCTCCCAGGCCGATGGCGGCCGTCTTGGCCGTCTCGTCGAGCACATCGTGGGGGGTGTAGGGCTGCTCAGGCGGCAGCGTAGCCTGGTGGCTCTGGCTCGGGCTCGAGTGGTGGTCCATGGCGCCGCGCTGCGAATGTCTGGCTTTTCTCTCTCGCTGCGGATGGACGATGTCGTTGGATTTCTGGCGGCCAGGAGTGGGAGGGGCCGCACGGGTTCGCGTGATGTGTCAGCAATTGAGCGATGCGGATTGGCTGGGGCGGGCAGCTTTGCGTGCCCACGAATTTGCTCCGCCGGGGTGGGTGGTTTCTCTGCCGGTAACACACGGCGCGCAAACCCAAAGGAATCACATCCTGAGACGGGCTTCTCTTTTCGGAGCTGGCTTGTTGCTCTAGTCGTTGCGGGCTCGTCGCTCACGCCGCTACTTGTGCTGGTCGATTCCGCGGCAAAGCTCCCCGGCGACACAAGTCACCACTCATACATCCACAAAGCTGACCCGACGAACCCGCCACAAAGGATCTGGAAGTAGCCCGCCAGACAAGAGTCTCGCATTGTCGCCTGACCTCACCAAAGGCATCCCTTGGGCGGAGGAGGGAGGGGGAAAATGAGCCCAACGGACAACCCCCAGGCACTCCCTACCAGCAGCGAGACCGCGCAAGACAACCAACAGGTCCAAGGTACAGCCACGCCAGCGGCGGCGGCGGCAGCAGCAGCAGCAGCACCCAAGTCCAAGAACGCGCTCAAGCGCCTCCGCCGCGCGCAGGAATGGGAGGACGGCCGGGAGGACCGCAAGCGACGGCGGCGAGAGAAGCGCGTGGCCAGCAAGGCCCGCCGCCGCGAGCAGCGGGCCGAGCTGCTGGCCGGGGGCGCCGATCCCGCCGTCTTGTTCGCCAAGAGGACGCCCGCGCGGCTTGTGCCCGTCTCGCTCATCCTGGACTGCGACTTCGAGTCGTACATGACGGATCGGGAGCTCGTCTCGCTCTCGAGCCAAGTCACGCGGTGCTACTCCGAGAACCGCAACTTCAAGTACAGCTCGCACCTCTGGGTCAGCGGTTGGCGGGGCAGGCTGAGGGAGCGCTTCGAAACGGCCATGGAGAACCAGCACGCCAACTGGAAGGGGATCGGGTTTGAGGAGGGCGATTTCCTGGCCGCCGCGGCGCGAGCGAGGGAGGCCATGAGGACCCCGGCCGGGGGGGACGTGATTGACGCGCTGCGGAGGAGCGTCGGCGCTGCCGCCGAGCGGGACGGGGACGACGAGGAGCCGTTCCCCTTGCCTGGGCCGGTGCCCGAGCTGGATGAGGCGTACGGGGACGTGGTTTACCTGACGTCCGAGTCGCCCTGTACGCTGGACAGGCTGGAGCCCAATACGAGTTATGTCATAGGCGGGCTGGTGGACAGGAACCGCGAGAAGGGGCTGTGCTACAGACGAGCTGTGGCAAGGGGCATTCGCACGGCCAGGCTGCCGATAGGACAGTACGTGAAGCTGCGGACGCGGCAGGTTCTCGCTACGAATCACGTGGTGGAGATAATGCTGCGGTGGCTGGAGTGTGAGGACTGGGCCGAGGCGTTTATGCACGTTATTCCCAAGAGAAAAGGCTACGAGATGATTGCGGACGTTAGTGAGGCGAAGACGGGTGACGACGACCCGGAGGGAAATGGCCATGAGAACGAGGGTGGGAACGAGGGTGGGAACGAGGATGGAAATGAGGGTGAGAACGAGGGCGAGAACGAGGCTGAAAGTAAAGAATACAGTCCAGACGCAAGGTAGGGCTCACAACGATGAAAAGGACATGGTCCAAAAAGTTAGATATTTACACCAGAGACTGCGCCAGCCCAGCAAGTAAGCGTGATTGATGGTTATTTGTCCCTGCCCCCCACGCACATTCCCTCTACGCGTTCGACTTCTAGAAATCGATGGCATCCTCCCTCTCCCTCTTCACCCGCACGTCCCTCTCATCCTTCATGACCCCGTTGACGAATGACCGGAAATATTCCACGTAGGGTTTTAGGCTCGTCTTTTCCCAGTCCGAGATACCTTTGCCGTTGTCGTCTTGACTCGCGCCGCGCCCCTCTCCTTTCCATGAATCAATCTCGCCCAAAAGTTCCTGGACGGTAGGAACTGCCAAGGGGTCAAATTGCTCAAGTTCCCTGGTGTCGATTGGCACACACACGCGACCCGTGCCAGGGTGCACCACGAATGGGCTCTTGAGCAAATGGTTCAGTTTCTTGCTGACCTCGATGTCGAGTCGGGGGTAGGTGTATTCGAGGACAATGTCTTGCTTTGCTTCGAGGAGCGCCCGCGCATCCAGGTTCTTGCTGGCGCCAGACTTGGCCACGGCGTCAATGTCGGCCCATTTCGACGCCGAGGCTCTTCCAGGGGCGGCATCCCATCTGCGACGGAGGGACTCGTTCAGGTTTCGGTCGGGAAGCAGTTGCAGGAGTCTCTCGTATCGCTCCTCGGTGCCCCAGGGGTCTTGCAGTTCCAGAACGTCTTCCTGGAAGTGGGATTTCAGGATCTCGAGGCTCCGGCTGCGGCATCTGTTAGCATCCAACGAGCAAACTGACTGCATGTGCAAGCTTACGCCAGGTGGGGGTGCAACGGCCTCCGAACGTTGACCTTCTTCCCACTTTGCGCCCCTCCCTTGATGACTTCGAGGTAGCCGGCAATGGCCCTCCTCTTGTGGTCATCCAGACTTCGGACTTTCTTGTCGCACACCCAAGCGTGGGCGCCACGTCGACCCGAGTACACCCACATGATGTGCTTGAAGCCAAAGTCGTCACGCAGGGCGACGTCGACGACCTTGATGGCCATAGTCATGAACGTCCAGCACTTGTTGCAAATGTTGGCCTTGTCGCAGCAGGTTCGGATATCGTCATAGTCGGTCAAGTCGATATCGAAGCAGAGTTCCTTGGCCAGGGGTTTGAAAGCAGACGAGTTGCGGAGCGTCTTGCGGTCCCGGGGGTTTGTCGAGTACACGGGCCCGATTTCGAAACGAGAGGGCATGAGACGGAGGACGTCTTTGCGGAGGCTTCAACGGAGAACCGTGTTAGTGGCGCGACAGGGTGAAGAGCGAGAGGGCAAGGGCTGATGCGGAACAGTGCCGGTGGACGCACAGGTCTGCTGTTGCAAACGACTGATATCGCAGGTATGCGTCATTTTGCAGAGTGAATGCGAACTCTCGGTTTCCAAAATCGTTGGTCGGAGTTGGGCTGTGGTTTAGCCACTGGAAGAGCTGGCGCCAGGGAAAGAGTCGTTGGTAGAAACTTCTCATCACTTCAGGGTCGGATGCTTTCAACGCGCCAACATGGCTGCAGGCAATACTGGTCAGCGTTTCGAGCGGCAAGGAATTGTCTGACGAGGTGCCAATGACGTAAAGATGAAGGCTGCTGAGCAACACGAGCCTCGTTACTTACGTCGGTGACGGTACCCTTGGCGGCGGGCTGCAGTGTTGTTTCTTACTTGGCGCAGGGCCAGGAAACTCTTCGTCTTCCGAAGCTTCGGCATCAAAGATGTCAGTAAACCTGGTGTGCTCGTTGACGGGGGCGACTTGATGCGCATCACGGTCCATGTCAACATCGTCGTCGTCGCCGGCGGTCTCGCGGCCAATGGTGGCAGGAAGACCAGAGTCTTCCATGGTTTCGTGCTTGACGGCGCCTTGAGACGACGTCGGGTGCGCAATTGAATGTGGCATTTCCGGACTTGAAGTCATGTCCCTTTTGCGATGGAAGCACGACCAAGGCAGAATGAGGCGCGTGGGACGCGTCGAGGGGACGAGTGGGGCAGTAGCGCGCGTAAATGGACTTTTGAGATTTGAGATTTCATGACCAGCCGCCAGCCACAACGGCAAGTAGCCATGACCACAGCCTCAGCCACAAGTCTCAGCCGCGGCACACAATTGTGACCGATGTGCAAGGGGGAGAGGCCCTCGACGAGGTCGAGATGCATGCCGTGTCTGTAATACAGTTTCGTATCACAAATCCACGCAGACACCCGTGCGGCGCCGTCGATGGTACAGTTTGCTTCTCCCCGTCCGTGTCTGCCTGCGTCTGCCCGTCGTGTGCTGCCCCAATCTGCAGAAAATAAGGGCCCCATCGCAAAAGGCACGAGGCAGGGCCCAATTCCATCCCGTGCATAGTCTGTACTTGTCCGTACTCGGTGCAGTACTAGAAGTAGTGGTTACGCACTACGTACCTAGGTACTTAAATAGGTAAGTACCTACCTAGGTAGGTAGTGGTAGGAACTACGGAGTACTCAAGTCTGGGACGACTCCGCACTACTCCGTTGCACTCCGCACCGACCTTCAAGGCAGTTGACCCCTGCGTCTCGTCTTTTCTTGAACCCTTGCGCCGCCGGCCCGCCGCAGACGTCACTTGCTCTGCCGTGCACAGCAAACGAAACCAGCCGATATGGACAACTTGGCAACTTTTCTGCACCGTCTGCGTGTTTGCTTGCTTGCTTGCTTGCTTGCTTGCTTGCTTGCTTCCCGCCCCCCGTTCCTTTCTGTTTGCCGTCGCCATACCGCCGCGTCAGGGCAGGCGGGCGTCCTGGTGGGAAGCGGCATCGGCGCTCCATTGATGATGTGCCGTGTACGGGAGTACCGAGCAGTGTTGGAAAGTCGCCCAGACGCCCAGGTACATGTACGTACTTGGAGGTCGTAGGTACTTACCTAGGTACCTACTTACTTGGGAAGTACGTGCTCGAGTCTTCCACCACTCCGCCAACTCGTCGCGAGGCTTGGAGGGGGTCCAACACTCACGACCACACGCTGCAGTAGGTTGGTCCATCGTCAACAGAACAAGCCGCCCCTTCACAGCCAGCAAGTCTGTGCTGCGCTGCGTTGGCCCCCCATCCATCCCCATCCCTTGTTTGCTGTCCTGGATCGCCCAACCCGCAATCGCCGTGGCCCCGAGCTCCCCGCCTGCTCGCCCGGTCCAGACCGTGATGGACCGCAGATGGACCTCAGATGGACCTCAGCCCGGACGCCGGGGTCCCGGCCCTGGACGTTGGAGATTGGCGCCACTCCCTGCTTGAGACCTGCTGGTCTGGCCTGGCCTGGTCTCCTCTGGTCTCCTCTTACATATATATCAACCCCCGATGATGCCCTCCCGTCCCTCCCTCTCACTCCTTTCAGGAACCTATCCCACATCTACCGAGCACCCAAGTACCCAACAACCTGTTCGACCAGACTCCCAACATCATTCAGCGCCATTAAACAGACCACCATGCCCTCGGCCGACACGTAGCTGCCAAGATGCCCCAAGGAAAATGCATGGTAAGGCGGCGTAAACGGCGCCCCATATCCATTGGCCCTCCTTTTCTTTCGTACATGTATAGGAATTATCAAGTTAACCGTTAGTATTCCACAGATCTTGTATACAACCTGCTCCCCATGTAAAAGCCCTCGTTCCCTTGCATAGCATCATCTGAAAATGGCTCTCATGACCAAGAGACTTGGAGGATATCATTGACAAGAAAAAATGGTCCCTTAACCAAATGACTCCCCCTTCCCACTTGCCTCAAGACTTTTTTTCGTTCCCGAAAAAAATGGCTCGCAGGTTAAGCCGTGTCGCATTACGTCTCCTACCAGGAAAGCGCATCTCCACCCCGAGGCCAATATTTCTGGTCATCATGCGACAGATCGAGTTGAGGTATCCTGGCGGAGCAGATCATTTTCGTTTCGTTGCTTCCATGAGCATAAATGCTTTTCTTTCTTGTCTTTGTGGAGAAAGAAAAATGTGCTCCGGTATACCGCAATCGAACCGATTCTCGCCACCCGAAAAAAAAAAAAAGGAGAGAGAATTTAAACTCTCCGTGTCCCCGAATTTCAAACACGTCCTAGCCTTACCCCTCACCCATAGTTGGCTTGTGGGATATCGAGTCTTGGACGCTTTTCGGGTGGGCTATCGTGATCCGAGGTTGGGAAATTCGACCGGCCTATGCTGTATTGGTTTCCCCCGTTCATTATGCCGTTCCATTGGTCAACGTTGCTCTGGCCCATCTGACCTGGGGACCAGCCTGAGCCGCCACCTCCGGGCGGCGTGCTGGACTCAAACTTGAGCGATGGGGGAGCGGCACCTATGTAAGGAACATTGCCCATGATAAATCCAGCAGCTTCTGGCTGCTCCGGGGGGTTCTCAAGAAGATGAGCTAAATGCGTCCTGACTGACTTGAGCATTCCTTCTTTAGTAAAAGGTTTTGCCAGTACCCCGTTCATGCCTTCGCAGCGCGGCGTCGTTAGTCTACGTGTTCACAGCACATGGCCTTCTGATAGCGCCTCATATTTTGAAGGAGTCTTACCATGTTCAAAGTATCCATTAACCTCTTCAGGCCTGATGTTCGAGGTCATCGCGATAATGGGAGTCGTGGGACAATGTTGGCGAATATACAGGGTTGCCGAAACACCATCGAGACGAGGCATGATAATGTCCATGAACATCAAGTCGAAATGATCCCGGCTTACATTGCTAACACGGACGAAGGCGTCGGCGCCATCCAGCTATGACAAGATTAGCGTCAGCCATTCACATGTGCGATATAGCCTGGCATCGTTCGCAACATCACGCAACGGGAGTCGCTCGACTTTTAATACAAGACTTACAGCATGCTCGACTTCGCAACCCATCGACTTCAAAAACTTGATACCGATCTTGGCGCAAGTCGGGTCATCCTCGACGAGGAAAACTTGCGGCTTTTTCGGACCCCACATCGGCGCAGATCGGTCTGTGCTGCTGGGCTCAGTTTTCGCCGGAACGGTAGAGATGGATGAAGGTGCTGAAATGGTCGCCTCGCCGGACATGGTGGTAGTGGTAGTGCTCGGGGTTGCTTCAATCGGAATCGCGAATGGAATTTTGTGAATGTGGTCAGGTTGAAAGGGATCAATACCGACAGTCTGCCCCACCGGGTAGACGGGATACCGACTGAGGTTCGTCATGGGGTCGTGCATGGGAGGCATGGTGACGGGTGTGATTAAAGCGGCAGATTCAGACGGGGTGGCGTATATGCCATGAAGACGCTCGAGTTCTCGGTCGGATACGGTATCGGGCATCACACTAGCCAAAAGTTCTCGCGCCCTGCGCAGTTCCGGCACGCCTTCTTCGACCTCGTTGGAGCCACTCGAGTTTATCGGCTGTCCCACCAAGCCTCGACTCCCCCTATCGCAGAGGGAGAGGTAATTGAGCATCTCGTACTGTGCCTGCTTCTGGGCATTCAACATCTTTTGCAAAGTCATGACCTCGTTCACGAGCAGGCGGTTGGTCTGGGATACTTCGGCAAACAGCTCCTGGAGTTGCTGGACCTGCTGTTGCGTGGCGGTTAACTGTTCTGATACGACACCGACATGTTGGCTTGTGGTAAAGTCCTCGGTGACCTGGGATTTTCTGGTCGCGGGAGTCTTCCGACGAATGTTATCAAGGCCATCCTTGCTGTCGGCGCGAAAGTCCGGGTGCTTGAACTCTAATACCTGGAAGCGCGGATCAAGTCAGTCTTTAAAATCCAACGTCTCCGTGTACAATCCAATCAATGCGCTTCATACATTTCCGCCTGGGTTGGACGATTCGCTATCGCTTGATGGTTTTACTTTGTGAAAATCGTACTTGTTCAATTGCCGAATGAAACTGGACATATTGCTATGCTTGAAGTGCTTAGGGAGGATCGATCGGGTAAATTTCTCGCTCTATGTCGAAATAGCAATACAACCGTCAGTCTCGGAAAAGCGTATTTGGTCACCCGAGTTGAAGACCAATGGATAAGACGTGGGTCGCACCTCGACGACGACGAAGGAATCGCCGTCCTTGCCCCATCGAGCTACATCTTGATGTGACGGGTCCTCCAGCATGCTACGAGAATTGTGATGGGCACGGCGAGTCAGTCATTCATTTGATATGAGCTTAGGGCGAGAAGGTGACGATGGATAATACCGGAAGAGTTTGCGAACCTGTTTAGGGCGCCAAGTTAGCCAATGAGCATGCTCATCTGTAACAAGAGCATTGAGCAGAAAGCGAGTACTCACGAATTCACTGGCGTTGTTGCTACCGCCAGCGGCGGTTGATATCTCGCCTCCCGACATTGTCGGGATTTGAGAAGAAGGTTGCGCCGGACCGAAGCCCAAGGTTGGCCGCCGGTGGCGAGTGTATCTGCACGCGCTCCGCAGCCGAATGCAAAATTGCGCAATGTCTGTCCCCTTTTGTCCTCGCAATGCCAAACCGGAAGAGAAAGGAGAGAGGAGGTGGTGGTGGTGGCGGCGGTGGTGGAGGAGGAAGGAAGGAAGGAAGGAGCGAGAGGCAATACGTAATACTCGGCTTCGGTCGGCGGCGATGATGTCTGCGTGCTGCTCCGTCGTACCACGGTGAGAAGTCGTCGGCGTAGGAGGCCGGGAGCGCGCAAGGTCGGCCGCTGATGGCTTCGGCGGTACAGGGTCGTCGTAGCTTCACATCTAAGTGGTGAATTGGCGATGGTGAGGCGTGCGGTCGAGGGAGCGGGCGGAAGGGTCGTCGACAGATGAAGAAGGTGAGAATGCGGATTTGGACGAGTCGCCCCGAGTCAACTGGTGTCTGGTCGAGTGGGAAGAAAAGGCGCTGGGACATGGGACATTGAGTTGGCCAGTTGACGGATGGATTGGGATCAATGGCACTGGGGCCCCTTGGATACTGGATGTGGGCCGGGGTGCTCCGTAGGACACTGAGAGCTGACGGGAGCAGGGGATGACATCTGGACTCCAGTGAGCGATCCATGTCCCTGCCCGCACTTGACCAGACATGGACTTGGACCAGCTCGACACGTCCCCATTATTATCCAATGTCGCTGCCGCAGTACCTACAGGTAAGTACTTAGGTACTTGAGGACCTAGGAGGTGGGCTTGTACCTGCGAACTTGTATCTAGGTGCCTACTTAAGTAAAGCACGGCACCCGGGTACTTGTAGGCAATAGTGGATGGACGTACGTACCCAGATGCTAGGTACTTAACTACTTGCCTGGGTCAGTCTGACCGGGCACACACGCACGCAGAGGCTCCGAGGCGAAAGGACGCAGGGGCAAGCCCGGAGTACGAATTACCAGTTATGTTATCTCTAAAAAGGTGACATCCATGTCTCGGACTGGACGACTACCGACGTAGGTACCTACCTACTTGAGTACTTAAGTAAGTAGGTACTTACCTGGGTAGGTGCTCAAGGCAACCTCGTCAAGCAGGTAGCTGTCAACGGGTTTTAGAATTAGAGTCAGAATGCCAGGACGAGTTGATTGACGCGACATGGACGAGGCACGCAGGACGAGGGGGCAAAGGCAGAGGCACCGAGAGCCGGCATGGGTACAAGTTTGGGCGGACACGGAGGGATTCGTTCAATGTAGCCCAGTAATCCAGACCCATTGTCGCGGCAGCGTGCAATCCGACTAGGAACCAGCGGAATCGCCGACTCGAGAGTGCGAAAGCGCAGGGTGGGAGAGAGTGCAAGCCAGTGTCTGTCATCATCTCGATGCAGCATGTCTCCGAAAGTCCTCGACTTGGACTCCGTGAACACCCATGTACCTCCAGTGCCGACTTGGTAGGAAGGTAGGTGCTTACATGAGGCAGGTACTCCAGACTCGACTCCCCCTCGCACCGACCACGGCTTAAGTACCTACTTAGTCTCGTGCTCGCTTGAACCAACCGACACTAGCGCCTGACGCTACGCTAACAATGGTCTAACTAGGCGACATCGAATCGAATCCGCCGAATCCAGCCAGACGAGATAGAAAACCAGACTATGCAGTTTTGTTTTGCCTCGATTGATGCTCATGGTACTGCGCAGCGCAGGCGCCGCAACGCCCGAGCCGACAGACGGACGGAGGATTCCAAACATTGCCAAAAGGACATGAAGAATCCACATCACATACCGACTCAGATACCCCGTGCCTGGTGCAGTACTTGTACACATGTCTGGTTTTCCAAGGCCTTGATCCGTCTAACGCGCAAGTAGAATACCGGGGCAGTCAACTCTTGTTCCTCGGGCAGGCAGTCGGTTTACCCTGGACAAGCACGCCGTAGGTGACTTGACGCATGGAATCCATCACGTCAACTTGGCTCGTGTGTCAAATCAATAGACCCGAGACCATGTCACCCCCCCCTAATACGCGCTTGACTTGAATCCAGAACGATACTCCGTACAGTACCATACAATCTACCGGCGACCTGGCAAGTTCCTCGAGACCGACAAAGAGGGGTCAACTGCGGAGTGGGAGCGGAATCCATCATCAATCAGCGCATCACGTGTTGGATGGGATGCATCCATCACCTTGGCAGGCCTCGACACGGCGACATGGCCAAAGATGACACAACACACATGTCCAGATGCCCATCTGTCCCTTCAAATGCTCTTGTCTCGTCGCTTCGTGTCTGGTTGGCCCAGGCCGGCGGAGGTTCTGCTTCTGCTTCTGCTTCTGCTTCTGTGCATGCACCCCTGCAAATAAACGTACACTTTCAGTACGGAGCACTACCGACGAAAGTACGGAGTAGCTTGTACATACATGCGTGTCTTGGTGCCCTGCAGCAAGCACTCAAGACGTCGACGCCAGTACTCAATATCAGTCCAGTACTCCGTACTCAGGTCCGGTGCTCCATCCACCCACTGTCCAGCTGCCGTCCACATGCAGGTGGCAACTGCATGCATCAATTGATGTCGGGTGGGTGTCTGGGGCACATTGACAGCGCTCGAGTCCTTGGGTCTTGGACTCTTGGGGGCCGCCGGGGCGCCGGATCAGCCCCGCCGCCTGCTTGGCTCAGCCTGGCTCGGACTCATCAACACCTCAACCACGTCACTGGAGCGTCTGCGCCCGCACTTGAGCCCTCGAGCTGCAGCTGCACGCCATTGGGAAGACGGTAGGCGGGTTGACGGGTTGACGGTTGACAGTTGACGGGTGACAGGCTGGCGTGCCAGCGGGCACCTGGGTCCTGGACCCATTCAACGTCGACTAGAGAGCCAGTCTCGGACCAATCATGATGGCCTGGTCAGGTGTAGACTTATTTTTTTTTTCATCTGGTCAACTTCCCATCGTTGATGCTGCAAGATCCCATGTGACCCCAGTGGCCCCAACAAATCGCCAAGGCCATGCAGCACTGCAGAGTACTACTGCGACTAGTCAAGTACTATGTGGCAAGCATTTGGCAATGATGATGAAGAATGACGCACCACAAGTCCGTTCATGTGCTTAGCGGAACAGACGGACAACTGTGCATGGCGTCCAGCCAGGAAGCAAAAATCCTTCAGACTCGATTCCGAACCAGCCGGCTCCTCTACGAGACCTTGTAGGTACCTAGATAGGCACCTTGGTATGTACACGCTTTTCGATCCGATGCGTCTCCTGTTGGATCCTAAAGTTGGTGGAGAGACCCAAGTTCAAACATCCATGGGATACCTAGGTAAGTACCTAGGAACTTACTTAGTAGCTGGGTACGTTCCCCAGGTACTTGAGTACTTACTACTAAGTAAGTAAGTACCTAAGGTACTTGCACTAGATGACGCACGCACGCACGTATTCCCGTCTTGTACTCGATACATGCGTACGAGACGTCCGGTAACTGCAACGTCTACCAACCAGGCCAGGGCCAAGTACCAGGTTGTTGTTGCTGTTGACTAGACGGTCCTCTTACTCCCGGGTCATATTCCCTATTTGCTGGGCACGAACCATGCCATGCATGCATGCATGCATGCATGTGCGTGCGTGCGTGCGTGTGTGTGTTGGAAGCGGCGTGCATGGATCCGTAAGTACGTACGGAGTAAGGAGTTACTCGTTGGTCCGAGGTGGCTTTGGCTGTCCTTGCGACGTCTAGCATTTAGTGCCCGTGTCTCGTCCAACAACCCGTCCTAAACATTTTAGTTCGGGGTTTATTTATTTCTCCTCTGCCCTTGTTCCTTTTTCCCGTCCACCCTGGTTGGCCGTTGGGCCATGCAGAGACCGTGTGGCGCATTCCGCCGCGCACAGTGGGGCCGCAGTCCCTCCTCTCAAGCGAGTATACGGAGTACTTTGTGCTTCACCACCACCGAGGTACCTTGAGCAATGTGCCCGTCTGTGAAGCCGATCCGTCAACAACCTGGCCGAGCTGCCGCGACAGAGACACCTGGCTCAATAAGCGAAGAACTATGAGCTGATAACCTCCGCCCTCTGGAGCCAACGAACCATGCGGGCACATTGGGTCCCTATGTCAAGTTTCCCTCCCACCTTTCCGCTCCCGCGGCTGCAAGCTTGGGTACCGGATGCAGGCTGCAG
This sequence comes from Metarhizium album ARSEF 1941, assembly GCF_000804445.1. NCBI lineage: Eukaryota > Fungi > Ascomycota > Sordariomycetes > Hypocreales > Clavicipitaceae > Metarhizium > Metarhizium album. Next base: position 156,033 of record NW_024467575.1, read on the forward strand.
TCCAACGTGCATGGATTAGTGTGTGGGTGCCACCACACTCACCTCACCTCACCTCACCTTTTTACTCTCTCTCTCACCCTAGCTGCTCTCACGCTCGCCTCACGCTCATTCCCACGCCATCTCGCGCCGAGCCAGCTAGACGGATCTAGTCAAGTCGTTCGTTCGTTCCAACGCTTGTTTGTGTTTTACTCTTCAAAGTGCGCCATGGCGGGTCGCCGAGCCTCAGATTGGATCCGATATTCTTCTCACCTACACACTACTACTCCGCTGGAACTCGGATGTGCCCGCGGATCGAGCCACCCGCTGATCTGATCCCAGCTGAAAAAGGACGGGAAACTGGGTGAAAGGGAGGGAGGCAGTACTGGTCGTGCTCCATCACTCCATAACATGCAACATTTAGCAAATTGTTACAGCTCGTGTGATACCAGCAGATGAACTCGAAAGGCCGGCATCGTGAAACAAGAAAGAGGGGAATTAAAAAATAAAATAAAATAAAATAAAATAAACACCTCATCTCAATGACCCGGTCTCGGCGTATCACGACCCACGGGCATGTTTGCATGCTCCTGTCGCCAATTCCACCATGATCACGTTATCACATTTTCATGCCGTCTTATTGGAGAGCCCTGCCAGGATCGTGACGGCCCAGCCGTGTGTGTCTTTGTGTCTTGGGTTTGGGTTGTCTGTCGTCTCGGCGCCTCCGGCTTTCCTGCTGCTTAGGTAGGCATGGGCCGGCCCAGCTGAGTCCGCACGCGGTCAACATCAATCTCATCCATGTCACGATGCCGCTAAGCCCCGTCCCCGAAACGTTCCATGACTATTCTTCTCTTCACTTCTCAGGAACCCATGCTCGCAACATGTCACATTCTGAAAGGCGACAAACACCTACAAGCTGAGCTGACAAACACATGGCCAGGCTTTTCTCGCGTTGGGCCTTGTGCCTGGTCTGGTATTGCTGCTGAAGCCACTGAGGCTTTCGCATTCCCAGCGGTTCGGAACTTACATCAAGCCATGGATGGTTATGAGTTTCAACGTGACGTCGACTGCTGCAGGTGGGAGGGTGGGAGGATGGCGGGAGACGACGTCTCGACACAGAGTCCCCTTGTCAATTGCATATGCTCAATGCTTCAACGTTCCTCTGCTGGTGGTGGTCAATAGTATCGCCCGGTGGGCCAAGAACTGTGCCGAGATGCCAATATCCTTCCTGACCGCCGCATCCTGACGCCTTCCCGCGCAACGCTACAAGCCAAGAGACGGTGTTGGGCGTTTCTCCGACCCGGCTCACTGCGTCGCCTACTTGAGCTTGCACGATGTCGAATGATTCCTGGTACCCGTGAGACGGCTTCTTGGTGGTGACGTGCTCTTTTGTCCCCTCGGCTGCATTATTATACCCCATCCCAAGCTGTGTATGGCGTACACCCAAAACTCACTTAAGCAGCCCTAGCTAATATGTTACTTGGTATTTTTGCTTGCTGCAGACGTTGGATGGCGCTTCACTGTGTCGTGGGAGTGACTGACCCCGTGCAACATTGGATTGGCACTGGCACACTCGATCGGATTCGAGCCTCATCCAACACGCTTCCGGGGCTCCATTGAGGTTGACTGTTTATCCATTCCTAGATCTCGTATGCTGAGCCTCGTCAGTTCTGAGGCCGGGTCGTCTCGTCGAGGCCCGTTCTTTGGTGCCCATTGTCTATTGAAGAAAGGAAAGGTCTGGCATTGTAAAGACGAATTCAGTTCTCCATTAGGAAAGAGCAAGTCTATCATATCATATCAGGCTAGTGCACACAGGCGCTTACCTGGCCCGGCGAAGAGATCATGGACATTGAACAGCAACGAAGTATTATCCTATTATCCTTGGTAGAGGGAGGTTATAGGGTAGGCACATAAAGCCGAGTTGTCGAAGCTCGCATCCAACTTGTAAAGCCACCGAGGTGAACACAAGTTGTTGCGAGCCGCAGCCATCGTCCATGTTCAGAGACAGAGTCGGAGGACTCCAGAGCACTCGAGTGGGGCTGGCGAACGAACATCTGCCACAGCTCACCACCCACCGCTCACTGACTCATCAAGATTTGTGCTGTGACGGTCTCCTGTCCATGATTCAACTTTTCCCAGCTAACCCATTCATGTCTTCGCCATCTTGTCCAGCCGGCCATGTCGCACAAGGGCAAGCACAGCGCGGCCAAGGGCATTGACACCGAGAGCCACGGCGAGGATGTCTTGCAAGCAGTTGTATGTCGGATCGCGGGGCTCATGGTTCGTGATCCAAGTTCGAGGCTAATGTCGTGCCCTCCCTAGATTCTGGCCGACTCGTTTCAAGACAGATTCCGGCCGTTCACGATAGACAAGCCAAGAGTAAGATTTAATCAGGCGCTTGGAGATATTCCCCCTTCTCGCTCTCTTTTTTTTTTGGAAAGCCTGTGCCTTTCCTGGGCTGACTACTCTCCGCGGCAGTGTCTATTACCACTAGGGAACACTCCAATCATCGAGTACACTCTGGAGTTCCTGGCCATGAATGGCGTCCGTGAAGTGTACATATACTGCGGTGCCTTCACAGACCAAGTCGAAGATTACATTGGCCAGTCAAGATGGGCTACCACGTCGAGATGCTGCCCCTTCTCGGTTGTTCAGTTTGTTCGTTTGTCAGATGCGAGGTCCGCCGGGGACATCTTGCGCGATTTGGATAAGCGATCACTCGTCGACGGCGACTTTCTCGTGGTTCACGGAGACTTGGTGTCGAATTTTATGCTGGATGGCGTCCTCGCAGCACATCGGAAACGAAGAGGGAGGAGCGCCGCAAATATCATGACAGTTGTCCTGCGCAGTGGTGGTGACGAGCACCACCGTACAAAGACCAACGGAATCACGCCGATATTTGCAGTTGATGCCAATAATAAAAGATGCTTGCAATACGACGAAATGACCCCCTTACAAAGCGACCACTACTTGGCACTCGATCCAGCCATCCCCGACGAGTTGTCCACCGAGTTCGAAATCCGTTCCGACCTTATCGACGCCCACATTGATATCTGCACCCCTGAAGTATTGGCCCTCTGGTCAGAAAGCTTCGACTATGAGCTTCCCCGGAGAAACTTTCTCCACGGCGTTTTGAAAGATTGGGAGCTGAACGGAAAGATGATTTACGCCGAGATTTTGGAGGATGGATACGCCGCCCGTGCAAGCAACCTCCAGATGTACGATGCCATCAGCCGTGACATTCTGGGACGATGGACCTTCCCGTTTATCCCAGAGCATAATCTTGTACCGAATCAGACGTATCAGCGCCATGCAAACGGACTGGTGATGGAGCACAACGTTTTCCATGCACATGACGCGCGGATATCCAACGCCGTCCTTGCCGGGGACACCACCATCGGACTTGGGTCCCGAATATCCAACTGTTTTATTGGCTCGGGCTGTAAGATTGGTGCCAATGTTGTCCTGGAGGACTCATACGTTTGGGATAACACTATAATTTCGGATGGAACAAGAATATCGCGCTCTATTGTCGGCGACTCGGTGCTTATTGGCAAGGGCTGCACATTGCCTCCTGGTTCTCTAGTCGGCTCGCGGGTTCAGATCGGCGACGACATTACGTTAAACAAGAGCAGTATCTTGTCAGTTTTAACACCCTCCGGAGAGCCTGTTTCCAAGGACACGGAGCTCCTTGGGGCCAGCACAAATGCTGCTGCATTAACCGACCTTGACGACGAGGACGACTTGGACGAGAGGGACGCCTCGCGTCTGCAACGGTCTCTCATCTACTCACTTGCGGATCTCAACCTCTCAACATCGACTATTTCCACACTCGCATTTGACGCGGGCTCCGACTCTGATGCAGACGACAACTTCTTGTTCCCCGGGGCGGCCTCGTCGTCCCGGTCGCGACTCTCGTCGTTTGCCTCGGACGACTCTGCCGGCAAGCTGTCGTTCCACGCTGATGCGGTGCACGGCCTCCTGGACGCCCTCCGCGGTGAGACGAGCGATTTTGACGGCGCCAAGCTCGAGTTCATGGGACTGCGTCTTGCCAACGACGCCTCAGATGGCATGATGCGAGAAGCCATCGCCACGGCCTTTGCCCTTCGCGCCGCCGAGCTTCTGACCCCGGAGCACGGCTCACTAGAACCCACCAAGGCAGCAGAGAAGGCGCTGACCTTGAAGAAGGGCGCGACGGCCTTTATCGGCGAAGTCGGCGTCGGCGGCGAGGAATCAGAACAGGTCGAGTACATTCTCGCCACGCAAAAGGCACTCCAGCGCATCAAGAACCACGACCAGGCCAGGCTGAGCACCCTGCTGGCCGCGATGCTCCAGCAGCTGTATGTTCTAGATATCCTTGAGGAAGACGGGATCCTTGGATGGTGGCAAGACGGGAGGGCAGCCGACGGCGCTGGAATGGCCGCGCTCAAGGCCAACTGCAAGGTCTTGATTGAATGGCTGGAGAATGCCGAGGAAGAAGGCGAAGGCGAAGACGAGGACAGTGAAGACGAGCAGTAGATGTGCACCTCACAGGGACGTGCTGGGGATGCCAAAAATTTTGGGCATGTGGCACTATTTACCTCGAGGACAATGACTCACAACAGGGTCACAAATACGTCCCACGAAGGCGTTTCCTACGACGATTTCGAGTCGTATCAAATTGTTGCCGAACACGTCTTGCAGTGGAGGACGGTTCGTCACCTGATGAGCAACCCCAGGGGCAGAGAGTATGTCCTCGGAGGAATCGTAACGCACACCCAAAGCTATCGTCAAATTAGTGGTGTATTTTTACAAATGTGACTCTCTCCTGTATGTACCCTCCCATGGTGCGATTCTGCTCGATCATCGGGGATTCAGGGCCGGTTGTATCGAGGCGCTCTCCTGGACGCCGAAAACAATGGGACAAACCAGAGTTCAATCCGTCCTTTTTTTTTTCCCCCTTGACGGCCTCGACACGAATCCTGACAGACGTAGTTTTCCTTTGACCCCCTCCCCTTCGCTAGTAGTAGTTTTGCAAGTCGGCGTTGTTCGCAGGCTGCCCTCCACCCACGGGACGTCCGCCACCCCGACCACCTCCACGGCCGCCCCCGCCACGACCTTGATACGATGACGCGCCACGACCAAGGGATGCTTTCGGGGCCGTTGGCGGAGGCCCTTGGGGTTGCTGTTGGCTCGGGGGCGGGTAGGCGTCGTCGTAGCTGACTGGCTGGCCGTAGCCGCCTTGCCGATGCTTGGGCTCGACATCATCCAAAGATCGGTAGTGATGACCGGCACCTCTACCCTTGCCCCCGGCTCTGCCTGCTCCTCTCGCGCCGCCGCGGAAGCCCCTCGAGGAATTAGCCCTGCCGCGACCTCCCCCGCGGCCGCCTGAATGGAAGCCCCTCGATTCATTGCGGCCGCCATATTGTCCGTGCGTGCCGTTGGCGGCCCGGCCCTCGTCGGCTCCGTGTTTTCTCTTGGAAGGCCTGTTCCTGAATAAACTCCCGTACTCGTCCTCTCGGGGATCCTCCTCCTGGACACGCAAAATGACCTTTTCGCCCACTGTGGTGTCAAAGACAAAAGACTGGCCAGCCGCCAACGGCTGCCAGTGCTCGATTCTTCCCGCGTCCACGGGTCGCGTGCCCTTCTTGACGGCCAGCACCACCAACGGCACAGGGTTCTCTGTGTGGTAGACTGCCGTAGGGGGCACAGGTTGCACACACGCCGCCCAGATGCTGTCGTCGTAGCATGCCGTGCCGGTCACCTCCCACAGCATCTTCCCGCCCATGCCGCCGACCTTGTTGAGTATGCCCGCGGGGCAGGACCGTGGGCATATCAGGATATTGTTGGCGTGGATCTTGACGTCGCTGGCAGACTGTCCAGAGGGTAATTTGACAAGCTTTATGAGCCTCTTGCTGTCTTCCGGATTGATCATGTAGCTGGTGAAGAAGACGGTCTTCTTGATGTGCAGCCTGTTTGACCGCAGGTGCATTGGCTGGCGGCGAACGGAGTCGTTGTGCATGTCGATCATGTGCTGCACTTCGGCAACTTCCATGACGGGATCCAGGGTGGTTGACGTGTCGGCCACCTGGATCACTTCGGCGTTGATGGGGCCACGGGTCGGAGAGACGGTCTGTCGACGGTTGTACTCGCTGAAGAACTCGCGGAACCCGTTCGTGTGGTTTGGCCGATCCTCGTACACTCTGATGTCGGCAGCTGCCTTGTAGGTCTCCATGAGTGCGTTGAGGAACAGCTGCTTGAAGTGCATGGTGTTTTGGAATCGCTGGTTCGCCGGGCTGACTTGCGGCTTGAGGCAAACAAGGTCGAAGTCGAGACGCTTGGCGGCGACCATCCTCTTGACCAGTTCGCTGAAGCCCTTCTCGGAGCGACCAGTCAGCAACACGCAAAGAGCGTCGGGCTGCTTCATTGTGAGCCGGACCAGCTGGACGACTTTTTCATTCCACCATCCGTCCCAGGCTCGAGGCTCTTCCTTGTCCAGACCCTCGCCTGTTGCGGCGAGAATGCGGCTGTCGTGCCACCATCCGCCGTTGGCGAAGGCCTCCTGGGTAGCGAGGAGTCCTATTGTCGGGCCAGCCCAAAGGGCCGGGTTGGGCAGCGGCGTTTTGAATACTGAAGACCGGTGGTGAGCACGACGAGCTTTGGGGCAGACAGCGAGCGAGCGCGGGCCGCGCCGGGAGGCCTACGTACAGGTGTTATCAAAGTCGTAGACGTGGAGGGCTCTGATCTTGTCGGCAGCTGATTCTTGGTCAGTCGAACCGTGCTGTCGCGACGGCACTGGAGAGCTTACGAGGCAGGGTTCTGTTGAGACAGGACCAGCGACCCATGGCGGTGATGGTGTAGGGGGAAGTGTTGGGAGCGCCATGGTACAAGCTGTACGCCGAGGCCATGGCGCCGGAGGGAGGACGGGAGGGAGGACGGGCGCGAGGCGGTTGGGTCGCGATGATGCCGGTGCCGACGAGACGAGCGGATGATGTCGATGCGGCAAGAGCTGACGGCCCGCCAGACGGAGGGGGACAGCTGGAAAGGGAGGAACGCCGGCTGTTGGCGGCGCGTCGGGGACGCCGGGGGGGCACCACGGGGCCTGCGGCCGCTGGGAGGCGCGCCTTCAGGCCTGCAAGACGCCGCGGAGACGCCAGCCACGGTTGAGACGGCGGCACTGGAGGGGCCTGGGTGACCCGAGGGGCCGCGTCCAGGTGCTGGAGGTGCTTGCGCGGGGGCCGGAGCCACGCTCGACTCGATCGCTGCACCGCACAGCGCAATCCAGGTCGACGGGCCAGGCTGAGCTCGACCATTTCATTCAGTGCAATGCTTGGTCTTTGTCCGCGAGCCAGGGCGACGGAGCGGGCGAGGGCACGGCGCAGGACGCTGGACGCTGGACGCAGGACGCAGGACCTCGCCTCACCAGAGGCCCGGCCGTTGGAAAAGGAAGGAACAGAAATCCAGCAGCTCGACGGTCGGGCTTGGCGCTTCGTCACGCACACGCACACAAACGCACACACGCACCGTCTTGGCTCTCGACAAATTAGAGTCTGGCTCCCCCTCACCAATCAACTTGACCCGAGTCGACGAGCCGCTGCTGCAACCCTACGCTCTCTCTGCGCTCTGCATCTTCGGCTTCAGCTTCAGCTTCGGGGCCCGAGTGTGCCGAGATGATTCTACGCCAGCTCCGCGAGCTAAGCACCAAGCCATCCAATGTGCCAATGCCAATGCGGCATCGACGCTCCATCTTCAAGTTACATGGTTCTCACCGACCTCTCGAGTCTCCGCCTCCGACGCACGCTAGAGCGACCTTGTCCGCCGGTTGACTCAGTTGGCCGCTTATAAGACTGCCACCTGAGCGCCGCAGTGTCCATCCGCAGACGGACCGCATTGCAATGGCCTAGTAGTTCAATTCTGATCGCTCTCTCGCCATGCCCGATCCGCTGTGCACCCTGGCAGCCGTCCGCTTGGACGACGTCCCGGAGATTGGCCAGCTCACGGCGGATGCCTTTGCTGGTGATCGCCAGACGCAAATGAAAAGTCTCGGAAGGGAGGCTTACGACATGAACAGCATCACCAGGGAGAGCCTGCCCAGCATGCTGCACAACCCGCGCTGCATCGCCATCAAAGTCGTCGACGAGGATACTGGGGACATTATGGGCGTCTGCAACTGGGGGTTTCGCGGGTTCAAGCCAGAAGAGATGCCAAAGATGGAGGGCAAACCACCGCCGCCTGCGGAGAAGAAGCCTCGAGAAGCAGGGGCCGACTCGGAGGACGAGAAGCAGCAGCAGCAGCAGCACGCCACTGACGGAAATGGAAAGCAAGGCCCTGACCAGGAAAAGGAGGAAACAGACCCCATAGCAAGACTGCAAGCTCGGACAGGAGCCGATCTGGAGGCATGGATGGAAGAGGTCATGCCCCAAGGAACAAGATGCCTCTTCATCATCGGCCTGTCGGTGTCCCCCAAGTACCAGGGCCGCGGCGTCGGCTCCGCGCTGCTCCGCTGGGGCACTGACATCTGCAATCGCCACGGCGCCTTTGCGTGGGTTCACTCTTCCGAGCCTGCTTGGCCCCTGTATGAGAAGTGCGGGTTCCAAACCATACGCTCTCTTGACATTGACTTGGACGAGTACGCGCCCGCTCCTCCGCCAAACGAGGGACCTGATGCGAAATGGGGGCATTACGTCTTTCGATACATGAAGTACTTTGGAAGCAAATAGGGGAGCTTGAGCCTCGGTTTCGTTTAGCACAAGACGGCTAACTGTGGTCCTACAACAAGCATGATGGCAGTTGGAATGTGTTTTCTTTTTGGACTCCCCCACTATGCCGTCGAGGAGCCGTTTCCGTCTGCACCTGGATCACAGTGGCTGCCGCAGCTCTTGGAAGCCCACGAGATTCTTCTCATCAGTCTTTATTGATAGACCCCTGAAAAAGACGTTGCCTTTCTCCTTTTTAGTCGGCTCATCTCATCCATGTCACGGATTCACTGGCGCCAAATTGAATTTTACTCCAGATCCTCCCGCCCCATCCTGAGTGGCTGTCAACCCCCTTATTAAGTTGTAAGTTGTGCACAGACAAAGCCAGATAGATGCCCTCATTTCCGTCGAGGGCCAGACCGCATCCTGCTATAAGTGGTATTGCTCCTCTTCCGCCTCATCCCACCGCGAAAAAGCCCCGTTGGCTCAGTGGTAAAGCGTGTCACTAGTAATGATAAGATCACTGGTTCGATTCCAGTATGGGGCACGTGGTCTCAAGTCTCTTTTTTTTCTGCCTCCCGTTTGCTAGGTTGACTGAGACTGAGACTAAGTCCTGCCCTTGCTGTGGGGATGAATATGCGTTGAGGAGTCATTCTGGGCGGCTCATGTGCCGTACGTTGCCTGTTTGTTCTTTTTTCTAATTAGAAAAATGGATTTAAATCCCCCGTCCTATCGGGAGTTGATATCTAAACCATGTACCGCCCAAACAGATAGTTTCTAAAATGGGCCAGGAAAGAAGGAATCGGCCCTTTGTCGCACGTGCGTGTTCGACGGAACGGCACAATAATTGCAATTTACCGAGAAGAGTAATTTAAGCTTGTATCAAGTGCCATTTCAACTATGCATCCTGCCATATGCACATGTCGTACCTTGTCAAAACAGCAAGAAGAGACAGGCTGCCGTCCGTGTAGTATGTGGCATACTTCGACCTGCCGTGCACCACTTCAATGAAGTTCTTGGCGAATATCTCCTCCATGCGTTCTGCGGGATGTAACTCGTCGTACCTGCGGAAAGAATTTTGTGAGCATCTGTGCAGCGTGATTTCTGTTTTTGACTAAGAGGTCGGCGGCGATGATGGCGCATCATTGGCCGCGGGAGATGCAACTTACCACATGAAACTCGACCTGGGGTTCTTGGAATCAACACAGCCGTCGAGGCAGGTCCGGTAGGGAGAGACCACATCGGCCGGGGCGTCAAGATACTCTCCAGGGTCGTTGATGACGTCCATCATGAGTGAGTGCACATCGAATATGCTGATGCTTGCTCCCGGCCAGCGTTTCTTGACTACTAGGTTGAAGGGGGCGCCGTAGTGGTACATGGCGTTCACGCTGGTCGTGTACTCGCGAATCTTGTTCTCGTATTCTGTGACGTTGTACTTGGTCTTGTCCCTCCAGTATTGGTGATTTCCGAGGCCGCCCGACCCAGGCGTGGCGTACATTGGTGAACGCTCGAGGGGTGCCTGGTTGAGCAGGACGAATTGTCGCCCCCCGGCCTTGTAGATGTGGTCAAACACACTCCAGATGCAGTCCACGTAGGTGCTGATTGTTGTGCCTGGCTTCTGCTTGTCTCCCAGGATCCCGTCAATGCCCAAGTCATTGGTGCCGATCCAAAGCGCGTATACGGTGTTGTGCGCCTCCCTATCCGGATAGAGACCGGGATAGTGAATGTCTTTCTCGAAAGTAGGGATTTCGTACTCCAACACAGAGGGAAAGGGGCCGTTGATTGCAGCCAGGTTGCGTGAGTCGACGTTGTTGGTGCACTGAGCACCCGCAACGGCGTAGTCGTAGTAGTTTGCCCCCGTGGTGTTGGCGACGAGCCGTCCCCATGCATATCCACCGCTCCACGTGTTGTTGTTTGGAGGGAGCATTTTCCCAATCGGCGGTGCCTCATGATGCTGCGTGAAGTAGTTGAGGCGACCCTCGTCGGTGTAGCTGTCGCCAAAAGTCACGAGGTTCTTCATGCGCTCGCATCTGCGCATCGACGTTGGACCAGATACGACTCCGAGGGCCATGGCCAACAACGTGAGGAACGTGGCCGACATCATGTCCGAGAGTGCAAGACGGTCGCCTCCACCAGGCAGAGCGAGGTACACTCTTTCTCTGAGGGGGTGAATGCTTCCACGAGCGAGACAGCTTCACCAACATTGAGACACCTGGAGGCTGCGGTGATGTACTTATAAAATGTTGTGCGGGAGCCGCCAAGGCCCTCCACACCTGCTTCAATTCCTCCATTCAATATTCCGACTCCTGAATAGTCGGCTCGCATTGCTGCGGAAATGACGAGGTACGTCTAGTTGGCATGCGATGTGACGCACCGGCCAGGTGTCTACGGGCATAGGGGAGATGAGATGGAGGGAGACCGGTAGTCAGTTGGTTAGATCGGGGACTCGGACTTCTGTCGTGGAGATTTCGTGCTGTTAGTGTGGCTGTAGCGGTTGGTTGAACGGCGACTTGTGCCTACACTAGTGCAGTTCTGCTTGCGGCTTTGCAGTGAGGGGATCAAAGACACGATCTGCAGTACGACACCAGACGGAAAAAGACAAGTCTTGGTTCGCAGGAAGGCCGTGGCCTCGTGCGGGATGGACATGGCATGGTCGCGACAATGGAGGTGATGATGGACTCGGCTCACAACGCGGTCCTGTCCCATGTTCAGAGATCGGTGACAAACGGAACTGCCGCATTTTGTTTCTGTTGTTCCTCGTCAGTTTGTCCTCGCATCCCAATGAGCTTGAGGTCAAAAGTTGAAATATTCACTCACTGAAGGTGACCAAGAACCCTGCTCGATCCTGTCCGACCCCGTTACTATCCGCGCGCTTTCAGTCGGAGCTCTACAAGGATGACAAATAAGTAAAATTTAAAAGCAACAAGAGGAAGAAGTCGAAGCAGGTGAAGTCATGGCCTTGCACAGGACGGCTGTGAGGGTTATGAGTGTGAGCATGAATTATGGCCGGGATAGAGTTCAGGGACCGTCGAATAAAATTGCATTCCTATGAGACAAGGAACAAACCGGGGAGGCAGGGTCAGCCAATTGACTCATTTCATTGCGCTCGTCAATGCTGCCCTGATGAACCTTTGGAGTGGTCAAGAAAGGCTCGCACAGAGATGATCCATTCCTCGAGCTTGTACCGAAACAGCGCGGTATTGATTGGACAAACAACCTTCTGGCGACTCTCGCCAGGTCAAGCACTTGTTGCTGCCGCTGCAATCACTTCCTGATTGCTGAGGTAACGCCGAGGTGCTTTATGCACGGAGCACGGAGTACGCAGTGTCGATACCGACGCTGGATGCTGAGCTGGCAAGGCTCAACAGAACCTCTCCTTTCTGATACAACTGACGCGACGGTGTCATGGGGTGTACGCCAAGCTATGGCTGTGAGAAGGCGGAACATTCGAATATCGACGACATTGAACGTCAGCTCATGGTTTGCTCCCACGGCGTTTGTGAGGTCTAGAATTCGCCACAAGGCACGACAGCGGTAAGCGCATCTGTAACATGTGTGATGAACATGAGGCACCGGTGATCTTGGAGTGCTTTTTGAAGACGGGTAAAATGTCGACTGCATGAAACGTTGAATTCTGTGAGCCATATTTGAGCTGTACTTCGGGCTCGGTACGAGTTATGTGGCAGCAGTCGCCACTGATGGGCGAACCTTGAGCGTTTTTCGAGTGTTGGAAGCCATGTCATGGTCAACGACGCCGACGCATTTCAAATCGACACAGCTCCATCAACAAGGAGGCAGAACAGAGGGCGGTACCAACGGACGTATGTTGACGCCTTCGGACAGCTACTGAATGGTCCCCGTCTCCACCACCACAAGCCCAAGTAACTCAAAGTTACGTGCCCTTACCACCGCTTCAACATCGGTTGAGGAGGGTCTTGGCTCACGGCTTGAGGCTATTGTTTCAACCGGCATCTACTGTCGACAGGCTGACCGGTTAATTCACACCAGCGGTTAACCACTGCCCCGCATGGTCCCTGGATGTTGGACTCCCGAGACCAGACTTGTATAAAAAGCCCAGCAGCTCCCATCGTCCTGGACTGTCACATCCTCTCCAAACGTTACGCACACCAAATTCTTTCGAGTACATCCACGTTCCATTTACTTTCATTTCAGAGACAATGGGTTGGTTTGATGGTAAGTGTTGTCAATGCTCCCGCGATATCGAGGGCATCCCGTCGTCGAAACGAGCTAACGATGTCCAAGGCGACTCGGACCAGGCTCAGGCCTACGACCAGGTCAAGAACCGTCCCCACGAAGCTCAGTGGTCTCACGAGCTCATCGGCGGTGCTGCCGCCTATGAGGCCGCCAAGGCGTACGAGGATCACGTTGCCCGCAACGGTATGTCCATAATGGTCGGCGTGCATTTGACCCTCGCCCCGGTTGGGCAATGCTAATCATGCTCGAGCTTGACAGGCCAGCCTGATAGTCACGCCAGGGCCAAGGAAATCCTTGCCGGGGCCATTGGCTTCTTTGTTGACCGCGAAGTTGAGACCAAGGGCTTGGACTACATTGATCGTGAGAAGGCTAAGCGCCATGCCCAGCAGCAGGCCGAGCAGGGACTCAGCACCGAGGGCCGATGGTAATCGTCGTTGCGTTCAGGAGAGCTATGAGAGATGGGGCAACCCGACTAGATCAGTTTTGGTGTAGAGCTGCTTTGACGGAAATTCAAATGAACGTACATGACATGTACTTGACCTCGTTCATGTGAGGCCACCGTCTCGGGACGAATCAATCACCACGGCTCTTGGCCACCCCGGTGCAACCCATGTTGGTCTTCAACTCGTACGGGAAATATACGGATGACCATGCTCGCCGAGGAATCATCTCGAAACGGCGCACGTGTTCCCTGTACCAGCAGAGCCATGGGCATCTCGAAGAAAACGACACTCTCGGCCCAGCGAACCGGCCGGTGTTGGAAAGCACGGAGTGCTAAAAGACTCGATGTGCGGTCTGGTTGGCTCGTCGGCAAGGCGATGCCGAGGGGTGCCATGTTCGGTGGTCAGTGGAATGGACTGGCGGGTCTGCGGGCGGTCTCCGGGCGTTCTGGTAGGCGGGTGCGGCGTATCTGGGCGGTGAGCGAGACGGACCCCTGTTGGCGCTGCCGGATTTCCGGCAAGAGTGGGCGGCAGGGCAGGAGCAACCACGGCCGATGCAGACATGAGCACTGTTACTCCGTACTTACCGGAGCCAACTGGAAACGTTGCACGTGACCACTCGTGAGTCATGCTCAATCGCGAATTGAGATGGAAACGAGGGCAAGCGTTAGCTTTGTTTGTCAGATTCCACCCAAGTTTCTGGATCAGAAAATCGCAAACCAGATTGCCAAAGACCTCGAGCGAGTCTGGGAGCTCCACCCAGCCATGTCGGCGAACCGTTCCAACATGGCGCCGTCGTCTCGGGGCTGATGTTGCGCCCTCGCCCAAGAACGATTCTACTCCGGCATTTGCGTTGACGAATGAGACAAAATCGAGCGTCTGATGTTTGGGACTTTTGGCGGTGTGTCGGGAGATGCCGTCGCGCACCTTGAAGTGCCGTAGGCTGTGGACATGTGTACGCGTAGGCCGATGCTGTTTTGGACGAGGCTATTGATGCATCATCGTCGCTGAGAGAAGAAGCTGACTGCTCTGTGTCGCATAGAATTCGGCTGCTGCACTATCCCATGAGAACCACCAGCCTTGAACAGCTCGTCATGACATGCCCTACTACCACAAGCAGGATGATGCGAGGATGTGACTCGGCCCAGCACACCAAGTGGAGTTTTAAACGGTCATTTTTTTTTCTCTTGTAACCAAAGGACTACTTTCATGCCCGTACAGTACGTTGAGCACACCTGGGTCGGGTGGCCAATGTCCCGGCGTTGTGTTGTCTTTCGAAGAGGCATCCCGTCGTCGTTTTGTGAACAAGGAACAGGATAGGCGCCGGTCCATCGGCAAATAGCTCCTCACCAAACTTACACAGAAGACTTTACAAAAGAAATCCACTCGCCTCTTTACACCGTCTTTCCTGGCTCCGGGGACGGCTCCAGCCGCTCCAGCCTGGGCTGTCTATCCTGCAAACAATCAGATAGCAGGTGGTTATTCACGGTCGATCCAATGAACACCCGGCGTGGTTTGGGAAACTAGGCTTCACCCACTTTGCTGGTAGATGCGTGCAAGACCATGTGTCCTTTTGTTCCCAGTCATTGTCACACTACGAAGTCAGTCACCGGCCACCAGGAGAGGCAGTTTCGTCAAAAGTCCCATGATACCATCCGCCGTTAAAGGAGACAAAGGTTACATTCTCCGCAGCCGACTCTGGGACCGCATGTAGCTCATGAGCAATGTGCCCACGCAAGCGCCCCGAGCCCCAGCCAGCCAGCCAAATGATGAGGTCAAACCCGACGCGAGTCCCGGGTCAATGCCTCGCCCGATTTTGCCAAGATGTCAACGACAGGACATGTATCTCGAATTGTACTGGGACAATGGAGATGGGTCAACTTGATGTTTACTACGTCCTGCTCCGTGTTCGGCTTTGGGCTTCACTGCTGGCCATGGATCAAGTCGTATGACGCCTCTCACGATGGACGTTGTTGCCGACGAACAGTAGGGCATCGAATCGCCAGTTGAAAAAATGGCCCAAGTACGAATTCCGGCTCTCGAGATGGATTCCGTTCATGCTCGGCAATACCGTCTTGTCGATTCTTGCCCTGAATTTTAGCCCCAAAACATCGCTGGTCGGGTCATGTGTGCGCCGCACACGGCCCGGTGGCACGATCGGTGGCAGTACGATACGTAGTTGTATAGTTGTTATATCCGCACTTGACCATACTTGTACGAATTCAAAGAGTCCATGTGTAGTTTCACAGCCCATCGCGGCGGTGCAGGGCAGGGAAGCAGAGTATCAGACGCTTCTAAACCCGTCGTCGACCGCCACCCCCAAGCAAGCGGGGAGATGTAAGCAATGGTCTCACGTAAAACAGAGGGTTTCTCTCCGTTCTATCGAGTCATGCATGGTCGACGACTGATTTGAGTGACGAGACGTGTCTTGGCCGTCTTGGCCGCTCGCGTCTCGGGCTCCAACGTCTCGCTTCCCCGTCGCCGTTGACGGGCAGTTGTCTCACGCAGACTCGGGGACTGGAGAATGGACCATGTTTCTTGACCGGACGCAAACACCAAACGCAGCACCGTGGGTTCTCGTGGCCCGTGAGCCATGTCCACCCAGGCAAGTTCCTTGACGTGGCTTCGTTACTATTCCAGACCATGGCTCGGCGAGCCACTCGCAGAGGCAGAGGGCCCTTTTGAAAATAAATATAGAACACATCTTGTGCGGGGCGGCAACACCGTCGGCTTTATCCCGCATCTTGGCCGTCCTTGGCCTCTGCGGGCCGAGCGAATCTACTATTGTCTTGGCAAGTTGCCCGTCGCGGCCCGCGCCCATGTCTTGGGACGAGGCAATGCTCGGTTCGCCAGTGAGCAGTGGCACGTCTGTCACTGCTGCACGTTAGCCTCGAATTTTCATGTCAGGGAGGACGGGGACGGCCTAGGGCGAGTCTCTTCTGCGTCATGGTGCATCAGCCGGTGCAGGTGCAGTCTTTCAATCAATCTCGGGACGGTGGTTGTCGTCGATGTGGATGTGTGCGTGTGTGTGTTGCAGCAGCGCCACCCGATGTTGTGTCAATCGATCGCCGAGGGAATTCAAGCCCAGGAGTCCAGGACCCCCGGTCACGGGGTTGGGGTTTCTCTTTTCCTTTCTTCTCCCCAGCTCCCCTCTCGAAAGTGGCCAATACCATGATGCTTGCTGTCTGTACGTGGACCACAACCAACTCACTCGCTCGTGGACCTCAAGGGCTGCTGCGCCGCTTCGCCAAGATGCTTCTCCCGTGAGATCGTCATTCAACACCTCGTGACGAGTAGCTACGCATGTGTTGTCTGCTGGCCACGCAGCAGAGACGGGGGGGCACTCCGCAACTCACCTAGGTTGGCGGCAGTTGGGCTGCTGATGGGAATCGCCAAGTTTCGGCCTCCCTCCCTCCTCTTCAAAGAACGCCGCTGAACCAGACCGCTCGAGCTGTTGAGCCCGAAAAAACCCCCGCGCCTTGTCCATCGTCTCGCGCAAGTGGCGCCCTCGATGGGGGGGAGGGAGGTTGGCATGTGGCGTGCCGGGACGGCCGCGGCCGCGTCTAGCTCACGGCGCCAACCGAGCCTCGACGATGTTCTTGCTCTGGGAACTCTATCCAGAGTCTAGACTCGACCTAGCAGAGGCCCCGAGACGACGCGCTCCGTTTCTCCGACTCTGAGCCTCCCCGTCCTTGGTCGCCACTGGGCACAGTCTCTCCGTCCCTCTCAGCCCGGGAACGCATCACAGCCCTCATCTTCGCCTTGCCAGCATGAAGCCCGACGCCCTTCTTCTTCTCGCCGTCGCCGCCACGGCCCTGGCCGCGCCCGCCTCACCCAGGCGCCTGGACATCAATGGCGTCACCGATCGGCTCCTCTTCGTGGCGACTCTCCCGCAGTTCGACAGTCGTCGCGACGCAGAGGACCCCCCTTGCCTGGATTGGTCGTCAGACGGCTGCACCAGCTCGCCAGACAACCCCTTTGGCTTCCCTTTCCTGCCCGCCTGCCACCGCCACGACTTTGGCTATCGAAACTACCGCAATCAGAAGCGCTTCACGGGGGCCGCCAAAGACAAGATCGACTCCAACTTCAAGTCCGAGTATGCCGTGTGGTCCTTTTTGCAAACCCCGCGAGGTCGAGACCGGACCGTGTACTGACGCGAGATGGACAAACAGTCTGTATTATCAGTGCAAGAGCACTTCGGCCACGCGTGTTTGCAATGCACTCGCCGATGTCTACTACCAGGCCGTGAGGCTATTTGGCGGCATGGATGCCACCAAGCGTGGCCAAAGTGCCTATGACGCGGCCGTGGCCGAGTACAACGCAGCCGTCAGGGACGCCCAGGCGCAGGGCCTGCTTCCCGTGTTGCACTGATCAAGACACGGAGAGAATCACGAGACGCCTCAGGGGCGGGCTTACGCGGGTCGGGGGCGTGTCCTGTCGGCGCTGTGTATACGTGGCCGGCATTGGCTGCGGCGAGCGATGAGGCGTCCATGACTTATCCGCAGCTATCACGCATTCACAACAAGGGACTCTGGACGCATTCAGGACTGTTATTCAAGGATGTTCGCAGCACAGGCTCCGGCCTTATCCACCAGGATGTTGCGAGAGTTGGTCTCACAGCCCGTCACCCAGTTTGGTTTCGATGTGATGCATGTCATGAAATCGACAATATCGCGCAGTCCCTGCTCTTCCATCCTTGACGTCAAGCCTCCTCCTGCCTCCTCGTTCGAACGCTTCGTTTCGTCGCCTACGTCTTCAGCCGGTGTAGACCCAGGGAATGGGAAAAGTGCCTTTGCCCAAGGGCTGCTCGTCCTGTGTCACGTTTCTCAGCTGCGGTAGTGTAAAGGGCGTGGTGTCGCTCAGGCTGTGTACGCGACCCAGGAGCTTCTCCAACTGCCTGAAGGCAGCGGTAGATGCATACTGCGGTCCCTCGTGGCCAGAAAGGCCGGTGACGACCACTGTGAAGCCACGCTCATGGTGAGAGGTTCCCACAACGCCGGATTTGTCTGGGAGACTGGTGCCGTAGCTGCCTTTGCCCTTGCTGTATCGCGGAACGTAGAAGGGGTCGGTGGGACGAGACTGGAATCCCATCTTGCCGCCCCAGGTCATGTTCTGGACGGCAAGCAGGACTCCGTTTGCCGGGAGAATGTAGTCGACGCCGCCCTGGACGTACATGACATTTCTGGTCTTGTCAATGACGTTGGGGAGCTCGTATTTGGACGGGGGGAGGGATTCGTCGTCCTTGACAAAGGCCGTGTTGACGCACACGCTCCACTGCACCGAGAGAGGTGCGTGGATGGCCTTTTTGACGTCGACACGGTTGAAGTAGGGGTCGTTACCGAGGGGGTCGAATAGATCCGGGCAGTGGTCCAGAATGTTGTAAATGTTGAAGCAGGGGTTGTCCTTCCTGACGCGCTTGTAGATGTCTGACCACAAGCTGCCGCAGCCGTCTCTGTAGGTGACGGTGCCGTTGGCGAGCCTCTGCTGCCAAGGAAGAAACGAGGGCTGCCTCCCAGCAGGGGGATAGACGTAGTACTTCTCGACATAGTCTCTGTAGCCGCAGTGCTCCGATGTGTTGTGCACCTGGGCCCGGAAGCGGTCGTCAAGGGGCATCAGGTTGTAGTTTTGCTCGACGAACGTCTCGGCAATGGCTTCGGACTGGACGTCTCCGTCGAAGCTGATGCCGTCAACCACCATCATGCCTTGGAGATTGTAGTACTGGGTGTCGTTGGCGTTGACAAAGTGGCTGGCAATGTAGGAGCCGTAATATCCGCCGTACGACTCACCAACCACGTACACCTTGTAGCCTTGCATGCCAAAGGCCGTGATGAAGTTCTTCCAGAACCCGAGGAACTGATCGGCCAGCTGGTCCTCGTTGCGGATCGTCGTGTTTCCAGTGGAAAACCCGACAGTCACGGGCTGCTCAACCCAGACGATGTTCGTGAGGTGATGCCAACTCCAGGGATTCCGGACTGGCTTCAAGGTGCCAGGGTGCCAGACGAAGGGGCCGTTTTCCTGGAGCAGACCTAGGAGGGACGAACATCCGGGCTGGGCGTGTCTCGGTCAGACTCGTCTTCCTTTCTTTCTTCTCCTTTTTCTTCTTTTTTTTTTCCTTCTCGGAGGGAGAGAGAGAGACAGGGAGAGGGAAGGACTTACGCCTCCATTGAGCCAGAGTGTTATCTCCTTTTTCTTCTTGTGCTCATCGTTGTCGGTGGGAAAGAACCAGAAGAAGAGGCTGTCTCTCTCGTCCTTGGAGTCGCTGATGGGCAAACGCCCGGCGTACGACTCGCCAATGTCAAAATTGACCTCTGGAATGCCCGTGCCGTTGACTGCGAATTCTGAACCACGCAATATCAGCATCAATTGGTCACGGCTGTGTGACGTGCCGCATGTCCCCGTGGCAGAGGGACGCGGTGGGGAGGCTAGGCAGACTCACTCTCCGTGTCGTTGTAGAGGAAGCGATGGAGACCCGAATCATGGTTTGTCCGGGTATATACTGACGGAGGAGGAGGAGTCTGAGCCTCACGATAGTCGGCGGCAACGTCGTTACCGTGCAGGTGCTGCAGGAGCCGGAGGTGGCTGTCGGTGATGCGGGCTCTTGCGGCCGCCGTGGAGAGTCCCAGCAGGGACAGCATCCATTGATTTCTTCTCATCGTGTGCAACAAATGGAGACCGACACTGGACGCCAATGGAGACTGAGGAACGGCTGGGCCATGTCGTCTAGTTACTAGTTACTCCCCTCCCAGCCATGGCATTTATATACAGCCAGGACGGGCTGGAGTTTAGTAAAAAGCTCCGTTTTGGTGTCACCCATGCCGCCACGTCTAGTATTCCGTGGGACGGCGTACGGGTATCTGCAGGATTAGCGTCACTCGAGCCGGCAGGTATCCTGCGAGAGGAGAGGACAAGCCGTGCTGTGCTTGTACTGCTTGTCCTGCTTGTCTTACCTGTCTTGCTTGTCTTGCTTGTCTTACTCGTGTCTCACCTGTCTTGGCCGCCGGTGCTCGCTCTAGCCCCGGCGGCCGGGAACCGCTTCGAGTTATGACAGCCCTCTCGATTCTCCACAAGCAAGTCCATGTAATCTGATCGACTTGGGGCAGGGCAGGGCAGGGCTCGCCGGGCCCGAGGCCGGATTGCCTCGTTGCGACTTTCAACAGCAAGCATGGGCAGTCAATAAGTCGTCAAAGCGGTCCAGCCGTGGAAGGGAAGCCAGGCCGAGCTGCATCCGAAGTGGACCTCGACTTTAGCCACTTGCCCGATGGAGTATATCCCAGGCGAGATATAGAGTAAGGCTCAAAAAGTTCCCGCTGTATTTGGATGCAGAGCGGTAGGAGACAGCCTACCGGATGATGCAATACGTCAAGCGGATGGCAATGACGCGCGCAGAAACGCCCCGACCACGGGCTCGTTGGGAGTCGTGATTTGCGCGCGCGCAAAAGCAAGCAAGCAAGTAACTGACACGGCGTGGCCTGTCGAATAAAGCGCAATCGGCAACGAGCTTGGTTACAGCAACTTCTGCTGCCATGACGAGTCGCACATCACGAATCGCCGCCCACCGGCAAGATGCCCAGCCCGCACCGCATTTAGTCTTGTCGACGACAACTTGAGCTTGATGAGTCATTGATCTGATCTGGATAATATCGAAATGGCTGGGAGCAAGTTCCCGTCGAGCCCGCCGCGCCATGCGGGTTCTCCAGGTTGTGGAATTGATTTATTGCATGGCCCGTCCGGACGGGACGACCTCCAACGGCAAATAGACCCTTTATAACGCCTTCAAAGGTCCCGTGGCCTCATTTATGGGGGAAGATTCGTGGCCCGCGGCTTTTGTCCAGTCGAGAAAATGACCTTGCCGCACAACAAGTCGCCACTTTACATGGAGTGTGGGAGGCAAGCAAGTATTTTACCAGGAGCAGGCACCCGGCGATGGCGGATGCCACATTGCGGTATGTCGGGCGTACGTCGACTCGCTTATCGCCACGCAACTGTTACTACTGCTACTATAATGTATAATGCAAGTAGTAGTGCGTAAGGACAGCAGTAACAAGAGGAGAATGGCAGAAGGTAGCGGCCACGGTGCCCATGTATGTGCGTATGCCAGTGACTGTGACTTGTGGTGTTGTTTCCCGCCACCCGCGTTGTTGGTGGTTGGTATTCGCCAATTTAATCGAGGCCGCCTCGTCAGGGACGGCTCGTGGGTGTTTCCTCGTGAAAGAAAGAAAGAAACCAAGTCGCAGTTGTAAGCGCTTCAACGCAGTTGAGATCCACGGATATCACGGTTGTCTGGGACAGAAATGATAACGCCCAAGGGGCCATCGACAGACTCGGTAACGGCCGTTGATCCGGGAGCGGCTTTCTCGACACAATGCAACGCGCTTGAATTCCTCCAAAACTCCCAGCCATTTCACGCCTTGAACTGGTTTGACGTGAGGATTTTTCAGTTGCTCAGTCACGCCATTGACGTGACGGGGGGTCCGAGGTCCAAAACACGGGCCCAAAACATGACGATTTCGAAACCCGGGCCGAAAATGGCAACCAGAGGGTCCAGACTCCCCGAGAAGTGTAAAAGCCACGACGCTGGTCGAACGCGCCCCAACTATCCGAGTTGGCGGACATGGGCCGAGTAGCTCGGGCGGAATGCTCAACTTGATCGCATCGCTGCTTGCTGCAAACGGCGATGGCAGCTGTGACATGGCGGCAAATGGCCATTCAGAGCCCAAATATTCTCCATCGCTGTCCGTCTGTCAAACACTCGGATTGATTTCCCAGGATTGCCCTTGTTCCTGGCGCGGGTGGATTGACTGACCGGCTGCAAAACGTGGAGGACAAGAAACGGAGGGAGGGTACAGGCAGACAAGGACTGGGATCCGGTGGCTTCGACGAATACACAGGTAAATTGCTCTGCTGCCGCCCTCGAGGTCCTGCATCGCACGGCATGTCTGAAGTTTCCAAACTCGTGCCAGGTTCCGGGTTCCGTGTTCAAAAGTTGGCGTCTTTGCCAAGCCGCCACGCCAAGCCTCTCGCTCGTGTTCCTTCCTTCCTCTTTCGTCTCAAAGCGAGTCTCAACTTTGCACACCAGACCGAACCACCAACCTCGACGGCCCACCGAGTCAAATCAACTTGCACATTCATGCCACCTCATGTGCAAATTGGTCTCGGTTCTCGGTCTTTCCGCCACACGAGCCGCCTACTCAGTGTGCTTACCGTCGCCCACGTTGCCGGCACTTTCTGTCCTCGGAAACGGCATCATGATTCATGGTGAGCCCGCCGACGTGACATGGCTCCATTGTGCTAGTCGCAACCTTTTCCCGGAGACGATCCCGACTCATACCTAGCAAATGCCCATCAGGCAGACGACTATCGTGCTACGGCGGTAGGCAAATGGTCGCCGCCGCCGCATTTCGTCCATGCTGGAAGCTGCTCCGTCGACTACAATCGCGACTGCAGCACCACAGGATGCTACATATCGACCTTGACCACCCAGCGCGCCGGGGACAAAAACCTGAGCAATGACGATGTTGCCCAAGCACTCAAGTCCCTGGCTCACTTCACGGGCTGCTTGAACCAGCCTCTGCGTGTCGAGGCCTACCAGGTATGCGGTAACAAAATCAACGTCACCTTTGATAAACACCGGGATAATCTACACTCCGACTGGGACTTGGACACGTACGTCCCCGAGAAGCCGGTTGGCGGCGGCGCCTTGCCGGATGTGCAGCATTGGGCCGACGCTTTGGTATGGCGGATTTACTTCTGAGCGCTGCCGATCTCAGGCTGCGGTCTGGATCAACGGAGATGATATTAGCCGTGTCATCACGACGGCTACCAGACGGGCTTCGGATGCCAATGCCTCCGGTTTGTTTCTTCCAGAGAGTACCGCGCAGCGTGCTGGTTCAAAGGAAGAAGCTCATCATTATTCAAGTGATTTGCTCGTCAACCACCACCATCACCTGTTTAACCTGCAGGGTGAAGAGGGTCTGGAAAGACAGCAACCTGGCTTGCGAGGGTTTCCTCCGCCGTTGATAAGACAGACGAGTTGTGGGATGGGACTCAACACTGCTGCTGATATGGATGGGCCGTGGTTAACCGCGCTGACGGTAGATAGTCGACAATAGACGTCAAATTTGCAATGTACTTGAACAGGATATGGGGCTCGTTCGACTCGCCACGGTTTCATGGAAACCACGCGGCGGGTGACACGAATCTCAACGGACCCTGGCTGCGCCACGAACCTTGGAGGACGCAGTGAGACGGGCACATCCGGGGGGCCTCTGATTGACGGAATGCCGCCGCCACGCAGCTATTCTCAATAAAAAAGCGCATCAAAGGGATAGAAACAGACCGTGGCCGCTTTCGGGGCCGCTGCTGCTGAGTCAACTCGGACAGACCCGAGTCGTGACTGACGCCTTTCCTGGTGTGGCAGGCATTTCGGCGCCCTTTCTTTTTCTTCCCACCTTTGGGCATCTGCCATCACTCTGTTCCACGGCATAGGCTGTAATCGACGCCGTATTCGTCATTCTCGTCGCGTCCTCTGCGGGACACACATCTCGCGGGCGTCATCCGCCGACTTATCCGGAGTAAAGGCTCAGGAACGGACTCGTGTGGGCTCGCTGCTTCCCGTTGCCGCCTTTTTTGCTGTGTGTCCAGCATCTTTGGAACGTCTGGATTCCTTCCGAATTCGAACCAACTACTCGGCGCCTGTGGAAATACTGCGCAAGCTGGCCCTGTCGCCGCCGCCGCCGCCGCCGCTCAGCTTGTTCGAAGCCGGCGTTGCGGCATGCCGAGACATCAGGCCGCTCAAGTCTTGGGTCAAACACATTTGGCGCTTCCGCAATACCACCCGAAAAGGGCAGGGAGAAAAGACAGAAGACCACCGTACTCATGGTATTTAGCGGCCGGCCCTCTGCGGCATGTCTTCCGTGTCGACAGAGGAGGTTAAGAGTAAGCCCAGTGTCGGCCGCCTCAGGAGGCGGCATCTCCATGCATTGCATTGGACGAGTGTCCCGTGAACATGGCAAGGACAGTATCTAACCCGTCACGTCGTCTAGTGTGACCGAGTGCCCACGGGATGCTCGCAATGTAAGCGAAAAGGAATAGAGTGCTCCGGATACCGGGATCCTCGCGCCCTACGAGTACGAGATGAGACGAGCCGCACAGCTCGCAAGTTTGAGAAGAAGGCACCGTCGTACTGCGAGGTCTTGATGCACGCACCGGAAAAAGAAGAGTCGGGCAGCAAAGGCGCCGTTGCGGATCAAGATTCAGCGTGGCCGTGCTCCCGCTCTGGTCAACTCATCAACTCCTTGCTGGGAGACGTCCGGTATCCTTTACAGCAGGATCTACAGCACACTTCCATGGCGTATTTTCTTGCATGCTACATCTACGCTACCCCTTTCCAAAGATATGTGCCCTCGTTCTGCCTTGACGGTGCCGACCCGGAAGGCGCGTGCCCCATGACCATCTCGGCCACGGCGCTCGCCGCGTATTCTCGCCATGTGAGATCGGCCCAATATCTCGGATATGCAAGGCAAAAGTACGCAGGGGCGTTGACTCGCGTCAACGAGTCGTTGTCGAGCCCTGCGACCGCAGTCCTCGACAGGACACTGGTCTCCGTCCTCGTCCTCGGCTTGTTCGAGGCCATTGTTTTTGAAGCCGGCAAGTCACCGACGAGCTGGACGGCGCACACCCTTGGGGCCTGGCAGCTCATTAGATTGCGCGGACCGCAGCAAGTCAAGTCGTCCCTCTCGCGCAAGATACTCGCCCACGCCATCAACAACGTCAAAACCAGCTGCATCCAACGATCAATCCCCGTGCCGGCGGACTTGGTCGCGTTTGACAGGCAGCTCGCGCTCTTCCGCGACGCCGACGATGCCTCTGTGAGGCTGTCGCCCATTGTTCAGCAGATTGCTTCCGTCAAGGCGCGGGCGATGGCCGACCCCGACTGCAACCTCGTCCACGAGGCTCTGGTGCTGGACCAAGAACTTGCTGCCTTCTCCGAGGATTGTCCCGCCTGGATGTCGTACACGGTCGGACCTGGCTCCGATTCTGATGCCCCTGGCCGGGTTTACGAGGGAGTGTGCCACCGGTATCCCAGCGCGTACGTGGCCAAGCTATGGAACACGATCCGGCTGCTCCGTATGTTGCTGGTCTCTTTGATCGGGGAAATCGCCGCAGGGCAATTCGATGCTAATCTCTCTCGGCTTCGATTACCACCTGTCAAACCGGACCTGGCCGACTACTTGCGCGAGCTTGAGCAATACGCCAGGGGAAACATGACGACCATAGCGACGGAAGTGCTCGCAAGTATCCCGAGCTTTGTGGAGGTGGACGGCTTTGGGAGACGATTTGCGCCCGCCGGCAGGAGTCTCGCATGGCCTCTGAGTATCATCGAGGGCGACAGCTCGTGCGGAGAGGCGGCCAGGGAACACGCCTACAGGAATCTGGAAATGCTCGCCGGGGATCTGAACATGCCTCAGGCTGTGCATCCGTCACGGACGTCAAGCATGGGAGAAGACTGGTGAGTTGGCCGCCAAGGTCGGACTCATGTGTGAAGACCATGGTGTTTGCTAATACATGGTCACCCAAGGATGCACTTGTTCCATGTCGGATGAATACCAGGCCTTTCGAGCTGTGAGTCTACACGACCGGGGACACGAGCAAGTCGTAGAATTCCTTCAGGCAGGACGGTGTCGAGAGCGAGAGAAAGGAGAAAGCATGTAGCGGTGGCGTAAACGAGGCAGAGAACGCGACGATACACACGACCCGTGAATGAGCCTTGATCATAGCGCGTGGTGTCCTTTTGTCTTCTGCAAACCCGTGGACTGTGGTGTGCCGCGTCATTACCCTGCTTCCCGAGTTGACATTGAGTGTCGTTGGGCGCAAACACGACACAAGGTACAAACAGACTCTGCGTGAACTTGCCCTCGGTGATGATCGGGTGTCGATGGGCCTAGAAGACGTTCCATGATGCGCAGTAGTCCCATAGGCGGTTCTTCATGCTGAATCCATACGCTGCTGCACGTACAGGGGTCATCCTTCTTTGAAACTGTCCTCTTCAATGTGTCTTCTGCCACAGCCGATGTGAGGATGTCCAAAGCTAGCCGTTGTGCCAAGGTCGCGCCGTCGAATAGCCTGAATCCTGGCGCTCTGATTTTATTTGATTTTTCAAGAAGGGAAGAGAAAAGAAAAGAAGTCGTAATCAAGCAATTCAAACCTAGAACGTGTTCAATGACACAGTCTTCGACTCACGAAGATGGACAGCATCAGACGAGCGACAAGGTCCGTCCAGAATAACGTACATCAGTCACCCGGCAGATTCGCAGACAAAGCCCGACTTGATAAAAAAAAAGGGAAAAAAAAGGGGCCAGCATCAAAACACATCGGAGGATGCCGCTTTTACGTGCCCTCCAACAGATTTCGTTTCGTTCTGGACCTCTCCTTTCCACCAACGGTCGGGCTAGGGACGCAAAATGTCCGCCCTCGACAGCATTCCCGATCAGAGACAAAACTTTGAGACTTCCCAAATCCGTCCGGGCGCTCGTCTCTCATTGGCTTGTGCGCTCGGCGGTGCTCTTCCAGCTTGAGACGGCGGTTGGCGGTGCAGTCGACCGTGTCTCGCTTCAAGAACGCTGGTTGGGTCGTCGTTTGGACATGTACGCCGTATTAAGCGGTGATGAGGTAATGATCGACAGGGCACCGCTCAGCCCTACCGGATGGAAGTGAATTCAAGGCACGTAGCGTAGGCTGTTTACCTCGGCACTGGTGACGGGCTGACGGATAGAAGATAGCAGCGCTCAAAGTCGCAAGCTGCCTCTCGAGTAAGCTACTCGGTGTGGTTGTGGACCACTTGAGCGTCATGGCGCGCGGTGTGAAGGCGCCCTGGCCCGGGTCTTGGTCTGGCTTGACAGGGCCACGACGAACGGGGAGCGATGGAATCGCCAGGCAAGTAGACTCCGGTTATCGCGCACAAGACCAGCCCGTCGATACCCGCGGCCACGGACAATGGAATTGTCGTCGCTCCTCGGGCTCCTCGGGCCCCTCGGTCGCCACCGGCAGCGCATTGTTGTCGTTTTGCTCGTCTTGGGTGTCACATACTCGGTACCGCTGGCATGGCTGCATGCAAAGACGAGGCGTCGACTGTCTGTCTGTGTCACGCCCCGCGGAGGGATCGACAGATCCCAGTCGTGCTGAACGAAGCCTGAGGGTACTCCGTATATGTGCGTATGGTCTGTTCCCGGGTACTCGAGTCTGGCGACGGCAGAGAGGATGGAGGCCACGAGAACAGGGTCGGCGAGGACGACGGAAGCCAAGATGAAACAAGCGTCAATGGAGAGAGTCGTTGGGGATAACCACCCCTCCTCTGGCGCCAGTATCGGACCTGCGGTGTAGAGATGGACATTGGGCATGCAAGCAACATGTGACGGCGAGCCAAGTTCCTCCAAGGGACTCGTGGCCCGTCCCGTCCATCCTTTTTCATTTACTGCAGCGCTTGCGAGACCCTCGCCCCCCTGCGTGTATGGAGTCAAGGGAAGGCAAAGCCGTGAGGGAACACGGGACGGTCTGTTTCTCTTCGGACAACAATTGGGGGCCGTCGGTCAAAGGCCTGATCCCTCGTACGGACTGTGCCCGAGTCTGAGCGGTTTCGCGCAACTCTATTCATTCCACGGTGATTCATGCCCTTTGATGGAAACTTGATGCTGTCATGTTCCACCTCGTCGAAACGTTGCGCTTCAGTATCAGCCTTGATGCTTTTGTTTCTTCGTATGCGTCACCACGACGCAAGGCGGCGTCCTCGTCCAGTAGCATTACGGAATAGAATTTATATAATAGATTGCGGACGGGGAGGCAAGGCAGGGTCTGCGTCGACAAGGGGAAAAGCGCACCCAACATCACCAACCTTGTCATGTTGCATCGAGACCTTGGATCCGGAGTAATACTAGGTACGACCAGTTAGTGCATGGTACTCCGTATTGGGAGGCAAACATGGAAAAAAGGATGTCGAAGATGGAGACGAAGAAGAGGGAAAAAATTACCCGTCCAGCCAAGCCCCTTTCTCCGTTCGCGCTCGTTCCCACGCCCATGGGGTGAGTGAGCAGCGCGTCCTCCCAAGGTCGTGATGCTTCGTGATGCCATCCACAGCAATCGGTCAGTCGTCACGGTCATTGTCATTCTCTCGACCCCGTAGACCTCAGCTTTGTACCCGCCGGCAGGGGCGGCTGGCCCACGCATCGTCCCATGGCGCGATTTGCATGCAATACGGGAGCCCAGCCCCTCCTCCCGTCTCGCCAAATATAACAACGCAACAGCAACGTGCAGTTCCGCAAGGCAAGGCGAGGCAAGGCAAGGCAAGGCGAGGCAAGGCAAGGCAAGGCAAGGCAAGGCAATAAGCACACCACCATGTGTCTGCCCATCCCGGCTCCCAGTGCCGGCCGGCGAGCCACACGAGCACTTCACTTGCTTGACCATGCAACCCCAGCAAAAAAGGCCCAGAACGCTCGCATCACCAAATGGACCCCGTTGGGCCGCGCAGCATGCCATCCTGGGCCATTCCATCTATCAATCACCCCAGTCGGTAGGTACGCCGTACTCCGTACACGGCATGCTTCTCGAGCAGATTGGCTGGCAAAAGCGGTTTCCCGCTCCCTCGCTGGCCTCCCTCTCGCAATCGGGCTGTGGCTGAGGGGAGCGAATTCGAGCCGCACTCGCGCTTGATGAATGGGATGGCATTGACGCATCTACAGTCGCCGCCCCCTCCGCCACATCCGAGTGACGTCGACCCTTCAGACGAACAGACCAACGAATTAAAAAAAAAAAAAGAATGGAAGAATAAAGGCAAAGAATAAGACAGAGGAAGAGTAAGAGCAAGCGGAACGAGAACAGAGAGAAGTGAAAAAAAAAAAAACAAAAAAAAAACCGCATCAAGCATCTCTGAGCTCATCATCAGCAGTTGAGTTGGAGCGACACGAGGTCCCAGGCCCCAGGTCCCAGGTGCCAGGTGCAAGGTGCCAGCTTGCCAGGCCCGCCGTACCCTTGCCCTGTAATTACTCCATATCATTCATGCTGCGTTGCATCATTCATCGTCGTCTCGTCTGGAGGTCGCAAAATCGGACAACTAAAGGGCATAAACGAGATTGTTTCTCATGCATGACGCTAGTCTGAATTCAGGCAGACACCCCACTTTATAAATTCGATGCGGCTTGCGTCTGTGGAATTTCACAGCCATGTCGGTGCCTTCCTTGCCTGACTGAACACCGCTGGCTTTGACTACAAATCTCTTGCCGGGTCATTAATAGGGTGGCAATGGCGTTGATGGCCTCTCTTGCAGTTTTGCATGAAATGCTTGTATCTAGGATGACGTGACGGGCAGGCTGGGACTACAGGATTTGTGCAATCGTCAGGTTTGTCACAAGGGCGTCGTGCGGTGTGTCGCCTGTATAAAAAGAAATCCATCTAAA
Source organism: Metarhizium album ARSEF 1941 (assembly GCF_000804445.1). Classification (NCBI taxonomy): domain Eukaryota; kingdom Fungi; phylum Ascomycota; class Sordariomycetes; order Hypocreales; family Clavicipitaceae; genus Metarhizium; species Metarhizium album. Next base: position 185,784 of record NW_024467575.1, read on the forward strand.
TTCGTGCTGGCGCGTATCCAAATCTATACTAGCGTTTTATGCGTGATCTGAATCTCGTCGTTGCGCTTTAACTTGTCCAGGAAAAAGCCTGGGTCCAATCACCGGCGGAAGAGAGCCACAAACAACGACGAGGGAAGGCGCAGGTGGAGTCTGCCGCGCTCCCGCACATCGTATGTACAGAGCATGGCATGCGGCGGCAAGTGTTGCAAAAAGAAAAAGAGGCTACAAATATCTGATGGATGGAAAAATCAGTCATCAATTTGCCCTGGCACTCCCTACGACGGAGTACAGCAGGCCCAACACGCTTGCTGCACGCCCAGCCTTGCGCCCGCCTGTCGTCATTGGTGCGCATTTCGCCAGGAGCAGATGCTCCTTCCCAGCCAGTCCCGCCAGCCGCATGGAGCAGTCAGTCGAGGAAGGAGTCTTCCACAGAGGATCTACTGTCGAGTACGGAGTACGTATGTACAGTACGTTTACAAGTCTGCATCTAGACTTTCCCGTGTTCTCCATTAAGTAAGTACGGAGTAAGTGTCCCATGTTAGCTTGCTCCGTACCCCGTCCGTACCCTTGCTCAAAGATCCAACGTGGGATTCCACCACGGCATTTAACAATTACTGCTAGAAATAAGCCGAGTTACTGTTATCACCAAGGTCCCTTGGGGATACATAAACCCCCACAAACTTCCCTCGTCAGGTCACTCATGGCTAAACCTACAGGGTTTGATTGTACTCCCTCCTCCATATTCTGACCGTGGGCTCCGACCGACCAAGCCAGCCCCTTGTTCCCCTGTATTTTTATTTGCTTATGCAACCTCGACAAACCGATCAAACAAAGCGCATACAGCGCCTTTACCAAAAAGCTGCCTGAAAAGGTGCTCAGTTATATGACAAGAAATATCAGGCACACCCAGTGTGCACAAGAAACCACAGCTTGGAAGTAATATTTTGCCTCTGATTATGCGCTTGGTGGCGCCAACCACACGAGATAAAGGTGAATAAGTTTGGTTGACGTCGAGTACTCCATCTCTTTGCAAATCATTCTCACAAGGTTTATGTGCGCCTTTTGAGAGTAACGTGCTCTTCAGAACCGCACCCCGTGGTATCCCATGACCGATTGATTGTATAGCAATCGGCGGAAAAAAAAAAGAAAAAGAAAAAGAAAAGAACCAGAAGAAGCAGGGGGAGAGAAAGGGCTCTAAAAATGTTATTCCTCGATGAGACGTCTGCCGTGTACCACGGGTAGGTTGGCATTTCGGAACGGACCCAAACGTGCAGCAACTATACGGTGATATAATATTTAAATCTTCTTCTTTGCACGTGACCTGATAATGCCCTGCGCAACCTTCCGTAGAGAAAAAGATCCAGAAACTTCGCAGGGCCCAAGTAGCTTGAGCTATGCCCGTTGGCTGTCATGTCGTCGGGGCGCGAGGTCGGTAGAGGGAATCGAGGGGCTGTGTTGTTTCAAAGGCTAGCCGAAGCACGAAGCCCTTGGCAGGAGGTGCGACGTCATCGGCATCGGCTCCAGTCTCGTCCATCGACATTTTCCACTCGCGCTTAGTCTCCGTAGGCTGCTCGATTACCTCCTCAATTTCCAGTTGCATGTCCTGCCCTTCCTTGAGCTCGCGAATAACGTCATCATCCATTTCCACCTCCACACCTCCCTGGATTGCATGTATTGCCCGCAGAACTTTCGCGGGCTCAACACCCCATTTGCTAGCGATCCGACCATTGAATTCTTCAATGGTTCGCTTCTTGAGATAAATAGCTCGATGATATATCGTCTTCTCTTGCTCCGATTTGTCGCGATACTGGATATAAAAGCAAGCCACGGATTTTTCGGCCTGCTCCGGAGGAGGTCGATATGACGGATCAACCCCAAGGGCCTCGATCCATCCACTCAAGTTACCAGCATCATCAATTCGAGATATTCGTGATATTTGTTCAAACGTCTTTCCTGAACTAGTGTTGTCCATGTTTTGCCACATGCCAGATGCCTGGGAGACGAGGGACAAGGAGCTGGGTGATGGGGAGATCATGGACCCTGTTACCGAAGACTTTGTGCTGCGAACTTGCCAATTGGATCCCTCACGGGAGACTTCCAGTTTATTTGGAGGAGACATATCTCCAGGAAGAGATACGGGATGTAGGTCAGGATCGTCCAAGTCCTCGCCTCGTAGATACAGAATGCTGAGGGGTCTGGTGCTCGTGAACATGTCTTGCAGCGTCTGCAACTTGATTTGCAGGTCTTCTTCCAGAGTCATTCGACTACCGCCACCTCCAGTAGAGCTCGCCGACGACATGGACCAGGTCCGTTTGTGCTTCTGCACCTTCCCAGGTCGCTGCGGGTCACTTGCCTTGGTAGCATTGCTGATCCGCTTTCTCTTCCCCATGTCCTTCATGCCACTTTCAATCTGCGCAAGCTGCTGCTTCAATTTGTCGATAGACTTCTTGACGTGGGCGATATCGTTGGACAGCTTGCGTTCGGCTCCATGATCTCGGAAAAGTTTGACTTTGCAAAAGCAAACCTCAGGACTCGTTTCCGCATCTTTTAGGGAGCCATCGGCGGGCACCAGGCTTGTCTTGGCACACAGCCGTACGGGAATTCCCTTGACACCTTTTGAATGGCTAAAATCCGTGGACAAGAAGTTGAATCTGACAGCGAGGTTGACTTCGGGAGGGCCGTTTGCGCCCGGCGTCCACGTGACGCAAAACCCATCAAAAGATGAGCTTTCTACCTCGATGCGCACTCCTTTATCGTCAGGCTCCGCCGGTTGGCCTGCTTCGACAAACTCCACGGCCTGAAGCTTGCCACCTCTCTGGTGGGCCTCATTAGTGCCTCTACCTTCTTTCCATAGGCCCCAGCAGACATTGGGTTTCTGCCTCTGCTCCTCGTCCTCGAATGAAACTCGTACAAACGTCCTGTACTTGGTGCCAGGTTGCGTTGGAAAGGTTCCGCTTGGATCGGCAACGGAGAGCGAATAGGCCTGTCCCTTGTTGAGGTATGTTATCGGGATCTCATCAGCATGTTTGATCATGGCTGTAGGTGCATTCAAGGTGCAGTGGAAACGAAACTTCTCAGCATTCGGTGGTAGCGCGTGGCTCACTTGCATACGATTGACCGCCTTCTGGTGTTGTAGGGCGGATGGAACCATTGGCGGCATGCGATGCTCTGACGATGCCGCTTCCAAGACGACACCATCTTGTTCCATGGTTTCATAGCCGGCGTCTTGGTGGACAAACGAAGTTGGCGCAAACGATGCTCCATGAACAAATGGATTGAAGTGATGGAACTGATGGGGTTGCAGGGTCTGGAAGCCGGACATGTCCATGACAGTCCCTCCGGCATGAACCGCATCGCCAGGATTTGGCATGGACAGCGGCGTGGCTATACCGCCGGCTCCCATTGTCGGCGTATGCAAGTCTCCCGCCTGCGATTGGAGGAGCGGGTTGTTTCCCCCCGGAGTTGCCGCATAATATCCAGACTGGGCATTGGCAAAGGCATTAAAGGCGTACGAGTTCGGGTCCAGGAGAGAGGGCGTAAATCTCCACGGCTCATGAGACGCTCGAGGCGTAGGGTCTTGGTCTCGGAATACGTCGGTTTCAACACCTGGGTTCCTGCAGGTTGTCATCAGTCAAGGCCGTCCCGGACTTCCATTACGGCAATGCCCGTCTTCGGACCTGAGAGCCAAAACGTGCAAAATCCGCACTTGGCCGGGAATTGCTGAGTTTTCTCTCGGTACAGGGGATCAGGGCTCCAAGGGGAGACGGTTAGACACACGTACCTCTGATCTTGAGGCGGAAGGGTGATGATCGGATGGTTGACGGCAGACGTAGCCTGGACAAGAGTTGGTGCAGACGCCTCTGAGGTGACAGCAGCAACTTCGGGAAATTGCTGTCTAAAGTTGGCCAACAAGTCATCGCCCGGTTTTTGTGAGCTTGTCCTAAGTTCAGACGGTCAGGTTAGCTACTGGCGATGCCAATGGTGTCGACGCTATATGGCCCAAGTTCAAGTCCCAGGTCTTGCTCTTGAGGGCGACAAAGCATGCGCAAAACCCGGGAGCGGCGCAGTGTGGACAGGTATGCCGAGCGATGAGAGAATTTCGCATGGGGAAGTTGGGGCAGTTGTTGAAAATTCTTGCCTTTGACGAAACATGGTGGTGCGGGCTGCGTGTATGCGACAACCCAGCAGCTGCCGCAACGCAGCAGCGTGGAGTGGGAACGGGTTATATTTATTTGCCTGCCTCGCCGGGATGGCTATAAAGAGGAAGAGGTAGGAGAACGAAAGCAAATGCAAGGGGGGAAAGAAAAAGAAAAAAGAAAAACTCGTGGCCAAGTGCTCTGCCGTATCTTCTTTTTCGCGTAGCAATAGTCGTCAGTGTAAGTAAAAGCCGTCAAGGTGAAGAACCCATGTGCCTCAGAAGCCAAGGGCGAGGCTGAGGCAGGACCAGGGATAGAGGGCGAGTAAGCTGGGAGCAACCGTGGAGGGGAGAGAGGGGAAGGCGAACGAGAACAGGAGACGGGAGATAGACGGCGGTGACTAACGGCTAAAACCGATGGTGAGTCGGGAGCAAACGCTAGATAGAGTGCGAATGCGGCGGAGAGTGATGAAAGGAGAAAATATACAGGGCGTGACGAGGAACAGGAGGTAAAGGTAGGGAAGAAGAAGAAGCAGTGAAGCGGGCGAGGGTGAGGGCGACGATGAAGGTGAGGTGAAGGTGAAGATGGAGGTGAGGTCCAGGTCCATCCAGGTCCAGGTCTACACGTCGAGGTTGAAGCAGGGCGCGGGAAAGAGCAAACGAGACCAGACTGGAAAGATCAGACGCAGGCACGGTTCGGGTTCACGATCAGCTAGTCGTCTGCTCTGGGGGCACTAGAGTGCGAGCAAGTCCGGTGCATACTCGACTGCGATGTGCAAATGTTTGTAACCCGTGTCGGTTGTCAAGGTCCAAAGGCGCTGGCGCACGATGATGACAATGGCAAGCTATTCACTTATTAAGTACTTAGAGGCAGGCAGACGGGCCAGACACTGGAGCGAGAGCAGGCAGGCAGGCAGGCAGGCACCTGAGCACCTGAGCACCTGAGCACCTCCTCCGTACTTACATACATACACACACACATACATACGTCCAGAGTACTTAAGTAAGTACTCACTCAGGTACTCGGCAGTAGAGGGCGCTGCGGAGGTTCAAATTTGAAGACGACTTGAGCGCCCAGGCATTCGCGCACGCAGCGCCGGGTACTGTTTTCTTGGGATGTCCCGACTCCGACGACTTGATTGACTGACAAGACACGTCCGGGCTGGCACCGCATTTATTCATCAAGTACGGAGTACTCAAGTAACTACCTGTCTAGATAGGCTAGGTAGGTACTTACTTAAGTACCTAGGCAGGTACTTGGTACTCGGTCGGGTATTTACTCCATGCCGTGTACGCCAGGACCCAGGGAATCCAGGTAGACCTCACTCGCCAGACAACAAAGTTGCTCAAAGGTGCCAGACTCGGCGTGGTGCTCCAGTGCCCGAGGATGTACGTTGTACTGGATATCTGCCGTCAGACCAGACTCTGGGTGTCTGGGTGGGGAGAATCAGAAACAAAGACAGAGACGGAAGAAGATTGAATGCAGAGACGAGGTCAACTCAGGTCATAAACTGGTGGGGAAGGGAAAAGAATGAAAGGGGGGGGCATCTGGTCGCTGGCTGCTGGCCACTCGTCAGACACCACTCGTCACTGGTCCCTCGTCACTCGTCAGTCGAGGACTCAGAAGTAGGCTGGGTACTCAATTATGGAGTACGGAGCAGTGGACTGCCCTCGCAGACTACGGACTATGGACACGTGCAGGCATAAAGACCGCGGACAAGGGGCTAACCAAGACCAGAAGGAACCTGCTCGCCTGGCGCCAGCGTTGCTTCCTCGATGCCCGTCCAGAACAGTTTGGCGCACCAGTATCGGCAATCAGCGCCGGCAACCAGCGCTGAGTACTCGAGAGTACGGAGTACATTGGAATCAACTTGACACGCCTTTCGGGAGGCGTGCGCTCAGCGGTCAAATGGAGACTGGGGACTGGCTGGCGGCTGGCGGCTGGCGGCTGGGACATGGGCAACGGTACCCATGTACCTGAGTGCCCAGCCCTGGGTGCTAGCCCCCTAGGATGCCCGGTGTCACAGTCAGACCCGGCCCCGTCCAGTGTGAGTGTGGCTCAAACGCTCAAGGCCCTCAAGCCCTGCACCGCACAGCTGCCAGCCTTGGAGTCTACATTGGGCTCCTCCCGAGCGACGGCTGGGGCCCGGGCTCGAGTGGCTTTTTTTTTTTTTTTTTTTTTTTTTTTAAACCTAGACGTTGCAGGTATGTATGCGCTCCGACGGCGGTGCCGACGCAGACACCTGCAGTCAGTGCGGTCGTTGGCCTTGGTGGCCTTGGATGCTCCATGGCAACTGAAGTTACAGCACTCAGGGCAGCACATTGTGTCCATCATCAACAGCTGCAAGAGTCCGTGTCTCATACACCTGAAGCTGCATCACTATGGCTATTCAGTAGCGTCGACCGTTCTTGATATCGCAACGTCTAGGTCTAGCTGCTTGGCCGTGGACTGGACAAGAGATGACGGCTACCAACCAACCAACCGCTTGGCACCTACCACCTACTTACTGAACGTGCTCACGTACTTGGGTTATGATATTGGACCCCGTGCAAAGAACCAGTCCATATGCAACCGCTGAAAGAACAGACACCAGTGGGGCGGGTGGGGGTGCGGGGGCGTGCGGTGCGTGCGGTGCGTGCGTGCGGTGCGTGCGTGCGTGCGTGCGTGGCGTTGGCAGTGGCAGTGGCAGTGGCAGTGGCGGTGGCGTGCGTGCTTAACTATTAGTTAGAGTACGGAACCGGTCTGGTAGAGAGACCAGACATCAGTACTCTTGGCACCAGCTACTGTGTGTGCATGTACCATGTGGTTCCAACGGTGAATTACACCACCGGGGCAATCTCGTGCTAGCGCCAGTCACAGTAGACCAGACTTGTTGTATCCGCCAACCTCTTGTGGCTGATGCGCATTCGTTTGATGTGAGAATGCGCTGTCTCCTCGATAGGTACATGACGGGACAGCGCGGCAAAAACTACACGACTTCACTTACACGATATAGCCATCCCTGTCAACCATGGCCTGGATGGCGTCACTCTCTGTGCTCTCTTTTCTTTCGGGACGAAAAAGCTCCGTCCACTCCCACCTTGGCACCACCATGACCGCGTGGCTGGGCAACCTTGGGTGGCCATGTTTCAATGAGGGTGCCATGTAGTTATTTGGTAGTCAAGTCAGTTGCTTGGTAGTGCTCAAGCAAGTAGGCATGTGCGTTCCTCTACGTGGCGTGGTGAATGGTCAACCGGCCGATACGACGTCGTCTTGTTTGCTTGTGTTATTCGTCTGCTGGCGGCATCATGGCGCGATGCATAATGTCAAGCTCCCGTCTTGACCCAGCAGAGATGATCTACGTCTTGCTCCAGTCTCGACGACGACATCCCGTGCCATCCCTATGGGGCAAGCAAACTTGGCGCCGCTGTGGCTGTCCTGCTGGGAGTATTAGATACGCCATGGTATATCTCGTACAGCATCGACATGAACCAGCAGCAAGTGCGCGACGGCAACAATCTCGACTGCCATGACTAGCGACGTTGTTGGTTTTGCGCCGTTGACCGCCGTGGTTCGATGATACGCTCGGTCCAAATATTGAGAGAGGGACCTCGTAGTAACACAATGGCTTGATGCTCGATGGGACATTGAAAATGTCGGTGTTGGCCGCTTCACGGCGGCTTCGAGCCGAGATCAGCCCAAGTGCTTACAAGTACCGAGGTACCTGACGTCTTCGGGTGGCTTGGCGCTATTTGCTACCCCAAGGAGGGGACGGCCCTGCGCTGCAATAGGTCCGCCAGGAGATGAACAAGGGGCAGTAGGCCTCGCTGGGGCGGTTCCGCGAAGCAAGGGCCTACAAGTGGCCACGCTTCTGTGGCTGTGACCGACGCCCGGTACGCGATAGGGTTGGGGTCGTCGGGGTCATATCTCTCCAGGCAGGCTTGGCATAGTGTTCTGTGAGTATTCTGTGCGTCGTCGTAGGTGGCAGGCAGCACGGCGAAATTGCCTTATTTTAAGGACTAATGCCGACAGCGACAGCTGACAGGGCCTTGTCAGAGAAGCGTGGCCGGATACGGAGTACCCCCGGAGGCGATGCCATGTCAATGGTCCTCTCAAATAAGCATGCGCAATCGCATTCGACGGTCGCCAGCACGCGGCGCCTTGCCATACAATTAAACTGCTGGAGCACATGGAGATGAGGCAGGGGTCAAGGCCGACGGGGTACTACGTAGTAGTACGTAACTACAACATCGTGAAGGAGAACTGGGGCAAGCGACACTGGCGCTGCCGGAAAGTGGGCTGCGAGGCGCTCTCGAGTCTCGAACGCGACCAGACCCCCTGCAGCCCATCAAAGATAGCCGCTACGAGTCCGTCTGGTCGTCCCAGATGGCCAAGATTGCTGCTGCGCAGGCCATTGCTAGCCGACGGCCAATCATTGGCCGTCGGCAGCTCCTTCCTCGAACATTGGGGTTCGTAACGACGGAGTAGGCACCACCCAGTAACTACATGAGGCTGTCCTGTGGTTAATAAACCTCCCGAAGACACGACCAGAAGTCTGGCCTGACCCGTGCATTTTGCATGCAAGTTAATAATCTGCACCGCACAGACCGCATCGGCCTACTTACCATTTGCATCTCACCTCCTCTGATGCGGCAAACAAAGTCAGCGGCAAACAAAGTCAGCAACATCATGGGGCAGTGAATTACTATGTCCATACTCCACACATTGTTTCTAACCGTCGAGGTCGCGATGACTTGCAGCCACGTGCCATTCTGCTCCGTCATACTATTGTAACGAATTCGCGCTTCAGTCACATGTGTAATTATGTCTTCACCAGTGACGCAATCAATCCGTGGCTCCCAAGCCCTGCCATGACCGACGCCACTGTGGCTGGTGCCACGGAGTCATCGTGGCTGCCTGCCGTCCAACGACATCTTGACCACTTCCGTACAAGAAAAAAAAGAAGCAGAGCAAAAGGAGCTTTGTATGGTTAGTCGCTACTTTTTTCTGCAGCAATGACTCTGTGTCTTTTTGAGATCCCACCATGTCTGGCCAATTCACATCTCTTTGTCCCCCAGCAGGCTGTGATTTGAACCCATGGTGTTGACATCATCCCGCCCGAGTCAAGAGTAGGTGTTCCAATTATGTATGCTTAACGCATCCTTTGAGACTAATTAACAAGCTCTGGATAAAACATGGTACGAAGACAAAATACAGTGGCCTTTCCAACGGTCAGAAGGAATCAACGTTATGCGATCCTCTCATTGGAATTGCCATGTTGTATTGCAAAAATTGGCGACGAGACGCGGCAGTGCATCTATTCTGGACGGGATTGCCCTGCCCACCATTTTCCAGGCATTTCCGTCGCCGCATCCCTACAGGACAGAGAATATTACCCGTGCAACACAACACACGTCGAAAAAGAGCCTTTTTTTTCATTACGCAAATTCGCCGGTAGTCGGTAAGCTGACACCCCCAAAGTGTCGCTGTGTGCCGATTTGCATGGGTGTCCCTGCTGGAGTGGGCTCGAGAATCGTGCCTACTGCAGCCGCGATGGCGAATGGTATGGGCGCGCACCAACACGCCCACCCTCCGCAAGGCCAGGCCGGTATCTCAGCCACATGGGAGTGTAAAGGGGAACAAGGGAAATTCGCCAGGCAAGCGGCTCATCGTGACATGAGTGGATTCTATTAGCGGACTCCAGAAGCCAGATCGGCGGACTCGCAGACCATGATGTGTATCCGTGGACCCATCGCCGCCATGCGATTGACCCAACCAACGGTTCGCATGGCATCATTTCCCATCGCACTACGGAGCGGAGCACATCAGCAACGGTACATGTTGAAGCAGGTACTGGGTGCTCAAGTGAGTATGCAAGTACTAAGGCCAGGCCTTCCTCGCCGTGGCCCACTCCATCATCGCCAGCGACGGCGAAGGATGTGTTTCTAGCCGTGGATTCTCCGTCCCCAACTGAGTGTGGAGCGGAGTCGACTGAGACAAACGGTTCAAATTTAGCTACCGGCCCCTGGCGGCGGGCATTGCGCCGGCTATGTGATAAAACAAACTTTGGCTTTCCTGCCAATGCTGATTGGCCATACTCCGTTGGCAACACTTGACCTACCAGGTCCACGTCTACTCGGGATGTATGGCAAGCAGTATATTAGCATTACTTTTACGTCACAAACCAAGATGCTAAGAGCAAGTCTTGGCGGATACACACGGGAAAATTGCGAAACAGACGGGAGGAAGAATACCACATACAGCCTCTCGCTATGGTTGCTTGCATTGTACGTGTCACTGTCACTACATCGGTCCGAGAACATGTCAGGGGCGACTACGACATGACGGACCAAGATTCCTGGCGGTCTGACCCAAGTTGGTCGCTGTGCCGCATCATGTCTGCCGTGAAGCATACAATTGGCAAGAGGCGAATTCTTGAGCGATAAATTTCACGAAACGTCAGCAAAGAAGGCCGTCTAGGCGTTGAGTGTGTGGATCATGCGGCTTTCCATGCATGAACTCTAAAGGATGAAAACCCCCGAGAAAGGTTCCAACCAACCCTTGCTGCTGTGCGTGCGCGGCCACCGACGAGAGAGCAGTGGTAAACAAATACCACGGGCGACTGACTACGGATCTGTGAGGTGATAAAAGTAGGAGGTGTCACCGTCCTTGCATGATTGGTATCAGGTGTTGGACTAACGTTGCTCTGTATTGTATGCAGTAAGGCGTTGTCCCGGACTCAGGGTCTGCTATTCCGTCGTCGTGTGGGAGAGGGAGTGCGGATGCCGGAGCAAGCCTCCTACCACGAGCCAGGTGACGGACGGAAAGTCATGCTTGCTATGGTTTTCTTGCGCACGTACAATGTGTAATTTTGGCATCTAGCAGGACTGAGACGGTCGGTCTTGCCTCGCCTTGACCTGATTCACCTTGGGTGCAGAACTTGGACCCCAGCAGCACACACCCTTGCGGCCCGTGTTGCGTGGTTGTTGCGTGGTTGAGGGGCCAAAGGATTGGCCGTCGAGTCTTTGGGTCGCTCGGAAGACGGCGAATCAAGCAGAGCAACGCCACACCTGCGATCGACACAAACGGCAGCCCATTCTCAGGATCAGCCCTGTCGAAGACATGCCAGTGCGTCAATCACGACGTACAACGATGGATCAGAGACGGGCAGGTTGGATTTTCTGACCCCTCCCCATCCTCCGCTCCGAAATAGTGTGTGTGTGGCTGGTGACGTGGCTTGTTTGCCTCCCGTCGACGACTGCCGTTTCGCTCTCCCCTCCTCTCCTCTCTCCTCTCTGCTCTCTGCTCTCGCTCTCTGCTCTCGCTCTCTGCTCTCTGCTCTCCCTTCCTTCATCACGGATTCACGAGGGTCTCGTCTCCAAAGGTACGGAGTAGGCCGGATGTTACTCCGTCTTATTCCCCTGTTGCCCACAAAACAATATGGGAGCGAAGTCAATTCCAGACAAGCAGTCAGGCGGGTTGCAGAGTTTAATTCGGAAAGAGGGAGGGGCGCTTCTCGAGACAAAAACCCGACGAATAACGTGATGCCAGCGAGCAACGAACTACGTCATACCGCTTGCCACTCCCACGAACCCCTTGGAAGGCCTCTCTCTGCCTCTATCCGACGGTGGGAAATCGAGGCTCACGTTTCTCGATATGACACGCGAGAAGAATGCCCATGTCTGTCGACGGGTCGAGTGCTTTCGTTCCTGGTACTCCGTACGGACTGTGGCTTCTACAAGCTGTGCGGTTGCATGGGCCCCTCGTCCGGCTCCAGCGCCAAGCTCAAACTAGTGACGGCCCACGGGGCGAGAGACTTGGGAGGGCTTGCTTAGAGTGCTCTGCCTTTTATTTTTCCTTTGTCAGATGGGCTTCCACGGCGAGCGTTGCATGTCAGGGTTTAGAGTTGAAGGGTTCAAGGGTCCAAAGATGGAAGGGGTTGCCTTGATAGCGTCACCCAGCCAGGAACAAGCGCTTGCACTGGCCTCACGCCAGCATTTTCCCCGGCTCTACCCTGGGAATATCACCGCAACGGGAGGTACACGTGCGGTCACATTTTTTTGCGCGGACCATGTGAGTTTGGCTCCGGTCTCGAATGGGTATTCCGTGTGGGGGGAAAGCGAGGCGCCTCAGGGACGACTTTCCAGGATGGATGGAGAGCCACTGCACGGAGTGCGTGACCATCGATCCGCAGACATGCGGTTGCTGTAGGGTAGGTCTTGTGAGGGGTGGTGAAAGTTGCGAGCCCATGCGTTGCCTTGCTATTTCTTTTCTTTTGCCTCCTCGCGGGAAGTGGCATCGCTAAAACAAGCGAATAGTTTGAGGGGAATGGAACGTAGCTACGTTACGCATGTTGGATATTGGCTGACCGAAAACGTTTATGGGAAAGGCGGACAACCGAACCAGGGACGGGAATCAAAATGTACTCAACTCGGCACAAGGTACAGAGTATCACGATTCACAGGCCGTATTTCAAAATGTTGGAATACGTCGAGGCCTTCGCCGGCTGGACGGGACGGAGGTGTAGCAGTGATTTGGTGGACGCGCACAGCTACTAACGAGGACACTCGAGGTGAATATCTCGGCAATAAGCTTCAACGCTGTCAACGGGCGTCGAGTCGTTCTGCAACAATGTCCAAGGAAGACGCCAACGCGGAACGGACCACCTCCATTGATGGCCATCTAGCAGCAATGGCCAGAATTGACGCTTTAGGCCGGCCAACCACGACGACGACGTGTTGATCTTCAGGGGACCCTTGATTTCTATAAACGGGGCTCAGATTCCCGGCTGGCAGGTTGAATCTTGCCCATATCCTCGGGCCAACCCGGCACTCGGTCCTCGGTGCAAATTTCCGCGGCATGGCCATTCGACCACGGAGACGTGGGAACACGGAACCAAGTTATTAGTCAAGGTTAGCTAATCGTGCCCGCCCCACTTTATGTGGTTCGGCTAGCAAAAGCCCTCACCACCAAAGGTGGTGCTCGACAGCAAGGCGGGCCGGACACCAAGGCGGGCCAATTTTCAACCTAATAACGCTATTAACCTCTTCGCCTATAATGTACACCCTTCTCGTCCCAAATTTCTACAGTACGACAGGGAGAGTGGCGAAAAAGGCATGTGGCGCCTGAAGCCAAGCGAGATCTTGCCCGACGAAAATGCGATTCGCGCCATGATCAAGCCTGAGGAGGTCAGTCTTCTGGATGCCATGCAGCTGGGAATCAAGGAGCTCGAGGACGCCGGCTACGATCCCCGAAATGCCAACATTGACGATGACGTCATGGACATGGATGCTGAAGAAGACGACGAGGATGAGGGCGGAAGCAAGGCGCCCAAGGGCGCCAAGAAGCCTGGCGAAAAGCAGGAAGAGACACTTGCCGACAAGATGGCACCTTGGAAAACTACAAAGGCCTTCATCGACGCCTGTGCGCAAAAGGCCATGCTCCAGCTGCACGGCGAGGGTGACCCGACTGGACACGGCCTCGGCTTCAGTTTCATCCGAACGTCCATGAAGGGAGGGTACATTGAGGCTGTTCAGGGCCCGTTGGCCACGTCGGCCGACGCCATGGAGCGTGAGAAGCGCGCTAACGGCGGCCACGCCTATAACGTCAAGAAGCAACAAGCAATGTACGAGGAGGGCATCAAGGAGATTTGGGAGAAGCAAAAGGCAACGCTGTCCGACGCCCGGGAGCACGACGACAAGGACGTGGCAGTCACGGAAGACGAGGATGATCGATTCAACGTTCACGCCGCCGCGACGCCGGCGCAATTCGACGACGGCACCAGCCAAATTAGTGGCTTCACATCGGCTAGTCGCCATGTCAAGAAAGCCATCCGCATCACGAGAGAGGTCCGCCTGCAGGACGGGTCGACGCAGACGCGAACCGAGGTCGTCCACGATCCCGTCGTCATCTCGCAGTATATGAAGCGGCGAACCGAGGCAGACTTGGAACTTAAGGAGTATGTACTCAAGACGATGCGATGCAGGCCCCGCGGGGAGGCCCCCCGGGTCTGGAAGCGGCTGCCGTCACGTGTCAGGGCGCTTCACAAGTGGGCGTGCCTGGGTCACACGCATCTCGGCCCCAAGAGACGACAAGTGCCGTCTCCAGGCGCTGTTGCCGACTACGTTGGGTTGGAGTTACGAGCACCTGCTTACGTCTACCTCTCCACAGCATCTACAGCTCCCGGCCTACGGGCAATGCCGACCATGACCGCCTTGCGGGCATTAGGTATGTGGATTGACGACCTGCCCTCGGGTCGCGCCAGAGACGGTGTGCTTACACGCAGCTCGATGCAGAATCAAAAAGGAACTCGAGAGACTCGAAAAGAACAAGGCCCGACGACAGGCCCGAGAGCAGCAAAAAGAGCTGCACCAAAAGGCCAGCGCTGGCGAGGCCGGATCACCCGGCGCCATTGACAAGCTGCCCACTGGAACAACCCGCAAGTGTGCCAGTCGACCCAGCTCTGGCCCGGTTGGACCGACATCGACATGCTGGTTGGGTCACATGGAGTCGGCCTCAGCCTGGATGACAGGTCGAAGTTTTCCATGTCCGACGCAACCCGTGGATTTATTCATCTTCACCACCGGGCGCCAATGCTCCGTCCGTGGCCGAGCCAACCAAACCATGGTCTGGAGTCTGTCGCTTGGGCCTCGGGGTTCTTGTTATTGTTGCTGTGGTTGCTGCCTCTCTCGCCATGGCATAACTCGCACGCATCCGTTGTGACCAACGGCGGCTCCGGCCCCGGCTCCGGCTCCGGCTTCGGTTTCGGTTTCGGGCTCGATTCCGGACTCTGTCATTTTGTTCAGTCCCAGTCCGTCTTACGGTCGAGCCCTTACTCGTCGTCGTCCTTCATCCTTCGACATCTTTGTGTACCGTGTCCCCGGCATCCGGCACCTCCCCCCCAAATGTCCCGCCGGCCACCCATTCCACCCACCCACGGCTGCGGAAAGCGTAGAGAAACACGCGGTTCCGTCATTGACCGACTCCACGTTTCCTGGGCACCGAGAGACTACGGCCTACGACAAAATGGTCCCAGATGCTGACAAGGCAGCGGCGACCACGTCCGCATCCGCAAAACACGGAAATCAACTGGACACGGATACCATGCCGTCGTGCGCCTCACACTCGGCATCCGATACCGAGTCGCGCCGGCTCGAGCGCGTCAAGCTCTCCGATGCCCACCGCCGCCGGTCGTCGAATGCATCTCAACGACTGAACGTCAATGACGCGCATGAGAATCTCCACCATTGCGTCACGCCCGACGTTGAGACGGAAGCTGAGCGAATGGCCCGTGAGCCCATCACCTACACCAAGACGGGTGCCAGCATCGGCAGCACCGCATCTCGTCCGCCAGAATACGAAGTGTACTTTGAAGAAGACGACGCCGAGAATCCCCGGAACTGGCCCCTCTGGTACAGGTGTTGGTGTGTCTTCTGTGTGTCGTTTGCGACCTGGGTTGCCACCATGTACAGCACCAGCTACACGTCGTCTTCTCCAGGCTTGATCCAAGAGTTTGGCTCAACAACCACCGTTGTCGCCTTGGGCATGACGACGTACCTCGTCGGCCTCGCTGCCGGCAGCCTGGTCCTTGCTCCCCTGAGCGAGCTCTACGGCCGCCAAGTCATATACGTGGCGTGTCTCTGCCTGTGGGCCATGCTGATTGTTCCCTGCGGTCTTGCGCGCTCGCTGAACACCATCATTGTCGTGCGACTCATCGGGTACGTCCATCTCCGTGCCGTGCCGTGCCGTGCCCCCCTCCCCTCCCACGAAAGCAGGAACGGCTGGGTGCCAGGTAGATGGAGGACCGCGGCTGACGGTTTCGTCACACGCTGGGCAGGGCATTCTTTGGAGCCGTCATGATTTGCAACGCGCCGGGCAGCGTTGTAGACGTCTCGAACCCCGACTATTTCTCCAGGAGCATGTCCCTCTTCGGAGTGGCACCGCTCAACGGCCCGGTGACAGGGCCCATCGTCGGCGGCTTCGTGTTCCAATACCTCGGATGGCGCTGGGACAATTGGATCGTCCTCGTCATGGCTGGACTGGCCATTGCTCTCATGTGCACCGTCCGGGAGACCTACGCGCCAAAGATTCTCCAGCGCAAGGCCGCTCGGATGCGAGAGCAGACGGATGACCCCCGCTACTGGTGCCAGTACGACCGCAAGGTATCAACTTTGTGTCTGCTCAAGGTAAACCTGAGCCGACCCTTCATCCTGTTTGCGACGGAGCCGATTCTGTGGTTCATGAACTTGTGGTACGTCATGGTCGAGAGAGGGCCAGGGGCCAGGCTTTTGTTTTGCTGACGTCGGAGCCGCCATGACAGGATCTCCATCGTCTACGGAATCCTGTACCTCTGCTTCGTTGCGTATCCCGCAGTCTTCTCACAGCACAGGGGATGGGGCGCCGGGATCTCGGGCCTGGCATTCTGCGGAATCGGCATCGGCACCCTGACCGCCGTCGCCGCCGAACCCTTGTTTCGACGCATCATCAACTCGCAGGCCCGAGACCCAGAGACGGGCAAGCCGTATCCCGAGGCGCAGGCTTCCATCATGGCAATCGGCGCCGTCTGCACGGCTGTCGGACAGCTCGGTTTCTCGTGGACTTGCCTGCCAACGACGATTCACTGGGCCGCTCCCATCGCCTTTGGCATCCCCTTTGGATGCGGCAACACCATCAGCTTCATCTACGGATGCAACTACCTTGCCGGGGCCTATGGAATCTACGCCGCAAGCGCCCTGGCCGGCAACGTCGTGATCAGGAGCGTCATTGGCGGCACGCTGCCGCTTGCCGGCGCGCAAATGTACAGGGTGCTCGGGGCGCAGTGGGCGGGCACACTGCTTGGTTTGCTCGAGGTTGCCATCATCCCCATCCCCATTGTCTTCTGGAGATATGGCGGCAAGATTCGCGGAAAGAGCAGAGTGATCCGTCAGCTGCGAGAGGACCAGGAGAAGCTGGATGAGAAGAGGGCCACGGATGCCGCCCGGGCGGGAAGCCGGCGAGCTGCCAGGTTGGTGCCGGCCGGCTGAGGGAGGGAGATGCAGCGGCGCCCGGGGATGCGGCCGGCCGCCGGCGCCAAAGGGTGAAGCTGACGTGACGGGGGTTTGCGTCCAAGCGCCGCTTTGGCCTGGCGTTTGGTCTGTCGGGGGCGTTTTGCGGATTCCATCCATCCGTGCCCGGAACCAGGGCCCTTGGACTGTTTCCCCCAACGATGCCGGACTTTTGAGCCTGGGACGTACAGACAGATAGAGACATGAATCAACATGTGAAGACAGCATCTCCTTACTGGGGGGTCGGTTGCCCATTTGCACCTTCTTTTATGCCCTCCTCCAGACAACGGCGCGATCCCATCCGCTCCGGGAGCCGAGCCGGGAGGGATCTCGACCGGGCAGGGCAGCGAGAGAGCACGACGTCCCGCGGCAAAGAGAAGCGAGCAGCGTGAGGGGAGGCCCAACGGTGGAGGGAGAAAGAACAGCGCCGCCGCCTGTGTCGACTAGCAGACCGGCGGTGCAGGCACCTCTTGCGCCAGGAAGTGCTTTCAAGTGTCACACATCAAGAGAAGGAATGGATAAAAAGAAACCCGGGGTCGGGGGCCTCGGGAACAAACTAACAGGAGAGAGGAAGCAGCACCGGCCGCTGCGGAGGAGGAACCGACAGCGGCCAAAAAAAAGGAAGCCAATCGTTCGTGTATAGGAACAGCCCGATGCGGGGGTCGAACCCGCAACCTTGAGATTTCGTGCACTCGTAAGAGTCTCACGCTCTACCGATTGAGCTAACCGGGCACCGAGGCGATGCGACGTGTTTTGTGGGGGGTGGGCCCGCTGTTTTGCATTATACGTACGCCCACGGGGACGGGGTGAAGGGGGCGTGCATGCATGGCTGTGCCGCGCGCGTAGCCTGAAACCCGAGCACTTACCTTGGCTGATCGGTGATGCTCGTCGCGGCTGGGCCGATGGGGGTTTTGTACGTCGTGCGTGTATGGACTCTCTGCTACAAGCGCCATGATGATGCGCATGCCAACTACGTCGTGGAGCATAGCATAGCTTGTGAGGCAGGCAGGCAGGCAGGCAGGCCGGGAAACGAAGCGGCACTGACCTCGAGGACACTCGAGTGGTGGCAGGGCAATACGCAGACGGAGAAATGGGCGGCAGGACGTGTCTGATACGTGGTTGGCATCGAGGCCGGGCGGCAGAACCTTTGTTTGGCTGGCCTGCTGACGCGTGTGCAGGACAAAACGACGGACGGCCGCGGAACAAGAGAAACGGAGACCAAATGCCTGCGCAGACACATCACCTTGGGACATGCAGTCCAGTCAGTCAGTCAGTCAGTCACCATCCAACGAGACGGGATCTACAACCCGAGTGGAGTGGACCATGATCGTTCTGTTCTATTCAGTCAGACCTAGTCGACCCCCTGGATTGTCAAGATGCAGTTCTCCCCTCGTCAACCACCAGCGAGCTCCAGCCTTTTGTTTTTCCATTGCTCTGCATGCCACTCTCAATTTCTCCTGTCCATCTCGAGACTCGACGGGATCGACTTCTTGCGCATCGTGCTGTACTGGCCCGACGTAGGCTGAATGCACCCAATGTGACGCCCTGGGTTCCATGTGATGTGACTGACGGTTTTTCCAAAACACTTCAAAAGACAGCACCGCACCCTTCTTTTCGTACATGCATCCCAGAGCCCGTCAATCATGTTGTCTCATTTGTCCTTCAATTTGCTTTGCTTGCCGACGCGGCTTGAATGTCCACACGTGGCGTGGGGGGGAGAGGGAGTCGTTCCCAGCGCGGAAACGCTCCCATCCGGCATGGCGTGATAAACGAAGTTGCCCATCCCATATACACGCACGGATATCCTGTCACGAGATTAAACCTCATTTTCCAAGCCCTCGAGCTCTCTCAACACGGCCGGCTTGGTGTTGATCTTCTTGACCTGTGTATCTTCAAGCTTCTCTCCGCCAGCCAGTCGCATTTCCAGGTCCTCAATTGCACGAATCTTCTTCTGAAGGCTGCGAATCTTCTTGGCGTTGGCACTTTGGCCAGGGTCAACCGCGGGGCTGGCAACAGCCACGCCGCCTTGCTGATGTGCCGAGTAGTTGTTCTGGTGGCCGGGGCTAAGACGCTGGCCATGCTGGGTGTTGCTGCTGCCGCCGCCGCTACCGCCATTGTTCCGGGATCGGCTTCTGTAATCTCGGTCGTTGCCAGTGGCAGGGCTTCGGTGATCCCGACCATTGCCATTAGCAGGGCCACGTCTTTCAGGGCTTCTGCCGGAGCCGGGAGCACGGCTGTCGTAGGGGGCAAGGCTAGCACCGCCGTTGGGCTCCGCGTCGGACCGCCCGTCCTGGTTGTTCTTCTTGCCACGCTTCTTCTTACTCTTCTTGGCGCCGTCTTCGCCCACCGGCTCAGCGCCAGGTACCATCCTGGACGCGGGCTGCGACGGTTCGGCGGGCTCGGCACCGGGAACTCCACGGCGAGGACGACCGAAGCCGTTGGGGCCGACGCTGGGCGTTCCGTTGCTCACGACATGCGCCGTGCCACCCTCGTCTTCACGCTTGAAGTGAAGAGGCGTGGCGAGACCCCTGGCGCCGGGGGGCCTGTAGGCCCCGGCAGGTTTGCTGGGCGTCTTGACGGTACCAAGGTAAGCGGCAGCAGAGCTGTGAGGACAAGGCACGGGGTTGAGCGGATCGCCGCCCGTCACATTCTCAGGAGCCGAGGGTCGCCACATGACGTTGTACAACTCGACCATATCTTCGTTATACATGATGCTACCCCCAACATGCCAAAGCTTTACGCCATTGTCGACACGGAGACGCGGAGAGGTTGTGGCCGTCATGATGTAGCGACTGTCAGGGCTCCACTCGCACACGCTGGGGTTGCCACTTTCAATGGTGCAGACCTTGCGATAGTCCTTTTCGAGATCATGCACATCGATCTGACCAGCCAAGTTGCCAAACCCAGCAACGAGGACAAAGCGAGCATTGGGGGAGAACGTGACGGTGTTGCGCGGGCTCAGGGGAAATGAGTACTTGGCGACAGCTCGGTCGTTGAAGATGGTAGCCTTGGCTGGCATATAGCCGTAGACGACACCGAACTCGCGAGAGTTGGGCGACCAAGACACATCATGGATCGGGCCTTCTTTGTCGAGGGTCACGCGAGCGTCAAAGGCGCCGTTGGTGCTGAGCAGATACAGGGTGGTCTCCCCGTAGTAGCTCTTGCCAGACCTATCGACATCCGTCTGGGCCAGCACGAGCAGAGAGGAGCCACGCTTGTTCCACTTGAACTGGACCTTGTCGCCCTTGAAGAACGTCTTTTGCGAGATGGGGTTCTGGAAGAGCGGGACGTTGTACACCTTAACAACGGCTGGTTGGCCCTGGTGGGAGAGCAAGTTAGCAAAGGATTTTCTCATTTCTCGACTCGAGGAATGGTCAGATTAGATTGTTGCGACACGACACCGAGGGCGTACCTTTCTCTCGGGAACGAATACGGCCACGGCGTGGTTCTCGCTCCCCGGTGCAAGGGCGAAGTTGACGGCCCCCTCGACCCTCAGCTTGTTACAGACGGTGACGAGGTCGTGGCTCTGGTAGAACTGGACTTCGTTCGTGACCAGTCGAGCACAGTGCTTCTCATCGGCCGTGTACTGGAGGTTCCAGCTGTCCTGCTGCTTCTGGACAAAGCGCCCGATGGGTTGCTTGTCGGATGCAGCGACGCCGTCCTCGACGGTCCGCCAGATCTTGAGGTTCTTGGTGGCGTCACCAGCCTCATCCTTGCCTGGCCGTTCCCAGGTGATGACAAAGGTACCGAGGGGGGAGAAAGCAAGCTCGTAGACGTTGGTGATGGGCAATTCGAGAAGAACGCTACCAGTCGAGGTGTCGACAACAGTCACGGTTTCCTGAGAGGCCCAGCCAAAGAAACGGCCGCAGGGCGAGTACACGCTGCACCGCAGATTCCCCTCAGGCTTGACGAAGCCGGCGAGAGGCTCGTAGACCGGGGCGGCGTCAAAGACGCCAATGGTCTTCTGGGTCCGATATGCGAACTGCAAAGGAGATGCCATGGCTAGTCAAAGTCACAGAATCTCAAAGGCGATTTGCGTTTTGCAGTCGACCTGGATGGCTTGCAGAGTTGGTCAGGGTGTCTGTCGTCTTCTTGACCTTGGCCCGCTTTCCTTGGATTCTTGTTCCGTGCTGGCTGGTCGCGCTTCGCAGGCCGACACGAGGTTATCAGCAAACGAGATGTATGACAGCGTTGATATTGCTCTCGACGAGGCCCGGGCGAGATGCAAGCGTCCCACGGGTTCAACACAAAGGCCAATGTTGACGGAGCACAAACGGGGCTTCTGATGGAAAGCCTCTTTGTCGCTGGGCGGTATGAAGCGGCGTCCCAGACAACCGGTACCGCAGCGGCTTCCAAGACAGCTAAGCCGACAAGGTAAGGCCTGAGTTCAACCCAAGCAGACTCGGCGCCCTGTTGAATACGCTCGGTTGAAAAGGAAGACGGACGGCGGACGCGTACGTACGACGGTCTTTCGAGGAAGGCGACTCGGGCTGGGATTGGCGGCGACGATTGGGCAGTGGCCAAAAGGTGTTGCACACGTCGAAAAGGACAAGGCTAGAAGAACAACCTGCAGCGAGGATGGCGTACAACGAGAAGAGGGCGAGCACCCCAAGGGGGGGGAGGGGAATTGACGACGTCGTCGGCGGCGATGCCCTTGCGGTGTCTGGCTGGGACGGGGAGAGGGAGCAGAACAGAAGGGGCGGGTAAAATATGGTTTTTCCCGTTCGGTTGGGTCTGGGTGATTTTTTTTTTTCTTCCCTTATTGGCAGCCGGGCTCCATGTAGTGTCGACTACTACCTACGTAAGTGCCTAGTGGTGGGTAGGCACCTACCTGGGTATCCAGTGGGTACCCAGTACTTAGCGCTCCCTAATCTCTGCTCATGTCTGCACAAGCGGCGCTCACCGGACTCGACTAGAGCGCCCCTGACGCTCTCTGGTTGACGTCTAGTTCCTACTGGGCTAAGTCTAAGTACTTTAGGTACTTTAAGCAGTTACGTACCTCTCTAGGTACTAGGTACTTTAACCCGTCAGCGTCGACTTCCATCAACTTTCAAGGTTATTACTCTAAGTAAGTACTTAAGGCACTTACTTGAGCAAGTAGATGTAACTAATTGACCTCAATGTTGAGACGTCGACACTCAAAATTTGGGCGAACCTGCACATGTAGAGGACTTGCTCACCACTCCACGAGTCTGGAACGTATTGCAGGCACCAACTCCAACCGGGTGATGCCAACTGCTACGGACGCCCGGCGCACAATGCAGGCAGACGCGAGGAAGGGTACGGAGTACGGAGTACTGCGCCGACGAACCTTTCCCGGACGTTGCATGCATTTTAACTTCCGCCGACCACGGCGCGAACACAAACTCTCGCTATCCGGGCGTCGACCCAGTCCGCCTTGTGCTTATTATATTACTCTAGATAGTCTTGTCGGCCTGTCTGTACTTGCATCTCAAACACAGCCCGCCCCATCACTAGTCTAGGTGAACTATCATGAACCCTGTCTCAGCCCTTCATGCAGAATGTGCCCTTTGTCAATGCTTTGCAATTTGGAAATTCATGCGCATCCGACATGTAGTACCTCGTTACTAGCAGCGTTTCGGCCGTGCTCGCTTGACGCCTGGGTCATTGGGACCACGCCAAGCGTTCGCAGCTCGTCCAAAGCGCCGGCACTCCCGCCTCTGGGTGCCGGCATTTGTTTGCAGTGTGTGCATGCATGCGCTGGTCTTTGTTGATGCCGCAGACCACCAGGCAGAATTGTTGTAGTAGTAGTAGTAGTACTGGTAGCCCAACGGTTGCTGTTGCGTTTGCCCCTGCCTCCCCTACAGTAGACAATAGACGCCTCGACACTTCTCTTCATCGCCCCTTGAACTTCTCTTTCCAGCCGCCCCTCTCAAACAGCCACAAGGCTTCGGTGGCATATGCCCTGCTGCCTCGGTGGCCGCCTTCACCGGCCGCAGCCTCCATCAAGCTCTCGAGTACTCTGCCTTTCTTGACCGCAGCCCAGATGCCCATGGCAATGACGTCGTTGTCGGTCTTTCCCCACTCTCCCTTGCCCAGGCGATACAGAATTCTTCCCAGGGTTTGATAAGCCATACACCGCTGAGCGGGCACCGCACTTCTGGCCAAGCGTGCCAGCTCGGCAATGGTATATCCAGCAGCCTCGGGCGCCTCCCCGTGATGGTGCAGACCTTTGGTTGGGGCGATGGAGCGACTCACCCTGGGCGAAAGAAAACGACCCCGGAAATCAAAACGCAGAGATGACAGCGAGATTTCAGGGTGTGGATAATATGTCGAGTCCTTGTCCGCGCTGCTACCTTCGCTGGGCAACGGTGCCATCCAAGCGAGCTTGCTTGGGTCGGCGGGGAGCTCCGGGAAATACTTTTCGTGAAGGGTCGCCAGGAAATTGGGGTCGAACGGGTCAAGGTCTGGAAGGCTAGGCGGCACGGGGAAGTGCGTCGTCTTGGGCAGGTCCGTAATGGGGAACAAGTCTGCCGGAATCTGAGAAGGGGCTTTGTCCTCGTCGTAATCATGTGCAATCTTTTTGGAACACAGCCCTGCAGAATCTTGGCCATGTGAGCCTGGTGTAGGCTTGGGCCTTTCCGCCAAAGGCTGCTCACTGTTGGGTTTTGCGTGATCCGATACTTCCGTCGCACGAGGATCGCTCCATGGCGTCTCAGCCTGTGTTGCGGTATTGGCCACGTCATTCGGCAGATCAAACGGCGAAGGGCCTGATGGCTCATCTATGTTTGCGCGCTGCAGTAGGCGCTGAATGAGCGCAGGGTTCAACCCCGTCATGATATCTTGCTGTGCTTGTGCGATTTCTTGCGGTGTCATGGCCGCCAATTTCTGTCTGTTTTCTCGGTCGATGCGCTGTTTCTCGGCCAAGTCAAGTACTTGCGACGCATTGTCACTTTGTGCTGGAATGCCCTGTGTACCATTTCCGCGATTCGATTCGAAGACAGGTGCTTTGTCGCCGAGATCCCCAGCTCGCTGCCGTTTAAAGGCAGAGTGGTTCCAGCGCCTCTTGTGTGAAGGGAATCCGGTTGATGAAGAGGGCGCCGCGGGGATGGCGATTGGAATGTTCTGCTTCGAATCTCTCTCTACGATATCTCCGATGAGAAGAGTCGGGTTCATGTTGGCCGAAGCGCTTGTCTGGTTTCTCAGCAGCAGCCGTCTCGATGGTCCGCTGGCGTGACATGGTGGTAGTTGACGTCGTGGGGCCGGCAGGTTTTAATTTTTTTAATGTCAGCCCCGTCGATTCGGGAGGCAATGTCGAGGCACGTGATGAGCCCGTACGTCTTATCACTGCGACCGCGGTCCTTCAACCGCAGCAAGGGCTTCGGCCAAAAAAAAAAAAATACAGAGAAAGACAATTCAGAAAACCAAACAAGAAGGTGCAAAACAAACAAAAATCCCCCGTGCTGCATCTATCGCACCACATTTTCATGTGCATAGCATCCTGAACATCACTTGTTGCAGTGAGAGTGCGGCGCTGTTCAGCCCACACATTACGTAGGGAGTACGTATTGATTTTCCATATCAAAAAAGGGACGGCATCGTTCCCCGCGGGGCTATTGGCATTTCCTGCGGTGGTGCTGCTGTTTGTTATAGAAGAGGTGCTCTCTGTGTTGTTGCATTTCAAACCTGCCCTTATGCACTCCGTTCAGGTTCTGGTATAAAGTTTTATGCACCAGAGGAGACGGGCCTCGAGGCCCCGCTGGCCCAGCAGCACCGCCACACCTGCATTAGCGTCGATCGACGCTGTAATTTCCAATGTTGCACAAGGCTTCCAGAACACCCTCTAGATCTTGCAGACCAGCGGGCCGCATACCATCGCGTCTCTATTTATAGGCCTGGGGAAGGAGAGTAACGGATTCGGTCTCGCACGTACCTACATGTTCTTGTTTGTGCCCGCGCGTAGGGAAAAACAAGGGTGTGAAGACAAAAAAAAGGACATGTTCCGCGCGCCAACTTGAGTTTTCGTCGTCTATTCACGGCGCCCGCAGACTCAATGTGTCGGCGGCTTTAGTGCAGACCTGCTCCGTACTCGGTCGCGCAGAGTCTCTGGTCAAACCCCATGCATATTAGGTGCCTTACTCCGTACCTACCTACCTACTTACTTGAGTCTGTAGGTAAGTGCCCAAGCTACTCAAGTTACTAAGGACATACCTAGGGGCTGCGCCGTTGAGGCTTATTCGGGTAGCACCGTAGCGCCTGTGTGCGGTCGTGCAACAAGGGTTCGGATTTGTGCTGCAGCACATCTCCTGGGTTCATGTTTCATGTAGCTGCGTGGAGCCCTCTTGGCGGCGGCGACTTCTTTTTATATTCCGTCACGGCAAAGAGATGAAGAGATGGGGGTGTTCAAACTTGACGAGATCGGGCAGAGCCAGCACGGGCCCTGCCTTCCTCTCGAGTGCTTGAAGCGAGAAGATGCCCACATGCCCGACACTGGTCTGGTGCTCGGCGCAGCTTGCAACAGTCGGTGTCGCAATGCGTATCGACAAGTATTTCGGCATTGTTGCCAAGTGTCAGACCAGAGAATACTCGGCGCCTCCGTTCAGTATTCCCAAGGGTCCGCCACGCACCTGCTCGAGTCGTCGGTGCCTACTTAAGTACCCAGGTAACTACTTAATTACGTAGGAAGCACCGAGCTAAGTGTCTTTTACCCCCCTGTGCATCGGGGTGACACAGTGACATGGGGAAAGCTGAACTGGGACTGGGGTGGCGGGGCCGTGGAGCGAACCTGACGTGCAACTCAAGTCGGCAGAGGCGCGCGCTATGATTGGCCACCATGTACACGCCGGGTAAGCAAATCGTGCATGGGGAGGGACCTTCAAGGAACTCCCCCCTCAAGCCTGGCTTGCCTCGAGTTTCTTTTTCTTCTTGGCCGAGTACCGAACCAACAAGTACTTTACGTAGGCCTGCACATGTGACGTGACGTTGTAGTAGAAACTTGGCAGACGTCCTTCTGCGTCTCCCCACATGTGCCCTCTGTTCATGATAAAGTTCCCACGTTGACGAGCTGCGCCGTTGAACCCGACTCAACCCAGTGCGCCAGGTTCAATGCAAGTGCGTAGCTTGCTTCGGCCGGTGGCGGCCGGGGGGTGCGATGAGCGATGAGCGATAGGCCCCGAGCCACGAGCCACGAGCCACGACCACGAGCCACGAGCCACGAGCCTGAATATTCCCGGCGCGTCGCATGCAACTTGCAAGTGGTAGCGCCGAGTACGGAGTACGCGGCAGCAATGGTAACAGGAGTCCGCCCGGTACTTTTACTTGCCATGGTGCACCATTGCACGCAATTGCCTTGCCTTCAAGTACCTGGCTACTTGAGTAGCAGGTACTCCGTACTCCGTACTCACCCGGCCGTCTCGCTGGCCGCGCCGCCCTGGCCCCTGGGCATCTTGGACGCTGTGTGCTTTTGTCGTTTGATCATGGCCCATTTGTTAACATTGATTTTCCAACGCTTCTCTCTCTCGGTGGCGCTTTCTTTCCGAGGCGAGCCCCATGCCGCCATCTGGCCTCGTCTCCGTCCGTCACTCTCTTCCTTCTCTTCTCTTCTCTCCTCGCTCGACCCTGCATTCGATGTACTTGCTGTACCTAGGTATGTAGTTGTGTTGTGGTTATCTGGGTGTATCCCTTTCGTTGTTTTTATTAAAGAATACAAAGTTTCTCACGACACACCGCACACACGCACACATGCCCCCATCAGTTCTCACCTGACCTCTGGCCCAGCTGCCGCCCCCTGTTGCTGTCGTCGCTCGTCGTCGTCGTCGTCGTCGCCGCCGCCGCCGCCGCTCTTGATCCTTAGTTCTGGTGTTTCGTTTCTCGTCTGGCCAAAGCCGTCTGGCCATGACTTGAGGCCGGAATAGCTAAAACTGAGCCGTCGTGCCCCGGTTTTCTCATCCTCATAGTGCAGGTGGAATAAGGAAATGTTGTTTCGTTCCGAAAGTTGTAGCCATCCCCAAATTCCAGCCCCATCCTTTCCATGCTCTCCCATGGCCATGGTCGCCCCCCCCTTCGAGTTTTCCCTCCCCCTTTCCTTTCCCACTTTTGACTCCTTCACCATCACCAACCGCCCCTATCACACAACTGCAACACGGCCCATTGCCAGATTGCATCCATCTGTCGTCGTCGCCGCACCTGCGCCATCGCCAAACCGTCATCATTTTGTGCGGCGCTCTCCGGGTCATCCAGAGCCGTAGCCAGGCTGTCCGCGTCGACGCACCCGGTGCACCTTTGCGCAGACCGAGCTGCCGGGGCTGTTTGGCGGCGCGGCCCAACCCCTCTTGCGTCGTCGGTGAGGCTATTCGCACTTGACACGGCGCCTGGAGTCGACGAGGCCCCTCGCAGGAACCAGCACCAGCACAGCACCAGCACAGCACCAGCACAGCACCAGCGCAGCACCAGCCGCAGCGGAAGCTCCAGGGGCGTCTCCACCACACACACGCTGCTGCTGCACCCGCAGTCTTTTTTTTTTCCCTTTTCCGGCCACTCACAACGCTCGTCTGCGCGCGCTCCACCTGCCTCCTGCTTGCTTCGGTCTCGGCGCTCTCTGCTCTCTCAGCTTCCTTCGTGTGCCGACAGTGCTAGGGAAGGTACGGGGTACTTGGGTACTTTCCGTACTTTCCTGGCGCCTGTTTCTGCGGACCGCCACAACTGCACCCGCGCGATACTCGCATCCGAGTCTTATCAAGCATTGATCCGGCGAGGGCCTCAGCTTGTCACAACCCGGCCTTTGTCTTTGTTCTGTCATTCTTCTTCTGTCTGTTTGTGTTCCCTGCTAGAGTTCATGGCGACCTTCTTTTTCCTCGGCAGAGCCTAGGTCCCGTTACATCTTGTGCGTCTGTCTGTCCTCACTCTTGTTTCCGTCCCTCTGCATTTTCATCTTTCAAGTCGGCCGAGTCCCGATATAATCGTGTAATTATCCGCATGCCAACAAAGGCCCTTGGACGCTATCTGTACACAGTCAGCCCTGTGCAGAAATCAGTCTCGCCGCCCATCTTCCGCTGTCAGACATCTTGTGGCCCTGTCTCTTTTCCTGGTCACCATCCCGTGGCCGGCAAGGGACCGTGTCAGTCTGTAGAAGCTCCGGCTCCTATACTCCGACTCCTTCGCCATCAACCATAGTCGCCTCGCCACCATGGACAAGGACCGAGAGCAGATTGTCGTGGGCAGCGACCAGTCTCCCGGACAGCGCCAGCTGACGTTCCAATCATACCAACAACCATCGCCAAGCGGCGGCGCCGCCAGTGCACGCACGCCCTCTCAGAAACGATATGAACTTATCGATGGACAATGGGTTCAGCTCACGGCTGCCGGCCTTCCGCGCAAGAAGCCGGGTCGGAAGCCCGGGTCTACCGTGAAAACCAAGCTGACGGACGGCGCCGACCCGAGCAAAGCACGCAAGCCCCGAAAGCCTCGCGACTCCAACGCCCTCCCTGTCCAGCGCAAGCGAAAGACTGCGCCCGGTTCCGACGCAGACGGAGACTCCGACGTCTCGAGGAGCGCCTCGGGCCACCACGCCGGCACATCATCGCCGTCGCAGCAGCATCAGCTTCTGGGACCCCCCGACTTGCGCGGCTCGCCCAAGATGCCCAAGAGAGAGGGGTACCCGGGGTCGATGCAGAGCATTCTGAATGCTGACCCGCCCTCGGCCTCAATACCAGTGCGCAGCAGCGGCCTCAGCTACGATCCAATTCGTGGCAACTACGACCCCATACGTGAGACAATCACACCGCATAATACGAACCCGTACTCGTCGACTTCAGGTTCCCCTCGCGGCCCGGCGCAAGCGGCCAACCGATCGCCCTCAATTGCGAGTATAATAGAACCACAGCCCCGGACGGCAACCTCGCCGAGTCTGTCACAGCGTGGACACTCCACAGCTTCGGCTCACAGCCGGCATCACGGCCGAGAGCCCTCATCCATGCCACCGTCGCCTTCCTACAGACCGACATCAACACTCGGAGCCCAGCTCACTGCAGTCGATCTGAAGAAGGCGAGCACCGTGGCAGCCGCGCAACGACCTGTGGTGAATCAGGCCAACTTCACCACAATATCAAATGGCCCTGTCCGAAGATGTTCGCCCAAACTAAAGCCCGCCACTGGCGTGTCTACCCCGAGAACGGATGCACTTGACGATTTCCAGGACAGCGAAGGACGCTCTATTTTGGATTTTGGAAAGGCTCGACCTGGCGAGGAGTTCCAGGCCCCCACCATTGTCTTGAATATCCCCATCGTGGCTGGAGAAACCAATAAATATGTCAACTTTATGCGATTGGCTGAGGATCGGTACGGGTGGGACGCCCTCCATCCGCGTCAGGCTGCAAATCGGGACCGCAAAGCCCGGATCGAGGCCGCTGCGGCGTCGCTCGAAAAGGCCGAGCTGGGGCGAGAGTCGGGAGACGAGATGTCGCTGGACAACTCTGACGGCGAAGCTAGCAACCCGGAGAACGGAGGGACCAGCGGGCCTGATGCTCCGGTCAAGCCCAAGAAGAAGAGAAACTTCAAGGAGGACCAATATGACGTCGACGACGACTTCGTAGACGACTCGGAGCTGCTGTGGGAAGCTCAGGCTGCAGCCAGTAGGGACGGTTTCTTTGTCTACTCTGGGCCTCTTGTGCCCGAGGTAGAAAAACCGGCAATGTATGTTCCATCTCCCCATGCCTGGCGGCAGCCGTGCCGGAACTAACAAGAGTCACAGCCCCCACGAACGACCCAAGCGCGGCCGCGGTAGTAGAGGCGCCCGGGGCAGCAGGGGCTCAGCCAGAGGCGGCACAGGCGCCGGCCGCGGCGGCGGTCCTGGTTCTCGCGGTGGCACGGTGACGAGAAAGCCGCGCGTCACAAAGGCGGAGAGGCTGCAGCGCGAGCGAGAAAAGGCCGAGCGCGAAAGCATGGCACAAATCAGCAACAAGACGCAGACCAACGGATACGTTCTCCAGCCCTCTACGCCCGCCTTCTCTGTCAGTGAACTGGGCGCTTAGGCAAATCCTGCACCTGCAGCGACGGGGGTTTGCACTGTCTAGACTAAATAGCCTGTATGTCTAAATACACGTGGAGTATTGCTGACTGGGGCCTCACACGGGATCGAGTCCGCCCCTGCACGCTGTTGCTGCACAGTCTGTGGCGTGATGTAGTTATCTGCCCAAAGTACCAAGGAGGACGCACCAGCATGCTGCAGTATATTAAAGTATCCCCACGCAAAGTATTGTACCGCGGTGCGCTGTACGCTGCAGCATTGCCCTGCTCTGGTCAACTGCGCTTTGCCTCCCACGGGGGCGGCGACGATTCGCGTCATTCCCCCCGCGACAAGGACACCACCAGCATGACACTTCCGAAATGCAGACAGCCTGCCGCCAGCAGAGTACCCTGTCTACCCGACTTTTGCCCCGTGACACTCTTGTCTGCCCGGTTCGATCCGCTGTTGCGCGGTGGGTGTCCACGCCAGAATATACTTCTTGATGCCGACCACGCCCTTTTCACGACTGAAAGGCGAGAAGCGCGCGGACGCGTGGCCTTGTCTCGCCCCGTCCTTGCCGCACTCTTGTGGACTTGTTGCCCTCCTCTCGGGATGCCCGCGTCCCCGTGACCCTCGTAGATCTGACGGCTTGCGAGTCCCACGTCTCCTTCTTATGCCAGGCTGAGTTCCGGAATGTCACCCGTTTCGTTCTTCTGCTCGGTGCCGACCTTGTACGTGGCGCGCCATCTCAGCTTGACTGAATCCACCCTGAGTCCTCGGTTGCCGGCGTGCCAAATGTCCACTTCTTGCGTGATGCCGCGGCTCTGCTTGGGCGCGAGATCGCGGCCGCTTTGTGGTTTCAGTTGCAGCTCGTAGCCCTAGGAGACGGGGTTAGCACAGTTGGACTTTGCGCTTCAATTTTTTTTTAAACTCTTGCAGCAGCGCCACAGGGCCTTGCCTCTTGCTGCGCTCTACTACTAACCTTTGTGACTGCCAGCTGGAAGTGCAGCTCGGTAATGGGATGGGCCGAGTTGTTTGAGAAGGCAAATGCTACGTGGATCGAGTTGCTTGCGCCGGTGGCACGTCCGGCTAGGAAGTCCGTCCGTAACAGACCCTGATTGATGGTTCCCCTGTGCTCCTTGGGTTTGTTTGGCGACGCTGGAGGAAGCGACGATGAGAAGTTCCACTCGTCGTCGTCGTCGCCGCCCCCGGCATGGGAGACAGCGGGGAGTCGAGGGGGTGGAGTTGGGGCAGAGGTTGATGCTGATGCTGATGCTGATGCTGATGCGGCGCCTACGGTGGCAAAAGAACCCGAGGCCGGCTGATGTGAAGGAGGTTTCGGCTGTTGCTGGACAGCAGGCTGCGGAGTGCCAGACTGCGAAACTGGAGGAGAGGTAAACGAGGCGAATCGGGAGAAGGAAGGCGTCTGGTTAGAGACGTTTCCGCTGGCGCTGCTGTCCTGCGTCATGGAGGACAACAAAGCCGGGCCGGGAATATCTGTCAGGCCCCATGTTAGCCATCGAAGCTTTGACGCGAGACTTGTGCACATCAAAGGAAGCGGATTTCGATGCACAGACACTATGCTTACTTTGGTTGGCTCCAAAACCAAGTGCGATATTGCCTCCCTGCCCAAAGTTGCCTGCCGAGCTGCCAATATCCAACCCCAACAGGTCATCCTCCAAGCCGGTAGCCTGCGAGCCGCCGCCTGCGGGTGCGTTGTTGTAGTGGTGGTTTCCGATGCCATTGCCGTCGTTTGCGGCATCAGCATCAAAATCTATCAAAGACAACTCGTTCGCTGCGTTGCCGGAACTCGACGGCGCCCTCGCCGCAGCCGTCGTCGAGGCCGAGGGCGTAGGAGCCCCCGCCGCGACTTTGGCCGCGCCCTCCAAGTCCCCCTTCTTCATGAGCTTGTACCTCTCGACGGTGCGGTGAATGCCGTCGTTTATCTCAAATAACCGGGCAACTGCGTCATGGTCGTCCGATTCCTCCTCGCACATCTTCTGAATCTTGGGCTGCGCGCTCTGCAAAGCCGAGGCCAGCTCGCTGAAGACGTCGCCGTCGGACATGCTGTCGCCTGGTCTGAAAGCTTCTAGGCGCTCTTCAAGCAACCTGGCTTTTGCTTGGATCTTGGATACTTCTTCGGCTGCCTTGGCGCGGTAGTCGGTCTTGGACCGGGTGTCGTAACCGGCCATGACTTTCATGAGGCGATTGGCTTCTCGAAGGTCTTCGGGAGTGCCACGTCGAATGAGCTCTTGGAGCTTGGCAGACTGGGCCTCCTTTTCCTCCTCTTCCATCTCTTCGGCCGACTTGAGGTTCTGCGCGTGCAATTAGCAACAGACAAGAGTCTCGACGAGCAAAGGACATTGTCGGGCGGGGCGGCCGAGGCTCGCACGATGACTTACATCGCTCGGGTTCAACACTGCGGCATCCTCGTGTCGAACCTCGGGAAACATGTAGCCCTTGTAGCTCAGAAGGCGATGCATGTCCCTGATGAAGCCTAGATCTTCTTTGTAGCGGCTCGTCTCACATATGGTGACGCGCCACTCCTCAATGGCCTCGAGGATCTTGGCCTGGACCCTGGTGGGACGCATGGGCGGGCGTTCAGGGAACCTACGAACCAGCTCGTTGAGAAACTCTTTGGTGCTGATCTGCAGATGAAAAGGGTAGCCGCAGTTCTTGACGCAGATGTCGAGCAGATTGAGAGCGAGCAGCGCGACGTTTGGGTTCCGATGGTTGATGTAGCTGACAATCATGGTGGCGGCCTCTCGCGGGGCGGAACCCTTCTTGCTGTTGATCAAATCGGCAATCTCCAGGCTCAGAGCCAGGTTCGGCTCGTAGTTTTCGGGACTGCAGGCGCCTTGAATGAAGCGCTGGAGCTGGGAGGGGGCATGGCCGAACTCGCTCCAGCGGTCTCGGGCGGCCGCCCTGGCAGAAGCAGCCTCCATTGTGGCCCAGGATCTCGGGGAGATGGGAGGCGTCGAGGGGATCCGGCCGAGATTCGTCTGCAGACGACAAGGAGATGAGAGGCCGAGAGGCTGGTGCACCGGAGACGGACGCGGCTGCAGAAACAGGCGCAATTGTCGTCGTCGTCGGCTGCGGTTCTGGCTCGCCAGCCAAACGATCCAAGTTGTACCAAGTTATAAAACGCCAACGGAGGGGAAGACGAGGGCTGGTTGTTGATCAATGTGGCGCGTCATATGCCGGCCGGACAAGACTGCGACCCCGACTCGTGCCAAGGGATGGGGTGGTTGGTGAGTGCGTCGGCCGGGTCAGCTAGGAAGAGGCCCTCATGGTTGCTGCCCGAAGCGAAAGGGACATGGAAGAGTGTGATGACGGATGACGGAAAAGAGGACGAGATGCCACCGACGGCGGTGGAGATGGCCAAATATCGAAGGGCTCTTCTACAGCCCCACCCCCGCCAAGAGTCCGGGTCCAAGTCCTGCCTATCAAGTACTCCAGCACGCAAGTACCTGTAAGTAGTACGTGGTTGAGTATCAAGCACCCACTTGAGAAGTACTACCAGTAGGTACCTAGGTAGGTACTGAAGTAGGGCACGTTGTGGTAAAAAGTACGTACGTACGTACCTTTTTTCTTCCGTCTCCGTCTCGTCTCGTCCGTCAACGTGCCCTGGGCACCGCCAAGCACCAAGAGAGCCCGGTTCGATCAGACAACCCTTCCTGTCCCGCGCGAACTACGCACAATGGTTCGCCACAAGAAGGATCTCGCCGCCCGAGCCAGAAAAGGCGGCGGCTGTGGCCGTGGTGGTCACGGAGCCGGTGGCTCAAGGCAGCCTCCCCATCAAGACGGTGGTGACGACCAAGACCAGCAACCAGCACGACCAGCCTTCAACGCGGCGTGTTGGGACCTGGGCCACTGCGACCCCAAGCGATGCTCAGGAAAGAAACTCATCAAGTCGGGAATGATGCGCCCTCTGCACATGGGCCAAAGACACAACGGAGTCATCATCACCCCCAACGGCCGGCAGGTCGTATCCCCCGCCGACGGAGAACTCATGGATCGCCACGGCGCCGCCGTTGTCGAGTGCTCTTGGGCCCGTACCCAAGAAGTCCGGTGGAGCAAGGTCGGCGGGAAATGCGAAAGGTTGTTACCCTATCTCGTCGCCGCGAATACCGTCAACTACGGAAAGCCGTGGAGGCTGAATTGCGCCGAAGCCCTCGCTGCCGCTTTTTACATCTGCGGACATGCCGACTGGGCAGAGCAGATTCTGGCTCCCTTCTCGTACGGACAGTCTTTCCTGCGTATCAATGCGAGCATACTCAAGCGGTACGCGGCGTGCCAAGACGCTGCCGAAGTAAAAAAGACAGAGGCAGAATGGATGCAGAGGTTAGAGCGGGAGTACGCAGAGAGCAGGGAACAAGGCCACGGCGACATGTGGACCGCCGGTAATACCAACCACATGAGCATGCCTCCCTCCGACGAAGACGACGACGACGACGACGACGACGATGACGACGACGCCGAAGAGGGTTGTGGCGATGCAGTATCAGATGGCGACGACAGCATGGATGGCATATACCTGGGCAAGAGGCCGTTTGATCTCAAGGCCGGCGAGATTCCCGCAAACTTGCAAGACGAGCCAGCCAAAAGAGACAAGGACCCCTTTGACATTACAGACAGCAGCGACGAGGACGACGCTGCCATGGAAGAGATCCGGCGCAGGGTCCTTGCCTCTAAACCCTTTAGCAATCCAAACCCCGGCTCGGAAGAGAGGAAGAAGCCCGCGTCGATACCGCGACCTCTGCAACAGCATCAATATCAAGTCGACCTCGATATGCAGCCCGACTCGGATAACGAGAGAAGCGACGACAACCAAGATGGGAGTGATGCAGACGAGGATGACGATGAATTTGATGATATCATCGAAGCCACGCCCGTCACTGACAAGATTGGCTTAGCAAAGCTCGAAAAGGAGCGGAGACAGGCAACCACCACGACGAGGAGTTTCTCGTCGACTTCTGTGTCCGCACCGAGTAGATGGTAAACAATTGAGGCCGTCGCAAAATATATATAATGACTCAAAACGTCGTTGATTCTATCCTACATTGTCCGTCCACATCTATAAAAGTCTAGTGCTTTTGACATGGTACACCTTGGCCAGTAACCACCCTCCCCGTCTGTTCTTTGTGCAGAGAAGCGACGCAAATAGTACATGAAAGTCTGTCCAAGAACCCTCATCTCCCTGGGTAGTGTGTAGTGGTACATGAAAAAAAGACATCCACCTGATGTACAAACATGCGATACGGGTTTCTTTCTGCCCGCCGACCAGGTTATAGACCCTGGACGTGAAATTTTTACCCTACTCCTTCCTTTTGACCCGGTTATAATGCCCGTCTCTCCTTGACCACCTCGTATGTTTGGATTTGATCGTCGACTAGAAAATCTCCAAAGCCTTCCAGGCCAATGCCGCACTCTGTGCCCTTGCCCATTTCCATGACATCTTTCTTGACGTGCTTCAGAGTATCGATGCTACCTAAAAACAGAGGTGATTGGTTAGCCAGAATCGTTGGGTACAAAGACATGGCCCCATTCCTTTTGGACAACAAGGCGTGAGCAGCAGCAACAATAGAACAGCCACGTACCATCAAAGATGACCTTGCCCTTGCGAAGCACCTTTACCAAGGAAGATTTCTTGATCGACCCGTTGCGTACTCTGCATCCGGCAATGTTCTTGAAAACCCTCCCCTTCAAATTGATAGAGAAAACCTGAATGATGTCCGCCTCTCCGCTGACACGGTATGTGACACTCATGGGTAGCAGCCCTGAAAGAACCGCTTTGGCGTCGTCTACTACATGGTAGATGACGTTGTGGTCGAGAATCTTGACCTTGGCCTCCTCCGCCCGCTGCTTGATACGGGGCAAGATGGGAACGTTGAAGTTGATGATGACACTCTTTGAAGCCGCTGCATGGTCGATGTCGTACTCCGATATCTGACCCGCTGCGGCTCGAAGAACCTTGGGTCGCACCTCGTTATTGCCCAATTCCAGGACGCTGCCGCAGACGGCCTCCACTGAGCCAACCACATCGGCTCTGACGGTGAAGTTTTGATACAAGATACCGGGTTCGGAAGCGGAATCGTCGTCAGCACCTTCGGCAACCTTGTCTTCGGCGGCCGCCTTCTCTCTCTGTCGCTGTTCCTGCTCAGCTAACTGGACAGAGTTCCGCTCACGCTCGGCCATTTCCAGCCGGTACTGGACGGCCGTCTTTGCCTTGCCTTCATCAGGTGCCTGCAGCACCTGCTCTCCGGCGTCTGGCAATTCTCGCCACCCCCATACTTCAACAGGGCTGCCGGGAGCCGCTTCAAGTAGTTCGGTCCCAGCTTCGTTCCTAAGCGCTCGAACCCTGGCCCAGGTTTTCCCGGCAACAATAAAGTCTCCTGGTCGAAGAGTTCCGCGCTTGACCAGCACTGTTGCGGCCTTGCCGTTTTGTTTTACACTGGATTCTACAATCCAGCCTTCAGCCATGCCGTCTGCCTCCGCACGAACGTCAAGAACCTCCGAAAGCGTTATGATGCTCTCTTCCAAGTCGGGCATGCCCTGCCCAGTTTTGCCGCTTACGCAAACAACTTGAACATCTCCGCCGTAATCTTCAATTTCAACGCCATGCCGGGCAAGGTCTGCCTTGACCTGGTCGATTCGAGCATCTTCTTTGTCAACCTTGTTGATCGCCACGATGATAGGCACCTTGGCAGATGTGGCGTGCTTCAGGGCTTCAAGAGTCTGGGGCATGACGCTGTCGTCTGCTGCGACTACCAAGACAACAATATCGGTAATGTTGGCTCCACGTTGACGCATCGAGAGAAAAGCCGCATGTCCAGGCGTGTCCAAGAAAGTGATTCGCTTTCCCATAGACATTTGCACGACGAAGGCACCAATGTGTTGTGTAATGCCACCATACTCCTGAGAGGCAACTGACGATTTCCGTAGCCAATCTAGTAACGTGGTCTTGCCGTGGTCAACGTGGCCCATGATTGTGACCACCGGAGGCCGGCTGGGTAGTGAGGATACGTCATCCGCGATTGGCCGAGGCTTCAGATCGCGTTGCGAGCCAGTATCGACAGTTGGGTCAAAGCCGTATTCCATGGAGATGAGTGCTGCGGTTTCGCCCGTCATGATGGTGTCGGGTGTCACGTTCTCGAAGCCCATCTCCTCCATATCGACCAAGAACTGATCTGGTCGTTGCTTCAGGGCTTGCGCCAGGTTTGACACACTAATATACTCGGGAAGAAAGATTGGCATGGCGCGATTCTCCTCCCGAAGCGCTCTTTCTTTCCGTGCCTCCTTCTCGGCTTTTAGGCGTTTTTTTCGTTCCCATCGATGTGACGACGAGTCGTCCCAATCCTCTTCCAACTCTACGCGGCGACCCCTGGCAGATTTTTTGGACTTTTTGGTTCGTTGATCAGAGGCTGGCTCGTCTTCAATGTCAAATCTTGACTTCCTCCTTTCTTTTCCCCGGGTATTGTCCGAGACTGGATGGTGTAAAGCCACGTTTTGACTGTGCACCGAGCCGTCTTCATCTTTCCTCGGTGCCTGGTCGATGGAGGTTCTGTTCGAGCCATCTGTTGCAGTAGGCTCTCGTCGACCCTTGCTTTTGCCCTCTGCAAGACTGGACACCCTCGTATCCAACTCGGCCCAGAAATCCTGCTCCGATACACCTATTCTAGAGCCATTCTCGGAGGTAGCAGTTGCACTACTTGCGCTCGCAGTATTCTGTGTCTGACGCGACTTTGGCTTCCCTCGGGCTGATCTTGTGATTTCTGAGCTAGTGGAGTCGTTGCCATGGCTGTGGCCATGAGTCAAAACTTGCTGCTTGCGGTGGCTAAAGGAGCCCCATCCAATTTTCTTCGGCGCACCGCCTGCGGGATTCTGTGAGAGCTCTGAAGTAATAGCTTTGCGATGAGCCGTACGAGAACTAGCGGAAGACAGAACAGTGGCGGGCGAGGCCACTGAGGTCTCTGGCGCAGATGTCGTTTGGCTAGGACTTTGTGCCTGTTGACCATTTGTAGACCGATACTTTGGCGTTGGCGACATCCGAGGCTCTTGCATCGACTTGAATACATCAGCAAGAACGGACTTTGACTTTGTAACTTGTGCTTGGTGGGCGTCATGGGTTCGGCCGGGGGACTTTGGCCACGTAGGAGACGAGGCGCCTTTGCCCGATGCTCGATTTCCTCCTTTGTTGTCGGCATTTGATGCTGTTCCGAGGCCTTTCATGCGACTCCTTGCTTCCAGTTCGTGGGGAAGAAGGCCTCCCAATGGCGAGTTGTTGCTATTCTGCGTAGGACTCGGGGCTTTGCCGGCCGCAAACGCACCCCATGAGCCGGTGGCGGAGCTTGCGAAGGCGCCGGGAAACCGTCCATTGGAGGGCGCACTTCGACTAGGATTTGAATTGCGCCGTGCAGAAGTCGTAGAGAGGCCCTGAGTAAACCAAAGGGCTTGCTGGGCTCGCCATGTGGTTGAGGATAACTGGACTCGGCAGCACGCACAAGCGAACGGACGGCCCCGGCCCTGATGGTTGGCACCGAGATTTTATTAGCTCTTGAGCGGAGGATGTCGAGGATTGAAATGCCAGAACGAAGTTACCTTGCAGGCACGGGCTCTCAGCATCGCCGTTGTACAGGCCAGGGAGGCGAGCGGTGAATTGGTCGGATCATTTAGTACTCTGCGCTGCAAGCTGCGAGGAAGCTATCAGGTCAGGTTGAAATTATTGAAAAAAGGACGACGGGAGGATGCAGAGGCAGACAGGGTGGGGCAGGAATCCGGGAAGGGAAGGAAGGCTGCTTCTTCGGCGCCAGGGATTGTCCGTCAAGCTCGACTCGAAAAAAGCTGGGCACGTCATGTCGGCCAACGGAGGAGACTTCCAATCCGAAGCCAATCCGCTCATGTCGACGATTTGCTCACCCACCGCAAAGATGCACCGCCCATAGCGTGGAGCGATTGGTTCTGAGGTAGGTCAACGCAGCAGGCATTGACTTTGCACACTCGATTGTCGACGTGGGGCCGGCAGATCTCGCAGGGAGAAGCTGACGCTGAACTCCAGGCTGGCAAAATTCAAACTCGATTTTTCTTTCGCCAATCATCAAGACAGCGCATCATACGCCCTCGGCGCGGCTTGCGACCTCTTTGAATGCCCTGACGGTGCCAGCACCATGGCACCTACGAAACGTGCGGGAAAAGCCAAGCAACCCAAGTCAGGTGGCGCGAACGGATCTCCGCCGTCTCCTTTCAAGCAACCTCCCGACGCTCTCAGCGCATTTGTCCAAGGCCTCTCTGAGAAGCATGTGTACATTACGCACGTCGACTCGAAGCCCGCAGCTTTCAAGCGCAAGATTTTTCTCGTTCCGGTGGCTATGAACATTGCCGTGTCACTGCTCTTCGTCTGGCGCATGTACACCATCGCGCCTTGGTACTGGAAGATTGTGCAGTCTGGCCTGGGCTGGTCCAACGAAACCACGTTTCCCGTTGCCGGGTCTTCGTGGCAAGAATTCGCTTGGGAGGTCTCCATGCGTGCCATCACCATGTTTATTGACTTTGTCTTGTTTGTATTTGTCTGGCCCTGGCCGGTGGAATTCGCCGCCGGGCAGGCGCACGGCAATCCCATGTTTTGGAGGCGCAAGGTCGGGTTTCAGGAGAAGGAGATTTACGTCCGGCGCAGTCGTGACTGGGATCGGGTTCTGGGAGATATTTTCAAGGACCAAGACTCCAAGAGGATCTTGCTGGCCTACGTCAATGCGGCCACATCGCCAATCCTGCAGGAGCAGAAAACAGGCTACCTATTGATGAATGGCCAGTGGGATCTCGACTGGGCCTCCATGGTTCACGCTCACTCCCTGGTTGACCACAAGATTGCAGCCGTGGAGGCGTTCAAGACTGTCGTGCTGCTACATCACAAGGACTTTGGGTGGCTTTGCTATGACATGAAGGCCGGCGCGGCCGCAGATGAAGACGGCAAACGCAGACAAGTGTTTGCCTTTCGAAACGCGCTCACCTCAATGGGCAAGGAAGACTTGTTCTATCGGTGGGTGGAGATGGTACAGTTTGATGCCACGCAGCCCGGAGGCTTTGGCCCTGAGCAACAGGAGGCTACGGCCAGGAGGATCCGTGAGATGTTTGAGGCGGCTGACGTCGACTTTGACGAATTGTGGAAGGAGGCGGTAGAGGAGGCGAGGATAGAGTGAGACGGTTCGTGACGCAGCTGGCATTGCGGCAGCTATGCAGATGCCACTTTGGCTGGCTAGGGCATCTGTTGTAATGGCCTCTGCATAATGTGAATCGATGCATGTGCCGAGAAGCAGTCGGGGCATTCGATGCTGAGTCATCGTCTCTGTCCCTCGCAAGCTGTTCTGTTCAAAAAGGCGCCGTCAGTTCGCGGGTGCCTGTCAGTCCACGGGAGGCCACAGACACCAGGCAATTGTACTTGCAGACAGCAGGGACGTTGACGCTACCCTGAGTACCTAGGTACTTCTGTAGGCACTGACAATGGGCGTCAAAATGCAACATGTTGAGAGTCAAGTCAAGTCTGATCAACATGTTGCTCGGAGCCAAGTGCGGCGTGCCCAGCACCGGCTGTCAGCCTGGCGCCTAGCAGCCAGTAGTAGCCCGGTACTTGAGTACTTGGCCAGTACTGGTCTAGTACGTAGTGGTGGGCAAGCCAAAAGTGGCGCGGCAGTTTTTTCTACCGCTTGTGACCTGCCGCCTACCCACCGGGGGACTCTGGCGCTCCTGCCGCGGGCTGTCAATCTTCTTGGTTCCGTCCCAAACCTCTTGTGCACGGAGTACGTACCGAGCACATGCATACATGATACAAGGACGGAGCACCGAGTGAGAGTCAACAGGAAAATCGTCGGCCGCGCGCTTGCTCTCCCGACTTGGCGCTTGTGCATCCAGTCAAACGTTCGCCGTCCCCCCGTCTCTCGAATTTGGCTCGGTCACTCGTCGGTCGGCCTTGCAGCTGCACTACTCATGTCGTCGTCACTAGTCCACAAATCACCTCTTTGCTTCCTCATATCTTGTATGTTGTACGTCGTGTCGTCGTGTCGTCGTGTCGTCTTGCCCCCGTGCCCTTGTGCCCTTGTGCCCCCGTGCCCTCGTGCCCTTCGGCGGAGGGTCCCCTGATACTTGCGCTCCATCGTCGTCGGGGACTGCATCCTTCGCCAAGACATTCGCTTCCAGGGACAATCACTGGTCGTCGTTGCGCCCCACCCCCCTTTCCGCACCTGCTCAGGATTATTAGGCCCGACGAGTCGACGATTCGCCATTTCTGTCTCGTCCCAGCGACTCTTGCAGGATAGCCCGGTAACGCTCATCGCCGGCCGCAACCACTCGACCTCGCGACCAGCGGCGCATCTCCCTGGCGCCGCCGATACTCGTGCTCTGTTGGCGCTTCTGCTCGATCCTCCCCCATTGTCGGAATGTCCTCGTCAGGCCTCACCCGGCGTCGTGGCGCTGGCGGAGGCGGAGGCGGAGGCGGCATCGCCAACAGTGAAGGTGAAGCTAGCAGTGCCGCGTCGAGAACCAATTCCTCCCACGTCGTCAGAGACAGCGGCCCAGATACAAGCTTCGAGAGCAGCGAAAACGGCCACAAAATTGCGTTCGACCCCAGAGATATCAGCGAGAGCGCCGAGCGCAGCAAACAGCCCAAGTTGACCATGATGGAGGAGGTCTTACTCTTGGGACTCAAAGACAAGCAGGTAAGACGCAATGCGAGTCCGTCTCGGCTGCTCTCTACCAAATCAAGCCTTGACCCTTCATTCTCCTCTCCGATCCTTATGCTTTGCTCCGCCCGGCCCTTCATCGCCGACGTCTGGATACTCGATTGACAATTCCTACCCATCAAGGGATATCTGTCCTTTTGGAACGACAACATTTCCTACGCTCTCCGAGGATGCATCGTTCTCGAACTGGCCTTCCGCGGCCGCATCAGCATGGAAAAAGACCCTTCCAGACGGCGATTTCCTCCAGCCGATCGAAACATCGAAGTCATCGATGATACCTTGACCGGCGAGGTCTTGCTCGACGAGGCTCTCAAAATGATGAAGCAGAGCGAGAAGATGAGTGTAAGCTCTTGGATCGACTTGATGAGCGGTAAGTCTGCCATCCGTCCTTTTTTTGGGGGGGAGGGGGGGCCGGTTGAGAAATACATAAAAAAGTTGCATCGCATCTGTGCATCACTGCTAACTATTCCCGGTTTCAAGGCGAGACGTGGAACTTGATGAAGATTGGCTACCAGTTGAAGCAAGTTCGCGAGCGATTAGCCAAGGGCCTCGTAGATAAAGGCATCCTGCGGACGGAGAAGCGTAACTTCCTCCTATTCGACATGGCCACTCACCCCGTTGCCGACGGCGGAGCCAAAGAAGAACTGCGTCGCAGAGTCCGCAACGTCCTCACACAGAGAACCGTTGTCCTCGGTGGTAACCAGTTTTTACCCGAGAACCTCGAATTCAGATACCTTCGGACCGTGTGCATGATCTGCGCCGCATATGCCGCCAACGTTTTGGAGAATGCTCTATCAACCCTCGGTCACGAGGCGCGCGAGAGAGCCTTTGCCCAGACGGACGAACTCTTGGCAGACTACAGTCAATGGCCATTCGGGAAGAAGGCCACTAGCACCGGCATCGGTGCCAACCTGCCTCAGGTCGTTTCAGAGGTAAGCGCTGTTTTGGCCAAGACATTTTTTTTGTCCGCTTCGGAGATGAAGGGCCGCGCCATCTCAGCTGTGCAAGTCCCCCAATAACAGGGCAGTGGCTGTGAGGCTAACATTGTACACAGGAAATCAGCAAGGCCAAGGAAAAGGAGCTGCAGTTGGAAGTTGTTGCCGCCTGCCTGAGCGTCTTTACTCGCCTCGACTCCCTCCTATAATCCGCTCAACACGAAGTCGCAT
The DNA here is from genome assembly GCF_000804445.1 of Metarhizium album ARSEF 1941. Classification (NCBI taxonomy): domain Eukaryota; kingdom Fungi; phylum Ascomycota; class Sordariomycetes; order Hypocreales; family Clavicipitaceae; genus Metarhizium; species Metarhizium album. The sequence goes on from NW_024467575.1 coordinate 228,804, forward strand.
GGCGTCAACGCCTCTTGGGGCAGTACCGCCCTTTCATGACTCCTGCGGCGCTGTTTGCTACACCAACTGCTCCCCCATAGCCGACCCAGTGCAGTCCTCGAATCGAGCTGCTTCTTCTTGTGCCGCCACTGCATCATCCCCAGTTCCAACATTCGCCTTTCATGGCAGACTGTTGTTCCTAAACTGCGGCCAGAAGCGTACGGTCACAGTCAACGGTGGACCAGGCACGATAGAGTATAGGGAAGAACCTGCAAATCTTGAAAGCGGAGTTGTCAAGAAAAGGGGGGGAGGAGATGAACATGCCGAAGAAGCCTTGTCCTTAACTTGATGGATTGTTTTACCATGTGCCAAATTTCACCCGCCTCGTCTTGGTGTCTCGTTCCTTGTCTTTTTTTCCTCTCTTCTCTTTTGTAGTGCGTCCTTTGTCTTGGCTTCTCTCGCGAGGAGGTTCATGGAGGTGGCATTGACCGGGTTTGAATTGGGCTTACTAGAGAACGGGGACGCGCGGGAAAAGATGGACAGTGCCCGAGTCAAGGAAACTGGGTAGCCTTCGGTACCTACCTGGCTGGGCTTGTGTACGGGATGAATGGACGTGACTGTTGTTGCTACGTGTGTCGCGTCGACATGCGTGGATTGCGCTGCCGAGTATGGATGGGCCCATTGGGACAGGGAAGGGAGCAGTAGAGTGGCTGGATGGACGGGTGTAAAGGACAGACAAAAAGAAAAGATGAGCTCAGTTTACATATCTAGAGGGGAGTCGATCAAGTCGTTTTAGGCCGCTGCGGGATCCTGGCTCGTGAAGGGCATGTCGGGGCGGATGTGCTTCAATCAGACTGAACAGGTAGTTGATCTGTACATCAACATGACGTGAGTGCGATGAATTTGACAAGCAAAAGCCCGGAGGGTTGGAGAACAAGCACGATTGCTCAACAACTACCGACATGTCTCCTCGGCCGTCGCCTCGCCATGCAGACACCAGCTGCCAACCCCCCCCCCCCCGCCCTCGTCAACTTCGTCAACTCCACCCGCCCCATGTTGTAAATCGATAGCAATGCTACATCTTGATGAGTGCTGGACACGGAACGCCGATAACAGGAAAGAAGGACGGAAGGGAAGGAAGAAGCAGACATGGCCTCGCCGTGCGGGAACAACACAACATGGCATGGCTCGAGTACAATACAGCACGAGACAAGTTGCCCAGGGCCGGCCAAAAACACTTCCCGACGTGAGAACGTCCGTGACTTGGGCTCATTTTCGGCGACCACCGACTCCGAAGCTGCCTTCGAATCCGGGCCGCCCACCCTTCTTTTTCTTGGCGCCGCCCTTCTTTTTTCCAGCCTTGCCGAGCAGCTTCTCCTCCCGGCGCTGCTTGATGTTCTCTTCGCGCTTCTTTTGTCTTTCCTTCTGTGCCTGCTGGACGCCCTTGGCGCGCTCTGTCCATGCCTTCTCGCTCTTCTTCTTGGCCGACTCTTTACGCTTCACCGCCTTTTTCAACATAGCCTCATCATCTCGGATCTTTTCACCTTCGGCTCTGCGTCGTGCCGTCAACCAAGCTTCCTTCTCGGCAACATCGGCGCGTTTTTCCGTGTCCAATTCTTGTAACCTCTTCTTTTGGTTCTGCACCTTGAGCAGCGCGGTTTTGGCATCAGATGGACCCTTCTTCTTTCCCTGGTTCAGCATGTAGCTAAGATCATGCGACATCTGCGACCCGTCTCCAAACGCAACCCGACCAAAGGAAAAGCCGCCCTCATCTAGCTCAACTGCAGGACTCATGACACTAGGTGAGTTGGAAGCAAGTGCTTCTTCTCGCTTTCTCGCCTCTTCAAGTCTCGCCTGCTTCCGAAGTTCGAGTTTGCGTTCCTTTCGCTGTGCTTGTTTGGCCCGCCTTGATTCGATGAGCTCTTGACGGGTTCTGATAGGCTTGCCATCCGGACCATCCGCCTTTCTGGCAGCTCTCAGCGCCTCGACCTTGGCAGCAAGCCGTGCCCGGAGGGCAGTTGTGTCAGCAGGAAGCTTGATATGCCTGGGCTTTTCTGATGGAGGAATGGCAGAGGAGACTGAGGTAGTGGTGCTGGCCTGCTCGGCTGAGGCGTCGTTTAATGAACTTGACGGATCAGTCGTGTCGAATGTAGGTGAGTGTGGCTCGGACTCGGATCTAGAAGCCACTTCGGCATCCTCTTTGGTCTCGTTCCACGGGCCTTCTGATTGCACCTCGTTCTTGTGATGGGTAGACTCGGTCGCATCAGAGTTCCGGCTGGACGTCTCGACAGCATTCTGCTTCAAAGACTTCTTCTCGGCCTTCTTCTCAGCCCTCTTTTCTCGCTTGGCTTCTCGCTTTGCATCCTTCTTGGATAGCTTGGACGCCCCCTCCGCTGTTTCTACGGGGCCTGTTCCATGGTGCTCGTCCTTTTCGGCCAATTTCAGCCTCTTACTGCTCTCTTCGGGTTTCCTTCTCAACCCCTCACCGGGCTTTTCAGTCTCAACCCCATCAACCGCTTCCAACGAGCCGTCTTCCGAGCCGTCTTCCTCATCGTCTTCGTCGTCGTCGTCGGCTTGATCCTCCATCTGTCTCAATTTTCGTTTGTTCTTGGCTCGCTCATCCATGACCTCCTTGGCGTTTCGGTTCAATTCACTGTCCGGGTCCAGCTTACCCCTTCGGGCCGCGGCCGCTTCCTTCTTTGTCTGCTTCTTCTTCGTCCATTGATCCTGCAACATGTCTGGTTAGAGCGCGGAATGGCCGTCGGCCCGAAGACGAGGAGCAGTAAGATTTTCGTGGCATGACAAGTGGCGGGTAGGATTCAAGGGCAAGTTGCAGGCTCCGACTGGCGGCTGGGCTCACGGATCGGGGGCGGCATGTCAGCATAGGGGTTCACATACGGATGTATCTCCTCCATAGTATACCTTGGCTGGTATAAGGCTCAAGAGGCCATCGAAAGCCTTTGAGTAATCGCGCAAACGATCCTGTGCATGTTGATTAGCCGGGGGAGACTTCACAACGTGCTGAGCCGTAGGAGCAGTAGCAGCGGGGCAAAAGAGCCTCGAAGACGAACCTCGAGCGACGACGCTTCCATGGTTGTCGACGTCGTCAACTGCCGCTGCCCTGAAGGGGATCGAAACCGCCTTTGGTGGGCGATATGTAGTTATTTTCAACAGAGAGAGTGTGTGTAAGATATCGTTTTGTCCCTTCTTAATGGAGAGTCGAAATAGGCGGCGGCTGGTGAAGGCGGTCGGCCGGCCTCTGCGATTTTTTTTTTCTTCCTTTCTTCGCTCCCCACTTGGAACCCTGACCTTGCCTAATGTGGCGCCCAACAACCGTGGGGTGTGGAGTAGGTGCGACCATCGTCATTGCCAAAAGGGACAGGCAGACGAGCACAACTTGGTCGATCGAGCGGGATTGAAGGACTGAAAGATGTACAATCAAGAGAAACGTTCCGTTACCGATCCTTAATTCAAAAGGAAAAGGTGTTCTTTTGTTAAATTTTATGTTTCTTTATTTGTGGAAAGTCGCTCAAAGGTCACAACCGTTTGCAGGCATCGTGGTCTCGCTACAAACTGCTCAACAATATCGTCCCGATACTCGTGGTTTTCAGCCTTGGAAATGTAAAGCGCTTATATTTTCACGGAGGAACTGAAGCCTGACTAGTGCCTTTTCGGAGTATATGTACGCCCTGGTGCATCAGCTATGTGTACCAAACAAATGTCAGCCATCAACCGGGCCCTCAACCCGGACTTCACCGATTCCATGAGCCAATGTTACTACGTGTACGAAATCATGGGTAGCAAGATGAAGCCTTCGTCCTCTGCTTTGATTTTCTTCCTTTTTTTTCTCAAGTTGGCCACGTAGTACGTGAGGTAATTGACCCACGACACAATGGCCATTCGGGGTCCCATGTATATATGTATGTTATGCATGCATTGAGACTTGCTATCAGAAAAACCAGTGCGAATCTAGCAACTTCATTTCCTCTTACTGGCCTTTTTAGGTCCGGCGGCAGCCTCGCGTTTCTTGGCCTCTTTGGCCTCGATTTCTGTTTTTCGGACCTTTTCTTGCTCTTCCCTCTCTTCCTTCTCGGCCTATTTCACGAATGAGTCAGCACAAGTTAGCAAGTCGGTCCCAATGTCCTCGGCCGAGACATTTGGAGCTGCGTTTCCGTACCTGTCTTCGTGCGGCGTCGGCTGCGCGTTGCTCTCGAATGAGTCTGAGACGAGCAAGATCTGCTTTGGCCTGATCTGTTTTGCCTTCTGCCTGCAACTTGATGTACTTCTCCTTGGCCGCGGCGGCCTCGGCAGCTTCCCGTTCTTTTCGATTACCGGGACCATTCATGTTCTGAACGCCTTCTGTGATGTCATCAACATCGCTGCTTTTGGTCTGTTTCCGGGCCGTCTTGGAGTGGTTCGGGTTGGCGGGCATGTCGTCGTCGCTCTCATCGTCACTGGAGGGCATGTCGCCGACCTCGACGGTACGAGACTTTTGCTTCGCAATGGCGGCTTCTTTACGGGCCTTTTTCAGGGCCTTGCGGTCGTCACGGCTCTCGGCCTCGGCTGCCGCATTTGAAGGGTCGGCGGCATCGCCTTCTTCCTCTTGACTAGACTCCTCTGCAGAGCCTTCTTCATCGGAGGGTTCGTCTGCAGCACCGGACGACCACATGCTGACTTGATTGCCATCGGCATCGACGGGCTGTAGTGATCGAGAGTAGTGCTTGCCTCCTAATGATGAGAGAAGAGTGTGGATTAGAACCGAGTTCAACGATGCGCCTGAGCAGCCCGCACGGGGCAAAGGCCTGAGGTTCGCGTATGTTGGATAACTCACCACCTCTAGTTGGTTTATTAAACTTTCCCGCGCGACCACGCGGAGCTGCTGAGCCACCGGCCATGTTGCGTGGTGGGCAGAGGTGGACCAGAAGGGAGTACAGACAAAAGGGCGAGCAGCGAAGTGTTTGTCTCGAGTTGAGGTCAGAGGACTGTCGACGCTTCCGAAGGAATGAAAAGCGAGTCGGTAAGGATACGTAGCAGGCCGAAATGGAAGGACGTCCTTGACTCACACAACACAATGGGCGGCGGAAGGTAGAAATGTTCGGTGGCGCTAGAGGCGGGGGGCAGCGGGGTCCTTTTCTTGGGCAGTCTGCCGTTTGGCCGACCAAACAGAGGAGAGATGATGGTAAACGGAGCAGAGCGGGCGTTGCTGTCGATGGGCCGTTTTGGCGGTGCAGGAGAAAACACAACAAGCCGACAGACGATGCTACGAACCCCGACAAAATAAACCGTCCGCTTTGCGCTCCGGCGATTTTATTGGCAGGCAGACAAATCTTGCCAGATGAATCACGATGAGGCGGCCAACGGGAGGGAGTCGGGCGTGCAGAAACGTGGCGAGGGCACCAAGACGTCGGTGTGCCGGGGAAAGGAGAGTTTGGTGCTCACACGACGGCACCAACCCGTCCTTCATGGACGTTTGATACGAAGTAACTAGGCATGCTTGGCATATCGGTGTAACCCAAGTCGCTGTCTGACACGCAACCTTCACTCAGTGCCCTGAGCTGAGGCTCTTTCTTGTGTGACGCACACAATGTCAGTTTCTGTCAGTGCCCACCGGTCTCTTTCTGTGGCTATTCGCAGCTGAGCTCCCAGAATAAGTAACCAACCATCTCCTCCGTATTTATCAGCGCACTCCGTCCACGCTGATGTGCAAAGGTACGCAGGGGCGTCCGCTCCATCGACAGATCTCAGCCGAGTGCATGTGCGCTCGCCCAGCAAATCCACGCCTGCGACAGGGCACCGCATGGCATGGCATGACGGCTTGTGCAGGCAAGCAGGAATAACAATAATGGCTTTGTATTCTCACCAAGGCTCCGCAGCTCGTCCGCTTAGTCACCGACGACTGGCCCACCTGTCGCCTGTGCTCGCCGGCACAGGCTCATCATTCTTCCGGCCCCAGAGCCCGGCCCCGTCTTAACGGCGCCTCCGCCACACGATTTTTACATCTTCCCTTCCCTTCTTCAACCTACTAGAAAAATATCCATCCTTCATATTCACTCTGGCTTTCACTCGCTTCAATGAATGTCACTGGAGGGGAAACTGGGGGAGAGATGGGATCCCAACCGCCGACCTTACCATTTGTTCTGCATGCACCTCGGTGCTCGTGGCTCAGATAAATCCTTTAACCGGCGGCACAGGCATTCGCACAAGCCGACTGTGGAACGAGTCGAAAGATACCACAGGCGCTGTCTCTCTTCGCAAGAGCCCTCGGGGCGCTCTTGGACCCATGCATGTACCTCGTCTCGACGTGTGTTCCTTCGTAAGCTGGCGATTCAGTCGCGTGCAGCTCTGTGTGCCCGTGGTTGGACCCTTGCCGTGGCCAGTCTTTCAGACTCGATCCGCACGGCAACTTTGGACGCCGTAATTCTATAGACCTTCCATGGCTGGGTTGAACTGTGCATGTCTATGTAGCTTGACGCCCGTCACCAGGGATGGGATGGGCATTACGTTTGGGCATTGAAAATGGAGGTTGACTGGTCAAGTGATAAAAAGCATTGCTTCATACCACCCATGTATTCGTGGTCACCAGCATTGCAGCTACGCATGGCAACGAGGAAAAAAAGTGAGATTAGCCAGAGTCAATTTGCTTTTAATATTCTTAAAATTTGATCGAGTCGCACATGACTGACACCGCTGTATTCACAACAAGGTTCCTCGAGGTCCCTTGCACTCGTCCAACATGACCGGTAGCTTTGATGCCGTCTCGCCAAATACCACATCCAAAACGCCAAAATATACTATTTGATTCAGAGCAATACGAACTTCAATCAGATTGAAGCAAATCGTCGGCGCTTTCTGTGCACCAGTATGCAGGAGGGGGGGCATCGGCACAGTGACCCTGTGGCTTGGTCTATTCTTCTGAAATGCTTGGCGTTGGCATGGCGTTTTGGTCCGTCAACGTAACACCGGCAACAGAGCCGTATGCATCTGCGTGTGGAGGGGTGTATCTTGGTGTAGATTCCCTGCTCATACCCTCAGGTTGCTCGTGTCTGGCCCGTGAAGCCAGACCAGTGCGGCGGTTGTCTCCCTGACTCCCGACTGCTCAAGCGCGGAACGAGCATCATCTTGTTGTTGTGCTCGCGGCGGCCGGGTGTCTTGGCAATTACGGGATGGACGCCTAGCGTTGACATTCTCCCACAGTTGCTCCGACGCTGCAGGGCCGGCCTCGTCGTCGTTCCCAAGTTGCCAAAACAGACCATCATATGGCTCCGCGACAACAGGCCTGACTCTACCAGAGTCTCGGAAAGAGGGAGACGGTTGACGGGAAAAAGGGCTGTGGAAACGTGTGAGGAAGCATGTCGAAGACTGTCCCTTTTTTCCCAAATTCGACCTGCTCAAATTTGCTTGCCGTTTGGAAGTCTGTCTGGGCAGTCCATTTCGCGCGCTTCTCTCAAAGAAGAGACGGGAGTGTGCTAAATAGCTCATTTGACGTATCTGTATACCGGGAAGATCACAAGATGGCTCCAACTCTTCAGCTTCTCCGGAGGGTGTCTGGCTCGCGGTAGTAAGAAACGAATCGCGATGCAGGTAGCGTGTTCTCTTTAAACAAAATTTTGCACGCACATATCTCGTGAATGACATCGGTCCTTCTAGTTCATCCACCGCGTTTGCAAGGCGTTGCAAAGTATGAATCCAGGGCCTAGATGGGGAGCTCATTTTTGCTGGTGATGGTATCTGTGCTTTGTGCTTTGTTGCGTTTTGTTACTGAAGAGGAGTAAAACAATTACGTATACTCCGTCTTTCATGACAACAATAAAGCACAGAAGCATCTTTTAGGCACATAGAAAGCTTTTCAATGGCTTTTTAACTTGTCAAAGAGGCTATGGCTTTAGCATGCCTCCCAGGACGATTTGGGTTTGGTGAATTGACTCGCGTCGAACGCTGAAAGCTTGAGTAAATTTTGCATTGTTAGCTTCAATGGCGCCCATGAACTGATGATGACTTACTGACTTGTGATAGTTCAGTTCAACGGCTTGAAGTTGAAATTATTAGAGTTCACTTAAACTCAACCCGTCCCAGGGATGGTATGAATTGGCGTAGATTGAGATACGCACCGCGTCAAGCCACGCCCCTGGCGCGACGTATGCTATCTAGTTAGCGACTGCAAAACATCGTCCAGCCTCTGTCTCTTTTTGCTGCGCAATGAATGTTCCGCCAGTGTACCCCATGCCATGTTTGTTGTTTCTCTCGACTTTTTGCGTGGCAAAAGAGTCTCTTCCTGGCTTTGCAAGATGCGAGGCCGCGTAAATGCCATTCGCTTTGTTGCAAAAAGTCCCCGGCTGACGTATGATGGAGTATTTGTGATTCCGCCACGACCATTGTGTCCCAGAAATAAACTGGCAAAAGGTTTCGAGGGCAGAGTGAATGGTCCGACAACGGCCTGGGTATCGGCCTGAACGCCACGGGACCTCAAGTCCTCATCTCCGCCAAGCTGGCCGATGAAGGCGTAGAGCCAAAAGGCCCATGTCTCGAATGTGACTCCATGGCAAGTTCCCACGTCTCTCGAGGAAGCTTCCATGTCCCAGGTGGGGGGGAAGGCCTTGGCGGCATCTGTCAGGTAGTCCAGGAGAGGCGGCGCTTGACGGCCCGTGACGAACTTTACAGCGCAACGAGAGTCGCCACAGAGGGAAGACAGGTCCGCATCCACTCTTCTCGCAAGATCTCTCAGGCGACTGCTTCGAATTTGCTCGAGCGGTGCAAAAAGCATCAGGTATCGTGACAACGAATCTTCCATGCCGGAACCGGCCATCTCCCAGCCTTGCTCGAGGGCAGAGCCGGATGGATCAGGCCAGTCGTCTCGAGCAGCCATGACATCATACAATGCCAGTGATGGAAATTTCGTCACCCAGCGAAGCGACTCTTGTGTCGTATCTTGGTCTCTCCAGATGCGCAATACTCGCAAAAGTGGGAACGGATTTTCCATCTCGGCCCAGCCACGTATGAGCCTGTCGCTGACCTGGGGAAACGTGGCTCGCACCTCGTCAGCGGGTTGGATAATCTCCAGCACCCCTAGACTCTTCATACCTGCGAGACAGAGCAGTTCAGGGGTGCTGAACTGGCAGCCGCCACTGATGACCAGGTGTGCGACAAAGTCAATTGATGAGGAGGTCAAAGGCTCCGTGTAGATTCTGAGCTCTTCTGCCGGGTGGCATATGTGTTGCCTGAATCGATATAATCCAAGTGTTTTGTCCTCGTCGTCTGCCACCAAAATTTTCGAGAACAGTTTCCATGCATGCAGGCACGCCCCCCTAGGCATTGACTTTAGCTTTTGAGTGAGTTGACCAGAGGCTTTGTGATCTCGCGATGATTGAGGAGAGAAGAAGAAACATACACCTCGTCAAAGCTATCAGGGTCATTTATTTACCTTGCTTCGAGGAACCGCCAGACGCGCCAAAGTAGTCGGGCAGGCATGGCCTCTACGTGGTGTTCAGTTGCATCTCCAATGTTATCGGCAGCGACATGCGTCGCCATGTCAATCAGCGATCGGGGTCCTTTGGTTCCCCGGGGAGTGAATAACGCATACGGTCTCCGGCGAGACCAGTCTCGGTCGCCACGGTGGATGGTGAAGGTCTGTCGTGGGACCGTCCATTCTCTGAAGACCTGGCCCGATGACTTGTCAAACATGGCGAGAGTGAGGCGGCGCGTGCGGCATGGCGTGTTTCGGAAACGACAGATGGCTAGGGATGAGTCGCCGTCCGAGAAAAATGCGGATGCAAGAGATGAAGCCGTGGGCGGGTACTCGGTAACATTTGAAGCGTTTCCCGCCCAGATGATGTGAGCAGTGAGTGAGCACCAAGACCAAGCACCGGGCACTGAGCACTGAGCACTGGGCACCAAGTACTAAAGCACCCAGCACCACGCACTGAGCACTCGGCGTCATCACACAGAACTCGAGACGCCAGGGCCAGGACTCCAAGAGCGACAGCCATCAGCAAATCTTTTGATAGCCCCAGGACGGATCATCCTATTGATGCACAATGACTTTCTTTTTAGATTTTTCCATTTTCATTCACGCATTCATTGTCTTTGCTTAAAGGCGGCTTTCCCCATTTCCCACCTCCCAACCAACCAACGCCTGAAATGTCTCGCTCCCATATATCAAGTCAGATCAACCAAGCTCAGTCATTTCCATCCGACATAGAACCAGAAAGATGCACTCATTCTCCCAGCCAAAAAACCGAGCATGCGCATCATCGCTCATTCTTTTGTCACTTGCCCCGTAGAGGGACACATTTACAACATGGGCTTGAGGTCCTTGGCCACGGTGAAAGGGGCCTCCGTTTTGCTCTTGATATCTTGGACCGTCACGCCATCAGCAATCTCAACAAGATTCAGTCCATGTGCAAAATCGACGTCGAAAACGCCCTAAACATCGGGCTGTTAGCTCCGTTCTCGACTCTTTGGAAACAAGGCGAGATCGTGTCTCGAGCAAAAGTCTTACCAGTTCAGTAATGATTCGCGACACGCATGCACGGCCAGTCAAGGGGAATGCACATTGCTTGACTATCTTGGGGTTGCCCTTCTTGTCGGTGTGCTCCATTGTCACAACCACCTTGGTCTTCGAGGGGTTGCTGACCAGATCCATGGCACCACCAAAGCCTTTGACTTTGCCGGGCAGCATCCAGTTGGCAAGGTCACCAGTTGAGCTTACTTGCATGGCTCCCAGAATGGTGAGGTTGATTCTCCCACTGCGAATCATGCCAAAGCTTTCTTCGCTACCGAAGACGGCCGCACCGCGGTTGAGGGTTACCGTCTCCTTGCCGGCATTGATCAAGTCGGCATCCTCGGCACCCTTCTTGGGATAAGGTCCCAAGCCAAGGATACCATTCTCAGACTGGAGCTGAACCTCGACATCGGGGCCGACGAAGCCCGGCGCGAGCATGGGCATGCCGATGCCCAAATTAGCGTACATGCCGTTCTTGAACTCCTTGGCGGCTCGCTTGACGATGCGCTCACGTTTGGCAGCCGTGTCGCCGGTGCCCAGCGCTGCCTTGGCATCGGCGTCGTCCTCGTCCTTGGCAAACGTATACTTTTCAATGCTCTTCTCACTGGTACTCTGAATGACGCGCGTCACGTAGATACCGGGTAGGTGGACAGCCTCGGGGGGGATTTCGCCGGGCTCAACAATATGCTCGGCTTCGACAATGGTCATCCTGGCATTGCGGCCCATGGCGCCATTGAAGTTGTGAGCAGCAAGACGGAATTGGCAGTTGCCGAGCTTGTCCGCCTTGTAGGCCTTGACAAAGGCATAGTCGCCATCAATAGCATGCTCCAGCAAATACGACTTGCCATTGAAGACCTTGACGTCCTTGGGATAGGAATATTCATCTGGGGTACCGTCGGCCTTGTTTTTCAACGGCAAGTCACCCGTTTGAACAACAGTTCCGAAAGCCGCAGGGGTGTAAAAGGCGGGAATGCCCTTCCCACCAGCCGCGCAGCGCTCAGCCAAAGTTCCTTGAGGAGTGAGCTCCAGCTCAACTTCGCCCGTCAGATACATGGTTTCAAACGTCTTATTCTCCCCAATGTAACTGGCAACCATCTTCTTGACCTGCTTGGTCTTGAGGAGCTTGCCGAGGCCGGAGTTGTCTGTACCAGCATTATTGGAAACGGCTGTAAGACCAGTGATTTCAGGCTTTTCGAGAACCTCATCGATGAGGGTATCGGGAACGCCGCAGAGACCAAATCCACCACAGAGCAGAGTTGAGTTGGGCTTCATATCCTTCAAGGCTGCTGAAGCAGAGGGAAAGACCTTGTTGATCTCAGCCCGGCGTAAAGATACAGAGAATGACCTGCTCAGGGCCGGAGAAGGCTGGTAGTTAGTTGATGTTAGTTTGGGTCGAGGGAGTCGAAAACGCCGCAGTCGTGAGTGAGTCAAAGCCATACGTACGTTGCATCCATGGCGAGCGAAGGCCCGGAAAGTCGCCATGCGGAGGGCGGCGGACGGCATTGCGAAATGATACTACGAGACTGGAGATTCCTATGCGTTAAAGTCCAGGTCGGAAAGACTGGCCAAAGGAGAAATTCGGACGTTTCCAATATCGAGTCGCGCACAGTCAACTGACTCCAACTCCCTTCGAGAACCGTTGAGCTTAAGATGCGGCTTCTCTCAGAAGTACAATGGAACAGAACAGGACGCCCAAGCACATCGGAAGCTGACAAATGGACTGGGTGGGATAACAGAGAGAATGGGATGGGCGAGCACGCAGATGTGTATTGTTAAAGAAGCTCTCGAGCCGCGGGAGCTCGCAGCAAGACACGAACGACGGCGACTTGTGCCGCTAGTGGCCGAGCCGACTGGAACGAAGTTCCCTTCGGGTGCATCGGCAGAGAGCTCTCTCCCTGCTTCGGAACTTGGGAAGCGGGTTTGTTCCGCGGCAGCTTCAGGCACCAGAAGCTGCGGGGGCGGGTCTAGATTCTCAAGCATACAGCCAATGGGAGATAAAGAGCTGTAGAGCGAGACTGTTTTTCGGTTCCGAAGGCCAAGCCCAAATCATTCTGCTGTTTCCTCTGACGGGTTATCTTATCTGTCTTGGTCGCTTTATTCGTCGGCCGATTCCTACCACTACTTATTATTTAGCCATGAATATCTAATTTACATACCTAGTTGGTTATTCCGTGATGAAAAGGCGTAGTTCTGCGCCCCCGTCCCATCAGGTCTGATGCCGCTACAACCGGCGTTCTGGCTCACTCAGCCACTCATTGTTAAAGAAATAGTAGCAGGAATACTCTACACTCGAAACTTCAGCGACAGTTATGCAGTGCCGAGGTAATAGGTACCTCCCACGGCGACTTCTTCCGCGGGACCATAGCACCAACACAAAATACCGTTACCAGCAAAAACGGCACCACGATAGCTTCTTGACATGACAGACATTAATTTTTTTATATTGTAGTGTAGTACATGCAAAAAGTACATGCAAAACCTTGTGACCCCATCAATGATAGTAATACAGTCTTTTTTTTTTGCATGTTAATAGTTACGCGGTGTGGGGCTATAGTGGACACCTAATTTACACGGCATTGTTTAGGGTTAGGGTTACATATGAAAAAAATTGGCAAGAGGTCGGGTCGTCTGCATTCTCGGTCCGGGTCCGAGTCGTCCGGTCCTCCCAATGACTTCACACCAACAGCTCCCTTATCAGCTTATCGCCCCGCAGCTGGCTTCAACTGGAAAAAAAAAAGAGGAAAGAGCCATGTGTTGGCGCTGCCAAGAATCAAGACGAATCATCTTGTCAGTTTGTCGAATCTGCAGCGGGCTGCCGCAAACCACTTCTCTTAACGACGCCGCAAAAGTCTGTCAGAAATCCCATTTCAGCGAAGCCCATTAGCCGAAGAAGAAATGGAGTCGGGGGTGAAACGCCGAAAGATTGACCACGGCGGCTCCAGCCTCCGACATGATGGCCTCATCGATTTCGAGTCTCCCAACGCCGCTCGAGTATCGTCTGCCAGCACCTTCGTCCTCCAAACCGATGAGCTGCTCAAGGAGACCAAGCTTGACTACAGAAAAACACTGAAAGACGTGGACGCAACACTGTTTCGGCTGAAAACCATTGTGGATGCTATTGAACCGCATGCACCTCTTCCGGTGAGGCTCACCACCTGGAATTCTGCTGGCTTAGAAGACCACGGCGCTAATCAAACCATTCCGCAAGATTGCCGAGGCGACGCTCAAGTTCGAAAGACAGCATCGCATTATCGTGCCTTACCCAGATCCCAAGCCAAGAACGGACTCCCCCTATAAGCTTTCATACGCCAAACCCTCCCAATGCAACGTCGTCGGCAGCTACGTCTCCAAGACCATGGTCAAGACCCAATCTGCCCTGGGCATTGACATGGTCGCTGAGATGCCTGTTTCATTGTTCCAAGACAAAGACTATCTGAGCATGAGGTATTTCTATCGGAGAGCCTACTACATCGCCTACATCGCCGCACACGTTCTCAATGAGATGGGTGACACCATGACGCTGAGTTTCGAATACCTACATGAGAACCCTCTTCTTCCGGTCTTGGTTCTTAGGCCCTCGGGCCAAGGAGATGCTACTGACGGAGTCGAGGAGACGAAATCAAAACCTAACAAGAAGGATGGCAAGAGTCACGGCTATTGCATCCGGCTAATTCCATGCGCCCCCGACAACCTTTTTCCTTGGTCAAAGCTCACACCGTCGGCAGATTGTACGAGGCTGGGAGAGATGCAGGATCAGGGGGGTGAAGCGGAAAAGAGGAATAGGGGAAATGTCACGCCCTCGCCGTTTTACAACTCCACGCTCAACGCCGAGAGGACCTTCATACAGTACCTTAGAGTACTGACGCTTGCAAAAAAGGAATGCCCGGCCTTCCCGGATGCATGCATCTTGGGTAGAATATGGCTTCAACAACGAGGATTTGGCGGCAACATCTCTCAAGGCGGCTTCGGTCATTTTGAATGGGCTGTCTTGATAGCTCTTCTGTTGCAGATGGGAGGAAGAAATGGACAACCTGCTCTTTCCGGGTCCTTGAGTAGCACCGAACTTTTCAAGGCTGGTGTCCAATTCCTTTCAACGACGGATTTAAATAAGAAGCCTTTCGTCTTCAACACGGCCAACGTCGATACCAAATCTGTTCGAGAAACCGGTCCAGTCATGTTTGATCCCGTACGACAGCTAAATATCTTGTCCAAGATGACTCCATGGTCCGCTGCTCTTCTGCAGCTATACGCAAAGTCCACTTCAGAGTTGTTAGCCGATGAGGGCGCGGAAAAATTTGAGCCCACATTCATCACCAAGGTTAACGTTGCACTGCAAGTTTTCGATGCTCTATTCGAGACTCACAACTCTCATGTTTCCAAGTATGCAAACGCCTCTGATCGCAGCAGCGTTGCCTGGAAATTGGCTGCAGAGATGCATAAAGTGCTCAAAAAGGCCCTCGGAAACCGCGCGCGGCTCGTACATATACAGCTGCCATCGGTGAAGCCTTGGCTACTTTCCAACCAGCCTACGAAACTGGCTACAAAGCTCCTTGTAGGTGTGATTTTCGATCCCGCTCATATGGCGCGACAAATGGAGTACGGTCCGCCTGCGGAGGAAGAAAGGGAGGCTGCCGCGTTCAGACAATTTTGGGGGGAAAAGGCGGAGCTGCGTCGCTTCAAAGACGGGAGTATACTTGAATGTGTCGAGTGGAACAGCAAGCTGCCTTCGCAAATTTGCGAAGAATTGACTACCTACTCGCTGAGGCGGCACTTCAATACTCCAAAAGAAGATGTTATCGCTTATGGGGACAAATTTTCCTCCCTCATTGGCTTGTCTCATCTCGACAAAGCAGCCTTCGACTCGGCCAGGCGATCATTTGCGAAATTTGAAAGCGACATCCGTTCTTTAGACAACCTTCCGCTTCAGATTCGCCAGTTATCACCAGTCTCACCATCTGCTCGCTACTCGTCTCCGGAGCCGCCTATGCCTGGCTTTCACATGGACGCCACCATCCGTCCAATGGACGTCAACCTTTACTTTGAGGCATCCAGCAAATGGCCAGAAAACCTCACTGCCATCCAGGAGGCAAAGATTGAATTTTTGCTCGATTTTGACCGCCGCTTAACAGCTGCTAACGATAGACTGATGACACACCTGGGTCGGGAAAACAGAGACGTTGGCATCGAAAATCTGGCATATTTAGATGTCGTGTACGACAACGGTGCGTCTTTCCGCCTGAGAATATATTGCGATCTCGAAGAGACGCTACTTGAGCGCCGAGTCCAAAATCAGGTGCTCGATCATCATGTCCGCGAAGAGGCATCACGAGCTTTGGCGGCACTCAACTGGTATTCTGCCACACTGTCACTGCAAACTCAAACCATTGCAACTTTTTGCACTCGTCTGCAGCCGTTGTCACCGTCGATTCGCCTGGTCAAACACTGGTTCGCCAGCCACAAACTCTGCGGACACCTGTCTGATGAGCTCATTGAACTTTTTGTTCTGCACGTCTTTCTTCAACCGTATCCCTGGATGACGCCTTCGTCGCCCACGACGGGGCTTCTGCGAACGCTTTTCTTCTTGGCAAGGTGGGATTGGCGGGATGAGCCATTGATTGTAGATTCCGCAGAGACTATATCCGCAGCAGACCGGTCAACAATGCACCGGGAGCTCGAGTCTTGGAGAAGACGAGATCCCCACATGAACAATTTCGTCATGTTTGTTGCTACTTCCAGCGATCGCTCGGGACTGGCATATACGCGCGACGGCCCGTCGAAGCTAATCGCCTCTCGAATGACTCGCTTGGCCAAGGCCGCCTACAAACTCGTTCACAACCAAGGAGCCAACCTCAAGCCCGAGAGCCTTTTCGAATCATCTCTGCAGGATTATGACGTACTGGTCCACCTCTCCACCAAGGCCATCAAGAGCACCCTACGCGAAGCAGCCACAGAACCCGGTGCAAGGAGGCACTCACAGTACAAGAATCTCGACGCGCGCGCCGGCAAGATGCCGCTCCCCACAAGAGCGCACCCCTCCGCCGTCTTGGCCCAGGAGTTACAGCGCGCCTACGACGACACACTTGTGTTCTTCTCGGGCGGACCAAACGACTCTGTTTTAGCCGCTATCTGGAGCCCCAAGTTGCAAAAGAGGCAAAAGTTCAGGGCCGGCCTGCCATACAACTTCCGGAGAGTAGCTGGAAACAATGGCGACGACGACGAGGCAACAGATGTAGTCGAGGTGAATCGACAGGCCATCTTGCTGGAGCTGGCCAGGGCGGGTGGCGACATGATAAAACGGATAGAAGTTGGAGACGACGAGGAATAATCAGAAGCAGGATTTTTCCCCCATTGGCTACCACGTCCAAGACTGAGTCTCACCAATCATTCACACAGCGTCGATTGGCTCGGACAGCGTCCGGCGTGGTCATCTCCCCACGGCATTGCTTGCTATACGGTCAACATGTTACGTTCCAACGTGTAGAGGCTAGCTTGATGAGGTGCAACCATGTCCCGGCCCAACCACAAGTAAATGAATTTTGTTTATTCTGGTCAGAGACTGCTATTTGATATACTTCATGTCGACTCAGTGTCCCGCGTATTCAAAACATGAACGCCGATTCCGTGGTATAGATGCATATGTACAGTGTAGTTCCTCGTCGTTTCCCAACAACACACACCCATTACAGCGTCTCTTGCCTCATCGCCCGTCTTTCTTGTCAGAAACCTGCTCCGTCGAGAATGAGCAGTACTTGTCTTTGATGGCCACCACTTCGTACGTGCCCTCCTGGCTGGCTTTGATGACCTTGCTGTGCTCGTACGAGACGTCATGTCGTCTGTCCAGCACAACACTTCTGTGTCCCTTTTTAGCGTTGGTACTTCTCGTGTACGTGAACTCGAAGGGCGGCGTCCCCCAAAATTCAAACAAAATGTCGACTTCGTTCCCCTCGTGGATATCAACGCGAGATTGCTTTCCACGGCTGATCTGAACGCTGGGCAGAGGATGGATCTTCTTGTGCAAGTTGACTGCTGCACGACACTCGCTAGCCTTGTCTGAAATGCTGGTAATGGTGAAATCGCCGGGTTTCTCTGCCACGCGGCGGAAGTTGGTGGTCTGTGATTTGGCGTTCCAGCGGCCGTTGAAGTCATAGGCGATATCGAACGGCGGCGTTCCTGAGAGTGTGTATGCGATTCGTTCACCAACACAAAAGTCTTCGCGAGACTCGAGGGGATAGATGGAAGGGGCATCGAAAAGCTGGACCTGAATCGATGGTCCGTTGACATCGTATCTTTGCTGGCATCCTTTGGCATCTCGAACGCGCCTTATGCGTAGTTGCTGCGCCCCAAGTCGTAGGTGCTCTCGTGGAATAGGCATCGAGTATGAGTTGGAGTTGATGGAGGAGACTCGGTACGTGTCTGACGCGGATCCGGACTGATGCTTAATTTCCACCTCAACGGAGAATGGAGGGACACCAGTCAATGAAATGGGGATTTGATCTTCGTGCTCCTGTTCCTCCACGCAGTACTTGAAGGACTGCCCAGGTTTGGAGAAAACCGCCGTTGGCTTGGCGTTGACACGCTGCTGTACCACGAGTGGGCGCAGCTTCTTGTCACTGTTATAAAGATTGTCTGCTAGCCCGACAAACTTGTACGCGTAGTCTCCGGCCTTGCTAGTGTCCATGGATATCGACGCCTTGGACAGTGCGGCGTCAAAACTCCTGGGGCTTTTAGAGTAGGCGCCCTGGGAAGATCTGTGCTCCAATTCGTACGACACATGATATGGTGGTGAACCTAGAGTTTAGTTAGCGAGCCGCTTTCCGAGGAGGGATTGAGTGCGTAGGGATGTGCCCACCTTGCAAATTGACCTCGAATCCATCGATATCACCCTCGCAGACATCCTGCTTGACGAATGCGTCCTTGAGGTTCTTGATGCTCTCAGTTTGAATAAGTGAGATTTCCGGTCTAGGAAACCAGTCCACCTGAAATGTAGAGGCGGTCTTGTCGACAGTGCCCGGACACTGACTATCATGCACCTCGAGGATTTTGTACACGCCTCGAGACTTGACTTCAAGGTGATCGTTCGGTGCAAGGGCAGTCTTGAAGAGTTCACTTCCAGATTCATTCAAATTGCGATATCGGATTGTCCAAGGGGACTCGCCTTGAAGTCGTAACGGAAGTTGCAAGGATGTGTCTTCAACAGCCATGATGGCGCTCTTCTGCTCTATCAAGCCAAACCCTCCGCGTGGCCGTTGACGTCGGACGGTAATTTTCATTTGGTCTTGCAAAAAGGTACGGCATCCACGTTTATCCTGCACACTACTAAGAGCGAGAATATAATCTCCGCCCTTCGCAAGCACCGGCGTCTTGATTGTCAACATGTTATCTTTCAGATTGCTTGCTTGTTCTGTTTTTCGCTTGCCATCGTGGATGACTTCCCATTCCAGGCTGAAAGGGGCATCACCGTTGAGAGAAACATCGACCTCGACTTCAGAATCCAGGCAAGCATTTATCGTATCGCGTGGGTGGACAATCCGGGCCGAGGCGGCTGGCTTGACGACTTGCTCCAACGTCATGTCTTGACCCGACAAGGGCAGGTCAATGTACACGGCGTCACTTATGGACGTGAACACATACCTATGCCGGCCAGCCTTCTTAGGGATAAGCTCAAGTTGTGAGCGCAAACCAGGCACACGCAGGGTCCTGTGTTCGGGAGGCCCGTCCGAGATGATGTCGTAGTGGATGTCAAACGGAGGAGTCCCCACAAGGTCAATATCGACACGAAGGCCAATGGAGTTGCCGGCGCACTTATCGGGAATGTCTTCGGAACGAATGGATAGATGCGGCTCAAGGGGATTGAGCAGCAAACAGGACGAAGGCTCGTCTACTTCGCCTTCGCAAGAGCCACTAGTAACCGACTTGAGTGTGTAGAGTCCAGCTTCGGATATCAAGGGGCGGTCCCTGGAATTTTTGGCTGAATGGAGGAAAATCGTAGCCTCGCTGCCATGATCCCCGCTGTTAGTCAAGGTGTCGATGGGGGAAAAGACCCAGCTGACTTGGTGCGACGTGTCCTTGATGGCGCCAGAGCGGCTAAAAGCAACAGGCAGTGAGGTAGCACGACCTTTGGCTACCTTGATTGGCTTTCGAAGGTCACAACCATCCATACGGATTTTCGGCCGCTCTCTGACTGTGAACTTTTGAGTCAAGCTCTTTGAGACGGCGGCATCGGCGTCCTCGCCTTCCTTGGCGTACTTGACCTCGTTTCCAAATGCGTCATGGACTTCGTCAACTGAATACTCCCATTCCCCGGGAGTAGTCAGAGACTCGTTGAGGCCGACTGTGACCGTGGCAGGGCGTGCCCACGAAAAGTCATCAGCAGCAGAGACAGTTGCGGCCTTGGCGCCAGTAATGAGAGGTGACGCAAAGCCATCCGGCTGCAGGCTTTGGAATCGAAAGTCGTGGTTTATACCGTTGACAGAACGACTGTATTTAATCTTGAGGGGCGGAGTGCCCACAACTTCAAGGGATAGGTCCGACAGATCGCGAATGCACCGCTGGGAAGATTCGGGGGCTCGAATCTTGGCCTGTGGGCAGGGAACAACGTAAGTTTCCTTGACGGCGCGCTGAACCTCGAGCTTGTACTGGTCCAACACTGTACCCAGCCGATAGACACCAGGTTTCTTGACGACATAAAGCCAGCTGAAGCCGTCGGCACCTGGGTCAGCATTGTGATCACGGATGGCCCTGGCAACCTTGTTCACCTCGCGAGAGGGGATCTTGATTGTTTCCTCCTTGTTCGTATCGAGGTCGAGACGAATCAACTCTATCTCGGCGGGCACGGTTGCGTTGAAGTAAATCGGTAGCGAGGCGCCAATTTTGTCCTTGCGGTTTAGGCAGTAAGGCAGCATGTCGGGATTCAATACAGCAGAGCCTTCGGGGAGGATGTTGATGATTTGTTTGCCCATGATTAACGAGTGGTTATTCAAAATGCTCGACATCTTTACGTTGTGCTCGGAAATGGAGACTTCGCGGTCGTAAAGGACCTTTGCAAATCCAAGGAGCCAGGCTTGCCATGGTAGCTGTGTCGTCGACAAGGTTAGTCGTTCGTGCTTGTGGTGACGGGTATACGAGGGGACCGCAGTGGGAAAATCAAGCACACTCACAGGAATGTTGAACATCAACATGTAATTCAAGACGACATGTCCGGCAAAGAGGGTGGTGACTAGGAATTGCGAGAGCTCAAGCCACGGTATCCTGAGCTCGGGCAATCCAAAGAGGAAAGCAAAGTCGATGAAAATCCACTTGACAAACAGCCACCAAGACGAGTCGCCATCTTCTATGACCTGAAGCCAGTCGTAGAGCTTCCAAGCCCACAGCAAGACGTATACAGCGAGGGCATACAACCGTTGCCTCGGAGCATCGAGTAAGGTGACGGGAATGAGAGGGTCGCTCGTAACTCGGCGCGCGGCGGTGTTTTCGGGGGCGAGAGGGAGCGTGGGTGATTTGGTAGCGGTGCCATTCGACGAAACACTGGCGACTGTGGATGGCGTCTCTTGGGGAGTTTGTCGTCGTGCAACGGAAGCTGGTGTTGCTGGAAACCCAGACCGCAAGCGAGGAGTTGCGCTCATGGCATTCCGTATCAACAACGAGGGGAGGGGAGAAGCATTGAAATCAAAACACAGTCGTGGCGACAACGAGAAGAAGAGAAACGTGCAATGCGTGCAGCGCGTCGCGGGTGCAGGCGAGACGTGATGGAGCAGATGGCGGGTTGACGAGGCTGCCGATGCGTGACCAACGACGGCTTTTTTTTTGTCCAAACTGGTGTTGACATCAAAGACTGGGCCTTGGTCAGCTACCCGGGAGCCAGAGAGGGAGTGGATCAGCCGTCGGAGCACTGGAGGAGCGCGCGCCTGAGGCCACACTAGGCCAACGCCGACGTTCGTTTTGAATGCTGCCTACGGAGTACTCCGCACTTACATAAGTAAACCATGTCTACGGAGTATAAGGATCCTGTATCTTAGCGATATTTGGGTTTTTACGATAATTCACAGTTATCCAAGGTTTTTCCCTAGTAAATTGTTAATAGTTATATTACTAATAATAATTATTAACTTTATGCTTAGTTACTTTTTTTTTCTTTATTATTAGGCCCCTACTATAAGGGCTAAATTTCGCCGCCTTTAACGCGTTTTTCTTCCTTTAACATCACC
Source organism: Metarhizium album ARSEF 1941 (assembly GCF_000804445.1). NCBI lineage: Eukaryota > Fungi > Ascomycota > Sordariomycetes > Hypocreales > Clavicipitaceae > Metarhizium > Metarhizium album. Next base: position 250,485 of record NW_024467575.1, read on the forward strand.
ACAATAACGCCTCTAATAACAACAACCTCAATAACCTAATTAAGCTCTTTTTTAATTACATTAATGAGAGCGTAATTACTATAAAAAGGCGTCTAAGGCTTATATTTACTTTATAATATCTTTAGGTGTAATTTTCTAGTAAATTCAATTAAAGGTATAAGCCCTATAATAGTTACATCTTAATAATAGTCGCCTTATAACGATGAAAACAGCCTCACGAAGGATATCGTTATAGCGCTGGTTTACTGTACTCAAGGTACCTGCCAAGTTCTTACTTGGTAGCCAGTACCGTGTATGTTACAAGTTCCTCAGTACTTAAGCCGGTCCCACCTTTAGCCGTCTCTCGAGGGTCGGTCGACACGGCAGATGCGCCAATGTAGAATGCAATATCTCGCCTGCCCAAGGGCTGTCTTTCGCCATTGCTCATTTCAGCCTTCCCTTTCTCTCCCCTCTCCCATCTTTTCATCCGCCTTTCCCCGCCTGGTCAAGGGTCCGCCAGAGACGCCTCTTTTCACCGCGTATGAGCAGGATATAATGGACAAACCGAGACGGAATCCGAAACGCAAAGCGCTAGAAACCATAGACGCTTCCGACGTGCCCCCTCAGCAGCTCCTGGAACGGGCCTGTAGTCCTTTAACACCACAAGAGATTGAAGAATGGGAGGGATGGATTGAGCTGGAATCCGAACCGGTGCGTTTTTGCAATGCATGCCCTCCGACAACCGCCGAGCTCCCGCCCCGACGTTTCATGCTGCCTGCTCTGGCTGCGACTTCATGAACGGGGAGAGCTAATGATTGCCCCCATCAAGGCATTTTTTAACATTATTCTTCGGGACTTGGGTGTGAAGAATGTCAAGACCCAAGAGCTGTTCACGCTTGATCAGGCCTCGTTGGACGCCCTGTCGTGAGTGAAGAGCATCTTGCTCCAGCTCGCAGCAGCAATGGCCTGACAGAATGACAGAAAGCCCGTCTTTGGCCTGATATTCCTGTTCCAATACGAGCCTGGCCATGAAGAAGACGAGCGACCTATGCACACGGAAAGCGATATATGGTTTGCGAACCAGGCAAGATCACGACTCACCCTCAGTTCATTTTTTATTACTTTACAAACAAACATGCCGCTGACAAAAAAAAAATTGCAGACCACAAATAATGCATGTGCCACCGTAGCTTTGCTAAACATTGTCATGAACTCGGAGAATCTGGACCTCGGGGAGAGGCTGCAGGATTTTAAAGAATCCACAAAAGACCTTTGTACTGCTCTTAGGGGACACAGTATCAGCTCAAACAAATTCATCCGCAAGGTCCACAACTCCTTCACGAGGCGTATGGATCAACTCAATGCAGACCTGTGTCTGGAGAACGACGTTAGTGATTCCAAGAAGAAATCATCTTCCAGAAAAGCAGGTAAACGGAAGAGAAAAAGCAAAAAGACGGCGCTGGAAGAGTACGGATATCATTTTATCGCGTATGTTCCTCATGGCACATACGTGTGGGAGTTGGATGGCTTGAGGAGAAATCCTCTGAAGCTTGGTGAGACGATCCATCCCGATGTCCATGCCCATGGCTGATCTGACCTTCAGCGCGTCGCGCCCGTAGGACCGCTAGAATCCCAAGATTGGACCACCATTGCCAGACCACAGATTGAGGCAAGAATGCTTCAGAACGAGGACAGCCAACTCTCATTCAATTTGTTAGCCGTCTGCCGTGGCCCGCTACTACAACACAGCCGAAAGCTTGCCACTATGCTTGCGGCATTGGGTTACATACGGTCTCGTATGGATGACAGCGAGCCATTCAGGAAGTTGATATCTGCAGACGAGCCGGTCCTGGATATCGACGACCAAGCTCAACTCGCCAAGTTCAACCTCAGCTATTCGGATCTTCAGAATGCGGAGATACCACACCAACTGAAGGTTGCGGCGTCCCGCTCCAACTGGGAGGTCTCAGATGCCTACCACTTCTACCAGAGATTTAGCTTGGAAGCAAGGGCTGCCATGGATGAATTTCGCAGCGAAATTATCGTCATGGAGGAGGACGACCATCGAGTCACCGGCCGCAGGCGGGATTATGGCAGTGCACTGCACTGCTGGGTACAGAAGCTAGCAGAAAAGGGGGTGCTGGAGGACATCATCAAAATGTCCTCGTGAATATCAATGTAATGTTTTGGTGGCCCGTCTCAAGAGATGATCGACTACACAACGTTTTGGTGTGTCTGCATGAGGACCATGTTAATTTTGAGCCTTGAGCGCTTCCGAGAAAAGATTAAATAAAAAGGATAGCCTGCCCCCAACGTTCTCGATGCCTCACCCAAGGGAGATAGAATCTGCCTTGGTTGCTGCTTTCAACAAACAACTTATAAGAAACAAAATGTAAGAGCAAGGTTCGTGAAGAAAACAAGAACAAATTTACACACCATGTTGGCCAAGGTATGCCTTTTTTATCACGCCCTGCCCCCTCCCCACAATCAAGCTATTCGAAATCATGATGCCCACCACCCATGGAGAGAGCCTACTCCTTGAAATGATCACCAAATTCTATCTCGCTTGCAAAGTGAATGTCCCAGTGGAGCGTCCGTTCCAAATTCACAACCGCATACCAAACTCAAGTCATTAGTCATCTGGGTATTGTTCCTTGATATTGGAAACGAATCTGCAAGCTTCTGAATCAAAACGCCTGAAAAATTTGCCAGCCATGGGAAACATGCTGTCGTCAATGTTCGCAGAGTCGTGTATGAGCTCTATATTATCCGCAGCCACTACATGTGGCTCGGAGCCAGTGCTCGGACTATTGGAGAAGTTGAGTGTCAGCGCAAAAGAAAAGCAACGAGCGGCGGAACTGAAACTTGGAGGAGGGCGGCGCTCCGGGACTTACAAGCACATGAAGTAGAACTGATTCTGCGGTCGAGCAGACGGGTCGCCAGCATCTCCCTCGTCGGTTTCTCGAGACGTTAGCACGGGCAGACGTCGCGTGCCTTGGTCAGACCAGCCCGTGATGACACCTACCCAGCCGTAGCGTCGGTGTCGAAAAACCTGACCAATCTTGAAAGGGACTGACCGGTTGCCGCCTACATCTCTCCGGAAAACAGGCGGAATTAGATCGTCTTGCTCTCGAACGAGACGCCAGTGATGGCACGGATCCCCCAAGCCACCATTGACATGACGGGCTAAGCCATCACGAAGTGGGGAGAAGCTGTTATACATGGGACGGAGATATTTTTCTACCAGCCATGCGTCTTCGGGCCACGATCCCGCAAATCGATGAAGAAAGCTGGCCACCCTTTCGTCCCATTCGAAAGTATTGGGGGGTGTCAGCATCAGCGACGCCCACATGGCCGAGTATAGGGAAGCGTCCACGTTTATTGCGCTGTTACCACGCAGAAGCTGGCTAAGTTCTGGGTGAGCGTTGTCCTGCAGTTCCAAAATTCTAGCAAAGGTGGCCTTGATATTTTGAGCAGTTCTGAGAACCAGTGATATAGCCGGAGCAGGAGCCAACAATGCGTCTGTGCTAGTTTGCCATCCATAGTAAGCTAGCAGGCTCTGTAAATGGGACACAGGGACTTCGCCGTCGAGCCCGTAAGGGTCAAGATACATCCTCTCGGGTTGCTCACGGCAGCCATCAACGACCTTGCCGTCCAAGGTTTGTCCGGGCTCGGCAAGGACAATGGCGTGGACATGACTGGGGAAGGCACTGCACTGAGCATTGAGCCCCAGCCGCCCGGCAAGACAACAAAAGAGGGCGCTGGATATCAGTGGAATGGACTCGTGGTCTTCATGGCGCAAAGCCTGGCCTATCAGACAATTTCGAAGATTTCGATAGTTCCGTTCCGGGTTCTGCAGGCCGGTTAGATTATTGGCACGCATCCACCTGTTCAGGGCCAGAGCCGTCTGTCGAGCTGTGAGTTGGGGGAGATTATCGCAGCTAGCTCGAAATTGCATGATCAAGGAGTCCAGCATTTGAGTAATCTAAGCAAAAGCCAAACATCAGCGCCAATCGGAAACACGGCACGAGCAATGAGAGACGTACGTCGTCGAGGTCACCGGGTTGGTCGTGTAACACGAACATGTCAAAGGCGCCGAGGGCTCTCTCGAGTCTCTGTGCGGCAACCATTGGAGGTGGCGAATCGCGGTCCAGACCAAGTCTGTGCCATTGTTCGATGGCGATGCTCCGGTGAATGCTGTCGAGTATGGCATTGCTGAAATATCTAGCAGTCAAGCATGTGAGTATGTTAATGACTCGGTCATTCTCTCCGCGTGTGTATAATGAATGTGCGTGAGAGGGAGGGCAGAGCTGGCTAATCACCTTCTGGCTAGAACGTCCGGGGCGGCGTCGCGTGCGTGACATTGTACCAGGAGAAAATCCTTGGCATCGTACCCCAGGCGGCAGATGTCCTCGATCTTTTTCAGACGGCCAACCTTGGTTTGCAGGATGGCGTCGAATAGCCGGGAGACGGTCTGATTCCTGCGCGTCCTCAGGAGGAACAGGTGCTTCCAGTCGACACTTGCCACGGCGGCGTGCAGCTTTGGGCCAAAGCCGTGATCGGGGTGCCAGTATCTAAAGGTGCTGCGGCAATGAAATCGCCAGAGCAGGCCTTCGTTTGCTAGTCTATGAAAGCGGCGGCATAGAAGCTGGAAGGATTGCAGAGTAGCCTGAGGCGGGACATAATGAAGAAGGTGCTGGATGATTTCGTCCGGGACTTGGTCCAACGACATGGCAGCCCATGTGGAAGACGGCGGCACCTGCTGAAAGCCTTTTTCGGAAAGAAAGGGGGGCGGCAGACGGCACTCGTCGGAGGAGTCAGCAGGCGGGAGTCAGGCAAGGACAATCAACTTATTAGGGGTGCTGGCAGCGCAAATGTCGGTAGAAGGTACGGCACTCGCCGAGTACGTGCTTGGTTACCCGTCGGTCGTGGGTAGCGGAGTCGACGTCGTCACCAGTTGACAGCAGCGCTAACATGAGCGGGCAGTAAGTACCAGCAGCAGCAGCAGCACCGTCACCGTCACCGTCACCAGCAGCCGGCAGACGGCAGACGACAGACGGCAGCAGCCTCTTCGTTCCTGATGAGAAACAAGCTTGTCCGGCCCGACCTTTCAAATGTCTATTTCGACGAGGGACGGGACTTGGCAGCAAACGTGGCGAGCCAGGCCAAAGGAACGTCTATGTACTCCGTGTGCCCTCTGACCTCGCACGTCGCCTCTCGACTCTCGACTCTCAATTGTCAATTCTCGACTCTCAGCTTTCAGCTTTCAACCGTCAGCTCCGTCTGTACTCTCGCCACTGGCGCGGTCGAGAAGAAGAAGCAGCGGCAGCAGCAGCAGCCTCGGGGCTGCAACTCGACTTTTCGCGACGTCTGCAACGTCTGTGGTTCGGGCTGCTGCGACTTGATGGCCCTCCTGGGTTCCTGGCTGGACAGGCCTGTTGATGCCAAGAGCTACAAGGTCAGCCCACAGAACACGGTGAGGAGAAGCTACCTGTGCTTTCTCATCTGCGCCTCGGCCTTGGCCCAGCACTTGAGATGTGATTTGAGACGGACCGTTCCGTGCATAAAATTATATCGGTGCGAAAGTGAGATGGTGCAGTTGAATCTTTTGACTGGCTGGGAAAATATCCCCACAGTTGATTGGCTAAGTACTTAGACCTAGGTCCCTAGCGCGGCCCTCTGATGTGCGCAGAATTGACTGCATAGAGTACTGAAACTACGGAGTACGGAGGACGGAGTGCGGGTTCCTGGGTACATGTTCTCCGTACACTCCACCTCTACAACAAAACGCCCCAGACCCTGCAACTGCAAGACGGACCCTGTTTTCACGCTAAGCCCAAACAGGGCAGCGAGTAAACAAGACCCAACGCGGTGCCAGCATCCAACAACTTGACTACCATCCAATGCGCGCGACACCTTTTGGATGCCATGCCGGGAGGTCTCAGGCTCGAGGCCTCGCTTTTCTGTCTTGACACTCGTCCAATCCCCCACTGGGATCTTCGTGAGCGTCTGTCTGTTTCTCTACGAAAACGCATCCGATAACCCTGCGCGTGCAAATTGCTCCCTCCCATCGGCACTGGCACCCGAGTTGACGGCCGGTCTGTCTACCTGTCCATCTCAACCAAAAGCAAAAAGGTGCCGCAGTCGTCGGTTTCCGTCATCGTCAATCCCACCGCCAATCCCATACGCGATAACGTCCCCGATGAAGGCAGTCTCGATATAACCGCATCCTCATCTCCCCAAGCCTCCTGTCCACAACTCTCATCGCCCGACCGACACCATGGTTCAACCAGGGTTTGGCGGCGTACTCGACACGCCTCGAACGAATCTCGGAGACGCTACGTACCTCAGCAGGCAGCCCGATTTTGCTGACATTTCCCAGGAAGCCTCCTTTCAATCCCCAGGAAAAGATGGCGACTTTCTGCAGCAGCTTCGTAATGGACGCTCAAATGGAGTCGATCTACGAACGCCACGACAGAGAGGGCCACTGGCAGATCGCAGAAATATACCTCGAAATAATCTTGGAGGGGCTGAATTTACACCTATGCTGAAGTTGTCCGCAAGAAATAGTGCTCGCAAAAATGGCAGGGAGAATGGGGCTACTGGTTTGAATGCACCAGCATTGGATAAAATAGATGAAGACGACATGACGCCCGTACCGCGAGGGGACAATTCTGTTTATCTGGCCTCTCGAAGCCAATCGTTTCTCGACAACACCCTGCCCCAGCTCGAAAGCAGTAGTGTTGCTTCCACCCCGTTGGCCGTGCAGCCTCGGAGAGACGGGGATAAAGGGCCATTGCAGGATGGAAACCAGTTGTCACTCCGTGAACAGGAAAACGTCATTGATAGGATTGAAAAGGAAAACTTCGGCCTAAAGCTGAAAATTCACTTCCTCGAGGAAGCGTTGCGAAAGGCCGGTCCCGGCTTCAGCGAAGCAGCCCTCAAGGAAAACACAGAGTTGAAAGTCGACAGGGTGACAATGCAACGAGAGCTTCACCGATATAAGAAGCATGTCACGGCGGCCGAGCGGGACCTTGAATCATATCGACAACAGATGCAAGAGCTTCAAGAAAAAACAAGGCGAAAGCAAAATGACCAAAGCCAGCGCCAGGAACTTGAACGACTGCAAAAGGCCCTGGAGGAAAAATGTTCCGATGTTGATGCACTTCAACAGCAAGTGGACCAGAGTCATCACGACGAGGATCAGCTCGAAAAACTCCGTGACAACATCGAGGACCTGGAAGCAGATTTACGAGAAAAGGATCGCTTGATAACGGAAAGAGACGATGAGCTGGATGATCTCAGGGACAGACTTGGTGCTGCCGAGGACAAGCAAAAAGAAGCGCAAAGGAGGATGAGTGAAATGGAAGGCATGGAGAACCAGAATGAAGAATTAGAAGAAGCCAGGGAGACTATCCAAGACCTCGAGCTCAGTATTCGGCGCCTAGAGGAACAAATCGAAGATTTGAAGGACAAGGCGGAACAGGCGATATCCCAGAAAGATCGAGCCGAACATGACCTCGAGGAGCTCCAAGAAGAAATGACCAACAAGTCTGTGCTGACCAAGGGACTCTCAAGACAAGTTGAAGAGAAGGTATCCCGCTTGCAAGAAGAGCTCGACAAATCTGGAAAGGAATACGCAGAACTGGAAAAAGAGCTGGCCGGTGCAAACGAGGAAAATGAGCAGCTCAGGCTGGAGATGGATGAATTGAGAAATGAGCAACAAGAAATCAGACGCGGACAGCGTGACAATTCAATCAAAGTTCAGGACCTTGAAGCAGAGCTACTTGCCGTTGCCGATGAGAAGGATGTTTTACAAGCGCGGCACGAAACGCTGACAACCGAGGCCCAGGCTCTTCAGCGTGACGTGCAGCGACTGGAAAAAGAGGTGGAAGAGCTGCAGAAAAACGTGTCAGATGAGAGGGAATACGCGGCAGAGATCGAGACAGACTTGCGCCAACAGTATAAGGGTGAATTAGAACGATTGAACGACGCCATTTCAGGCTTGCAGGCCGAGGTCCGCGAGCGTGACAATCTTTACGACAACGATAGTGAAAAATGGGAAAACGAGAAGCAAGCTTTGGTGTCCGAGAGGGAGAGGGCCGAGGAGAAAGCTGCAGGTCTTCAACGGACCGTCGAACGTCTTCGCGAAGCGGAAGGAAACTTGTCGAGCAAAGAGTCCACGTTGCAGAAAGCCATGGAAAGTGAGATGGAACGGCATAAAAGCGAGGAGGCTGTAATGGCTCGCCAAATCGATGACCTCCAGGAGGCTCTAGAAACACGACAAGCCTTGCTCACTAATTTGCGGAATGAACTTTCGACTGCCAGGGACGACCTCGCAAAAATTCAGATTGACTATCAAGGACAAGTGAACGAGATTTGCGCGTTGCAAAGTGAGGCAGAGTTGTTGAGATCGAAGAACAGTCAATTGACACCTGGTCGCCGCGATGCATTGGTACAGGATTCACAATATCTCCGAGACCAAATCGCCAGACTCAAAGCGGACCTGAGCTCCGCTCAGTCATCTCTCGCTGAAGCAAGAGCGCAGCGGGATGAGTTTCAAAAACAACTACTCAAAAATGGCGCCGAGGCGAAATCGTCTACAGCAACTCCATTCAGCAACCAAGAAGTTGAATCTGCTCGACGTACAATACGAGAGCTGGAGCAGCGGGTTAGAAATTACGAACATCAACTAAGCAAGCTCAAGATGGCCGACGATGACGACGTCGTTGGCAGCGTATCAAGCCTGCGAAGAGACTTGTCGGCATCGCGTCAAAGGGAACTCGATTTCCTGCAAAAAGAGGCGGCTCATCGGGATACCATTAGGGGCCTCAATGTGCAAATTGCGGAGCTGGAGCGGCAGCTACATGAAGGCAAAGTTTCTCAAATGGCGAGATCACCTCCCCGCTCAGCAGCCGAGTCTGCAGGTAATTCCGCAGCTGCAAGACAACAGCTAGCCGCTTCCCAACGCGCTTTGGATGAACTAAACCTGCAGGCTGCCGAGTCGGAGCGAATGGCGTCACGGGCAATCGAGGAGTTGCAGAGGCAGATGAGCGATCTCGAAGACCAAAAGCTCGTCCTGGAGGAAGTTCTCGAAGCAGCAAACCAACAGGCCGAAGAGGCCGCGGCGCAAAACGACGAGGCCATGCGTCACATGAAACACAAGCTGGACAAGGCGGAACGAGAACGAGATTCGGCCATTGCCTCGCAGTCAGAAAAGAGCAGGCAAGGCAAACATCTCAAAAGGAGCCAGGCCGAGATTGAAAATCTGGAGCACGATGTTCGACAGCAGCAAGAACTCATCGATGGCCTCGCTGCCACTGAAGCGTCGCTCAGGCGCAAACTGGAACGCGCACGCAGCGAGCGGGCAGCGTTTCGCATGAGCGCCGAGAAGCTGCAACGAGACGTCCAACTACTGCAGGCCACGAGCGGCGGTCCTGCAGCCCGGAAGGATGATGGACATGGCATCACGAAGCGACACTGCAAGACCCCGGACGGCGACACCTCGGCATTTGAGACGCTCGTCCGAGCCGCCGAAGGTGCCGGGGAGCGCCACAGAAAGGAACTGAAGGGCATGGTGATGCAAATGGAGTGGATGCAAGCTCGTTGGGAACGGGAGGCGTCGCTCAGATCAGACGCCGCGTACGCAAAGAAGTTTATCCAGCTGCAGCTTGATGTTGCCAACGCTTGGTTGGTTCCTCCCCCTTTCAACTTGCTCGCCGTTGAGGCCTCGATTCCTGCGTTGCCCCTCTCGTTTCTTTGCTAACAAGGTTGCCTTTTTCCCTCTTCAATCGTACAGCAACAAGGCCCAGCTGCGCGAGCTCGAGCATATCCGCACCAACCTCCTGCACAGCAAGAAGCCTCTATCGCTGCCGGCCGCCCCCGACGGCCTCGCTTTCGGCAAGTTGAAACCGACGTCGATTCGACCGTTTTTTGTAATGGCCCGCTTCATCGCTCGCACGCGCATCGCCTCCCGCAGATGGGCACAGCAGGAGCAGGTTCGTCTCAAGCTGGTCGCAGCCAGGGACGACCAGCGACGCGTCAAGAGATCGAGGCAGTTTAAAGTTGTTCGAATGGACGCATGAAGGAGGGGCGTCCCCCTTTTTTTTGGCTTTTCTTCTTTTCCTCCTTTTCCCCACACATTTTATCATTGACGGGCTACATTAGCAGGCACATGCATTTCATTTCATCTCATTTCGTTTTCCATTTGTCGTCGTCTCCTTGCCAATGCAAAAGTGGGCTGGATTGCAATGATACACATGACGAGAAGGCACGGAAGGGGTACGGGTTCTGGATACCATGTTCAGGCTTACAGTTGAAATTACCGGGCATGCAGGAACAGGCGTTGCAATGTGATTCTGTCCAAGAGAGCTGCCAGTTGCGTCCACAGAGAGATATGATTCCCCTGGCGCCACGGCATACTACGCTACAGGCTTTTGCAAAGAGAAACACAATGACAAACCCAATCAAACTCGACAGACAATAGCACAGCTACTGTATTTGTAATGTACGTGCCCCCGCTGTTTGTTTGTTCTCCTTTGAACCCCGGGATATCGACCACTCTCATACTCATGCACCTGTTTCCCCTTCCCATTCTCCGTACCCACATGTGCATCATAATTTGTAGTGAGCAGGAAGATTAAAAAGGAAAAAAAAAGGGAAGGAGAGAAGAGAAAAAAAAATCATCTTTCAAGTATTCCCAATGTCCCATTACTCCTTTTACAGGATACCACGCAACATGGCCACACTACATCGCGTTATCATTATTTACATGACGAAAAGGAGATTCGTATCTAGTTCATTAGGTTAGGTATGCCTTCCTCAGGCCGAAGGGGCTTGGATTCGGTGATATTTACTCAGCGGGTGACTGCAAGACAGCTGCGGCTTTTGCGTGTATTTAGTAGCTAGTTCGTCTCTGATGCTGTTGAGAAGTTGCACGTAGCTCTGTTGCGGGTTTTTCTTGAGGGCCGTCATGAAAGCCCAAGACATGGCTCCCGTAGCTTGGGCTGCGATGGTGGCATCGGCACTGGATGATGCGTTAGCTTAGGTTCAATCTGTGGTGTTCCCAGAGATGTCATGATAATCCACAGTCTGTCAATGGCTCGCCGTGATGAGCAAAGATGCCCTTGATTGCATGTGTTTGCTCCCCGTCAAACTCGTCACAGATGCTTCAGGTGGCAAAAATCTGCAGAGTATGGAAGACGGAAAATGGAAAGAGCAAAAAGAAAAATCACAGAAACAAGAAACGGGTGGACCCACGATGTCTGGTCGTCTTTGCTACCGGACAGCATGACGACGTCGGCGGGAGAAGTTTTTGTGGCGAGCGTGCGGGCATACGCATCTTCTCCGCTGGTGGCCTTCTTGAAAAAGCTCATGATGTTGCTTGCAACTCCTCCCAAGTCGCCTTGGCTGTATGAAGATATAACGCCGAGTAGACCCTGGCCAGCTTCCTTGGCGAGATTAGGTTCCTTGAGAATGCCCTGGGTTGAGTAGATGTACGGCAGGTCAAGAGCGGTTCCAGAATGACACGAATCGAAAATTGCCGTTAGTCTCACGCCGGCTTGCAGGGGTCGAACCATGATTCGGTGCATTTCGTCGTCTGTGATGTGACCAGTCTGTCGAAAATCAACAGGGTAAATAACTTCGTCATAACCGTCCGCCTCGTCTCCGTCCAAGTCCTTTGTCTGGCCGCCGTGGCCTGTTCAGAAGGGTCAGCTTCCCATCATCGAAACGCGTCAAATCGCCATCAGTCGCCAACTCGTGGCCAAAAAAAAAAGGAAAAGAAAAAAGCGCGGGGTTGAATGGGCCGTACCAGAATAGTGGAAGAAGAGCGCATCGTTTGGGCGAGCATCCTTGACCAACCAGTGCATTGCGCGGAGGATGTTTTGTTTTGTGGGTTGGCTCATGGGATTCTGTTGGTCGTCGGTCAAAATGACCATGTCTTCTCGTCTATACCCAAAGTGTTCGGCCAAATAGGCCGTCATGTTGCGGACGTCGTTGATGCAACCTCGCAGCTGGCCACGCTGACCAAAATAATTGATGCCAATCAGCAGGGCCTTCCTGCGGCCGGTACAATTAGAATACTGAAACGCATAGCCCTGAGGCGCGCCCGCGCCAAAATGCTGCAAGCCCGAGGGAGGAGCTGGAGGCCCACCCATCCGAGAGCTGTAGGCACCATGCTGCGGCGGAATTATGCCTGACGTAAGCGTGAGAAGCTTGCACCTATACGATGGGATGGCGGGAGAGGCCCGGGAAGCGCATACCAGGGCTTTGTCCGGGTCTGGAAGCGTAGCCAGGCTGTGGTTGCGGTGGTGGTGCCGGACTGTAGTGGCCGGCATACTGCTGCTGAGGAGGCGGAGGGCCATGATGCTGCAACACTAGTTGTCAGCGGCGCAGGACGACGGACGCGAAGCTGCTCCCGAGGGAGGTCTTTTGTTTCTGGCATGGACTTGAGCATACCTGATATGCATACTGTGGTTGGGGAGGGTGCTGTTGATAGCCGTAGCCCGGCTGAGGCTGGGGAGATAGTTGGCCCTGAGGAGGGTAAACGGCGTATTGCGGCCTGCCAAGGTCGATTACCTACGTCAGCACCATGACGAAAATCATGTTGAGAATCGCGCAACGAGAGACTGAACCCGGGAAATTGATTACCTAAAGTAGTTGGCTGGATACTGAGGTGATTGCGGGGGACCGTAGGCGTTGGCGCCACCGTAGCCCTGATATGCCGACATGTCAGGCCCACGGGAAGACGGCTTGCGATGCTGGGTACACGAAATAGGAATTCAAGCGTGCGCCTCTGGCTGGCGCTTCGGCGGCGACGGCGACGGCGATTCGGACCGTGAGCGGCTTCGACTTGCCGTGCGTGGGGAATCGGGATGATGGTGAGCCGGATGAAGTCGAGGCAGTCGAGGCCGGCGCCTATTAGCGTCTGGCTGGGAGATTCGAAATTTGAAGGCCGGAGATTTCGACGGGCACCGTTGTTTTTTATATAAAGCGGTTGGCGGCGAGAGCGCGCGAGCTCCCAACCAACACACGAGACGGACAGACACACGAATGATGCTGACGCTGCAATGTCGGATGACTAGAGATGCAATGCAGGAGGATGAGGGCAAAGGTCCGGCGTGGTGCACGGGTTGGACGGGCAGCGACGTTGATCAAGACCCAAGACCCGGGACGCAGAAACCCAAGCTTGGTACTCCGTAGTGGTGGTGGAGTGGTGGTGGTTAATGTCTGATTTGCAGACCAAAGCGGTTGTTGTTTCCTGGGGTAGGGATTCGAGACGCGTGAATGGGCGGTCAGCGGTGCAGGGCGCAGAGCGCAGAGCACAGAGCACAGCAGGGACCGGTTGATGTATTTGACGATTGGGAGCACGACGAGGGGTGCGCGTAGCGGTAGCGAAGGTCAAGGCGAAGGCGAAGGCAGGGCGGCGAGTTGTGTGTGATGATGCGAGGCAGGCCAGGCGGAATGAAGCCAAAGCGGGTGGACGGAAGCTGGCGGAGGTGTTGCCGACGACGGTGACGACGACGATGCGCCGGGCAGCGTGACGAGCCGAAAGGTAGATGCGAGGCCCCAGCACCGAGGGACGGGCTGTGCTTGGCTCAATGGGTGCACGAGATGGAGATGGAGACGGCGAGCGTCAGCGTGAGACGGAACGTGGTGAGTGAGTGAGTGAGTGACAGCGAGGGAGGGAGCGGGTGAGAGGTGAGAGCGAGAGACAGAGTGCGTGACGCCGAGACTTGAGTGGTCAGTCAACCGTGTCTGTAATGTAGTTAGTAGGTCTGCAGCAGGTCTGTCTGTCTGGCGCTGGCGCTGGCACTGGCGCTGGCACAGGCGACGGACGATGGCCATGGGCCCCGACCGAGATATAGTTACATGGACGGGGGGGCAACGAACCGGCGACGATGGCGGAGTAGGAACAGAATCGACACACTTTTGTTTGTACCGAGTACCGAGTCGCATCGGGCTGGACGACGCACGTTGGCATGCATGCATGCATCCATGCATGCATTTCGCCAAAGCCGCGCCCAAGGCAAGGATGGGATGGATGACGGACGATGGACGATGGACGATGGACGATGGACGATGGACGATGGACGTGGATGGACGGACGTTGACATGGATGCAGGCCGCCAGCCAGCAGAGACCAGAGACCAAGCAAGACCAGACCAGTTGTTGACCTAGCCAGGTGAGGGGGTCGAGACTCAACACTGAACGGCCCAGTCCATGTCGGCCAGCGGGGCCTCTCCAGCAGCACCACTTGCGCGTGCAGTGCGGTGCAGCACTGGACCCTGCGGACCCTGCGGGCCCTTCGAATGCTAATGTAAGTGAATGGATGGCCGGTTGGGGTCGACGTCCACTCGCACCAGGCGTCAAGACGTCTCGTTTCTCGCGTCCAAGTACGGACGAGTATGTACGTATATGCTTTGTATTTAGCTAAATTGGCCTTGCAGCGTCAGTCATATGCCAAAGTGATGAATTGACTTCTATCGGGCATATGCACGACGCACCAACTGCCAGGACCGGATGGCAGAAGCAAAGCACCCTTGGTTCGTTCACATGACCATCATGGTCTGTCTGTTGATTGCAACATGCCATGCCCATCCATGCCGGCTTGGCTTGCCGTGTCGGCGCATTCACGCCCATCCCATCAAGCGACGGTTTTCGCCGTCAACTTGGCAGATTGCGCGCACCTCGATGCCACGGCCGAACAGGCCACGTACTCCGTATGCTTGTACCGAGCCGAGCGTGGTTCCGAAGCCGGAAAGCCAACTGCTGCCTCCTTAAGTACTTACTCAGTACCTACTTCTTAAACATGTGTGGCGTGCCGAACCAGGTGACTGATGAGCTGGCCCCTTCATTATTCATTCATCAACAAGTCTGACTGGTCCTCGGGTAGGTACACGTCAAGTCACGTACCGTGTTGTGCTGTACCTGCCTGTCTAGGTGCCGAGGAAGGTCCCCGCGGGCGCTAGCTGGGGGCTTCCCTTCCCGTTCCTGTGGCGCCGCCCGCTACTGCCAGTGCTATGTCCAGGCTTTCAGGCCGGCAGGGGATGTCGCGGCCGGCCACGCCGACAATGGAACTCTACGGAGTACTTTGCTTTGTAACGTTGGACGTCGACGCTCCCCGGCAGCTGCACCCACCTTGGCCCTGCCTGCCCTGTCGGCTGTGGCGGTGCGGACACCATGTCTGGTCATTCTGGTCACTCTGGTGCATGCAAGTGCCCCGCTCTGCAGTTGGCACCAGCATTTTTTGACGTTGGCGCCAGTTGAGCACGAGGCGCAGCACAGCCGATGCGAATGCGGCTCTTGCTCTAATTACGGCGCGGTGCTAGTTGCTGATGGTGGGAAGTACGGAGCAATTGAGTAGTATCGTCATGCAGCCATTTATTTACTGATTTTTTTTTTCTGGAGCGGAGAGGAAGCGTGTCTTCTCTTCCTCTTGTGGTTGTTGACGTCATGCTCCCATCGATGTGGCCGTTCGTTTGATGATCCCCATCTACCAATCAGCATCTACTTGATGCACTGTTTTCTTTTCTTTGCTTTTCTTTTTCTTTTTTTTTCTTTTGGTTCCCTTGGCTCCAGTCCAGTTCGTCCGTGGGCCCTGCCAGACGCGCCGTGTACCAGAAGCAAAAACATCTTGCTTGGTTGATGATTCACGACAGCTCGACCAGGAGCCAAGTTCCTAACAGGCTCTCGTGCACGCAGACATATACTAGTATCATCATGTCCGTGTCACATCACAGTTCAGTCGCTTGGGGATGGGATACGGCCAAGGCGTGCCCTTGTATCCAGTACCTAGTAGCCGTGCCATTTCTGCAAAACCCTAGGTTCTTGTGACATGGCCCGGAGCCCTAATGCCCTAATGCAGCTGTGTGGCGCGTCAGGGCTCTCTGGCGGCGAGACCGACAGCTGAACCGAGCGTGTGGCTTGGCCAATCGAAACTGCTCAGGCGCCATCGGAAGAGAGCCTGTCGCACCATGCAAAGTATGTGCCACCATGATGAAATAAACGAAACTCAAGAATCTGGACGCTGCCCGTTGGCCCCGATCGCTGCCCAATTGATCAATCCGGCGCAACTTGCAGACCCAAGAGTCGTCGTGGTTGATGTTGCAAACAACTCTGAATTCTCCAAGTTGCACTCGATGTCAATGTCATGCAGCCCCTGCAAGCCCCGCTCGTCCCAAAAGGTGATAAGGCTGACTGACGGTCCACCGAAAGGACCAGTCCAACGTTGGTGTGGCTGAGGCGAAGACCACTACTCCGTACGTGCTATCAAGATTCAATACGGATACGGAGTTGAAGTTTGAAGAGACGGACGGGGCCCCACGTGTCTTTGAGCACCAGGACACGAACAAAATGCAGCCTATTTTGTCTATGCATCTCCATGAATGCACTGACAAGACGTGGACCTTGGCCAAATCCATGTCGAATTCGCCACTCACGCCAAGCTCTCATTAGGCCCAAAAGACCAGTTTCACAACAAGCTGCGCGTGCCGCTGCTCCACATGACGACGCCGAACGCTCGGGTTGTGATGTCACACAAGCTTACCACTACACTCGCTCTTGAGGGTAACTACCTAAGTACCTTAAGTAGGTACCTGAGTACGGAGTACGGAGGGGGTACCACGTACCACCACTCACTGCTGGTAGAAGTCGTAGGGTTAGGGTCAGGGTCAGTCAATATCAAGTTATCAATCATCAGCCTCGCCGCCCTGGCACTTTGCCGAGGAGGGGTTTGCAGCTGCGGGACACGAGCCGCCAGTTGGCACCGCGTGCTGGGCCCTGGCTGGGTACTCAAGTAGGTACTCAAGTACGCACCTAGGACAAGTAGGTACTTAGGTACTTAAGTGCTTGGCACTCAGAAGCCCAGCTCCCCGTGGCGCGCCAAATCTTCTGCCCTTCAAACCTCCCTCTTGGGACCATTTCAACCTTACACATGGTGCTGTCCGCCCAACCTTTTGCGCAATCATGGACATCCAAAGGTCATACGGGCCTGTCCAGCCTACGCCTGGTCACTTGCACCAGCTGCACCACTTCGTACATCCCCATGGCGAGCTACAACACGTTGGATATGTCTTTTCCAGGCTGAGCTCAACGGACCTGCAACGAAAGAAACGGTGCGAGAAATGCTGCAAAGGTGAGGTGAGGGCGGGGAAAGACTACAGTCGAAGCGTCGCTACTAACACTCTCCGTCATCTCAAGTACTACTGAAAAAAGAGCGACGGCGAAACCAGCGTGCTGAAACAAGGTCTTTCGCTACCGCGTCTGATGCTGCCGCGTCCAGGCCAAGTGACCTTGTTGAACTCCAAAGTCCGAAACATGACTCAGACGCCGTCGTCACCCAAAGTCAACAACCCGGCGCTTATACCGAGCAAGTGCTGGTTGCAGCAGCCAAAGGGGTCGAGCGCACACGAGGTGGCAGTTCGGGAGACTCATCTTTCATTTGCAGCCATCACCCCGGCCGCGTAGCAAACAGAGTGAGCATTCTTTACTTTACCCTTGCGATAATGCTCCTGCTCACCATCAAGTCTTCGTGCAACATTGCTGACGTCAGAGCAATCCAGAGGTGGACTTGCTGCAATGGGCCGCCGTTCTCAAAACCTTGCGCCGGACAGCATGAGCATTCCCCTCGTCACTATAATGTAGGTGAGCTTGAGAAGAATTGGCAATATTATGAGACGAGGACTGCGTCTCGTCCAACTCACGTTGCCGCTGTGGTATTGGATTGCGAAATGGGAACGGCAAGTTCCGGGGAGTCGGAGCTAATTCGTCTATCCCTCGTCGACTTCTTCACTGGCGCTGTGCTCATAGACAGTCTTGTCTATCCCGGTGTGAAGATGGCACACTACAACACTCGTTTCTCGGGCGTATCAAAGCAAACCATGGAGGATTCCCTTCGGCGCCGGAAGTGCATTCTCGGGCGAGATTCCGCGAGACAAGCTATATACAAGTTTGTCGGACCCGATACCGTTGTCATCGGCCATGCCGGTCATCAAGACCTCACGTCTCTACGCTGGATTCACCACCGAATAGTTGACACATTGATGATCGAAACGAGGAAGCGCCGCTTGGAGGAAGACATGGCCCGGCGCAAGGAGTGGGAAGAGTCCGCCAGTCTCGACCAGCAAGAAGGTGCAAACTCAAATTTTGCAACTCAAGATAAAGATAGCAACACGGCTGTCACAAACTCGCAGCAGGGTGGGCTGTCGCTCAAGGCCCTTACGCTCAAACGGCTGAACAGAGTCATCCAGGTCAAGAACCGTGGCCACAACAGCCTAGAAGACGCGTTGGCAACGCGAGACTTGCTACACTGGCATATCGATAGAACATTGAAGTCCTCCGCCGAGGGTCTGCGATGAAGGATGAGACGGATCTGCTTGCTGAGGATCTAGCAACATGAGTCGCAGATATCAATTTCCAGAGCGAGCTGACAAGGATTTGTTCAGGCGTTGGAACACACGGACACGTATGTCCGCCGAGACGGGAGAAAAAACTCGGTGGCCTGGGCAGTCTCAGAGACAACGCCTTATTGACACCGGAAGAGAGCCGCTATGGCCAGCTTGGATTCGGCCCCCGGGGGGTATACAACTTATTACTGGACTGACGGACGTAAGCCACCACAACGAACCCAAAGCCCGGCCTCGCCAACTCGCTCTATAAATACCACCGGAGTCCGATTTGAGCGTTGTCCGAAACGAGGTATCCGTATTAGAGCTTGATGACCAATGCGACAGATGGCCGACGGCGGGTCAGACAAATCAACCGTGCCCATTCTTCAATATTGCCCTGTTCTTACTGCGTGCATGTACTGGCCTAGGCTCGGCCTCTTCTCAAGTAAGACACGATTATCTCCACGGATTCATGAAAGGCACGCAAATAGACTATATCTTTGAGCACGCCAAGAGTATTGTTTTCAAGACTATGCATCTTCTCCAACATTTCAGCTGTACGACTTGGCTACCTTGACCCTTGCGCGTACCTGCGTAGCTGAAGGCCAGCTGCCGACTGTGCGGGAAATGGAAACGCAAGTAGACCAGCAGTACAAGAGGCTCGTCTCTCTCGCCGCCCAAGGTGCTGCGATTCCGGGTTGGGTGGACGGAGTCACGGAGCGCAGTGGGTGGTCCGGGCCGACTAGGCCACGGGTTGGGGTGTCTTTATTAGCGGACGGATAGCCCTTCTGCTCAAGGGAGGGACTGGCAACCTTCTACAATGTTGATGGATGGCATTCCTAATCCACCGGCTCTGGTTGCTTGAAAGTGGGAAAAGGAGAGCCTGGGTGAGAGCTGAGCAACTAGCTTCCTGACTTCTCTCCAAATGTCACTGTTTTTGTTTCACGATGCTCAGGGGAAAGAGTCTTTATCAT
The DNA here is from genome assembly GCF_000804445.1 of Metarhizium album ARSEF 1941. Lineage (NCBI taxonomy): Eukaryota > Fungi > Ascomycota > Sordariomycetes > Hypocreales > Clavicipitaceae > Metarhizium > Metarhizium album. The sequence goes on from NW_024467575.1 coordinate 269,827, forward strand.
CATCATAATTCGTCATACTTTAGACCGTTATACTCGTCGATATGCTTCACTCCGATAAAATGTCGCAAGACCGCTCATCAAACACCTTTTCCTATGCTAACCACGCTCCTCCCGCTCTGCGAGAATCCCTCAACTACATAGCTTCACCAAATACGGCCGCCGACTGGTCCTTGTTTTTAGATTGCCGTCTTTGGGTCCCTGGCCGGAAGTCATCTACCGACGAGAGATTGCTCCAAGCGACAAAGTTATTGGCTGGTGCAGATGCCGACGGACCAGTGGTCCCGCTGGCATGAAACAAGCTCGAATGGCTCATGCCAACTCCACTGCTGTATCGCGAGGAAGACATGCTGTTGGCATGAGTACTATATTTCGAGCTGGTGGCTGTGAATCGGGGTACTTCTGGAATTGGGTCTCGACTTGGCAAAAGGCGACCCTTGATTTCCAAGTCGAAAGGATCCGAACGGAATTTATTCCGCTTACTCGTGAACGAGTCGTTGCTATACACGGATCCTCGGTGAACCGAATCTGTCCTTGACTCCAAGGACTGTCCTGCTGGGTATTGTGATGGTCTGGCACCAACGCTCCCGCGATATAGACGTGAGCTGGCCGGACCAGACCCAGGCATACGTCTTCCTTGATACTCCCTCGGCGCACCAGAAAAGAGAGCTGCAGGAGGTAATGACGGCGGCTGTCCAGCTATTTCCACGGCATGTCTGTCAGCGAAGGGATCCGGATGGTCAACCCGGCCCTGGCCAACATCCAAATGTGGCCTGTTTGCTCCGCCGACGAGATTTTTTCCAGGAAAACGCCCATTATACCCCGGTTGAGCAGGGGGCTGATTGCTGATCGCATCTCTGCCAAGAATCCCCGGTACCTCGATTCTCTGCGACATATCCGGTATTGGTGGTATACCATGGAGGAGGTCACCTTCGTTACTACTAGTCAAGTCTTTTCCGGACCCTGGCAGCCACTGAAATAGGCGGCTTTTGGTTGCGCCAAGTGCATGCATCCCCCCGTTCTTGTAGCCTGTACCAGGAGTGGCAAGGGGCTGCTGGGTCGCCATTGGCGCTACCCGTTGATTCATCGACTTCCTTCTACAAAACCAGATTGAAAGGGCTATTAAGGCTATCAACGCAACGATGCCAACTGATATTCCCACAATTGCACTTTTTGATAAGTGCATTTTGACGTTGGGGTCAAAAGCGGGTGAGCCAGCCCCCGGATCAAAGTTGTCTTTACCTCCTCGAGGTCCACCAATATGTGTGGTGTCAGGCAGATCACCAGGAATGGACTTGGTGGTAATGACGATAGGGTTGGCTCCAGTGGGACGATTCCCAGATTCTTTTCTCGTAGTAGACGATAAGCTATTTGCGGTCGTTTCCAGGGTCGTACGGTTGGGAACGTGTGGAATACCAACACCAGAACCAGACGGTTTTACTCCAGGATTGGTAGTGGGAGTCGGAATTCCTGTGGTTCCTTGGTCGGACGTGGTCTGTTGCGCTGTTCCAGGTGTTTGACTATCGACGTTGCTGCTTGGTGAGGGCGCCATAGATGTACTCAAGGGACGGCTGGTTGAAGATTGGCGGTTTCCAGCAGGTGGTGTTTTGAGGCTCGTCGATGTAGCCTCCTGGGCCTGGGGCTCCGGGTTCGAATTTCCGGGGGCCTGTGCACTATTATGGGTAGATTTCTGGATTTGTGATGAATCATCTTGCGGCGTGCTCTCTTTTGTAGATTCAAGTGCTGGTGGGTCGGAGATTGGAGGGCCGGGTGCCGGAGGGTTGGGTGCCGGAGGGTCGGTTGCCGGAGGGTCGGTTGTTGGGGGCTCAGGCGCCGGAGTTTCGGGTGCTGGAGTTTCGGTTGCCGGAGTTTCGGTTGCTGGAGGCTCAGGCGCCGGAGGCTCAGGCGCCGGAGAGTTGGGTGCCGGGTGCCGGAGGGTCGGTTGCTGGGGGCTCAGGCGCCGGAGGGTCGGTTGCCGGAGTTTCGGTTGCTGGAGGCTCAGGCGCCGGAGGGTTGGGTGCCGGAGGGTCGGTTGCCGGAGGGTCGGTTGCCGGAGTTTCGGTTGCTGGGGGCTCAGGCGCCGGAGGGTCGGTTGCCGGAGTTTCGGTCGCTGGAGGCTCAGGCGCCGGAGGGTTGGGTGCTGGAGGGTCGGTTGCTGGAGGGTCGGTTGCTGGAGGGTCGGTTGCTGGAGGCTCAGGCGCCGGAGGGTCGGTTGCCGGAGTTTCGGGTGCTGGAGTTTCGGTTGCCGGAGTTTCGGTTGCCGGAGGGTCGGGTGCTGGAGGCTCAGGCGCCGGAGAGTTGGGTGCCGGAGGGTCGGGTGCTGGAGGCTCAGGCGCCGGAGAGTTGGGTGCCGGAGGCTCGGGTGCTGGAGGCTCAGGTGCCGGAGGGTCGGTTGTTGAAGGTTTGACCGCTGGAGGAGTGCTGCTTGTGGTGCTCCTTGCCGTGCTGCTTGGAGAGTTTCTGTGGCTTGGAGGTTGCTCATCACTCGAACGTTGATTTCTCAGAGGAGGTCTGCTTGCCGGTTGCTCGCTGCTCGAGGCTTCGTTGCTCGGTGAACGCTCGATGCCCGGAGGAGACGCACTCCCTGATGACGGCTCGCTCGGGGGGTGACTTAGAGAAGGCTCGCCGCCTGAAGAGGTCACAGTACCTGGGGGAGGGTTGCTCGGGGGAGGGTTGCTCGGGGGAGGGTTGCTCGGGGGAGGGTTGCTTGGACGGCTGCTCTGTAGAGAGCTGTCCACACCAGGTTGGGGAGCTTGGGAAGAAGAGTTTCGGGCGGGATCGGGGTCAGTGGAGGAGTCCCTTAAGCCGTCTTGCTGACCAACCTGTGACAAAGCATCTCCGGAGGGACTGGAGGGAACCGTTGAGTCTTCTTTCTGGGACAGATGTGATGCAGGGGTTGACAAAGCTGATTTGGAAGTGCTTGTGACTTCAGACGATGTTGAGGTTGATGTTGACTGTGAAACTGATGTTGGCGATGAAGTTGACGTCGATTTTGAAATGGTTGTTGATGGTGAGATTGACGTCTTCGTCTGGTTCGTGGTAGGAATCGCGGGAAGACGAGAAGATGCAGTAGTTTGCAGTGAAACGCCATTTACCTTTTCGACAATAGAACTGGACGGACCAAGATCGGGCAGGTCCCGGCTACTTGGTGATATAAATTCCTTGACGTGGTTTGGGTTATCTTTCAATGCTGCGATGGACCGCGATAAACCTGCCCATGACTTGCGACTCTTTCCCTTGGTGGAAGGCATATGAGCGCCTGGGGAGGTGCGAGACATGATAAAGTCAATGTCCGGGTCGACAACAGTCGTCGAGGTAGTCGAGGAAGGTTGGATGCAAGTCGGAGCCGGGTGGAGGTCTGGAAGCGCCGATGAGTCTCGACGCTTCTGTCTTTCGTATAATCCAGGCGGAGAGAGCGACGAGTGCTCGCCCGACACTCGAATCAACAAGTGTGATTATTATCAACCGGCTCGACTGTGTTGGAAGACCTGGGTCAAGGTCCATGAAACGAAGACATCACCAAAAGACCAGCCCTGAGGGTTGGGATGCGGGATTGAAGTGTCGACCAGGTTGGGTGTTTGAAGATTAATTTCCTCGGTAGGATGCATCGATCCGAAGAAGAAAAAAGCCAGTTCCAAGTTGAGTCCAGGAATCAGAAGATTCAGGAAGCAGGGAGGAGGGAAGAGAGGAGAGTAGGGGGAACCACGAGCACGAAGCAGTCGAGAAACGAAGAGACGCCTCAGCGGCCATGACCGTATCATGACTTAGGCAAAGCATGCATGGCCTCGATAGGTCTTGAATAATAGATGGCACCAATCGTTAGCAACTCCACAGTCTGTGTCGACTGAACAGGGGCTGCGGCCACCGTGGATCTGCGACACTCCTGAAGCACAGGCATCGTCAGAAGCGGGTGCGAGCGGGCCATTTGAGGGGCCATCTTAGCGATTCAAAACGACGGTCAATTGGTGACTGTCGCGTCGTGTGCGGACAGGAAAGGGTTTTCTGGAACTTTGTCCTTTTGGCCTCTTGTTTCCGCCTCGTTCCTTGCGTGGATCCCTCCATGAAGTGGGGGATGATGGAACCTCTATGTTTTGTCATTTTTGCCCTCGAAGCGATCAACGAGTGCGAACCGGAGGAAGAGGGAGGACGAGGAGGAGGAGGGAGCGGCAGGAGCTGTTTCGAAACATTACAGACGTACATCAAACGATGCCTTCTATGCAACGGTAGCGGGTGTCGATTTATTTATTTATTTATTTTTCTTGGGAGCGGTTTTTTTTTCGCCCTGTTTCTTGAGGATTAGCACTGCGATCGTGAGCAAACATCAAAAGCCGGAGCACTTCGAATCTTGAAAAAACCATGAGCTCGAGATGGCCGATGCATTTGAAGGCGAAATAGTGGCTAGTAACGATAACGCAATATTACGCAGCATCAGCATCAATCCACGAGGCCGGCCCGTAGCGTATCTGCCGTGCGTTGTTCTTGAAGCTGATGATGACTTGCCCGCGTGAAGTTGAGAGTCAATGACTAGACTAATAAGAACAAGGTGCGGAGTAGGAAACGAGTGTTTCGAGCAAAGCTATGATTGTTCCTCATTGGCTGGCTGTACGGGTCCAAGTCCAGGACGCGCCCCTACTTGCCCACCAATGGCCATCATAATTGCTAGTAGTTACTGTACATCCATTGACCAGGCGTGAATGAAGCCCATTGTCCTTCTTCGTGTCTCTCTCAAGATTCTTGAGTATTAGTTACTTACTGTGCATCCAAAGCGTTCAGATAGACATCGAAATCGCAACCTTGCGGTCGTCCGTGTGCTGTGTTTCCGATTTACGGGGGCTCCGCTTCCCCCCCCATTTTGATGGATCATAGAACCACTACTACTCCGTGTGTACTCTGTGGTACGCACAGTTACGCCTCACACACAGACCTCACGCTCGATACTCCTTCAATGCTCGATGCTCGATGCTCGATGCTCGATGCTCGATGCTCGATGCTTGATGCTCGATGCTCGACGCTCTTAGCATCCCTGTCCTCCTTCTTGCGCTCCCTCCCGCAAGCGCCTTTTCCCCAAACCGCTCACGTCCGCACTCTCCAATTCCCACGGAGCAGCATTGAGCCTGGTTGCTCCGACGTGCCCTCGCGACATTCACCCCAAGTCTTCACCGTCATCTCGTCCCTGTCGGCATCCAGCATCACAGCAGTTGGCTGTTTCGGCGGCCTGGCACGTGACTGTCTGTGCGCTGTCGTTTCGACTCGATCCATCAATTGATTTGCCTGTCCACGCGGCATCGCCCCCCTTGGTTTTCTTGGCGGTTGGATTCGCAGAGCCTCTGCCCCAATACTCATCTCTCCCCGTCATCCGGGCCGCAGTAAATTGAGCCAAAACATACTCCGTACACATCCCAGGCTTGGTCTTGGCTCACGGCTTGTTGTGCTCCTCCTGTTGGCGTGACCGGAAGGAAGCAAGGTTTCTGGTGTGGCCGTTGGTGATGAGGCTACTTCCTCGGGCCGTTTTGACAAACGCACCAAGCATTGCTCCTGCAATAGTGTTGATAGCGACGCTGTCGACTAACAGAACCAACCACTTCACGCTGCTGGGCCACCTGTTTGTGGTATCGTCATGTTTGGACCCTTTCCTGTTGCTCGTAAGTCTGATCTCTCACGCGGTAAGGCGTCCAAATCTGGTCATGTCGTAAAACCTGTCTCAAGTCTCATACCATACACATTCTTCTAGAACCCAAAACACTGCACACACAACACATCTTCGTGGGCCTCGGTCTTTGCTAGCCACGAACCAGCCACTTTTGCGTACTGTAGTTAGCTTGGGCCATGCACGTTTGTTTTGGAAACAAATGCCTTTTGCCCGTCTGCTTGTGTGCTTCCCTTGCCTTCCTGCCCATATTGGTTCGCCATCAATTACAATCTCTCTGACCCAGCTCACAGCAAACCTGACCCCGAGGGTAGCCCCAGAGGATATACCCAGCCCGACACCCATCACTCTGCCAAGATATCAGCCATTCACACAAGACGATGTCATAATTGGCGGCAGCGGTCAATCGTTGCCAGCTTTACTTGGACAGACTGGTCGAGACTCGCTTGTTCTGGGACCTGCCGGTCTCTTGGCAATCGGACTCGACCTGAGACTAGACGCCGATGAATCTGACCTGATACCTGATACGGCCTACCTACCAGATTTCCGTCAATGGGACCGCTTCACATCTGAGGAAGCCTGTCGTCAAGACGGCAAGGATCGGTTCCCGTTGAAAAATGGGAACCTGTCCCCCGGGTGCCAAGTATACCTTGAACGCCGGCGAGAACTCTCCAATACCAACGACGACGCCTTTCGCACCGTCAGGAGGATTCCACCCCCAAAGGGCAAGCAGCAGGCAAGATTAGGCAATACCTACGAATTCTTCCGCTGCTTGGAACTATTTACCTCCTTCTGGGACGATCCATCCCGCCCTCCAGAGCTGCCGCCCTCCCCAGAGTTGAGCACGCCAACCGACACACCCAGGCGTATCGAATGTGAGGCCAAGACACATGCTGGCCCATCGCAAACCCCTACAATACGCCGGACCGCCTCCGGTCAGTCCATGCCCCCGGAGTATAGACAACATGTCCTCAACGCCTTCATAAAGCTAGTCGCGTACGATTTCGGGTGCAATGTTTCCAGGGCAAGGCTGGAACCAAGACTCCATCTCAACTCGCCTCCTGGGCGGAAACAACGCAAGTCATACACGCCATCAAATTGTCATTTCGTGTTCCAGAGTCCAATGACACGGGAGACTGCCCGGGCGGGGGTAGTCTACGGTCCTGTCGCCGCAGTGACCGCACGCCCAACCGTCAACTTCACTGGACCGGATGCCGAAACAGCGCAGTCGTCAGACCTGGCACGGGAGGTACTAGCCGCCTTGATCACGGCTCAGCATCGGGACCGCGAGGGAAAAGAGGAAGTCCGCTTCGGACAAGATCAGTGGTGGACGACCCAACGACGCTGGGGCGGCGGCTTAGGGGGCCCCATTGGTCGTGAAATCCAGAGGGACGCCTCCTCCGCCGGAGACGACGGCCAGCCGGCCCAGGACGTGAACGGCGGCCGAAGCAGACCAGCCGTGAAGAGGGCCCGTAAAACCATGCCCATCTACGACAACTACCGCATGGTCCGCCCGCCGCCGCCCTCGTGGGACCGGAAGGCCAAGTACGAGGCCATTGGCAAAGTCGAGGGCGCCGACTATGATGACATTTTCGTGATGAGCTCTCTTTTCCACCACGTGTCCGTTCTGAGGGTCCGCGTCCCTACTCGATTGCTCGAGGTTCTAGACGGGTCGCCCGAGCCGGATCCATCGAGACGCAGCTGGGGCAAGGTCCGGGCCTGGAAAAGTGCGTGGTACGACTTCTTTGACGTCGATGATAGGATTACAGCGATGCGACTTGTGTGGGCGGTCGTTGCGTACCAGATGAGGGAAAAACCAGGCGGAGGCGCACGTGTCCATGGCTAGATTATAAGTAAAGTAGGTAGTAAGTGAGAAGACGGTACATATAAACACGCACATTGTCAATACATCTAGGAAACTGCGTCGCAACACCCAACAGTGACTACAAAGTGCAGGATCAATCGTCACTGAGTGAATGATGTCGTCGTCGCTGCAGCCGCCGCCGCCGCCGCCGCCGCCGCCGCCACGGGCTCGCATTCAAATTCTGTATATGGCGTTTCGTGAAGCACCAAGAACAGTCGCACTGACAAGATGTGTTCGAGGGCAGTCACCAGAGTTGGCCCTTGCATAGGAGGCGCCCGGTGCCCATTTCACAGTCTCGGCCAACTACGGCGTAAAAAGGACGATGCGCTTTTGCAGGAGGGCGCACACTGGAGAGGCTGGGACTTGGAAGCTGAGGCCGGGGAGGGGGCTTCCTAGAATTGCGGCAGTGCCACCTCGTGCTAGCTAGTTCCGTGTTGACAGTCTGGGAGTGTGCACGAGCCAAGGGCTGCTCGTACATTCAGGAATGAGAATGATGCCGATCTTCAAGCGTCTCGAGGGAGTGTACGACGCCGACTGGTGCCCACTGCCTGGTAGTAGTTACCCTGCACTAAGATGCCGGGCCGAGTTGAGCGTAACATTGGCACTCTCTCACCCCGCGCAGCAGTAGCGCGGGGAAGGAGGAGGGGAAAGGAGAGAGTAGAGGAAAGGTTGCGGCAGTTGCTCATCATGGGCTTGATTGTGTTGTCGTCAGACAACCTGATCGGGTTGCGGCACGCCGACATCATAGCAAGGATGCCAAATGGGTCGCTCTTGCATGTATTGCGTCTGATTGGTCAGAGCCGACACAGGCCATCGCGACTTTGGCGCGACGCCGTCGCGTTCCCCCGTTAAAAGACCGCCTGACGCGTTGATTGCCTGACGTGACGCGCCGACTACCTTGGTAAGTTGGCTGAAGAAGTTTGGGTTGCCTAGGCGAATACTCCGTACCCTGCTCAACGTACGTTGAGCACCGAGTGCCCAGGCAAGCATGTCTCGTAACAGACAACAATGAGAAAATTTTCACACATCAAAAACCTATTCGGGTACTCAGTTAGAATACTCAACTTTTCTCGACGTTCCACCTCACTTGTGCTTGATGTCTAACCCCTCTCCCCCCTTCATCCTCCTGCAAGACAAACACATCTAACTCGCTCGTGAAAGCAACGCGAAATGGACAAAATGAAGTAGTAGACACAAGTAATCCAGGCCCTTCGGCCGCCACCTCGCACGCCCTCTTGCCCTCCCAATTATCCTTCCAACGGGGATAGATGCATATACCGGGGCTATCCAGCGACAAGACGAATTAGCCAAAACACCCAAGACGCATATGGTTGACTCCAATCCAGTATGCAATAAATGAAAAATCGACATACAAGACGAACAACATGAGATATCTAAACTCCTGCATCGCCTCATCCAGGGGATGGACTGGGTTCCCGCAATGCTTTACAACTAGGCAGAATCCGTAGTTGCCGCAGTCTAAGTGCTGTAATCATGGTATCATATACACGAAGAAATAAATACGATGGTAAATATAAGAGGCGGCCCGGGGTCGCGGCCCCATCCTTCCATAAGTAGCATTATCGATGGATTTATGCTAGAGGTTCCTCGAAAGTCAGCCTTCGCCTGGTCACGCTGAGCGGTGTGCGAGCTGAAATAGGACCAGGTGTTCTCCATGGCTTCTGTGCCGGGCTAGGAGTGATGTTGACAAAGTCGGCAAAGTCGAATCCCTGACCGGGGGTGTTGGGAAACAGGTTGCCCCCCCCGGGCGTTGTCATCATGGATGAGGGTAGGTCTAATTTGTTGTTCTTGGGTGGAGGGGTGGACAGACGATCCATGCGGCCGCGGTTTGACTTGACCGCTGGAGACGGCGACGCTGCGAGATACAGCAAAAGGTCTGCGCCCTCTTCGCCCGTCTTACCACCATGGTCAGCATCCAAGTTCTCTTTACTTCGCTTGCTCGCAAGGCTTCGGGTTTGCATGGGCGGAGTACGAGGGGGAGACGACTGAACGTTGTTGACGTTGAACGAATGTGCGGGCAGCAGGTCGTCGTCGTCGTCGGGCGCAGCAAAATTTGGCGAGGTGAGAGCCGCCGTCATTCTGCGATGCTGGAAAAATGACACATCTGGTCCTCCTGATGTGGTAAAGTGCTGTTGACGCCGAGGCTTGATAGGTGACGACTGTGCCAAGTGGTGACTGTCTTTCCACGCGGAGTGTCCCGAGAAGGACTTGTGTGCTGTCGGCGATGCGCGAAAGCGTTTGCTCGGGCTCGAGGCCGTGTGATCAAACGATGCAAAGTATGTACGCTTTCGGTGACCGGAGCTTCCATTACTCGACCCGATAGCATCGGAGAATATTGGCGCCTTGAGGGGCGAGCTCATCAGTGCTTTTGTCGGATACGGCAGGTCGGATGCGCTCGAGGACGAGTCAGACAGAACGTCCCCATCGCATAGGCGTCGTCTGCGCATTTCCTCCTCCAGCTTGGGTTCGATGGAATCGAGTGTCAAGTCCTCCCAGCCATGTTTGGTCTTGAATTGAGCCAAGGCCAAGCGGTTCTGCAGTCTGCGTGCTATCTAAACAAGAACAAGTGTCAGCCGTGCTTGACGTCGGGTTTGAGACCGACTTTGCAGTGGCCGAGAGTCCGGGTAGGACTGTTGTTGCTCTGACTCACCTTGCTGACTTCTGCCCGCTTCAGAACACTGTCGACAACATCCTCAGGCTGTTTCTTCCACGGAGAGGACATGGTCTATTTGCTGGCAGAGAAAACGAGGACAGAATAAGAGAGGTGCTACTGGTTTCTCTATAATCGACCGACCTGTCTCTCTTCACGACTGCTTCCGGGAGGGGGGGACGTGAATTGACGGTGTTGCGGGCAAAGTTGGGGTTATGGTGAATCGTGATGGTGGTGCCGCATGAACTTCCAGATTTTGGAAGGGAAGGGAGGTGGGATTGGGGAAGAAAATGCATGGCAGCCAGCACTTGAGCACTGGGACGCTGGGACGATGGGGCGCCTGGGCGCCTACAGAGTACAGACCAGTTGGCTGCGCAGGCACGTGTGGATGAGCCAGACACCATGCGCCCGAGTCGTCCTGACAGCGTGACAGCGCTGAGCCCTGAACAATCACAGAACCTGGGCGACAAAACGGGTCTGGTGAGACGGCGGCAGAAACTTGAGCCAAGGCTCGGCGGCTAGGACCCAAACGAGGCGTAAGCGCAGTGAAGGCTGCGAAAGGCAGGCGGCCGAGGCAGGCCCCACCCATGAGCCATCTCAGTTCCCAGTTCCAACAGTGTACGTATGTACTTAACTTAGTACTCAAGCAAACCAGTTGCACTTATTAATCTGTACATCCACAGTGATTGAAGTGACCGGCTGTAATAACCCGGCGCCTCCCTCTCTCCCTGTCTCTTTTTTTTTGCTTTTCGTCTTTTGATTTTTATTGCCCTCATTCTCCATCAACCTCTGGTCGCCTATGGAGTGCGGAGTAGCGTCATGTCGACTCTTCATCAGCCGTCTTTCTTCGCCTCCTCGGACCCCGATTGAGTGGTCGAGGGGGAGATATGACGGGCATTGCTATGCTCAAGGGTCAAGACTCAAGACCCAGTCATGACAGCCATGGCCATCTCGATTCGCGCATGATTGGGGTGGCTTGATAATGGCCGGAAAACTGACATGAATAATTGCCCTCTCGCAGAGCAGAGCAGAGCAGGTGACATGTTCCAAGGTACCTAGGTTTATATTTATTTTTCGCGCAAAGTTCCGCGACGTACGTACGAAGTGCACCAGAAAGACAAGCAAGTGGTTGCCCTTGCGATCGAACCAGCGGGAGGAATCCGGTTGTACAGTAGGGAGACATGGAGGAGGCAAAGGGAAAAAAAAGAAAGAAAAAAAAAAGCCAAGGCCAGGCGGCTTCTACTTCCCTGGCCTGTGCTGCCCGCGTCACAGATCGACGGTTGCCCTGTTCTCAATGTCGGATCAATCAGCTCTTCCAAAAACTTTGGAGATGGTTGATTGAGATGTGAAAAACACATGCCTTCTGACTGCACACATTCCAATCCGATCCACTAAAGGTAGGACATATTTGTCGGAGCTCCTCGATTTAGAAAGCGATTGCCAGTCGAGAGGAGCATTAATAATAGTAGCACAAGTTCAAGGGAGCATTCAATGTCGTAGCCGTGTGGTTCACCAGTTGGCTGTGATTGTGGTTGATGGTGAATTTCAATTCCCATCTAAATTCCCCGAGATGCCGTCTTCTTCACTTGAAACGGGGCGATCTGCGCAAGACAGTGCATGCCATGTACTCTGCACCCGAGCCCTACTTGAAATGCTTGAAAAGATGTGCCGAGTGCGTAGTTTGATGAGCAGCGGAACGGCTTCCTTCGCCTGACTTGCTAGCTCGCAGCCTAGCATACTTTAAGTAAGTACTTAAGTATATTATGCGCGCGCTCAAACCCCGTTCCACTTGAGCACCATGCAAGGAGTACCACGTACCGCGGTTTATGTTCTCAAGTACTGAAATGCTTAAGTACTTAGAGGTAGGTGCCTAGGTACTTAAAGTAAGTAGATAAGATGGACACGTTGCGCTGAATATGATATGCTTGGCCAGTACGGAAGACGGAGTAGCGACTACTCGTATGAGTTGGCCAAAGTAGCCATCAGTACGGAGTACCGTTGCCACGTAGCTGCAAACAGCCAGCTGGGTGGTGGGCGGCCTCTGTTTCGCTCTTGCCCCCTTCCTCCCCTCCCTCAACCCCTCTCTCGACTCTTGGTTTGGAGTGTTTTGGCCGGTTTCGACAATGAGGACCCGGGCCGGCCAGCCACCAGACGAAATAACTACTCCTTGTCCAGCTGGAGCAGGTGGAGAGGCAGCGGGAGCCACGAGTCATCCCGAGATGGATGACCAGTTTCTACTCCGTACTCGGATTAGCTTGAAGATAACTACGAAGTCGTACCGATTAGTTAGGTCAAGCAGTAAAGTGGTAGGTAGATGTGTACAAGGCAACGTGTATCGAGGCGAGTTGCTGAGCCAACCCAAACAACCAAGTTTACCAACCAACCAGCTAAGTACCTACCTAAGTAGGTACTTGAAACCTAGCAGTAGGTACCTGTCTACCTAAGTACCTAGGTAGGCAGGAACGAACGACTACTTACTTGTACTTTTCCTCGGGCCCCCTCGGGCGACTTTGGCCTTCGTTTGGTACAGACTCGTTGGTCGACCTTTGTCGTCGGCTTCAAGTTCTCAAGCTTTAATTCTCCTCTTCCGCAGACTGCGGATTATTCATGCATGGCGCCCAAAAAGAGCCGTAGAGTTGGGCCCGGAAAGAAAACAGGGACATTGCGACCAGCACGGTTGATACAAGACGTCATATCGTAGATCTCGATGACCAGTGGAGACCACACATGCATGCACTGACATGCGTCCTGGACTCCCTGTATCGGTTAAATCCAGGACTGGGTGGGGATTCACTTGACTGCAAGTGGTGTTCGTGGATCCATGATACAGATGATACAGTCCTAGATAGCAAGGCGCGGAGTTGCCAGCAGGCATGCGCATGATACATTGATTCCAGGAAGCTTGTTCACAGCGAGCCATTATCTTGGAGTCTGGAAAATTTTTCAGTAGACAACATTGAAGCTACTCGGGTAATAAGTCGACCGGCCCCCTCTATCTGGCACGTATGGCGAGGAGCCAGGGCATGGCCCTTGTTCCATGTTCCAAGGCGGTCCTTGGTTGGTTGGTTGGTTACCTCGGTAGGTGCTTGTTGGTTAAAATTTCCGTGGTCTCTTTGGACAAGCTCGGGGGAGCAGGCAATGTGTTCACCACACTGACTCCTAAGATAGAAAAAGACAGCCTCCCAGCCGCGCGCCATGCCGGCATTTTGCCCTCCTTGCCGACCTCCTCATGTTGGGTGCTTGCCAACATCTCGTATCAAACACGAGCGAGCAAAGTGCTCCCCAGCGATAACAGCCGCGGGGCCGCTGGCCAGTGGTAGTGGATCCGGTTCGTCAACCTGGTCCGGAGTACGGAGTATCCGCGCCTGAGTTTGCATGCGGAAGCAGATGCGGAAGCGGAAGGCACCAGTTGCAGCGATTAGCGCACAAAGAAGCCCTCCCCACCAGACTTGATGCATCAATCATGCCAAGTACGGTTCACAGCGCCCCAACCTAGATATGTATGTATTGATGTCTGCTGCTCAGACATGACATGTGTCCAGATAGATTTTGCGCCTGGTCGGGGACTTGGGACGACCGTTGTGTTACGGTGCTGTGCTTGCTCAGCCGGCCGTTGCTGCTGTGCCACACTGCGTCACTGTGTGCCACGGTCTGGTGCTGATGCCATTGATGCAGCTGCGATGCACCTCCAACGGCGCCTGGGAACCACTCTCGACCACTAAATAGTTGGTAGATTACCACCTCCCAGATGTCGGTCCGAGCCCCGCCTCCCCCCCCTTCCCCCCTCGTGCGCAAGACCTGCGCACGAACGGCTCATTGTCTCGAGCACGAGAAAGCGAGCCATATCCTGGTGCGGTACGGAGTGCTCCGTGCCTTGCCACTCAGCGGCAGCCCGGCCCACGTTCATCTCCAAGTAGTTACGTAACTTACTTACTTACTCAACAAGTACCAGGTAACTTTGGAACTCGACATGGACGCCTCAGAACCTTAGTTTACTATTTGGCTGCGGAGGCAATCTCGACCGGCTGTCCGGTCCGCATGCTCCAGCTCGCTCGTACAAGGTTGCGCTGCCGTGCTGCCGTTCTGCCGTCCTTACTGACGTTTTGACCTGTTTTTAGCTCGTCACTCGTCCACGTCTCCTTGCCACCAGTCTCCTGGTTTCCTTCACTGTTGAAATTTGCTTCGTGTCTTCCTCCTCCCCAGTTCCCATCAGCCACTTGTCCTTCCTTCTTTCTGGGAGAAGCCCTTTCCCTCGCTGGCTGCCATTGTTCCTCCTCGCAACCTCGAAGCTGTCGACGGCAACCATACCACTTGGCGACTTGACCAGCCTGCGACGTTTTGACTTTCCCGCTGAATTTCCGACGAGTTTGACCCGAAACCTAGCACATGGGAGCGTCATTCGCATTCTTCGCCGCTTGGACGCTTCGCAGCTGACGATAGGCGGCTTGCTCCCATCGCGCTTTGTACGAACGCTCCATAGCCAGCCATTCGTTGCTTCTTTCAGAGCCGTTCCACCCGTTTCTTGCCTCAACTCGGGTCCATTGTCCCTCCCGCCATCACGAGTATTACCTCGTTCACCGCTCTGCAACGACGTCGTTGATACCGAGTCTTGTCGAAATACATACATAGACAACTGGCAGTCAAAGGCCCACGCTGGCATTGCCGTCATTGCTCGCCAAGACAAAACTCCTCTCCGCTCCGCGAACAAGTATGGCGCCCACGTTCCTCAAAGAACTGCGCCGCCGATCAAGAGCAAGTTTTCGAACCGACAACTCTACCGACGCCTCTAGCGATGGCGCCGCCAGCCAAGGCACTTCGCCATCAAGTGGCTCCGTCACTCCTCCGTCTCTCGCTCAACAGTCCGACCCTGCCCTTGATCTTCAAATCAAGAAAACCAACACTACGCAACAAAACCAAACCCAGATGGCCCACCCGGCACGACCCATGATGTCTCCTGCGAGTAATAGTAGTAGGCACAGCGTGTCGGGCATGTCTGGCCTTGGAGCTCCTCCTAGCAATGGTCGAAGCAATGTGCCCTTGTCTCAGTACGCCCCGCGAGTACACAATGTCTCGGAGAACTCATGGGTGCGTCTTTTGTCCTTGGCCAGCCCATTGTGTGACTTAATTAGTGATCAATTGGATTGATCGTCCATGCCCTGCCTGCCAATCTTCTGCAGCCAACTAGTAACACGCTTCACACTTTCGAAATCGAAGCCGTGCTGACCACTCTTTTCCAGGTGTACCAGAAAGTGCTTTTGCTGCATGGCACCATTGGCGAGCCAGGACAGTGCTCCATGGATGGTAACGTGGTTGTCAGCCGATATGACGACAGCTTTCCTGCCATTAGCTGGCCTGTTTGCGAATCTCACTTCAAGGCTCTGGTGTACTTGCAGCCCGGACCAAATAAATTTCGACTCGACTTCTCCAGCCCCAAACTTGCCAACAGCTCGTCGTCGAATCCTATCCATGCCTCATACCTCACTGTCCACATGATACCCCCAATGAACGCTCCGCCACTACAGCTTGCGATTATTGTCGCAAAGGATTCGCCGCAAACCTTTGATGCAACCCCTGCTCGGGCAGAGAAAGAGGGCAATGGGTTGGACACGGCCGTACGAAAATTCCGGATGGCGGCATATCTCTGGCAAGCATTCACCGCAGAGCAGATGTGGAGGCACAAGCTAGGACGCCGGGTATTCCGGTATGAAGAGGAATGGACTTTGGGCTCTGCCAACTATCGCGATAGAGAAAACGGCACCATGCGATCCGAGGCTCGAATCCACATCATTCGCTCGGACAAAACTGTGGCTGAGATCCTCGACTTGAATAAAGCCCAACAATGCGATGAAGCGACCGACAAGAACGCCTTGTTTGGAGTGGCTGCTGACGCTGTAAGGGAATACTTCAGGCCCCTTCCGGGTCAGAAGAATTACGTCTCGGTCCTTTTCCTTGATGCGCATTGGGACGCCCAGGAGAAAGTCATTCGAGGCCACGCTGCGCTGGGCGGTAGTGCTGGAGACCTGCAGCTTGCCATTTTTGGCTCGCACTGTCTGCAGAGCTACCCTTCCAGCTTCGAAGAAGTGGTGCCTGCTTTCACAGACTGCACCCCTACGGACACGAGATATATCGCGAATGATTGCAATGAGGCGGGAAGCTCGTGGGAGGCGGTCAACATTGGGATTGGCGCTCACTTGCATGAGACTGGGCATCTGTTTGGCTGCCCACATCAGGAGTCCGGTATCATGCTGAGGGACTATGTCGTCTTCAATCGCTCCTTTGTCCCACGAGAGGCCTTCTCTACCAGGACCAAATCAAAAGGTGGTTTGGTGACGCAGGCGGACGAATGTGGCTGGCACCGCCTCGATTGTTTGCGATTCCGAACCCACCCAGCGTTTAGACTGCCTAATGATGCTCCTTTAAACCCAGATGACAGTGTCCAAGCATTCGCCATCGAAGGGGCCACGGTCCTGGCAATGGCGGCAACCGGCATTTCCTTTGTGGAGGTTTTGGGTGAGGGAGACGATGTCTGCCATGCGTGGCTTGAATACACGACGGAGAACGGGCCAGTACAGCGCCAACTAGCCCTGAGTGAGCAAGATTTGCGAGCGCGTTTGCCTGAAGCTAAGCGCAAGGGGCGCATTTCAATATCGATCAAGTCTCACGGGGGAGGTTCGCTAACCATCCCCGACTTCAAGGAGTTCACCTCGAGGGGTTCTATGGTGAAGTTGGGAAACGGCAAGACTGCATCTAGAAGCCAGAGGCTGGGTGAATCCAAAACGCAAGGCAGCGAACCACAAGAGTTTGTCTTTACCAGTGCAACCCAGCAAGACAGAGTCATGTGTCGAGTAATTGTTTACCACGGGTCGGCTCTAGATGGTCTGGAGTTTGTATACGACGACAGTACCTCGCAACTATTCGGCAGCAGGGGTGGAAAGGCTGGGGGCGACACATTTGAATTTGGTGAGATATGGCGATTGCTTTCACAATGGTGAGCCTGCTAACCTGGTGCAGATGTCCGTCGTGGCGAGTACCTGAGCGGACTCTTGGTCCGAGCAGGTCTCTGGATCGATGGTGTACAAATATTGACAAGCTTGGGTAGAAAGTCGGTCATTTTTGGCAACGCTCACGGAGGCTCTGCGTAAGTTTGGGAAATGCAAGGGTGTGTGAAGTATGTGATTGCAGACGCTAACGGCTCTTTTTTTTTCCCTTCTTCGCGATAGCCACACTATAATCCCACCACGCGGCTACAGCATTTGCGGCATTTCGGGCTCATGCGGGTCATGGGTTGACAGTTTATCTGTTTTGATCAAGCGATGAAGCGATAGCCAGGGGTTCACGATTCCTCGCTGGAGTCTATTTCGAAGACGTTGACGCCGCCTATGGTTTCGCCGGGTGAAATGATGGAGTAACTGCTTCAAATTTAATTAGCTGGTTATGTCGAACTTGCCAGCGCTAATAGACGTCTCACGGTCTTGAGACGGGATTGAGCGGGTGAATGCGGGAAGTCATGCGCGGTGGTTCCTCAGCCTCTGCCGTTGGGGATGTTTGTCGGCACAGGTAAAAAGTCTTGGTGTTGCGCATTGACTACGACCAAGGCTATATAGAAATACGCTGAAGCACGACGGCATGGTCATTGTATTGTGCCTTTTTTTTTCCCCTTTTCTAAATCATTATCATTGACTGGACGTGGCGGAAGCACAGGAAGCCAGCGAAGGTCTGTCTGGTGGGGGAATTCGCAATGATATACAGAGCACTCATAGCTGGTAAGTAAAGTACATACACATCGGTCTGGTAATTGGAATGGGCAAAGTTGCATTCATAGGATAGAAATAATTTGAGGGTTGGGAAACAAGGAATATCTGCTGGCGATGATCCGGTGCAGGTTGGTGACGGTGATGACGTCAATGGGCCTGTCCAGGTGCCGGCCAGGTCAGGGTCTACCCAGGAGCCAGCAGCCAGCAGCCCCTGGCCCTTGACAGCCAACCGCCTGACCACTTGCCCCGACGCCGCCACGGCCACGGCCACCGTCTCCCCCCCCTTCTCTCTGTCTGTCTGTCTTCTTTTTGTTGGTTGCCTCTCCAAATATTCTTGCCGCCTCTTATCCGCTCAGCACCAGGAAAACAAGGTCACGGTCACGGGCACAGTCATTTCGTCATCGTGCCTCGTCGCCAGCTCACGACGTCGTTGGATCAGACGCCATTTCTGGACTCAACGCCGTCTCTTCCACTCTTCACGGTCCCGCTGAAGCATTTCGCCCTTCGACTTTGACCGCTTTAGCCCCTCGCCTCCTCAACGGCCGTCTCTGAAATTGAAGCTCGCGACTGGTCAGTATCGCAGGAAAAAAAAATGTCCAAGAGAAGCAGCGTCGCGTCCTCGAGCGCGAACGGCGCCATGGGAAAGACTAGCTCCAGTAATGATCAGCCTGGTATGTTCTCCGGGTGCATCTGTATCCAGGCCCGTTCCGAAACTAACTGCCTGGCTTGCTTCCTTGTGAAGCTATCGACAAGCAAAAAACGTTATTGTCCGCAGACGTCGGGCACTTTTCCCTCGTGCGGGCCATGCACCTAGCCGACCTCATAACCTTGATGAATGGTATTCCTCCCTCCCTTTCCAGCACACAAACCACATGGCGACGAGTCGGGCGTCTTTGGCCCGCTTACTGACTGCCCATCCCTTGCACAGGCTTCTGCGGAGTCATGTCCACCTTCTCGTCTCTGCGATACTGTCTGGGCGATCCGAACTCGTTGGGCCATGTCTGGCTGGCGCTGGCCTTCCTACCCTTCGGCCTGTTTTTCGATTTCCTCGATGGGAGGGTGGCGCGGTGGAGAAATAAGAGCAGTCTCATGGGTCAAGAGCTAGATTCTCTAGCCGATTTGGTGCGATTTTTTCACTTTGCAATTTCCTTTGCACGCGATGCCCCGTGCATCGCTTCACTACAGTAGACGCACATCCTTTACTGACGCCTTGTTTCATCCAGATCTCGTTTGGTGTCGCGCCGGCCATGGTGGCGTTCACCATTGGTTTTCGATCCACCCTCGACACGGTTGGTCTCGCATTCTTCGTCTTGTGTGGCCTGACGCGTCTTGCCCGCTTCAACGTCACCGTTTCAGTGCTTCCCAAAGACGCTACGGGCAAGAGCAAGTTCTTCGAGGGCACGCCCATCCCGACGTCTCTCTTCCTCGACGGCCTCATGGCATATTGGGTGTATTGCGGTCATGTCCTGGAAAATGTGCCCTTTGGCGCATGGTCACAGGACTCTGCGCTAGAGTTCCATCCCGCAGTGCTTCTCTTCATGTTGCATGGATGCCTGATGACGAGCAAGACCATCCGCATACCTAAGCCATAGCAGGTATTCTCCGGCCTCGGCTCGCGTTGTTTGGCAGTCGGCAGCAGCGCTGATTGGATGAGAATGGGCAGTGTAATGAGACGAGGAGTTGAGCAGAAGTTCCTCACGGCGCTGTGGATCGGAGCTTAGGGTTCGCTTCTTGTGTATCGTGGCAACGGAAGACGCGGGCCAAGAAACAGGTGACTTGCAGTATGGACCCGCGCAGAGCGACAGAGCAGTTTTAGCGCCGAGAGAAATTCAAGAAGTATAGCGGAATAACGAGGTACACGGAAATGAGATATCGATGCCGGAATAGACGTTGCGAGGGCTGGGCGGCAGTTTTATCAATACCCGCAGCTTCAGATGGAAAGTCCATGCCTGAAGAAATAAAAATGAGATTCATGATTTCCCACTGACAGTTGCACGGACGGGCTCGGGCGAGAAGAGCCACGGGAGTGAGGTTGACGAAGGAGCTCTTCAGCCGCCATGATGGCACCGCTCGAGCCGTCAAGGTGCTGCGGCAGGTTGCCGCCCGAGGCGGACCTGAGTCTCTCTCCTGGTCAAGGCGCCTCTAATTGGTGTGTTTTGCCTCGTCAGCCAGCAGCCCGTTACGGTACATCAGAAGCCGTTTACATGCAATTTGTGTCATGTAAATAAATACCCCGTGTTTGCAACTACCTAGATGAGCATAGTGTACAGCCGGTCGGTCGTACGACAACAACAAACAACAACAGCAGCACTCGACGTCCTGCAGGCCACGACAGCTACACTCGCGGCTGGGGAAGAAAGACATGGCATTCGAAACAGCAGCGTAAAGCAAGCCCACAAGGAATAAAATAAATGTAGAGCCGCTCTCACAATCTTGGGAACAAAACACCCTAGCCTAGCAAATTATAACAGGGTGGACAAAACAACCCCCCCCCCCAACCAAAGCACCACAGCATGTACAGTCAAAGAATGTAGGGGTAGGATTTACTAAGGAAAAGACATGACAAGGAACTCCTCCATCAATTGCCTTTTAGGAACAAAGCGACAATGGAAAGATCCTCCAAGTGAGGGGAACAAGGGGCGCGGGCTTAGGGCGAGGCCACACCGCTGCCCTTTGGAAATTTCCCGGGAATGGACAAGTTCGAAATGGTGGCAACGCTTTCCGTCCCGTTGTCAGCGTCTCTCTTCGATTTGACGTTCTGTCCCAACCAAGCCTCGGCCGGGGTGGTATGTTTGGCGGCGTTTGCTTCGGGCCTTGCTTGGAGGGCCAACTCCCGTTGAGTTTCAGATCTAGGAATATTATTGGATGCCAATACAACGGGACTTATCCTGTCGCCCGTCGCGTGACCATTAACGTAACCTTGGCCGTTCTTTTCTGTTGCGTTGGGAGTGTTCCCCACCACTTCGCCGTTACTTGGGTTGTCGAGCCTGGTATCTACAGTTTGCAGAGCTGGTGCATTCGGAAGCTCGGAGGCTTCAGGAGCAGCGTTGGTGGCTTTGCCGTCGGGGTCGTGGGGTACTTGATGTCCTTGTGAGCCCACGACAGCGCCGGCGAAATACCCGCCGTCTTGGTTTGACGGATGGGATAGTCGTTCACGCATGTATGGATTCACGCCGTCATGATGCCCCTGCTGACTTGCCATGGCAGCTTGAGATGGCACATCTGTTACTGGAGTTTGCTTGGTGCCTCCGTAACCCATGTGGTGCTCCTCATCATGGCGTAGACGTTGATGGTCTTCTTGCCCGGCCACAACGGCAGCGACAGGCGGAGCTCCCGCGGCCGCATGGGGTTGGGCACCCGAAGAATGATCCTGGTGGCCGGAGCTTACACTAGAAGGCGATTGTGGCGCCTGTAAGCCACGCTGTGCGTTGATTTGAAGATCTGATGGGAACCGCCCACCTGGCTGAGGCCGTCGGGAAACCATGTCCTCTCGTGGCTCTGGGTCAACGTCCATTTGATTTGCAGAGAACGGCTCCTCGTCGTCTTCGTCGACGATGCCATCGCTGCTTACGGATCGACGGGATGATCGGCTCAAACTTCGAGAGTGAGTGCGAACAAACTGAAATCGTTCTTCGGGATTTTTCTCGGTCAGGGCCTTGATGTCCTCGTACCATGCCATCATAGTATCATGACTCTCGGCTCTAAAAACCCAGGTGTGCCCGCGGTGCATAGTGCCAGTTTGCCGCCCTTTGAGAATGAACTTGTTGGATGAGCCGCCCTCTTTCGAATGGGAGCCAAGCTTCTGCTCGGGCAGGTAGAGTGACATGACCGGAGCTTGTGCTTTGTCCGCCGATTTGAACTCGTGGAGGTGTGTCGTTGAAAGGACATACCTGGGCAGGGCAATTGTTAGTTGACCTGCGGTACGTGCTGATTGAACTTTGAAAGCGGTACGGATCGCAGGTAAAACAGCAGGCACCAAATGAAGCACGCAAACCACGGGGGCATACTGTCACTTACCATCCGGCAGTGTAGCTCTTCAAGTACTTGCTCTTGCGCTCCAAAAGCCCGGCTCGAATCTCCTGTGCCGAGACGTGATCCTGGCCGGGATAATGGATCTGATCAGCGGATCGCATCGGAACGGTGGGGTCGACAATCTGGTCATCATGAGTGACGAAATGAATCCATTCTTGGTCCTTGGGCATGCTAATGGGACCTTCGCGCAGCTCATCCACCACCGCATAGGCATTGTCGGCTTCGCGTTTAAGAATGCCCGCGTACGCATTGTAGGCCTTTTGGATTTCTCCAACAACAATTGACTCCAGTTCACGACCAGAGCCTTCAAGGTTCAAATACGCCTGTGGAAACGGTCAAAAAGGTGCGCTTCGAGGGAGGAGACCCATTCCCAGCGGGTGAGAATTCGTGGGCTGGGGAATGTGTGCTTACCTGGTGAAGGTAGTTCTCTTCGTCTATCTGGCGCTCGACCTGTCGGTCAACGGCAAGGCGCATCAAATAGGGATCTTGCTTCCCGGTTGTAGATGCCGAGTCAAGGTCCGTCTTGTCGAGCACATCAGCGAGAGCACGAACGGCTTTGGAGGTGCCCTCCATCTCGCGATCCACCGAGTTCTTGAAGTCTCCAGATAAATGCTTGATTTCCTTGATTTTCAGCTGGAGATCGCTTCTCAACCCTGTCAAGGCCAAGATGACATCCTCTTCAATTTCCTTGGACTTGTTTGCTTCTTGAATGGCAGCCTTGTTGTAGTTGCGAAGAAATTGCAGGGCATCGTCAATACCGGCAGATCGAAGAAAGTGAGGGGGAGCCGAGATAGTATTTGCAACGTTGGCAAGCTTGACGAGGGCTTTGGACCGCTGCTCGTAGTGCGATTGGATCTCACGAAAGTAGGATATCAAGTCTTTGAGAACTTTTCTCCAGGCTAGAGTATGCTAGCATTAGCAGAGCAATCCCACGTTTGAATCTGCAGCGAGGGCCAGGGCCAGGGCCAGGGTCAGGGTCACGGATGGCGAGGCGACGAGGCCATGGCACACGAGGGGAACCAAGGAAAAGGTCAGTCGACGTACTCTGGAATCTGTTGGCAAGGACATCAGTCGGAGCGCCAGACGTGGGGATTGGGCAGTAAAATGCGCTGTGGGCGTCGTCCGGGTCCGAGACGGAATGCAGGGCCAAACTCCTGACACTACCGGGTCTGCTGCTGCGGCGACTGCTACTGCGCCTGAGACTGCTGGTCCGTCTCATGGATGACTTCTTGCGGAGCGTGTTGTTTCGCACCGGCAGCTGGTGATCATCGCCAGCAGCGAAGCTGTGCACGGAATTGGAGCGCTGCATGGCGGCGGGATTGGACTGATAGCTCTCGTCGAGGATGGAGCTGCCGCGCTGGCTGGCGTCCCACTCCTCGGTGAATCTGCCTGCACCTGCCAGGGGAGCCCGAGAAGCGTCGTGATGGAGATTGTATTCCTGTCGGTGCTGTTTCTGCTGCTGCTGCTGCTGCTGCTGCTGCTGCTGCTGCTGCTGCCGCCGTCGGTGGTTCTGGGATTGGCTGCGAGGAAGGGAGGCGCTCCGGCTCAAGTTGGCATTGGAAGTCTGCGGTGGAAGAGAGGACGATGCCGAACGATCCATGGAGGGCGGCACCGGCGCTATTAAGGCCGCAGGGCCAGGGGAGCAAGCAACGTCACAAGGCTTGGTCGACAGGAGACGTAGTGAGGCAGCGAGGGTGAGTGAGGTTAGGAGACGACGCAAGCTTGGCCACCAGGGCCAGATCCGAGCGCAAGTAGACACGGCGGGAGCGGCGGATGGTCGCAGCATTGAGAGGAAGAGACGAGGGGAGGGTGGGGAAGGTGTTGGGGGGGGGAACCCGCCGGCCGCCGGGGAGCCGGGGAGCCGCACGTTGGGGAAGGCAGGAAGTCAGTCAGTCGTCGGTCAGGACTCAGGACATGGAGGGCGGCACTCTGGGAGGAAATGGCACCAACACACACTCGGAAAACTACCATGCCAGACTCTCATCATTCACCAGTCTTGTCGACGTACGAGCCTACTTTACCAATTGCAGCAAATCTCGAGCTCAAAGACGTCGGCCCGGCTCGGCAATCCAACTTGATCTCTGGCACAGTTACCGCCCAGGTCCCGCTGATGCTAAACAACAACGGTGGGAAGCGAGCAGCCAGACCATCTACCTGCGCGCCGACAGTCACCAGTGCCGTCGATGGATGGCTCCCGCCGCGTGCCCGTCCCATTATAAGAGGCAACAAATATCCCGCGTTGGGCACCGTTGATTGACCCATGTCATGGTGGCCGCCGGCGTTGACGCAATGGCTTGCGTCCCAGTGAGCTTTGGCCCCAAGCTAGCACACTCCGTCTCCCCCGATGACTAAGTACTGACGAGATGGAGTCGACGCTGTTGATGTCATGGACACGAACAAGCCAGCGAGGTGGGATCCGGTGGCATGGGAAAACAAGCAGTAGAGAGAGAAATGGCATCTGAACCGACGCGGGGCCGGGGGGTTGGCTACGGTTTCTTTTTGCCATGCAACGCCGTCCCCCCCCTTCTCTCCTCCCCAAACAAGTTTATGACCCGTTGATGCGGCTACAACCGTTGCCTCTCGAGCCGATACCCAGCGGGTATGCAAGGGTGGGAGTGCGCATCCAGCTACTAGTTCGCTCTGTGAATCTTGCACGGCAAACAAGTGGTTGTCATGTCGACGTGATACCTGAGGACATATACTTGTGCTACGGACGGCGACACACAGGTGCAAGAAGGGGAAGCTGTTCACCCTTCTCCCACAACATTCAATGTCAGAGAAACATGTTGCTTGGGCAGCGTCGGCACTACCTGGCACGGCCAAATGATTAGTGATTAGTTACGGAGTACATCTGCGACGTGTCGACCCGGGAGGCCAAGCATCGTTTGGGCATGCCAAGAATGGTCATCCAGTGCGGTGGAAGACGTGGTGGAAGATGATGATGTCCCAAAAAACAGGCAGGCGTCTTGGCACTTGGGCCACCTTTGGTGGTGACACGGTAACACCCATCCATGATGAACTGAGACAGCCGACTCCCATGGCACGATGGAGACACCGTGCGGACCCAGAAGAAATGACGTCAGACCGTGGCTCTTCCAAGGTGGAGGCCTAGCGCTTCACAGGGTAGTTAGATTAAAGATAATTTCACACCTCGGCTCCCCGTTTCTCAGTCTACCACAACAGACCAGTTGAGTCGAAAACACTCATCAGCCCGCTGCTTCTTCAATCAAGAAGGTAGACGCTTCAAAGCGGCTCCGACAAGACTCCATTGCGATCCGGCCACGAGAACACCGCCCACAGGCGAGGTCAATTGATGACTTTGCAAATGTGATGGACGGTGCAGATGTATCATGACGTAATTCTAGCCATTTTAATCTCGAGTTTCAAAGACTTCGCCTCACTTTGGGGTTAGCTTCGGGTTAGACCGTCTGGAAATATAACGTACTACGACAGCCTACGGAGTAGTCGAGCATTGACACAGACACAGATTGGATCGAACGTAGAGACGAGCGCCTTGGCGGGGCCGCTCGCTGTGGAATCTGGATTCGTCTTGACTCTTGACACGTCCCCAAGTACGTTAACTAGGCAGGCAGGCAGGCAAGCAAGCAGTTGTGGCAGATCCAAAACGACGCCGGAAGCGGTCGCCTTGGCCTGTGAGGCCAAGATTGCGGACATGATAGTAATACCGCTTCCCTGAATAGTTTCTGTCCCAGGAGCCACGGTGGGGGGCTGGCAGTTGTAAACAGGCATCGCAGCACGCCTGACTCGAGCCGACAGATATTTGCAACCAGTCAGTCGTGAAATTGATAGCTTGCCATCCGCTGACTGCAGGCTGCACCTCTGCGTGCTCTACACAACCAGCTGATGCGGCCAACGACACGAGCTCATCAGTTTCAACCTTTGTTGTTTGTCTATTGCTGGATGAAGGTGATTTCGCACCGCTATTGACTGCGCGACGCCATAAACGCCACGGAAAAAACAACCCAGATGGCTATACGTACTTGCGCCCTCGGCATATACCTACCTACCTACCTGAGCATGGGGTACGCAACGCCCCCTTCCGTCAGCGTTGTCGGACCGTGTTTCCAAACAGAGGAGCGCCATGCTCTAGACACGAGCTACCTCGAGAAGCCACCACGACAACGAGAAATCAACCAGTAATCCGTGCTCAACCATGTTTTCACATTCCCCGAATCCTCGCCGTCCTCAGTCAGGGTTAGCTTCGTTGATGGGTTCTATGGGCGAATGCTCCGTGAGACTCTTCCTTCGACCCCAGCGCCGCGGCGGTGGTGCTTTGGGGGGAATCTTCTTGCCTTCTCCGTTTGCGCTCCCACAAGCCTTGGCCGCCTGGGCAAATGGAATACCATGTCGATGTTTCGGGACAGTGGGAAGCGTTTTCCTGGGCCCCATGGAAGATTCCGTGGCATTGGCTTCCAGATTGGCATTTTCGCGCACATCTGATGCAGTCGAGGCCTTTCGACTCGGAGTTTGGACCCCAGGCCGCTCCATCACTCCCGCCACGTCACCGACGCTAATACTGCTGGCATATTGTGACGGCGACAGGCTGATTCCAAGGAACTGGCGGGTGACTCCAGCCTGGCCCGTACTTTCCTTCTCTTCCTCCGTCTCTTCGATCCATGCAACCTTTGCTACCCGAGCTACCAGTCGTAGGGTCGTCTCATCCGCGGGTGCAAAATGGGCGTTGGGGGACCCGCGAAGGACTCTCAGAACACGAAGGACCTCGTCTCTCTTGTAGTGAGGTGGCTGATTGAGTTGGGTGTGAGCCAACAGCGGGTACATGACACGCAGGTACGTGTGACGCAGAGATATCTTCTCGTCCGGGAGATCCATTAGATTCCGAATCATGACGTCCAGCAGAACTCGCAAGTCGTTGGTGTAGAAATATTCGTAGGTGGCTTTCGTTGTAAAGAGTAGATATAGTAATTTCAAAATGAGTAGTTGAAGCGATGTTTCTGTTTCCCGATTCAAGAGCAAGATGACATTCTCGCCAAAGGTCCTGTACAGGGGCCCGTCTAGACTCAGACATTTAACAATGCGATTGGTTAATGGAGTCGATGTCGCATTTGTAGGATCCGTTGCTGAGTCGGTTGAGGCGAGCATGTATTGTTCATTCAAGACGAGCTGCGGTAGGTCAGTTTTGACAATGTCCCGTCATTTAATCCAGTACACCTTGCTCGCTCACCAGAACTCGAATGGTGGGGTAGTGGTACGGATCCTGCACATCTTCGGAGACACCTTCAATGAGCTGGAATAGATAACGGACGAAAGAATCATCAACCAGCGCCAAATCGTCGAGCTTGAGTCGTTCCACTCGGGACATTTCGTACATTATCTGGAGCAGGAGGCGATGCAGTCGAGGGTCCGCATGCTCTCTCTGTGCATTTATAAGCTCTAGAAGCCTGGGAAAGCACGATTCCTCAATCATGCGTGGGAACGTCGACCCATCGCTGCAGCCGTCAAGAAACAGCAAGCTGGTGATGGCATGCAAGGGCCCGGCCTCGTCTTCCTGCAGTAGACTGTGGATTATCTGAGTCCGCACGTAGTCCCTATTGTTTCTGAAGATGTCGCTCTCTAGCAGCATATGAGCGCAGGCTAAAAAGTCGTCGTGCGAATCCGCGGTGCAATGTCGCAGCTGGGTTGTGATTTCCAACCACTTTCGAAGGGTATCGTCGATGGATTCGTGGCTCGCGCAATCGGCGACGAGACATTCGTTCATCTCTAAATGAGATGCATAAGCTGCAACGAAACAGAAGGAGGCGGCCCTCGAAAGACACAATCAGTTACAGATACGACCAACCTGTCCAAAGTCGATGCTCATCCTCGGAGCTGACTGCAGTGACAACTTCGCCATTGTCCTCCATGGCTGGGTGTCAAGTCAAATGACAGAGGGACACTGGCAGCATCGGGACTCTCAAAGCCGGTGCACGGCAGCAACGTCCGCAAGGCAAACGAATCGTCTACTCGCCGCTGGATTGTTTTCATTCGAGGGGGTTGAATATGCAAGGTTGCTGTGGCACAGATGCCACGCATTTGGAGAACATGCCATGCAATTAGTCGGTGGGGTAAGAAGCATCCAAGTACAAAAGCTGGCTGCGGCAACGCCAAGGCTTGCGCAACTTGACACTTTATTTCCCACCAGACGTCGCTCATTTTCAGACATTTTCAAATCAGCCGAGCTTCTCTATCAACGGAAGCTCCGCATCGGATTAAGGGTATATTACGTAGGACATTGAAACATGCTCAGCATCTCCACCTTTCTCAAACATAGTTATTAACCTAACCAACCTTTGACGCCAGCCCAACAACCTCTGACGCATAGAAGAGCAAGCAAGCCAGGCTCCTGCTGCGTAAACAAGGCGAGAAACATGTCCCACTATAATTTCTCTGTGGCATGGTGCTCGCCTTCGTCGTAAATCTTGACCTTGTCCGCATATTCGCGAATGTTACTGACAACATAATCAGTGATCGTGTCACCTCTGCCCGCTGCGATCCTGAGTATAAGTTCATTGAGATTTTGGCGGCCCAAAATGTCTACGTGATCGGCAGTTTTTGGACCGCCTCTGGGGTTGAACCGCTCCGGTTCATGAGGCATTTCGACAACCGTGATCTTTGACTTGCCAGGGTTGTACCTCTTCATATGCCACCCCCGATTGCACATGTATCCCGTGCTGAGAAGATTTACTGTGCCATCACCTTCGCCCATCACCACGCCATGATCGACTTCGCCCTCGATGAGCCCCGTGTCAATGCTGATTTTCAGCTTTGTGTTTGCTGGTTGATCTGGCGCTCGATAGTAGTACGCGCGCTCGGTTGGCTTGCCTACACCATAGAAGCAGTATATCTTCAAGCTGGGGGCGTTCGGGAGGCGCGTCTCAAGTGGATTGATCCATTTGCTCGGGTCCTTTTCGTTGGCCTCCACTTCAGCTGCGGTGTGCGCAACACCGTGGGAGTAGCTCTTCTTGACATTTTCCTGATACCAGTCCTCTGTAGTTTCGAACAGGTATCTCATAGAGCCCTCAACCGTCATGTTCTTGTCCGGAGTAGTGCAGTTGGCGGCGGCCTTGAAATTCAGAACAGAACCATACGAGAAGTTCTGGTCCGGTTGATCGTCTGGTGCCCAGTTCAAATCACCCCAAACTGCGTTGCCGCCGAGCGGAAGCATGGAAGAGATACCAGGCATGGCGCGGAAAATCTCTGCACGCTCTTCTTTGCTCAAGAACTTTTCCAGACCATACATGGCAAAGGAATTCAGTTGTGCCGTGTCTCTCATCTCACCCGACAATACTGCTGTGAGATCCTTGACTGTACCGAGCATGCACCCGCTGATGTTGATCCAAGACCCAATGTGACGATCCACCCAGTCTTCTCCTCCGCGACCACCTTGTTCTGACTGAACCCAGTGGAAGAAGTAGTAAATCACCTGGCTGCCCATACTGTGGGAGGCTAGCACCACCTTCTCCCCATCGTATTGCACGGCAGACTCAACGTATGACTTGAGACGGGAAAAATACCGGTCTCTTATCTCGAGATTCTGGTAGGACAGCCGCCAATCGTAGGCAGCTGTAAAGGAGTTGGTCGGATCATAACCAATGGTGGCCAAATTTTCAAAGATTTTATTCCAGATCCAGTATCCTGTGATGAAGAAATCTGTGGCATCGAAGCCTTGCGCCGCGCGTAATTTCACGCCCGGAGGATCGAGGCCGGTTTTCTTATCGAGCATGATATGCTTCTTCCACAATTCCTTGTCAAGCACAAGTGCTCTCATCATTGACCAACTGCCCCACAGACGCTTCCTGAAGTATTGGCGTGACGTGTTGGTGGTTCCCCAGGATTCCAAGCCGGTTGAAATGACCCCAGGAACCATAATCATGGGATGGTGCACGTTTAGGCCCTCGGAGCGTGCCTTGAGGCCAACCGAAAAGGAGTCGTACGCATCAGTGACTTCACGCTCTCCTTGCACCAAGTCGCGCATATCCTTGATTAACCCAGCCGGAAGCACGTCGAAGAAGCTATCCATGCTGAGCTCACCGAGCTCGGGAAAGTCTATGAGATCATTGGTCTTGGCGAAAAAGCCTGCAGCTAGCAAGCCGCAGATTCCTCCCAAAAAGAATATAAAGGTATTCCGCCTCTTCCGCGTCGCCTTGGGCGCCTTTTCCACCACACGGATATACGTCGTCGGCTGGCTGGCGGGACATTCTTCAGGGGCAAGGGAACCGGCATCAACCGTTTGGGTCTCGCGTGGTGCGCGGCGGCGCAGCGTAGTGGCCATGTGGAGCGATATGCCAAGTTTTGAACCGTCTTCTGTGTAGGCTCCGCGGTCCTATCGCCGATTCCAAGGTCCCAGATTCCGTCTGGGGCTGGGAGCACCAAGGTTGAGTGGATGGGTGAAACAAAACGGAAGCAATGCCGTTTGGCGAACGGAGTGGCCGGGCCGGAGTGAGGTAGGTGATTGCTCTGGTGACAGTTTTGCCCTGTGCCAGCAGCCGTCAATCGTTTGTCAGCAATCGGGCGATCTTCATTTATGAGGTGTCCTGCTCGGCTGGTGTTGAGCAGCAAAGCAGACGGGAGATGAGGTGGGAAGAATCGACTCGAGTCGACACTGCCTGCCACTCTAGAGGTGTAGTCTGGCGGACAGAGTCGGGGACGAGACCGCGACAGGGACCATGGACGACGACGACGACATCAGCTTTTGGTGTTAAACGCTTGACGTTGGTCTGATACTGACGACAAAAAGCGAAAAAAAAAAAAAGGTACAAGTAGAAAGCAGACTTTAGCAAACTACTACCCAGGTATCTAGGGAACGCGGCTAGTAAAGCCCTCCCATCTCGCTCTCCTTTCTTTAATGTGTTTTTTTTTTGTCCCATCAACACAAAGGCAGTTAGACCACAGCCCGCGCCGCTGACTGGGAGCTTCCAGACATGTGATTGTGAAATGGAGCCCCTCCATGCCACAACCACCAGCCGACCTTTGGCCACGCCGGCCCGCTCGATCCATGCAATCAATGCCCAACCTGCGTCGCGCCGTCGGGAACTCTGGATTTTCTTCTTAGAAGTTTGCTGTGGCCCCCGCAAAGGCATCGTTGCACCAGGTGTTGGGAGCCGTGTGGCCCAAGGCTTTGGAGGAACACGTCGTGACCAGTCGGGGGTAATGTCGGAGGCTGTTTGCGGCTTGTCCTGAAAGTCAGCCCAATAGCCTGCTCTACATAGCATGAATCGGCCTGAAATACGCTCGCCACTTGCCGTTGAACGCTAAATACACACATCAAAACCACCAACCAGTACTTCATTACTTGGAAGCTTTTCGGACGTGGCGGCAGAAGTTGATCTCATCATGGCTCTCCTACGAAAAGAGGAACCGTCCTCGCAGTTGCGCTTCATCCCGTACCAGCACAGTCTTGAGTCTGAATATTTGCCAGCCATACGCTCACTCATATCCAAAGACTTGAGCGAACCCTACAGCATCTATGTCTACAGATACTTTCTTTGTCAATGGGCCCATCTTTGTTTCATGGTCAGTGACCTGGCTCCTCGCGAACCGAATTCGGCTGATTCCAGTTGACTGCAGGCTCTAAATCCATCCGACTCAGCCCTCGTCGGGGTCATCATCTGTAAATTAGAGGTTCACTCATCCCACTCTCCACCGACTCGCCGGGGATATATCGCCATGCTGGCAGTCGAGTCGTCCTTTCGCGGCCATGGCATCGCAACCGCCCTCGTACAACAGGCCATCGACGCCATGGCCGAACGCAACGCCGATGAGATCGTATTGGAGACGGAGGAATCAAACACTCCAGCCATGAGACTCTACGAGCGGCTCGGGTTCTTGCGGTCCAAAAAGCTGCATCGTTACTACTTGAATGGCAATAGCGCCTATCGACTCGTTCTGCCGTTAAAAACCATTGACCTTGACATCGCCCACGATTACCTGACCGGAGAAGTGTCTTGATATTTTCTGCGAGAGATTCAAATAGCCGTGGGGATTCTCGGACGTACGTGAAAACATTGGTTCAAGACTGCATCATTACACTTGTTGATTTGGTAGAAGCCAAGGCCGCATTAGCATCAGATGGGGCATGTGGCGTTTACGGCGTTAAAATCAGGACACAACTGGTAACAAAATCTTCCTTTTTCCTGCGATCCCGCTGGAAATTTAAATTTAACCCATACATTTGAACGCTTGACGCTGTGAGACTTGCTTGATGCCGATGTGCCGTCCTCATCAGTTGCCGGGCCTGGGGCTGCTGTAGAATTGTTCCCAAGGTCTCTACGAGCGTGGCTTCAGCAATGCAACAGGAAACCTACGACTCAAATGTCTTGGAATTGTAAATCGAAGCGGCGAGGCCCCAGGGGTTTCCATGCGAAAGACCAATGTAGGTAAAGATATCTGATTTGTCGTCAGCAGGTGCGTGTCACCAACTAACTTGCTGACGTGCAGCCAGCAGTAATCCGCCGACGTTTACTCACCGGGCTTGTAGTATATGATCGGTCGTCCTGGCCCAACGAGCTTGAGGTTTCTCAGCTGCCGCAAGACACGGCCGACGTCGGATTTGTCTTGGAAATCGCTCGTGTATATACAGATAATCCTGTCTTTGCGAACATGATCAAATTGTGGCCTTGGGCTTACCTTGGCCGCTATACCCAGCTCATTATGTGCTGTGGCTCTGGCAACGCGGCCCCAAACTTCGTTGACGTCGGACGGCGGGCAAAAGAGCATCCACTAGAGGAATTAACCCAATGCAGCAGTGTCAGCTTGGCGCACAAAGACAACTCGAGTGAGTAGTATCGACTGGTACTCCGTTTTGACTCACCTTGCCGCTTCGAACCTTGCCGGCTTGAGCTAGACGGAGAATATCGGCTACAGCCTGACTCTGTTCCTGCACCAGCTCTCGTTTCACCAATGCGGCTGATCTGCCTGACAACTCTAGCTTCTGCCTGAACTCTGTCAGAAGCTCCAATCTCTTCATTCCGCCTTCTACCACGAGGCCCACGTGGCTTTCGTCTTCTGTGGGAGCTTCAAACTCGTTCCCTTTCATGAATTCACCACCGTCATCATGTCTCTTTTTTCGCGAAACGTATGGGTTGCATATGAAAATCCAAGGCGTATCCTCGCTTGCGTCAGTAGTTGCAGGAGGTAACCTCGACAGAAAATCATCCAGCGTCTCGGCGAGCTGCCGCGCGCAGCTTATGCCGGCGTAAGGGTTGTGCAACTCTGCAGATTTGGCCGAAGCGGATGGGCGTCTGCATGGAGACCCAAATCCCCAGACGCTGTGTTGCCGGGCCCAGGCACGGGCATCGAATCCATCAACGCGAGATTGTAGCTGTCGCCTCTCCTCTGGGCTCCCTAGAAGTGTATTTATTAGCCGACATGCAATATGGAACTGCTTGGGAAGTCTGTACCGTAAAATTCGGAGTCGTCAGAATCCATTCCAGTAGGGGGTGTCTGGCCACGTGGCGGCGAGTGAGGCCGCAGACAAATGGATACAATTGCTGCTGCAATGGCTTGAGGAATCGCTCCAGCCCTGACCTACTGCCGAATGTTACCAGGGTGGACAGAATCTCTTGGAAATGCAATCTGTTTGTGTATCAGTCGCTCTCTCTCTGTATGTAACCTACTTGCGGAGTATGTACGGTGGGACCTTGACCGCACTTCAAATTGGTTGCGCAAACAACTACGTAGATTCGTTGGTATTCCCGGTGATATTTCTAACCTTGGTCACGTCACGTTGCAGGGGTCTCAGTCCTGGTCTTTCTCTTGGCTAAATGCGCGGTCCGATCCATGGTCATCCATATCCAACAACGGAGCCGCAAACCATGAAGGCTTGATTGAGTCTGCGAAGGCTTCGAACGGGTCGACTGCCCCACCGTCGAACGCCCGAGATGAATCCGTCTGCACGTCCAGAAGTGACAATTTCCATCAACAACCTGTCAGGCATCAGGCATTCGACGGCAAAGGCAAGGGCACAGCACCACAACACTTGCAGAAACGGCTGCTAGCAACGGTCATCCGCCATGGAGAACCCGAGGGCCATATCGTCTACGGAGCGTGTGCTGCTTGACCGGCCCCCCAGCTGTTTGCAGTTTTGTCCCGTCAACCACTCGTGTTTCGTGGTTGGAACCTATAATTTACAGAGCCTGGATCCGACGGAACCGCAACAAGACTTACCAGAAAGAAGCACGTTCAAGAGGCCACAGAGTCGAAACGGTAGCTTAGTGCTTTTCCACTTGGCCGGTGACAAGCTGTATGTTTCCATTGGAGGTGGTGGGCAGTGCAGAGAGATAAGCCTGGCCTATTTCAAAAGCCTGGAGACTCTGAACCGAAAAGGTTGGGCTGACGACGTAACCAGGGTGAAGCTCCAAACGGAACCACAGCCGTCAGCGGTCCTAGATGTTCGCTTCCACCCAACCCGGAGACAGCCGCAGAGTGTCTTCGCCGTTGTATCTAGTACTGGCACGCTGGCTATTTATCGTCTCAACCCAGGTAGAGGTCCAGCGATGGAGCATGTCGCCACGAGTCGGTGTGGCGATTTGGAAGAGGATATTTTGTTTTTGCAATGCAGCTGGCATCCTTCCATTGATAACCTGGTGGCGATTACTACTTCGACCGGCCTTGCGCGCTTGTTGCATCTGGACAGTGCCTGGTCTATCCAGGGCTGGACGGACTTGGACATCCAAAACAACCTGGAAGCCTGGTCGATTTGCTTCTCCAAATCAGACAACAGCAGGGGTGAAACGGGCGAGCCGACAACGGTCTATTGTGGCGGTGACGACTCCATACTGAGATACACGACGTGTTCTCTGGTCCAGGGCGGCAATGATGCAAAAATAGGGTCTTTCCCCGCCTCCATAGCTCTGAAAGGGATGCACAATGCCGGTGTCACTGCGATTCTACCCCTCTCGGCTTGGACACCAGCTGGTTGGCGGGTTGTCGTTACGGGGAGTTACGATGATCTGCTTCGAGTCTTGGCTATACATGATCCGCATGAAACCCACGGGGCAAAGCTGGCGCATTCATTGACAGAGATTGATCTGGGCGGTGGCGTATGGCGGCTGGATTTGATCGACTTGAAGTCAGGCTTGTGTGGAAAGGCTTCTGTCCACATCATCCTCTTGGCGTCCTGCATGCATGCTGGGGCCAGAGTAGTGGAAATCGGAACCGATGACGGCCAGTGTTGGCGAAGCTCGGTTCTTGCAAAGTTTGAAGAGCATCAGAGCATGAACTACGCCTCTGACTGTGTATACAACCCTCACGAGCGTAGAGTGACGTGCGTGTCGACAAGTTTTTACGACAGGCTCATGTGTCTGTGGACGCATAAACTATGAATGAGGCTGCTGCTGTGTCATGAATGGTGTCGCAGGCTCTCCTTTTGCAAGATTGCTCGGTATATTTGAAGAAGCGTAGTGAATGGCGCATGCAGCTGTCTTTACTTCTTCCTTGTCCGCACGGGTCGTCTTCGTTAAAAGCGCAGGATTCGCAAATCATTGGGAGACCGGAGTGAGGAAATTCGTTGCTCGCAGGAAGAAGGGAATGGTTTGATCAAGCAATGAACCTTGGGTACCTAGGAGATAAGTACTACAGCGCGCCAAGGGGTATTTTATTTTTTGAGGACTTGACCCCAGCTTTCTCAGCTACAACAGGACAGCTTATCACGATGTCTTACTGGCGTATAACAATTTTCATTTTTTTTTACGACAATTTTGCGATAGCCAAGCCTCAGCCCCTGCCAGTCAGTGTCCACGGTCACAGGGGCCGCGCACGCAGGTACCTACCAAGGCACTTAAGCTCTTACCTACTTGGTAGGTACTTCTAAGTACCCAGGTGCTTAGGCTTAGTCTGGTTGACTAGTGCCATCATTGTCACTCACCGCGTTGCTACTGCTGCTCAACACCGCCCAACGACGACAACCAACATCGAGAACAATGGCTTTCGTCTTTCATCTGTTCTCCCTGTGTTTATAATTCCCGACCGCCTGCGTCGATTACGGGTCAGAACATCTGCTGCGCTTGGAAAGCCTGCGTCTCTTATATTTTCCGTCCTCTCTGTCTGCCCTTTCCCTCCCCCATCGTGTGCAGTCGCCATCGCCATCGCCATCGCCATCGCCGTCGCCTCTGCCGTGCTCGTCTGCGTCCATCCGCTGATTTCGACATCGTGTACATACACATTTTCTCACTACAGACACTAGCCACTACAAATCGACAGCACAGTTCCCCTTCGATTTCGCCACCAGTCGACTTTGGGTAAAATTCTTTGTCAAAAATCGCGCTCCTCGCCCAGTTTGTATTCGACCAATAACCTGACCAACGCCTGGTGCTCGCGAGTACGAACAAGGCTGTCTCGGGGTCGGATACCGTCGACGTCTTAGCGCTCGCCATTGCCTGCAATAGTAATGTCTGTTAGCAGCGACACTTTGCTAGCTGGCGGAAACCCGAGCAATGGCGAGGGCACTGACGTATTGACGCGGATTCACCAAGCGCTGGAGGTTGTGCACAGTCCTCTCTCGAGCAATGATGCCCGCCGACAAGCTCAGTCGCTTCTCGAAGAGGTCAAAGGCATACCTGAAGCTCCTTTTCAAGGATATCGATTAGCTGCAGACAGGACCCAGCCACCAGTCGTTCGCCACTACGCCCTCTCGCTTCTCGAACATGCTATACGGTACCGGTGGTCTACATACAACCAGGAACAAGCTACGGCCTTGCGGCATTGGGTTTTTGAGTTGAGCCAGTCCGTCTCCAAAGGAGATGCATTCTATCTCAGGAACAAGACAGCACAGTTGTGGGTTGAAATTGCCAAGCGATGCTGGGGGACCGAATGGATGGACATGGACTCTTTGCTTGTTCAACTTTGGCAGATCCAGGACTCGACGGTTCACAAGGAGCTAGTAATGTTTGTTCTGGAAACCCTATCCGATGAGGTGTTTACTGGGGATGACCCAGTGGTGGCGATGAGGGAAGGTGTTCTTAGCAAGGCGTGCGTGGAGATATTCACGCCAACGTCAGTATTGGTTGGGGCTTTCCCTCATCGTCATCCTGGCCCGGATGTGCGCCATGGACCCGAAGGATGGCTCGAGCGTATTTCTGAATTCCTCAACTATTGCGTCAGTTCCGACGTGAAGGATAGTGCTGAAGCCAAGACCTGTGCAGTCAAGGCCCTCTCCGTCTTTTTGTCCCTTATGCCGTGGGCCATTCCCAAAGCCATAGCGGCTGCACAGTGTGTGAACATCATGACTGCGAGTCTTGCATCCTCACACACGGACATTCAAAAGGTGTTACCCGCCTCCCTATCTGAAATTGCCATTGTCACTGACCTCTTCGTCTAGGCCTCCCTAGAAGCGCTCCATGCTCTGTACTGTCGGACCAACTTCTCCGATGACGAATTTCGCGACCTTGTCGCCCCAATGTACAGTCCCAGTTCAGTTGATCTCTGCAGGGGTCTGTACAGCTGGGCTACCGTGGATCCTGAGAATATTGATGAAGATAAATATCAGATTCTCAAGAAGCTGTCAGAGGTATGGATTTCAATGGCGAGGGCGTCCCATGGTTATATCTTGTACTCCACTAACATGCCCCAAGATGCTATCCTGTCTTGCGGACTATTTCGAACGAAAATTCGCCCAAGTGCCTCAGGACGCGGCCAGCTCAGGATTTTTTGGGCTCTTGCTCCAAGTAACGCAGAGTCCGAGTTTAATGGTTTCGATACCTATCCTGGCATCATGGACCAGAATTCTTGCTCATAGAAGTCTTGGTTCCAGTTACTTAGTGTTGGAAATTGTCGGTCCGCTTCTGGAAACTTGCAGTTCCAGATTGGTGCGCTACGAAAATTTCGCAGAAGACTCCACCGACCCTACATATCTTTTCTTGCTAGATGACACGGATACCATCCCCGAGCGGCACGCGTTCTCGGGAAACTATCGTAGATATAGCTCCCAGATTATCGAGCACATCGTTCAGTTGAAACTTGTGGATGCAGTCTCCTACATCCTAGGCCGGGCAGAGCATGTTCTACAGAACCTCTACGATGGACAGCCAACCTTTAACAGTAAGGATCAGGGTCAAGACCTATGAAGTGATGTTGAAGTTTACCAAGCTGACTGTTTCAGAGCAAACGTATGCCAAACATTCAATGTCTGTTTTGCAAGTCGATTCCCATTTCACTGCCATCGAGGCTACGTTGAAAGGTTACGTGAAATGGAGGAGATATCAAGCAAGAGGTCACGTAAGTTTTTATGGGACGGGATCACTGATCGCATCAAAATTGAAGCTAATAATTGCATGATCAGGAGCAGCAAGTTGTCGAAATGGAGTCAAACCTAGAGTTGTGGTGTAATAAGTTGCTCGAAATGAGCTCCGAGGTGAGATTGCTTGCAGCAAAGCAAGCGCACCCATCTCAGCTTTGCCCGGACGCTAACTCTCTTATAAAAAAAAGGATCCAATGATTCGCAAGCGCGCATTACAACTTCTGGTTGTCTTCTCAATTACTGCGCTCAACGAAAAATCTGGATTCATGTTGAAAGTTCTCGAGCACATTCTCCTAACATGGCCTGCACTCGAACCTGAGCATCGTGTATATAATGATGCCATCAAGGACCTGCAAAGTGAGAGTATGATTGAGCTGCAGCGCCTCGCGGCTGAAATGCCTGATCACCTCTTGGTAAGACACATTTATACCGCCTTTGGAGCTGAACGCAATGACTAATCGGCGGGAAGGGTGTTTATGACCAGATTGAAAGCCGAGTGAATGAGATGGTGAATTCAGGAGCACTGGATGAAAAGCGATCTCTCGCATACAGGGGTTTTCTTTTCCTCATCATGTAAGCATTCGATCTCAGCCCAAGTTGGTCCGTTCTGCGTTAGCTGACAGCCCGGCTCAGCCATCGAGCTAGTGGAATCGACACGCATATGAAAATTCAAAAGCTGGCTGAATTCGTTGACCCTGTCAAAGCCCAGTGGCAGAGTGAGCCGATTCGGGCGTCGCTCAAATCTCACACGGACTTCTGCAAGTACCTGGGCCTTGACAAGGCGCAAAAATACCTTGCCAGCAGACGTGCACATGAACTTAAGGATTGGGGCTCATGCGAATTGGATTCAGAGGGTCTGTCACTTCAAAATGAGCTTGAGGAGCGGTTAAAGGTACGATGCAACCAGGTCAAATATACATGCTCGGGTGTACATGCTGACCGCGATAAATTAGACTCTTCCTTTGCGGCCTACAAAATCATTCCTTGCCTTTTCAGTAGAGCGGGTGGATAAGTTCTCACCAGCTTTTCAGGCGTCTTGCGCGCTTTGGCAGCGGGGTTTCTCCAACATCGTCGCCGATTTACTTGAATATTTAAAGTGTGTTCATTTCAGACGTCCGTAATTGTCTTCTCGACCGCTGAATATACTGACGTTTGATTAAACACAGATTTGCACACGCGACACACAACCCTGCCAGTTGGCTAGAGTTGCCCACAGAAATGCGAGGCATGGTGGACCGCGTTCTCAGCGACAGATTTTGGCAAGCCGGAATATCCGAAGGCAGTAAAGACGACTTTTATGCGAGAGTTATGGACAAGAAAAACACGATTGAAGGCCTTACCTCGACTATCCGAGGCTCGGTACGGTTCGTCAGAGAAACTGCGTACTCTATAATCTACTGCATGTGCAGACTCGACTTGCAGTTCTTCGGCTTCAGCGGCCTATCTGGCCCTCTATCAGAAGCTTTGTTCTCGAACTCTATATGGCTATCTACGCACCAGCAGAGAAACTTGCTGGACTTGGTGCGGTATCTAGTCCGTGAATGCCCCGTAGAGTACAGGGAACAATTCCTTCCACAGCTCTTGGCGGCTTGCTTCACACAGATGGATGCCAAAGTTAACGGCGAGTGGGAGAGAATGGAAAAACAGCAAACTTCCATGGTGAACGGCGAAGCAGAACTTCAGGAAGAAATGAAAGCGGAGAGCATTCTACGGCAAGTAACGCATACAGCTGTCATGATGGTGGCTGATTTCCTGGATCCTACAAAATCAAGTATGCGCTGACAGTCTCGATACCCCGGTGGACATGTACCGTGAAAAAACTGTGGCTAACATGTAGAGTTAGATCCGCCCACGCTCAAGTCCCGAAACCGAAAGGAGGGTTCCGCAGATGAGCCAACAACGCCTTATCCGTCACTGAGGAAATTCTGCCTCATGCGACGAGAAATTGTTGAGCCGTTACTGGTGTTTTGCACTCATGGCATCCGGATGAGGGATACGCGATGCTGCGGAATGGTCCTTCGACTGTTCATCTCTCTGGTTCCCGAGTTTCAGTTTGTCCAGGACCAAGGACAAAGCCGGCCAACGGGGAATCTTCATGATGACGGGCTTGGTTCAACTCACACAGACACTACGCCAGTGCCCGCTGGTATCGCCTCGGTCATCAGGGAATATATCGCGCAACACGTCTTAAAAGCTTGTTTGACATCGTTCCACGAACCCTACTTTGTGGAGGTGCAGAAAGAGCTGGCCTCATTGATCGCAACCATCGTGGTCTATTATAGCCCCATTACAGCGACACCGAAGGAAATTCTTTTATCTCTACCAAATGTGAACCCGGTCGAGCTTGAACGACTTGCGCCATACATGGCCAAGCCGGGATCCCAAACCCGCCAGCAACGCGCGATTGTTCTGGAGCTCCTGAGAGACCTGAAAGGAGTGAGTGTATCTGAAATGGGAAGACTCGCCAAAACCGCGGGCTTTGGTGGTTCAACACGCAACAAAAGAAGCAACAGGAGCAAGATGGCACAGGGGTTCTTAAATAATGCAACAGAAGCCGAAGGTGGTGTAACCCGAGGAAACGGTGTGGCGGATGCTCTACCGGCGACACCGGATGCTCTGGAAGGCGTGTCTGGTTTGTTCGAAGGTTAGGTAGGATATGAAGAAGGATCACAGTTGACTCCGGATACTCTAAACGAACGCGCGCCACGAAACAACCCGCGACAGTGGTCCGGAAGAATACATCCCAGCGGGTGGCAGCTATTTACACTGCTCCATGGTGTACGAGCATGAGCAGACCCTATGGAGTCAACGAGGGTTTTTTACCTTTGCAGTAGGGTCCGTGTCTCGCGACATGCAGCAAGAGACGACGACCGCGGGGGACATGACGTGTCTTTTTAACTTTCCGTCGAGGACCTCTGTCTCCCTTTCTCTTTCTCTTTCTCTTTCTCTTTCTCTCTCTCTCTCTCTGCATTTTTGCGCATATCGACAAAAGTCAAACATGAAATCTAGTGGGCACATGTATATATGGAAGGCCTACGCGGGAGACGCGGTTGGCTGCCAAGGCGGAATTTCAGAACAGATGGCGCGGATCAAGGGTTTAATGACGGCTTGTTACGCGCAACTACGTATAATGCATAGACTTTGCTTCGCGACTACACCTACGAGCCGGTGCATGTCCGTCCCTGAGTGTCTCTTTTGAAGACATCCTGACCCAATGGGCCCAATAAGACGTTCAACTTGAGATGACGGAAGAGGCAGAAGACAACAAACAATGGTGTTTTCGTGGTTGGTTCGGGGCCATGTACGGGTAGGCCGGCCGGCGTTGGCGCACGGGGGACGGAACATCAATGAGCAACGACGTCCGTTCCCGCACGGCCATCCCCGGAGCTACTCCGGAGTCCTGACTTTGGATGGATGAGTCAGGTGCAGGTGCAGGTGCGCCTATGCTCCTGCTGCTGCTGCTGCTCCTGCCCTGCTCCGTCACCCTCACAAAACTCCACGTCGTCGTCAAATCCTTACTTCTGGGCCCCCCCGGTAACCCTTGGCAGTCCGATCCCGCACAAATATGCATGGCAAGCATGTCGTTCTGGGGCAGCGGCAGGAGCAGGAGCCTCGGCAGCAGGTTCGGTGCTCACCGACGCCCGACGCAGAGTCGCTGAGTAAGCGGTCCTTGCTTTGGACGCGCCCTCGTAGCGTGGCAAATTGCCTCCACGACGAGACAGACGTATCTTTGTGCATGTAGACGAGCAGCTGCTGCGCCGCGGCTGACTGTGAAATTGTGAATTGTGAATTGTGTCACGCGACGCCGGAATATCACCGTCTGTTTGTTTTGCCGACACTGCTGCTCTCGGTACGTACGCCGTATAAGCTCGCGGCGTGGAATGCAGATTGAGGACGCCTGGGTTGGGGGTGGCGCTCCAGCGCAGCCGACACCTGGACGTTTGCAGATCTAGAAACCTGACGTTCGGAGACAGGGAGATCCCGGTTGGCTGTCCAGGGAGCCCGTCAACCCCATCCCATGACCCATCCATCATCCATCATGCTGGCATGGCAGTCAATCGGTCGTGCCGAGTACGGAGTAGTACGTAACTTACGGAGCAGAGACAGCACTGCGCACGTACCCACGCTACTTGGCTACTTGTGTAGGTACGGTAGGTGTGTGATGGGTGTCTGAATATATGTTCCATGTGTGTACTACTGGGCGGTTTCCCGCACACGGATGTTGGGCACATGGCGTTCCAGGCACAAGTTGAAAAGCGCCAAGTAGGTACCTGGTACGGAGTAGGTATTCAGCTACGGTGTAGGTGCAGATTTGGAAACTCAAGATTTTCCCGAGGGTGTGGTCCGCTACACGCGGCGGTGATTCCCAACATTGACGAGATCGAGGGGCATCGCGTGGCGTGGCGTGGCATCGCGCGGCATCGCGCTTGGTGGCGTTGGGCGCTGCTTGATTGATCCTGACACGGCGGCTCCCAAGCCCAATTCGACAGGGACTCGGCAGAGGTACGGAAGTGGAAGTGGAGGTGGTAACTAACTAAGTACTCCGTACGTAGCAAGTTTTAGGAAACGGACATGGACAATGGACGTGACTGGCGGGCTCTCTCTCAAGTGCTTGCTTGCCAAACCCCGACTCACTCCCTGACTGAGACTGACAGTCGCTGCCCGCCCGCCGCGTGCAAAAAATCATGGATTCAATCCCAAGATATCTCAGACGTTGCATCCTGCCTCGGCTTCACCACGCAGCAGCCGGGCTGTTCCTCTGTCACCAAAGTCAGTCTATCCCCACTGTCCTGTCGTGCTCGCACATGTCAAATCACGAACAGTCTGGTCGGCCGCAGCCCCGCTCCCTACCGTGACATGCATACGGGAACGTGACATTCTGGCATGGTTCCGACTCGAGTACGCAGAGGACATGCATCGACGACGCTGGCCAGCCAAAGCGTTGCATGGACCGTCAAATTCAATGCAA
This sequence comes from Metarhizium album ARSEF 1941, assembly GCF_000804445.1. Lineage (NCBI taxonomy): Eukaryota > Fungi > Ascomycota > Sordariomycetes > Hypocreales > Clavicipitaceae > Metarhizium > Metarhizium album. Next base: position 313,013 of record NW_024467575.1, read on the forward strand.
TGTTGCCTGGTTATCTACTGTGTCCACTCAAACGGGACGGCACGCTTGAGCATGCAGACTCGTCACTTGCTTGCTCCATAATACCGCAGGTTTGATCCGGATTCCGGGCTCCCTCTCTCAAGCACGAGCCGCCTAGATGGCGTGCTTCGCAATGATACACACATGTCTGTCTCTCATTGGGAAATCCTGACTCTTTTCCCTTCTCTTTTTTTTTTTCCCTCCTTTTTTTTTTCTCAAAGAAAAAACCCCCGGCATCGGAAGACTCTGTAACACGTAGATGACCATCTCCACAGGCAGGCACTGTGGAGCACCTACAGACGGATAGCTGTACCACTTACTACCTAGTAGGTACTTACTTGCGTACTTACTTGAGTATTGAAGTAACTAGGTACTTGGTAGTAGTAGTGTGTCGGGCTTCTCGGGCATTTGATTGACAACCTAAAGACAGTCACGGCAGATTTGAGCCTATTTTGGGGAAGACAGTGGCCGCATGAATGCAAGGTACGGACTCTGGAGCGCATGCCACCTTGTATGTACTGCCGAGTACTCCGTCGCTTCGCTGTATAACTACAACTCGGTAGTGCTGCGTTCATTGCCGTTTCAACGTCCATCTTGAGCCGCCACTGGGCTGAAACGCGTCTTGACAGTTAGCGACCACGGCACCTGAGCCTTCGTACTCGAGTGAGCACTTAAGTACTTGCTTTAGCTGGCAAGCTACTGCAGTAAAGGAAATGCAGTGCGTGCGCTGGGCCCAACGGGTCAAATGACGTCTTTGTCCAGGACAACCAAAGCGAACCAACCGCCTCTCGACGCAGACCCCTTCGTTTGTTGCACGTTTTTTGGTTTTGCCTGTCGTGCCTTTCAAGGCTACGTACGGCGAGATGCGAATGTACCGATGCTACCGACATAGCATCTCATATCAGCCCTTCCTCGTGATCCCATCTCGTAGTAAATAGGCCAGCTAGCACAGGAATGAGGGCCTCGGCACACTCTCAGCAACAACATTGGTGTTGGCCATTACTACCAGTCAAGACGACAGGATGGCAGATGTGCATGGCGAACCCACGTGGACAGAGATCGAGGGGCGTTTCCGTCCTTCAACAGCTGACTCCCCGCTTCTTCGATTCACCACCCCCCGACTTTTCGACGAAACTTCTCCGCGCGTCCTGTCCGTCTGTGCGTGGCGGCGCCGGCCGCACCATGCACAACACTGTAGTGAGCCGTCTGTTCATCAATGTTGCTACTGCGCTTGCAGGAGAGTCTCCTGCAGCTTGCGCCCTGCCCAGCCCGCTGGCTGCCAGACTTGGTGCCTCTACCCCGTACGCCGTATGTTTGTACTTGCGCCTCGTGCTTGGTATGCCGCGGGCCTCCAGATGTCCCCCCTGCTCTCGCCCGTAAATATCAGCCCATCAGCCCATCAGTCTGTTACCTTGGTCGACAGGCATTACACCGACCATTACCCAGGCACTCATCTTTCAAATCTTCAAGTCAACACCGACACCTGAGAAGGCCAGTCGTTGACACTCCAGCCGTTTGCTCACCACTCAAGTTACCTGGGTACCTACTGCCCCCACCCACCACCCACCACCCACCACACTACCGTTCACACGCTACCCAGCTCCCCCCCCCTGCTGCCTTCTCTCTCTCCGTCTCTCTCCCCATGCCGAGGTCGTTCAATACGGAGTACATGCGTCCTACTTTTAATAAACGCATTGTGCATGCATATTGCATGTAACCTGCGCAAGAACTACGTATCCATCAATACACCCAGGTACCCAACTTGTCCGCCGGCATTTGGCAGCCTCTTACCGTCCTCATCTCGCGCGCAGCGCGCACCAGCGTGCCCGACGGCTTCCGATTTGCGGCCTGCAGCAGCCAGCCAGGCAGCCCAGCCGCCAAGAAGCCAAACCCCTAAAAGTATCATGTACGCATGCATCTCCTCAGTCTGCTCATTCATTCCATGTTATTGGATCAACGCTGAATCCCGCCCCCCGACCAGGCCGCAGGCGCCACAACTCAGTACGTACGTGCCCCAACATCGCCCTGCCCACCCCTGGATCCCCCCGGCTCCATCCGACCAATTGGGTTAGGCCAGCCTGCCGAAACTTTTCGACCAGCCAGAGACTCCAGGACCTGCCGACTGGGCAATCCGGGGCATTCCACAGTGGATCGGTGACATTTGCCCCTGCAATGTCAACGTCTGACCCATTCTGCCCAGATTGCCCGTTCCCGCATCTTGCTCCTGCCACGACCAGGTCTGGAACTACGGAGCACCTCTCCGTAAAACTCACTTCGTCGTCTGCTAACTAGGTCAGGAGCCTGGGTACTCCGTACTTACCTAGCTAACCAAGAACTACTTACCTAGGTGCCTCCTCACCTACGCTGCAGCCGAGTCCCCCATGCTTGCTTCTCGTTATTATCGCCTCCAGCTTCTTCTTCTTCCCCCAACCCGACCTCGCTTCGTCCTCACTCACGCACATTGTTCGCTTGGCCATCAACCGGCTAGTCGGTGTCCCTCGTCCCTGGCCTCATGATCAGCTGCCTCCTGCGTATCCAGGTAGACCGTCTCGACAATTGCCCTCGCTCGAATGGACGCTTGCTCTGTCCCGATCTAATACTCGTCCCTCCTACGTTTGATTGCTATCCCCTGCCCGCTATTGTCAGCACTCGGGCTCGGCATCCACCATTTCAAGTGAACAACACCAGACGTCCATACAAGCCGGCTATCTGAAGGCAGCACCCCCGTTGGGACTTCATGCACCACCTTTCACACGTCAGCTTCCAATCTCATCGCGTGTTCAAACTTCCTTCCAACCCCAAGGGTCCTCAGGGAGCCTCCACTTTACACATTTTAAATCAGCCGTCGTGCCGTCCCATCGCCAGATTCGGCTCTGCATCTGCAGACACTGGACTGCGTTGCTGCATAGACCAGTCAGCCACGTTGACACCGCCGTTCGTGGATTCTAGTCGCACTCGTCACAGAACCCATCACCTGGCTCCCAAGGCGGGCCTTTCCGCCCGTACCGTCCCACGACAGCACATAGTGATTCGTTTCTACCTTTGTCATTTACTGGCCCTTGTCATTTTGTCGGCGCGCCTCTGGGATCATGGTGTACTGTGGCAAGCCCTCAAGGGGTTGCCAGATGTGTAGAACACGTCGCATAAAGGTATAGTCTTGCCGTTGCCACACAATCGCCAGCGCCCCTATATTGATAGTTTGTTGGGACAGTGTGACGAAACAAAACCCACGTGTAATCAATGTGCCAAGAGTCGGAGAATTTGTCCCGGATACAAGGACGAGTTTGATTTGGTATTCCGCAATGAAACCCAAGCAACAGAGCGACGAGCAAGGAGGGCGACCAAGAAGGCTCTGGCACACAGACATGGACGAGAAATAGAACAAGTCCTCTCACCGTCGTCATCCTCATCATCGTCTGATGGCGGTGGCTCACCAACTTCGCCCAACACTCGCTTACCTCGTGTTTCCTCAACTCCTCAACTGCCTCTGGAGGATCACGCGGCGTGTCATTTCATTTCCAATTATGTCCTAGTTCCTCGTCACGGCAATCTGGTTGGGTTCATGGAGTTTGTTGTTCCTCTGTTAAAAGCTGACACCGTCCCCGAACATTACAAGTACGCCTTCGAGGCCTGCGCCTTGGCCTCCCTTAACAATGGTGTCGGAAATCGGAATCATTTTGAAAAGCAGGCACTAGGGAAATATACCAAGGCGCTGTCAACAACGTTTGCGGCTCTGCGCGACCCCGAAGTTGCCAAGGAGGACGCGACCCTGGCTGCTGTGCTTCTCTTGGGCTTGTTCGAGAATATCACCGCCAAAACTATGGGAATGCTAGCTTGGGGTTCGCACATTGAGGGTGCAATACAACTGGCAAAGGCTCGGGGCCGTAAACAACTTCTGACAAAAGTCGGCCTTAATATGTTTATTGCCGTGCGCACGCAAATGGTGAGCTGTCTACCCACTGTTGAAGCCTCCTCATATTTGCCTCAGCTTGAAACTCGTCACATATCCCTGAGTTGATTCAATCCCGGACTAACAGCATGTAGATCATTCATAGCCTCAGCACATCGAAATCTCCTGGTATGGATGCTTCCTGGTGGATCGAGGATGCAGTGAGGGACAGACATGCCTCCGAATGTCAGCGACTATGCATCAAGGTTGGCGAGCTCAGGGGAGAGGCCAACCGGCTTCTCACGACCGTACCCCGGACTCCTGATAATATGGAAATCGTCATCGACATGATCCGACGGTGTCAAGCACAGGACCAAGCCTGCGCAAGCTGGTGCAAGAACCTCCCCGATTATTTGCAATGCAAGACTGCTACTTGGGAGGATAATGTGCCGAATGGTGAATATGCCAAAGCAGAGGTATACCCGGGGAGAGTGGACGTTTACAACGATCTATGGGTTGCTACGATATGGAACATGCTACGGTGTGGACGAATCATACTCAACTCAATTATTGTGCGATGTGCAGCCTGGGTCTGTGCTCCCGTCGACTACCGAACCACTCCAGAGTATGCCAATGCCGCGAGAACGACGGTCGATATTGTCACCGATGTCATTTCTTCGGTCCCTTACCAACTTGGCTGGTTCTCCAAACGCAGAGACCTCCTGGAACGCGCGAACCTCTCTACCTTTGCCTGCGGCGAGGACGATTCGTCAAAGGGCTTATCGGGATATTTCATGACTTGGCCCCTCGCTTTCATTCACTCGTTGGACTATTTGACAGACTCGCAGAGGACTTGGGTTCGGGGTCGACTGCAGTACATCGGCTCTCACCTAGGAGTCCGGTACGCTTTACTGCTCACTCAGGTAAGTTTTGTACTGGCATACTCCTCCTACTATGCTTGCTGTTGCGTTGGCACCAGAATACATTTGGAAGTCGGAACTGATTCCTTCGTGCAGCTCAACATACGCATTCCGTCAATGCTCATTTTTCGAGATGGACTCATTGCGAGACCCTTTGCAACTGCGAGCGATTTTGAGAGGCAAGCATCCAAGACATCCCGCCCGACACCAAGTTTTTATGCGAGTCCTCTCGTACCACAGCACGAAACTGCAGAGAAAGCAAAACTAGACCAAGAGGCTGCCAGTGTATTGACAACCGTCATGGGGTCGTCTGGCAATGTTGACGAGCGAAGAACGAAGACGTGGCTCGAGTTTCAACACGTCACCACGACCGCTATCTAATACTCCAGGTAGTTTCAATATCAAATCTTACCAGCTGTCAGCCTACGACTTTTATTTCAATCTATTCTCTCCTGGTGGCCTTGTCATTATACAGTAGATGTCCCGAGCCATTATTGTGGTCATGAATGTATCGTCCATTGAGCTTACTCTGCTCTTTTTCAATTGAAGACACACACATGTTGACGGAGGAGTAAGAGAGCAAGCACATCAGTTCAAGACAAATTTGGAAATTGTTCATGATGGCTGACCCTCGAGCCACTCGCTCCGTCCAATGATGTGTGGCTTCGGGTGCTTTAGGCATGCTTTGCGATAGACTCCATAGGTGTGGCTTTTTAAGAGCAGCCGGATGTTGGATACAAGATTTTACCAACTCGTGTCGATACGTCTAGTATCATGAATCGATGATGTAGTGCAAACGGAAAAAAAAACAGACATGTGTTCATTTCCGGGTGGCTTTAATGCGCTAATCATACAAGACCAATTGCACCTCTAGAGCTCCAAAAGTACGTATACGCATTGCTACCATTCATCGTGGATCATCATCTTGACGGCGAGTGTATTTGTTCGGATCCCAGATTGGCGTCTCAAGGACTCGGGGGGGCATATTCTGCTCCTTGTATCTTCGACTCTTCCCTTCTGAATCAAATGCGAATGCGTTATTGAGGCAATAGTGCTCGTGGACACAAGCCGGGTGCACCAGTAGCAACAGCTTCCAGTAGACGGAACAGCGCTGCTGCGCCAAAATGACCGGAAAATATATACTTTTCTATAAAAAATGTATGTAGTTGTGGCTCGAGGACGCAAGGCACACGTGCAAACGAGAGAGAGCGTGGACCGCTTCCTAAAAACCATCCATGTTCAGCAGTGTCGTGTTTTCATTTCTTCCGCTTGGACCTGCAGGGAAATACAGTCAGTGACTGGCTGGTGAGAAGTTGCGTCTGGACTCGGCAGACGTGGCATTCCGTGGGGGGGACAGCAAATATATGATTGACGCACAAATCTTCCTTGGACTTTGGCTGCGGCTGGCCTAGGTTCCAGGCTTTCACGACCCAGCTCTGGGTCTTGTCGACGTATTTTTCGTTCTGTACCTGTCTTACACCGACTCTCATGCCGTCTTTTGTGAAGACGACGTTCTTCTTGCCCATGCGCTCGGACGCCGTGTCGCGGAACTTGGTTGCTGATTGGGAGACTTGGTACAGAACCCAGGCGATGGCGGATACGAGGAGGATTGCGATGACGAGAGGAGCGAGCTTTCTGTGGCGAAGGCGAGAAGTGTCAGACTGGACGTCCAGAGTGGGCATGGAGCCGGCGCTGTGATAAGGGGATACACGAACGAGGTGGGAGGTGGAGATGCGGTCCGTCGCAAAACGGAAGAATGTCGACTACGAGGGCTGACTGAGGGACTTACCCGATGGTTGATGCCATGGCGCGTTGACGAGGCACGCAGGTGGACGGTGCGGCCTGGATATCGCTGGAAAAGTATGGACCGGGAGGACTGGCGTGGATCGGAGATGTGCTATACCGAGTTGAGGGCGACGGGCGACAGTTTGAGAAATAGTGATGGTCAAGCAGGCACGGCGTGTGAGGGTTCAGAACGAGATGTCGGAGCAGCTTGCTCGCGGGTGGCGAGGAGTGCGACAAGGGCGAAGGCAGAAAACATGAAGTTGACTCAAGGTTCAAGGGCGGCGCGCAAAGCGCTTTCGCAAAGCATCCGAATCCGAGGGTCGTGTTGTTTGTTGGTCGGGCTGACGGCGGCGGGATGAAACGGAAGGGCCGTCGTTGGCAGGGAAAGCGCAAGGCCAGTTTCTGGTATCCGTAACGCGCTTGGAGAGAGAAGAGGGAGAAGCTGTGGGTGCAGCGATATGTCGGGGGGAGTTTATTTCCTGTTGTCAGTCATCTACTCAAGTAGGCGGTGTTTATCGGAGTCGCGGACGGGTTGTTGACTTGTTGAGGAACAAAGAAGCTTTCCAGCCCGTGGTTGGATGCGACTTGAGGCGGCTCCGTTACGTCCAAGTAGGTACCTCCCTAGGTACCTAGGTAGGTAGGTACCTAGGTACTTGGCGGGCGCATGTACATGACAAGTACAAGTGTGTGTGCGTGAACTCTGTTGTACGGAGCTGTACAGCGCTGCGCCGAATGAATCCGTACTTGAAGTACTTAAGTACTTAATTGAGAACTTGGTAGTTACCGGTCTGCTCGAGTGCTAGATCGTCCGGATTGATGCGAGAGTTCAAATCAGAGAGATGCTGGAAACGAAACTAGATGTGCTCAACTGAATGAATCACGTACAAATAAACCAAGTTCTCAGTACTAAATGCCAACGACAACTTGGCAGGCCCCGTGCGTGCCAACGACCCCGCCATCAGAGTATCGTGTACTTGGCCACCCGCCGAGCTGGCCTGAGCGCACCGCTAGAGAGCTCCAATGAGCGAGTAGGCCGGAGCCTATCGATACGAAGGGTGCTGGTGCTTGGGTAAGTACCCAGGGCCCTGATGTGCCGTTGGTAGAAGAAGCCCAGCCAGTTTGAAAAGGACAGCTCTCCGGGTGAGCGTGGCAACCCTGACTCCCCGAGCTACCAATGCTCCAGTTGTTTCGTCCAACGTCCAACTGCATCCAACCTGACCTTCCAATATCCTGTCATTTCCATCCTCGAGGCCTCCTTCCGGACGGTCCCTCCTCAACTCGAATCCGACCGCAGATTCGGCTCTAGCTCCAATTCCGACCGTGCCTGCGGTTGTTGCAGAGCCCATCACAGGCTCCTCTTCTCCCACCAGCCTTCATCATCGTCACTGTCCGCCGGCTTCAACGCACTCGAGGCTACCGCCGAGTCTCCGCCGCATACCACGTATTGCCTCTCGCCATGTCCGCTCCTCCCACCGACGGCCACGGCCAGTATCCCGGCCAGCTCGACCATCCCGACCAACCTGCTCATGCCGACCTCGCCCCACAAGATGCTTCCGTTGCGGCGCCCTCAAAAAAAAAGAAGAGAGGATATGCTGCCCAGGCCTTTGAAGTTGGATCTGGAGCCAATGCTGCCGTTGGAGGTCAAATGCAGGGCGGCGGCCAGCAATACGGAATCCCCGCCACGCAGCAACCTGTTAGCTATGGAAACTACCCTCAGCCGGATGCTCAACACCAAGCGCCCGGCCTTGGCTACCAGTATCCGCAGGCTCCCGGGCAGCCTCAGCAGCAGGCCTCATATGGCTACCAAGCGCCTGACCAAGGCTATGCCGGTGTTGGTCCTCAGCCCGGCGGTTCAGGCGTTGCCGGCATCACCCAAGGCATGGGGGGTATGCAACTGGGTGGCCAGCCTCAACAATACCAGCAGCCTGGTCAGGTTGTCCCACACCAACCGGCTCGAGTTGGCCCGCTGAACCAGCTATATCCTACCGATCTTATGAACAACCCCTTCCTGGTGTCCGAGTTGGACCTGCCGCCACCCCCAATTGTTTTGCCAGCCAATGTGAGTCAGTTTTTGCCGCCAACACACTCGTGCTTGGGGACCAGCTTTTTGACAAACGTTGATTTCATCTAGTCGAGCGTGACCGCCTCGCCAAACGCCAATTGCTCGCCACGGTACATTCGATCAACTCTCAATGCAGTGCCAACGACCAACTCCCTCCTCAAGAAATCCAAACTTCCTTTTGCTCTCGTCATACAACCATATGGCGCGCTTCACGACGATGAGGATCAAATTCCGGTCGTCCAAGACCAGGTCATTGCGCGTTGTCGTCGGTGCAGGACGTATATCAACCCCTTTGTGACATTCCTAGATCACGGACACCGCTGGAGATGCAACATGTGTAACCTGAGCAACGATGTTCCTCAGGCATTTGACTGGGATGCTGCCGCACAGCAGACAGTAAACCGATTGGAACGTCACGAACTCAACCACTCCGTCGTGGAGTTTGTTGCGCCGCAGGAATACATGGTTCGACCTCCGCAGCCATTGGTGTACCTCTTTCTCTTTGATGTCAGCTACTCCGCGGTATCAAATGGCATGTTGGCCACCAGCGCTCGCACAATACTCGATAGCCTCAGCAGGATCCCCAATGCCGACAGACGTACGAGGCTCGGATTCCTCGCGGTAGACACCAGCTTGCATTACTTTTCGATTCCGAAAGATGAGGATGAGAATGGCGAGACAAATATGCTGGTTGTCAGCGACTTGGAAGAACCTTTTCTCCCTGTCCCACACGATCTTCTTGTGTCTCTCACGGAAAGTCGCCAGAGCATTGAGAAGTTCCTGCAGAAATTGCCAGCCATGTTCCAGAGCAGCCTCAGCAATGGGTCTTGCATGGGCTCGGCCCTCAGGGCTGGGCACAAGCTCATCTCCTCCCTGGGGGGCAAAATCGTCATTTTAACGGCCTCATTGCCCAGTATTGGCGATGGTAAACTGGATATGAGGGAAGACAAAAAGTTATTGGGGACGTCAAGGGAAGGTAGCCTCTTGCAGACTGCAAATAGCTTCTATAAGAGTTTTGCGGTGGAATGCTCAAAGAACCAGGTTTCCATCGACATGTTCCTCTTCTCATCGCAGTACCAAGATGTCGCCTCGCTCAGCAATCTTCCACGGTATACTGGTGGCCAGACATGGTTCTACCCAGGCTGGCATGCCTCGCGCCCTGAAGATGCTCTAAAATTTGCCTCGGAATTTAGCGACTATCTGTCGTCGGAAATCGGTCTTGAAGCAGTGCTCCGCGTCCGTGCCACTACGGGGCTGCGTATGAATGCCTTCTACGGTAACTTTTTCAACCGTAGCTCTGATCTTTGTGCCTTCCCCGCGTTCCCGCGCGATCAGTGCTACGTCGTTGAGGTTGCCATTGATGAAAATTTGAACAAGAACTTTGTGTGTCTTCAAGCAGCCGTGCTTCACACGACATGCAACGGTGAGCGCCGTATTCGGGTGCTGACTCTTTCACTTCCGACCACTACAAACTTGTCTGATGTATATGCATCCGCTGATCAGTGCGCCGTCACCGCGTACGTCAGCCACAAGGCTGTCGAGCGGACTCTGGACAGCGGTCTGGAGGCGGCCAGAGACGCCTTGCAAGCTAAGCTCACTGAAGTGTTGCAGACATTCAAGAAGGAACTTGCGGGTGGTAGCATGGGTGGAGGTGGTTTGCAATTCCCTGCGAATCTCCGCGGCTTGCCTGCTCTGTTTTTGGGACTTATCAAGAACGTGGGACTACGAAAGTCGACGCAGATTCCCTCAGACATCCGTTCCGCGGCGCTCTGTCTACTCTCGACCTTACCGGTACCATTGCTGATGCGCTACATCTACCCCAGGATGTACTCCTTGCATGACATGCCTGACAATGCAGGAATGCCGGACGAAGAAACAGGACAGATTGTCCTGCCACCTGCTGTGAATCTGTCATCGGAACGGCTGGCCCCGTATGGACTTTACTTGATTGATGATGGACAGACTCAATTTCTTTGGGTTGGGCGAGAGGCTATACCGCAGCTCATTGCAGACGTCTTCGGAGTTGAGGACCGAACACAGGTTCATGTTGGTAAAGGCCGGGTTCCCGAGCTTGATAACGACTTCAATGAGCGTGTAAGAGCAGTCATCCAGAAAAGCAAAGATCACAAATCGCTCGGGGTCGGAAGCATCACAGTACCGCACCTTTATATCGTGCGGGAGGACGGCGAACCTAGCTTGAAGCTGTGGGCGCAAACATTACTTGTCGAGGACCGAGCAGACCAAGGAGTCAGTGCGGCCCAGTGGCTTGGTGTGCTGAGAGAAAAGGTCAGTACGCGGTAGATTCGTTGGGTTTTTTTTTTTTTTTTTTATGACAGAGCGTGCAGCAATTCCTTCTGCTACTCTAAGGGTGCCGTTTTGCTAACTGGAGATAGGTCATACAGTAACAGACGTGTGGCCTTGCAAGGCCATTGATGCGAAGAGCATCGTTCTTTGTTACTTATTTTGGCGAATACCAAGAAAAAGGCCCGGGAATGGGGTGTGGTTCAATGTGTCGTTGGTTGGCGTCAGCACGTAGCCTGACGGGCATGAAACGTTATGGACAATGTGATGGCGATATGGCAACGGCGGGCCAGGCGATGGAGTTTGAAAAAGAGGGGACTGCAGAGAGTCATGTGGTTGCAGAATAGATGTTGAGGAATATTTTCGATATCAAATAACGGGAGAATACAATCTTCGGTTGTTTTAAGCAAGTATGGCCACGGCATGGACGAGACAGACGAGAGCCCGTGGACTCACTGGCTACCTGTGTAACGCGGATTCAGATGCGAGCGGATACGATAGCAGCAGTTGACATTCAAAGTTCTAAGTGATGAGCAGCTCCCGGGGGTTCGCAGCCAGGACAAGATTGAACAATGAGTGTCCAATCGGCCACATGTCACATGCGCCCATCCCATCTCGTCTGCATGTACGTAAATGGGGGTGGGTGGGTGCGGATTTGTCAAGGACGGGCCGAAACAGTCGGTCGTGATGATTCCAGAAGCTCAGCGGCATTGAATGACAGGGTATGTGGTACGCATATGTTTCATCGCCACAAGCATGGACTCAATGTCAAGCAAAGGTAGGTCGCGAAACAAGGGTACGATGATATGTGACGTGGCAGCATCAACGAGGTAGCTCGTGTACACGTACGGAGTACGGAGTGTTACTGAGAGGACCTGCATACCCAGCCTCATCGAGAACGGAGACGTACTCCTTCGACGGAGTGGTTACCGTCGACTACTTTCGCGAGCCGAGAACGGCCACATTTCCAGTCGGCTTCCTCTGATGAAGATGGAAGCCGGCCGAGGGTCTTCTAGCGCATTCACGCAGTCAATGACCTAGACCATTCCCAGTGGCTAGGACGATGCCAAGCGTGGAATGGCTCGAGGCTACACTGACTAGCGACGGGCGAGCTCGCAGTACGGAGTGACCGAGTTTTGGGCTCGGTTGGCGACTGCTTGAATTGCTAACGTAGCATTGACGCGATATTATTATTAAAATAGATGGATGGGACCAGCGTTTGTTCCATCTACCACTACGTACTACTACCTAGGTAGTTACTACTTACTAACTACTGCTAGTTGCCAGCCCAGGCGGCTGCGAGTGACCAATGAATGAACAACTCGTGGGGGAACTCTGTAGGTGGAGAAGAAGGCATGTTCCAATGCACTCCAGATACTTGGGTACACAAAGTTCTTAGCCATACCATGTCGCGATGCCAACCAACCATGCGTAGTTAAAGTACGGAGATGACTTCGACCAACGCAAGCACCAGCTCGGTACTTGGCAGATGGTCAGTACTTAAGTACCTACTTAACTTACTCTTGAGCACTTGACTTGAGCTTCCAGGAAGCCATTGGTTACTGGGGGACCTGGACGGCCCCGTGCCAGCCTTGTACTCTGTCCCTTCCCAAGTAAGTACTTAGGTAACTACTTGTTAATGAGACAGTCAGTTGTTAACCGCCGGGTGGACACCTGTGATTTGACATGATGATTTCCCCGGTACGGCTCTGGCTCTGGCCTCTCCTGTCTTGTTCTGGCGCTCAAGGACCAGACCAGGCGTGTCCATTGGCGGCCTTCTCAACATGATGGACGACGTGTTTCCCCTACAAGCTACAAGCCACGCGGCGCAACGGTTGGACCGTCCGTCGGTTTTGGGCGGGACGGGCCTGGCCCATCTGCGGCTGCTGTTGACTCAATGAAGCGCCCGTTGCGCCTCGTGCAGGTAACAGGAGCCCCTTTGAGGAACCGCCAAACATTGAATCCGCATGCATGTGCTCCCTCCCGTCATTTCGAGTACGGAGTAGTGCAGGGCCGCCTGGCACTTGGCAACTCACCGGTCGATTCTTTGCGTGCCTGCCTCAAGTAGTACCTTAAGCAGGCACCTAGGTACCCCGGCCACCGTACGGAGGGAGGACTCGGGCACTCAGACTTGATCAGCGAGGGAGGGTTCACCAGCGCTTGAAGCGACCAGTTGCACCATCCTGGGTCCAAGTACTCCGTACGGAGTACGCACTAACTACTTCTTCGACCAGACCACACGGGACACAGGTCCTGGCTTTGCACAATACTAACAGCATACTCCATAACATATGTGCTCCGTAGCCTTGGCGATATTCCGTACTCGTCCTTTGCATGGCCGCATTGTGTCACTGACGGACCAACTGACTGCAACTCTAAAAGCGCGCTCGCTCGAGCCCTCGAACCCTGCTCCTCTTTTCTTCTGGTCTCTGACGGACCCGACTTGAAACTCACAAAGCGTCTGGCACTGCCTCGACTTGATTGACACTGGCGAACCGACCGACCGGCCGGCCGACCGACCACCTGAAGGCGCCTGGAGACTCTAGCTGACCTGAAGCCGCCCCCCTTTTCTCCTCCTTCCCCCACCGTGCAGCCGTCGGTCGATAATCTTAGCAACCAGCTCGAGCACCTCACTCAGCATCTGGGCCATTGTCCTCGCCTTGTTGTCTCGCGTCCTAGCCTGCTTGTGACTTCAACCGCCATCGCCTTGCTGGATAGCATCCAAGCCAGAGCCCTTTCTTCCCCCTCAGCTCCCTTTCTAATTGATTGTCGCCGCGCCGCGATCTTTGTTACTTCTTTTTCTTGCGAGCCAACCGCCCCGACGTCAACTCGAGGACGCGAGGCCCGAGCGGGGACTCGACTCAACACCTTGGTTGCGTCCGCCGTTTTCGAATTGGGCACTCATCCCGTCGCACCTTTCGTCACATTTCTCCTGAACCCGTGGGGAAATCAACTCGATCCTTAACCTCTGCCTCTGAGCTACCTCAACGCCGCGACGAGTACATACACTGCCCGTGGGCGGCTTACATGGTACTTGGGTAGTTTCTCGACACGCCAAAAGGCTTCTTCTCCTCTCTGCTCGAGCTCCCGGCTTGAACTTGTCCGCCCGCATTGTGCCTTTCACCCTCCCGGTGCCACGCATAGCTGTCTCATCAGAGCATCATGTCCCGCTCAAACCCTCCAAATGCGGGAGGCTCTCGCAAGATTTCGTTTAATGTCAGCGAGCAATACGACATTCAAGATGTTGTGGGTGAAGGTGCATACGGAGTCGTTTGGTGAGCGAAACATGCCTGATGAGGGGAGGTGACGATCCAGTCACGCCCAGTTGCTGACCAGGGAAAATGTCCAGCTCCGCGATACACAAGCCGTCCGGACAGAAAGTTGCTATCAAGAAGATTACGCCATTCGATCATTCCATGTTTTGTCTTCGGACATTGCGCGAAATGAAACTCTTGCGCTACTTCAATCACGAGAACATCATCTCCATTCTCGATATCCAGAAGCCTCGTGGTTACGACACATTCAACGAGGTCTATCTCATCCAGGTCCGTTCGTGAATCCATCATGTCTTGGCCAGTTTCCTTCCCATTCAACTACTTTGGGCAACCCGCATCATGCTGACCACACATGCAATCCTTCCAGGAATTGATGGAGACTGATATGCACAGAGTCATCCGGACACAGGATCTCTCCGACGACCACTGCCAGTATTTCATCTATCAAACCCTGCGCGCCTTGAAAGCAATGCATTCAGCAAACGTCTTACACAGAGATCTGAAGCCTTCGAACCTACTCCTCAATGCCAACTGCGACTTGAAAGTCTGTGACTTTGGCCTGGCCAGGTCAGCTGCATCTCAGGAGGACAATTCCGGATTTATGACGGAATATGTCGCAACTCGATGGTATCGTGCACCAGAGATTATGTTGACATTCAAGGAGTATACAAAGGCCATTGATGTTTGGTCTGTGGGTTGCATCTTGGCCGAGATGCTTAGTGGGAAACCTTTGTTTCCAGGGAAAGACTGTAAGTGGCAACTAACCCAGCCCAACACACCAACCCCCTTTCGTCGCAAGGCCCATGTCTGTCGTCGTGATGGTGTGAAGTTGGCGGCAGCGGGCAGCCTCGAGACAATGACGATTGCGAAAAGGTGACGCTGACAGTCGCGTTTTGTTGTAGACCATCACCAGTTGACCCTGATTCTCGACGTCCTCGGCACCCCCACCATGGAAGACTATTATGGCATCAAGTCGCGGCGTGCCAGAGAGTATATCCGGTCTCTGCCGTTCAAGAAGAAGGTTCCATTCAGAACTCTATTTCCAAAGACTTCCGACTTGGCACTTGATCTCCTCGAAAAGCTACTGGCTTTCAATCCTGTCAAGCGTATAACTGTTGAAGAGGCTTTGAAGCATCCATACCTAGAGCCGTACCACGATCCCGAGGACGAGCCAACCGCACCCCCGACCCCTGAAGAATTTTTTGATTTTGACAAACACAAGGATACCCTGAGCAAAGAACAACTAAAACAACTGATTTATCAGGAAATTATGAGGTAAGAGAAGTTTGGTAGAAACGGGCAAGGACAAAAATCACGCTTTTTTTTTCTTTTTTTTTTTTTTTGCCTTTGAGATGGGCTGGTTCGATTGGTGGTAGAATTTTATTGCCCACTGGCCTGCGTTATCGGGCAAGGGGAAGTCCGAGGGGGAGTAAGTGATCCCTGATCAACAAAGTAGCAGAACAGTGTTCACTTCTTAGACTTCCATGAAGGATGCATTACTCGGATGCAATGATGTTGCAAGCTTCTGGAATGTTGCAGGTAGATACTCTCATGTGTGCCGGACTAGCAGGCGGGAGACCAACTGATGATGAGAGGACATTTCATGGGAGTCTAAGAACAGTTTAGTATATGCAAAAACGAAATGCTTTGCCATAATTGGAGCCAGTTAACTTTGAAAGGAAGGGGAATAGATCCTAATTCTTCCTTTCTCCTATTTCTTTTCCCAAGTTGAAAAAAGTTGAAAAATAAAAAGAAAGAAAGAAACAAAACCACGTCACAGCTGCTTTCCTTTGAAAGGTGAAATAATTCTTCCAAGCTCCCAAGCCACCAAATATCCACGTGAATGTTACGTAGGTTGCGGCAGGGGCACGGATATGTCGACTGCTAGACGTAATCATCTCCACTGTGGCTCCCTGCTCCCTTCTACAACAATGTTGTCCTCAATTCGTCTCGAAACATCAACTCTTCATGTATGCGACCGATATCCCCTTCCAGGCCACGAGCAAGGGGACATCGATAAAAGCAACTGGCCAGCCTGGCAACACCGGTAGTACATCGCACTCTCTTTCGCCGCCATCCCCGCCCGCATTTCACGTCTGTAGCTGGGCAGCATGTGGACGGGGCTGATACGGCGCTTTTCGACTGAAGACACGGAGCTCGGAAACGACGCAGACACCGACGACCCCCAGGACAAGGACGGCGTGAATGGCGTCTTCGTTCCAAGTGGTCGGCGCCGTCTTTCTGCCAGCCCATTTCGCCCTCCTCCGCTGGAGCCGCTGATGCTCCATGGCTATCGCGACAACACTCAGAGCTCAGCCCGGTTGCTGACCAGTGCTGTTGCCGAGGAGATCCGGACCATGGTGCCGGAGAGGCTGCGCATCATCGACGATTGGCATTTGATTTACAGTCTCGAGCAGGACGGGGCCAGCTTATCCACCCTGTATCAGAAATGCCGCCATTACAAGGGCCTCAGAGTTGGCTTTGTGCTCGTGGTCAAAGACCAAGAAGGCGGGGTGAGTGCGCTTTTCATTCCCGGTGTTGTAGATTTTTCCTCCTCTCCCTCTCTTTCCTCTCCCAGTCGTCAATCGTGTTGCGGAGGGAGAGGGTCGTTGTTGTCGTGCTGCTGTCAGGACTTACGTGCATGCATGGGCTTACAACGTGGTGTGCCTGGCCAAACCTCGCAGACCTTCGGAGCATATCTCTCAGAGTATCCGCATCCATCTCCTTCATACTTCGGCAACGGGGAATGCTTCCTCTGGAAAGCCTCGCTTCTCGCCTCTCTCCCCTTGCCTCCATCAGCCGACACGACGAACCTTACTCGAAGCACGACCCTCGCGCCAATGCCGTCGTCGGAAAGCGGGACTTCCACCCCGGCCGAGTCCATACGATTCAAGGCATTTCCTTACAGCGGCCTCAATGATTGTTATATAAATTGCGAAACAGGGTTTGTCTCCGTCGGCTCCGGTGGCGGACACTATGGCCTCTGGCTCGACGACTCCCTGGATGTCGGACACAGTTCACAATGCGAGACTTTCGGCAACGAGCCGCTCAGCGATGCGGGTGAAAAGTTTGGTGTCTGGGGTGTCGAGCTGTGGGTTCTTGGCGCATAGCTGCTCAGTTTGGATTTCTCAACACGTACTCAATATTGCTTGTGGGCATGGCTAATTACTTCTATACAATGGCGAGCATCATGGCGCACAAGTATGCAGTCACGTCACCTCGATACGCTCTTAGGTGGCGAGGCCGACTGCCATCAACCGTCGATGGTGCCAGCGCCACTGGAAAATGCAGCGTTTGGAGAAAACGGTCAACTCAACAGGAGGCCTTCAAGTTGGGGGGGGGAGGCGGCTTCAAAATTAATACCTGACAAATACAAACCGGATGCCCTGAGGGCAACAAAGAGGCGTCAGCTTGCACGTGTTCAGGGCAGCAACATGCAAACATTTTTTTTTTCGACAGCTATAGAATACAAAATAGTGAAAAAAATGAATAAAAAAGATAGGTATCATGACGATGAAGATGCCGTTGTCTGTTTGCCCGGCCTTTGAAAAGCCCACAAACACGGCGTCCCGATGATGTTGTCCTCACCGCAGCGAGGTCAACGGACTGCACAGACTTCAAAGTCATTCCTTCTTGTCCCGTTCGCCAGTTTTAGGCGCGGCTTGTTGTGAACTTCGTGATACCGTGCAAGATTCCATCCGGGCTGGGTGAGTCGGCACACACATCTGGCTCGAACCCGAAGCGGGTGACCAAGCACGCCCTTGTTGTTGGGCCGATTGTCGCAATAAAAGTCTTGCCATCCCTGCGTTCCAAATCGACTCTCCCATCGCTTTCGTTGAGCAGACCCAGCCCGCGAAGCATGGTGTCACATCCCGTGGGGGAGAATACGACAACCCACCGCTCGGATTCGTGTTGGGTGTCACTCAGTACGGATTGGAATTCATCTGAAAATGACTCCATGAGGCCAGTGCCATAGACGACCTCTTCGTCAACAATGACACTTTCGCCCCGGGGCAAACTGGGGTTCATCAGGACTCTGGGGATGACGTCGCGGCGCTGCTCACCGACCAGGAACAGGAGCGGAGGCCGGACCTCGCGATCGCGATACCAGTGTCCGTAATGCTCCAGGATATATGCTGCCAGAGCCTCTCCGCTGCCCGTGTGTTGGCCAAATATTTGCAACGGAGGCTCTACTTGGATAGCACTCAACGCCCGGGTAGTCGCAGGCCCGACGCTGTATATTGGCGTGTTTTGAAGAAAGGGACGCCTTCCACTTCGTTCTGCGCCAGTTCATATTCCTTCATCAGCGGCGTACTTGAGACATGGGGGCTCGGAGAGCGTGCAGGGAAGTCGTGGCACAGGCCGGGAGGAGAGGCCGCGACGCACCATACCTCTCTCACCATTGACCACTTTGGCAAACGCTTCCACGGCTCGCTGGGACGTGAATATCATTCCTCCATACTTGCATCCTGGTCTGTCGCCGATCTCATTCGCCTGAAGCAGGGACCTCGTTTTCTGGATCCCGCTGTCATTCAGGCGATGCCGTAACACGGGGACAAATTGAGGATCAAACCTTCGACCGGGCGGCCCGTTCTTGGGTTGTGCAGCTTTGAGGGCTTCCTCGTAGGCATCGCTTGGTGTCGACCTTGTTTTGAGAAGCAAAATGGGCACCGTTGAGCTGCTGGCATGGCCTGGCTTGGTTTCCAGAGATTGTGATGCCATGCTTGGAACTGCTTGGATGCCGGGAGCGTACATGTACACCCTACTTGTTGTTCTGCGGAACTGCAGCCAGGGGGTTTGAGAAGCGTAGATCCGAGCCCTCTCACATCATTTTGGTTGGAGAGGCTGTCAACGCCCTGTGGGTGGCAGCGATGGAAGCAACGGTGGATGGAATACATTGTTAACGGGCTTCTACCCAGCTGCTTAAGTACCTTGGCTTGGTCGGGTCGGGATGATTTGTTTGTTTGCACTTGGCTTATCGATAACAAGCCAACTTGACACCCTGGGCCTGGCCCGGTGGGCAACTCGGCCTCCATGCTACAAGCGCCCGCCTCAGCAGGTTGACATGGGGCCAGCCTCGGGTGCTGAGGGCAGACCGGCATATTCGAATCTTCACACCGCGCAATTTTTTTCCCCCTCGTCATCACCCCATACGCTGGGGAGAACAAATAGCCGAGTAGGGGGGCCTCAACAGTGACAGCCACTCGGAGGAAGGCCCGGACAGCTGATGATTATGGAGAATTCGCGAGAGAGTGAATCCGCTGTGGCACCACTCACAGCTGCCAAGGAAGACCATCAACCCAAGAAACTGCCAAAGGGCATCGTTTTGGGCAAGGATGGTAAGCCGTGAGTGAGCTTTCTTGCCTTGTCATGTCTCTTGTTGGGTGACTGCGCGTGAGGAACTTGCCCTTCTGATAGTCAGTTAGCTGTCGAAACTGCACATCCTTTGCCGCATGGGCGGCCATGACCAAGGAAAACGTCCGCCAAAACGAACTAGCGAGTAGCAACAAGACCTCAGTCGGAGATGCAACGCGGCCGAGCAAACCGCGATCGGACTGCCCTCCAGACGTCGAAGCTCTGGGGCGCGGAACATGGACGCTCCTTCATTCGATCGCGGCCTCGTATCCCGATTCGCCATCCACGTCACAGCAGTCGGATCTGTTGCGCTTCGTCAAGCTCTTCTCCAAGTTGTATCCATGCTGGGTTTGCGCCGAGGATTTTAGAACATACATCGGACGGGAGGTGCCGAGAGTTGGGAGCCGCGATGACTTTGGCAAATGGCTGTGCGGTGCTCACAACGACGTCAACCGAAAGCTGGGTAAACCCGAATTTGACTGTTCGCGATGGCAGGAGCGTTGGCGTACGGGGTGGAAAGATGGGCGATGCGACTGAGAACAACACGCTGTCAACTCACAACCCGGTCTGATGTGTTTTGGTTTGCGCTTTTCCAGACCGTATCAGTATCTGATGAACGGGACGTAACGACACGACAGCAGGTCTTGGGACGTGTAACTAGACAGTGAGGAAGGGGTCTTCAACCTCAGCAACACGCATTGGCGGTCTGTAGCGGTCTGTAAGATATTCAAGGGAAGCAAGGCGCATATTTGGGATCGGCTACGGGCACATGTATAGGTTTGGACTTGTATAGCTTCTCCTCTCTGGCTTAGTATTGTACATATTAGATGAACCGCCACAGCCAATTGATTCCGCAGGCACTGGATACTCGAGAAGAAGTTCGTGGAGCGGTGCACAAGGTCTCGGTAGTCCGGTGTCCTGATGTCAGCCCCGCCCCAAACAACTTCCCAGCACACAAGGCCTATGAAATGGGCTTGTCAATTAGTACTGGCTCATTGCCGGGCGCTTGCAGGTCTAATGTCGTCAATTGACAACGCCGGTGCTTGCTGCAGAGTGGAGCTGCTGATGGAGCATGCATCATGATGCCTGGGCGGCATGACGAAGCCTGCCTTCAGCCTCTCGCCATCCATTACATCACGGTGATCTGGCCGAACAACGGCAAATACCCGATGAATGGCTCCACGCAGTATGGCACTACATGGGGTGGTGCGTGGCGGGATAACCTTTTGTGGTCCAAGTTCCTTTAAAAGACATGTCACGTCGCACTTGACGGTCTCATCACGCATCCTGCCTATTTCTTCTTGTGGTGCAGCCATTTCCGGACGCGTTGACAGAATCTAACAGCCCGATACGGTATCCCGTCGATAATGGCCGACATACGTGTTCAAAGCCTGCGCAAACCCATCGACGTCTCCGAGTATCTTTTCCGGAGAGTTTTCGAGGTTGGCGTGCGTTCGGTTCATGGTGTTCCTGGCGATTACAATCTTGTCGCACTCGACTATCTGCCAAAGTGTGGGCTCAAATGGGTTGGCAGTGTCAACGAGCTGAACGCAGGTGAGTTGTCTTTGATGGGCTTCCATGGATAATCCTGACTGTATACCGATTGGGGATGAGAGAGTTTCAATATTCTTTCTGCGTCATCGTGGTCGTCTTGTTTCCCCATGAAGCCCAGTGACGCAAGGACGGGACGAGAGAAGGGCCTATCCTAACACGTATTTCTGCTTCGCAGCCTATGCCGCGGATGGTTATGCCCGCGTGAAGCAGATCGGCGCGCTCATCACTACTTTCGGTGTGGGAGAGTTGTCTGCCATCAATGGCGTTGCGGGAGCCTTTTCTGAGCACATACCTGTCGTGCATATCGTCGGGTACCCGTCGACGCTGTCGCAACGAGACGGCATGCTCCTGCATCACACTCTGGGCAACGGGGACTTCAACGTGTTCGCCAACATGAGTGCTCAGATCTCATGCCAGATTGCCAAATTGAACAGCCCATCGGACATTGCAGACCAAATTGATCATGCTTTGCGTGAGTGCTGGATTCGTTCGCGACCGGTTTACATCACCCTACCGACGGATATCGCCCAAGCCAAAGTGGAGGGGGCACGACTTGACAGGCCAATTGACCTGTCTGAGCCGCAGAATGATCCCGAAAAGGAGGATTATGTTGTCGATGTCATCATGAAGTACCTAAACGCAGCCAAGAACCCCTTGGTCCTCGTTGACGCCTGTGCCATACGTCACCGCGTCCTCCCAGAAGTTCACCATCTTCTGGCCAAATCCAAACTGCCCGTCTTTGTGACCCCAATGGGCAAGAGTGCCATCAATGAACAACTTGACAATTTCGGCGGTGTATATGCTGGAAACGGGTCGCATCCTCCGGAGGTGAAGCACATTGTGGAATCTTCGGATTTGATTGTATCCATTGGCGCTCTCAAGGTACGAACACCCATTCACCACGGATTTGTCAGTCGTGGTACTGACACATGACGCCCAGAGTGACTTCAACACGGCCGGCTTTTCTTACAGAACATCGCAGCTCAACACCATCGATCTTCACAGCGATCATTGCGTTGTGAGGTATTCGACGTACCCTGGGGTGAGGATGAAGGGCGTTCTGCAGAAAATTGTCAAGCGAATTGACCCCCAAAAACTCAATGTCCAAGCTCCCCCCCGCGTTCGAAATGAAGCAAAGGAGGATCGGGATGAATCAGCGACAATCACTCAAGCATGGTTCTGGCCACGGCTGGGTGAGTTCCTGAATGCCAATGATGTTGTTGTCACAGAGACGGGAACTGCAAACTTTGGTATCT
Organism: Metarhizium album ARSEF 1941; assembly: GCF_000804445.1. NCBI lineage: Eukaryota > Fungi > Ascomycota > Sordariomycetes > Hypocreales > Clavicipitaceae > Metarhizium > Metarhizium album. The sequence continues at coordinate 335,428 of NW_024467575.1, forward strand.
GGGACGTCAAATTTCCCCCTGGAGTAACAGCGCTGGGTCAGGTTCTCTGGGGCAGCATAGGATGGTCAGTAGGTGCATGTCAAGGAGCCGCACTCGCCGCCAGGGACACGGGTGAGAAGCGGAGGACCATTTTGTTTGTCGGGGATGGTTCCTTTCAATTGACTGCTCAGGAACTGAGCACCATGATACGCCTTGAGCTTGCCCCGATTATGTAAGTTTCCCTCTGTGAAGGAGCCGGCAGCTCTACCATTTTGGGCACTAACGTTGGATATAGATTCGTTATTTGCAACGAGGGCTTCACCATTGAGCGATTCATCCATGGTATGGATGCCGAATACAACGACATTGCCGAATGGGATCATCGGGGCCTTGTTGATGCTTTTGGCGGTCAAGGAAAGACTCAGAAGTTTTCTGTGAAGACGAAGGACGAGTTGAATGAATTGCTTTTGAACCCTGCCTTTAAAGTGGCGAAAGAATTACAGCTTGTCGAAGTATACATGCCCAAGAAGGACGCGCCGAGAGCGCTGATTATGACGGCCGAGGCGAGTGCCAGAACAAATGCAAAGAGAAATTGATTGATAGAGAATCGAGGCGCAGTTGATACTGTCCCAACCAACTAAACTGGCACAACTTCGAGGCATTGTACGTAAACACAGGGCGGAGAGGTCGGTTGAGGTGCCCCACCACAGTGTACAGTGCGAACCAGTTTTTTTTTTAAAACAAAAAGAAAAAAAGAAAACAGATAGCAAAAGCAAAGAGATGTGGGAAAGTATTAACTACTAGACCCGACAAAAGTTACATCGTAATAAAAGAGAACGATTCACTTCTGATCCCATCACCCCGAACTGCGTCACATGGATTCCACGTTGCGAAAACGTAAAGATGGCCCTGGGCCAGCAAACAGTACTCGGTCTGCCCACAAGAAGAGCAAGGTATGAATGACAGATTCTCTAGAGTCCGTTCAACCATGTTGTTCCAACGCGAAACTTCCGACACTGACATGTAATGTGTGGTTTCTTCAGGGAGGCAGCGCTGGAAGGTGGAAGACTCCCCATCAAAAAGCTAAGATAGCTGAGAAGGTAGAGCTGGGAACAACACTAGCCGTCGGCGATCAAGGTATTTGGGTCACACACGCGAGAGGAATGCAATACAAAGCAATCAAGGAGTTTACAGAGCTCTGTGTCGAGGTAAGGAGAAGGTGCTCACTTGTCCATCCTTTAGTTGCTTCTTTCTCAAGCACATGATCTTCTTTGCCTGGGTTTCGAATTCCCTCTCTGTGCCCATGTTACCCAGGCACAGTAGCATGAAGTTCTTGCGCCAACTAAATTCCCAAAAGTACGGCAGGACAATGTATGGGATTGAGCCCCAGGGAGACGACGAGGAGAATGCAGCAGGAGATGAGCATCAAGATATTGAGGCATCCATCGAAGCAGAACTGAGCATCATGAAGTCGAGCGGGAAAAGAGATACAAACCAAACGTTCAAACCAGTGTCTTCCGGCGTCGAGTGCCTATTCTTTATGAAGACCATGGATCCAGTTCAACCCGAATTCCTAGCCAGAAAGATGTGCGAAGATGCCAGGGACTGCCAAGACCAAAGGCAACGAAAGTGCAAGTACATCAACCGACTAACACCCGTGGTCAACATGGACAAAGCCACGGATAACGGCATCGTCAAGGTAGCACGTACAGTTCTGTTGCCCTGGTTTGAATTGAAAGATGAGGAGGGAGACAATTCAGACAAGACAGAGGCACCCGACCCAGCTGGTCCGCGTACGCCATATACGGTACGTACGTTGTGTGCGTCGACGGCAATGGGATCTAAACTAACAGGGGGACCAATTCCTTTGTGCAGTACGCCATTCGACATAACATTCGCAATCACACCACGTTCAAGTCAGGCGAAGTTATACAGAAAGTTGCAGGTCTTATAGATGCCCAACACAGCGTGAACCTTGGCAAACCAGATAAGGTCATACTCGTGGAAATATTCCAGGTTGGTGAATCGGCCCCGTTTCCCTCTTATTCCTGTCACAGTGACCCAAGCTAGAGCTGACACTTCGAGATACAGCTGTTCTGTGGCATATCGGTCGTCGACGGGAAAGAATGGGAAGAGCTAAAACGTTACAATATGAACGAACTTTACAGTCTTCCTCCCGTCGTGAGTAACAAAGAGTGACTTGATGTCCCTTTTTGAGCAGGTAGAGTAGAACGTGGAGTATTCTGAGTCAAGTACTCATGGTATTTGGTGTCTCATTGTTGCACGGCAAATCATACATACACAAGGGGCGAAGGTGACGTATATCAGGTACAGGTACAGAACGAGTGTTTAGGACATTTGTCGTTCCCGGAACGATTTACGTACAAGGTCGGCTTGAGGTTTATGCCAAAGGACAAATCCATGGCGCTATGGCATGATGGTGATGTTGTGTTTGAAGCAACCGTGAGTCCCGGTTTGTCATGGCGCCCGTATGCATGAATAGCTGCAACAGCAAAATCGATGGAAGGCAGCCTCGGGGGTCGAAACTTGTACCTTTTTTCGTTTATTGCTCCCCCCTTCCCACTTATTTTTTTCTGTTTCTCTTTCGTTTTCTTTTATTCTTTTCTTTTCTTTTCTTTTTGGTTTATTGGTTCAACGATGAAATATAAAACGGAGCCTAGTGAGGCGTGGGCCGCGGAATTGCAACCGCAGAAGCCTCGCTCGCTTAAGAAGGCCAATTATCGAGCTGCCATCCCAGGCTGATTGAGGGATGGGACATTGGAGATTCGGAGCAGCACCACCAGGGTTCACTGTCAGACTGGCGACAGATTTGGCGTCGCAGAGTCCGTAAGGATCACTGAGTACTTTTTTCGTTGCATCAATTAATGGTGAATTTGGCACTTTGAAAGTGCTGCTACTCGGGTTCAGAGAACCAGTCACGTCCAGAACTGTCCGCGTGAACGTGTTTCAATAATTCCCTACTTGTTAGCTCTGCTCCTCGAGCCGCCATCCAAATACCAATTACCCTTCTCGACTTTCATGTTCATATCACCGGCGTGGACCTTGTTGGGCAAAGGTGATGTGGATGAGAAGGAGTGGATGAGACAAGCCGAGGATAAGTCCAAGGCGTCAGCATCTGTCTCGCGTACTTTATCCCGACTAGGCAATTGCCTCAGTATGCAAGGAGCACACTTGACTCCTCAACACATAAGGTGCGCGTGCCATGGTGCCATGGTCTACTGTTCTGCATGTCGCTCCATATATTTCTCTCTTTTTCTTTTACCCCCCAGGTTTGGGTTCGCCTTAAAGTGTCGGCAATTGGCCGGGGACGTGGGTATGAAATACTCACTGTACGCCACTCTCACGGACCATGACATGGCCCCGTTCGTCCCATCTTGCTGAGATGCAAGCTCGCTAGAAGCAATCCAATGACGGCTTCTTGATTTTCAAGCAAGAAAACGCCGTGGGCAAGTGGCTTGGACCAATATGACCGGGTCCAACCGCAAGGCAGACGACGCGAATGAAGGGTTGGCCCTCGGCGACCTGGGGGTGGCTGCTTGGAAAGATGGATTCGATACGACCTGTCATTGATTGAACATCTCGCACAATGTGGCTCTTGCGCGGAGGTCGGCCCTCAGCGCAACGCAAAACCCTTGAAATGGCCTGTTGGAGCATGTGTTGTGTTGGCCTGTACGGCCAGTTCAAAAGTTTCCATCAACAGTCTGTTCATCAGTGGCGAGACACGGCCTTCCCCATCTTGCTGTGGTCGAATCTTTCGTCTTATCATATCGTAGTCTAGGGCTTCGAGTGTGCAGGTGCACTTGTAACATTGAAGTACCGGCATCAAGGCTCGACTCGGCGGCCGACTCGCGCCGCTTCATACCAGGACCTGACCTTAAGTGACACCGGCAACGTGGCGGCGGCATGGATCATGGTAAAGGGATATATGGGTTATCAAATAGACTCTCCCCTCTCCTGTCATTCGTCGCCCGCCACCTGGCACAGAGCTTGTGTCGTTGGCATGATTGGCACATACGCCATGAATGGTGTCGTCAGACAGACCTGATAGGAGGCGATGTGTCGTATAGTATACAGACTTACGCATGAACATACATGCAACAGACAGCAGGACATTCATCTTCGCATGTGAGAAGGCGTACCCGGCAGCATCATCTCTCGCATCAACTGACCCACAGCGTTGGCTCGTTCGTACTGGGTTGATCGCATTACAATCGTGCATTTTTCATCAGAACCGTTCGCCAATTGAGCAAACTCCTATATATACACTTGTGCGAAGGAGTAATCGTGATCTTCTTCTAGTTCGGCTGCTGCTCAGGTTACAATTCGACAACAGTTCGCGTTTGCACGGCCACGCGTCCGGCTCCTGAACTGGTATACCAACATATTCATGGAGACTTGCCAGACAGACGGAACCTGCATTGCTTCTCCGCCGTGCCTTTCAATGGTTTCTTCCCGAGTCTTGATATAACGGACTCCGCAGTACCACCCAGGAGTATCAAGCGGTGGACCAGCCTGGCAGACGGCCAGCGGATTATTCGGCCTTTCGGCTTGGTGCCTGGCTGTCTCGATAGTCAGAGCGTGCTACATCGGAGATCTTGAGACCGATACCAGTCCTTTGTGTTGCCACACCGTTTCGGCGCCCGTAGAAGAGAACAATGGGGATGAACGCACTCCGGGAGGCCATGGGATTCGATGATGCTCACCCATTATCCTTGAAACGACTTGATTCAGCACCCGAGAACAGACTTCATGTACATTACGTCGCCTCGTCAAGCAACGAGGATCAACTGACTTTAAGCTTGGTTCCTGCTTCGACGAAGATTCTTCGATCAGAACATGCTTCAATATCCGCTGAAGCAATGCTCCTGCAGTGGCTATCTGTTGGTCATGTTGGTCTCCTAGCCAAAGAAGGACAGATTACCCATGAAGCTTCTGGAGGCAGCAATTCGGAGGCGAAATGGTCCAAGCACGCCTCTCAATTCAAGAATGCGTTGCCGAGAGTCGTCAAACAAGGCCGAGTCAAGTGTCCGGGTGACGTTGAGTTCCTGTTAACAAAACGGGCACGTGGAGCTCTCCTTTCGTCTCTGGTCGACACTTTGTCTAAACCACAACAAAGATGCATTGATTTTCAAATTGGACAGCTGATTGGTGAATTGTCTGCCTATCAATCGCCAAACGGACACTTTGGGGTTGCTTCTGCTGTATTGAAGGCTGCTGGTATTCGCTACACCACGTCTACAAGCCCGCCGGTACTGGTACCAACTGAAAAAGTTGTGAACGATTCTGTGCATCCTCGGTGGTCCGACGCCTTTTTATCACTGTTTGAGTCCGTATTGAGAGATGCTGAAGATGTTGCGTTGTCTTTGGAATACGACAGGCTTCGCTTTCATGCCGGTCGTTTCAAGAAGATCCTTGACGAGGTGACGGTGCCTTGCCTGGTGATTCTCGATGCTGGCGAATACGTCAACGTCCACATCGCCCCATCTGGCGACTCTGCAACCCAAGAACTCAAAGACTTCATGCAACGGCATGGTCAGACACATTTCGGGACGGAGAAACCTCAGCACGTAGCAGCAGCACTGCTAGAACCATATCGACCTGCAGAAAAACAAGCGGACGATAAACCTGACCCTGTGCCAGCGGCGCCAACTACTACCTGTCACAGCCCGAATGTACCAAGGGTTATTGGTGTTCAGGACTGGCACAACAGCGTCTTCGGTGACCCATTGTTCACATCCGTGCTTACCAGAAGTAAAAATACGAATATATGGGATGGTTTGATGAATCAAAATGGTCATGTTGAGTCCAAAGCAATAAGAGAGGCAATCGGCTTGGCAAAGGACTCCCAGCATGTGGATGTGCGGCGGCTGCTGTACGATTGCTATCATTCAGCGACTACGATAGTAAAGGAATACTATAGAGTGACGGTTGACGGCGATGATCGGGAGCTCCCGGCTCGACGAAGGCTGTTGCAAGCGATTGTTAGGTTGGATGACTTGGACGATCAGGGTAGAATGATACATCCAAATCCATGTTCAGCCCATCCCATCGAAAAGCGCAAAAAGTCGGACTGATCTCATTCAGTGTTATGTAGAGAAAAGGGGGCAAATTAGTGCCCAGTAAGGAAATTGACGAGAGACATCCATTCTGAAGAGCAGAGTCAGCTCCGAATGCTGCTTTTTCTCTATCGTGGGTGCTGTTGATCCTCGAGCAACGGTCCGGCATGTCGATATATACTCAATTTTCTCTTGTTCTGTCATCCTCGTCTCTTGGTAACGTGAAGCCCATCATGCCGAGGAGGTTGCCAGTTGGCCCGGCCATTCCCGCCTGTCCCTTGAAGCTTTCCAATAAATTTTGAGCCAGGTTGTAATCAATATCTAGCTCATCCATACATTCCTCGGCAGTAGAATTGGCAGGGTTCTGTTGCTGCCCATTTTGAGATCGCTCTGAAGCTGATCCCTTGACCTCAGTCGGCATTTCTGATTGCAGGTCAAGAGCTCCATGCCGCTTCAACTCAGCCTCCATTTCAGATGAAAGCTGCTGCAAATCATCGGAATTGCTCTCTATTTCTTCGCTAGTTGGTTGCCGCATCAGGTCCACTACCCCAGTGCCCCCACCGCAAGTATTCGTCGCGCCTTCTCGGGGCATTCCCATCATCTCTCGCATCGTTTGTTCAAAGGCTCCCTGATCAAAACTAACAGCCTTACCCTCGAACTCGCTGTCTTCATCGTCATCGTCATTGTCGGTTTCTTCATTGTAGTCATCATCCAAATCGTCGAGTTCGACTCCGTCTATGCCAGCCTTGTTATCGTTCAGAAATGTCTCGAAACGAGATACAATCTTCCTGAGGTTATCTTGCGTTTGAGGATCGCCAAAACCTGAGCCACCCTCTGTTGACTTGCTTTGGGGTTTTCCATCCAATTCACGCTCAAGATCTAGGTAGTTGATATCCATCCAGTCTTCAGCGTCATCGCGCTGGTGGTTTGTCCAAGACTGGATTTCGCGATCTGTAGGTAATCCAGCATTTCCGTCTTCGGCTAGATCCTGCAGTAAAAGAGCTAGCTCTCTGACGACTCGGTGCCTGCTTTTATCTGCGTGAACTGAGAGCATCTCGTATCCACATGTCAACTTTATGCCCATATCTTGTCGGGCTTGCTTCTGAATATCCGAGCGCGACGCCTCCGACCGATCTTTAATGAGAGCTCTCCATCTCGGAGGGGGGTCTAAGCGCTGCGACTTGAGCTGCGCGAAAAGCACCTTTGTAAATTGAACGCTTGTGGTAACAAAGTCTTCTGGAGGGAATACCGGCGGCGCAGTGGCCGAAGATATTGACTTCATCGTAAGTGCATCCCGAAGATAGAGCATTTCGACAGCCATCGAAACAGATTTCGGTATCTGGTGCAGGATATAAGCGAGCTTTCTGGGGATGGTGACTAGAGAGTAATGAGTAGAACGGTGTACATAGTCGGGATACTTCTCAAGGCGATAAAAGGCTTCCGCTTCGACCAAGGGAGAATGAAGCAGCGCGTTAGGCTTGGTTCTCAGGTAGTCGAACGCATCTCGTAAGGTCATATTGGCGGACTTCTCTTGTGGTTGGGCATCAGCTGCTGAAGATTGCGGTATGATTAAAAGCTTGGAGTCGTGAATCCACACCCGATTTCGGTCGATCTCTGGCGTAATCCATTTTGGAAGTACATTGGCGGCTTCGATCAATAAAAACTCGCCATCGGCATCTGCAATGTGCACCCAAAGTTCAGGAAACGATTGGGTCAATTGGCGCAGAATGTACACAATGAGCCACTCATCCTCAATGGCATCACCATAGTCAGTCATGCCATGCAGATATGTCATGCCTGCGATATCAAGCCGGTGCTGAGTTAGAGCTTAGAGGACGATGCAAATACGGTGATCTGAGTAGGCCAGGGAAAACTTTACCTGAGGACGACTTCAGTTCAAGTTGGAACTCCCCTCTTTGCCATATATAATCTTTCGTGAGTGTATTGCAAAAACTAGTGGCCGACTTTCGGAGCACTTCTAGTTCCTGGAGTTGCGTTCGAGTAACTGGTTTTTGTTGGACAAGAAATAAGTGGTATTCAACGTAATTTTCAGGAATATTTCTGCGACCAAAGCTGAAATCGGGCGCGGCGGGAGAGGCTGGAGGGGAGGGAGGGGACTGCTCGTCCATGATGCCTCGCATATTCACAGGACTGAGGTCACATGGGCTGACATGAGGCAAGATGTTAGGGGATCTTTGGCTGTGGACGTCGATGGAAAAGTATCGTGAGACCACGATTTTCTGGAGCCATTCAACTTTGAGGGGGTCATCAGTCAGTAGGACTTGAAGCCTAGGTGGCGGTGCTAGTATAACGTGCCGCTCTATATTATCGTCAGCCCTCTATTTTTGTTATACCTGTAATAGTATAATTAGATGTAAGAGCTCTTTTTTTAATATTTAATAACTTTATTAAATTAAGCTTTTTTAACTCTAAATTTATATTATAGCTTTTATTAATATTACTTATAAAAATAAAATTAAAGCTACTATTAAAGATATTACTTTTAGCTTTAAAGAGATTTAAAAAGCTTAAAATTATAGTATTCTTAAAATATCTTCTTTATAAGTAACTTTATAGTTATTAACTAATTTAAAAAGCTAAGGTAAGCTCTTTATAACTATTTTAAAAATAAAAGAAAAACTTAATAAACTAAATTCTATATAAAGAAAAAAATATATTTATTAAAAAAAACTTTTTAGCTTTAAGTCTATAGTACTACTATATTAGCTTAAAATAGCTTTAAAACTTTTCGGCCTCTAGTCTATAGTACTGCTGCGCTAGCTTAAGACTGCCTCTAAAATACAAACTAATATAAGGACCTTCTTTCTTGCACTTAATTGCCCCTACCTATAATGCTGCATAGCAGCTGCTCTAGGAGCAAGGCAGTAGAGAAGATACTAATAGTTGTTAATAGTAGTAATAAGGAGCTTACTTAGAGTTGCTACTACTTAAATATAGAAAGAAGATAGTTTAATAAATAAAAACTAAGCAGTAATAAGCTGCTTATAACTTAAGACTAACTTAATAATACTTAAAAAGAAGTATATAATAAACTTATAGGCTATATTCTAAAGAGTAATGCTCTTAAGAGAGCTTAGGCAATACTTTAAGCGTACGCTAAGGTAGAGGTATGCTAAGCTATAGCTAAAGTTATAATTAACTATAATAATACCCTAATAACCTAGGGATAATTATAGAAAGCTATAATAATAGCAGTAAAGAAAGCTATAAAGACAGCTAAAAGACTAATAATATTAAGAGGAAACTAGCTAGGTCTAGGCTGCCTTTAGCCTAGATATAACTATATATTAATAAGTACTTAGCGTAATTATTAAAGAGTTCTCTACTAAGTATATAAAGGTTAAAGGCCTTACTAAAGAGATATTAAAGACTAATAAAGTAAGAGTTATATAGGCTACTCTATAGCAACCTTAAGGCAAGTCTGCTGTAAGAGCGCTCTTAATACTAAGTATAGAAGGACTAGAAGATACTAATAAGTTATGCTAGAAAGGCCTAGTCTTTTAAGCTAAGATATTTAATACTAAACTATATAATAAGGCTCTCTACCTAAAGTAGTACTTTAACTACTATAGCATTAAGTATATAGCTAAATACTATAAAGCAATACTAAGGTGCAGCTAGTATACTGCTAAGCGCTATATAAATAAAGAATAATTATACTTTATAATTACTAGCAACATTAGAGAAAAGTGTGTTCTATATAAAGAGGCGTACTTAGCTTAGAACTAAGCCTGCTCTATTCTAAAGAAGCACTAAGATAAGGCTAAAGAGAGATACTTAGAATACCTAATAAAGTTTGCAGACTACTAATACTTAGACTACTACTACTAGTAGATTATAATTAACTTTAACTTAGAGTTAGGCAGAGAATAGCCTACCTAGAAGAGAGGCTGTTTACTAAAGAGTAGAAATAGAACTAAGAATATAATACTTCTAGCTTAATAACTAGCTAGCATTCTACTATATATAAGCTGCTTTCTATTGCTAAGAGATGCTATAATACTAAGAATTAATACAGCTAATCTAAGTTAATACTAAAGCAGGTAATAAGCCCCTAGTGCTTATAAAGTACTTATAGAAGAAGCTTAATAAGAAATTAGTAAAGGCAGAGGCTAAAGTATAGTTTTAAGGCAAAGTAGTAATATAGCTACTTTATACTTAGGCTAATATTAATAAATATATAGACTAAATAGTATAATAACTCTAGAAGATAGTAGATAATGCTATACTAAAAAGAGCGCGAGAGCGCTAAGGCCTTCTTGCTAAGAACAGTAGTAGAGCTAGTGCATAATAAAGGCAGTATTAAACGCAAGAAGAGCAAAATAAGTATAGCGCTATAGATAAATAATAGCTAACTAGAAACACTGCCTTAAGGCTAACTTAGTATAGAGCTAAATTACTGCTAAGAAATATAGAAGCACTTAGTATAAAACTCTCTACTTTATAAACATTAAAAACAATAAGATATAGCAGCTAGAAAGATAGGCCTATCTATATAGCTATATACTACCTAAACTTATATAGCTTCTAGCTCTACTTTAAGATAGAGAACTTAATACAGCTAATCTAGCTATACGCCTAGAGAAGAAGGCAGACATTCTTACTATAAAGTTCTTTCTAGAGCTAACTGCTAATATTAGCAATATAGTAGACCTAGCTTTTTACTAGCTTAATAGTATACTTATACTAGTAGACTAATAGTTTATAGATATAGATATACATAAAGCTCTTATAAAGATAGCAAGCTAGAAAGCTCCTAGAGACAATAAAATGCTAGCTAGCCTTCTAAAAGCCTGCAAGGCTCCCCTTATAAATATCTTTACCTACCTACTAGTTAGAGTAGCTAAACACGCCTATTTCCTAGCTTAGTTCTAGACTGCTAGAGTAGTTATTCTTTGTAAGCCTAGGAAAATACCTACTAACTTAAAGCAGGCTAGGGGGTAGCGCTCTATATTACTACTTAATGTTATAAGCAAGGTACTAAAGGCTATAATAGCAGCCTAAATTACAGCTATTACTAAGGCAGAAGAAATACTACTAAATATATAGATAGGCAATAGAGTAGATAAGTTAATAGAAGTTGCACTAAGAGTAGTTACTAAAGCAGTAAAGACAGCTTAAAGCTAGCGTAGTATTGCCTTGCTACTATAACTAGATATTAGTAGTGCATTTAATACTATTAGCTACTTAAAGCTGCTTACTATATTACTTAAGGTAGAAGTACTAGAATAGCTTATAGCCTACATCTAAGCTGTTATTAACTTAAGAACTAGCTAACTCTACTTTAATAAGCAAGCTTTAAGAGTATATTAAATCTCTGCAGAGGTTCTATAGAGCTTGCCTCTATTGCTTATTCTCTTCCTTCTATATATAGCGCTACTATATACCTAGCTTTAGGCTATAGATATAACTATTATAGTAGGCTTTACAGACAATATAAACATTCTAGTATTTAGGAGGAATATAGAGCAGACTAGAAGGCAGCTTAAGGCTGCCTAGAATATATACTTAACTTAGGCAAGAGAGGCTAGAGTTAAATTTAACTTAGCAAAAAGCAAGTTGCTATACTTTAGCTGCGCTAGAGAGCTATACTAGACCTAGATACAGCTAGGCGCTAATAAAATTACACTAAAGAAAAGCTATAGGTTCTTAGGCATCTAGATTAATAGAAAGCTAAAGTAGAACTATTATAGAGCTTAAATAGAGAAGAAATTAGCTATATAGCAGCTTGCTCTTACTACGCTCTTAGCTTTAGCTTAGGGCAGTATATACCCTAGTAGAAGAGCTCTATATATAGTAGTAGTTTAAGGCGTTATTGCTTATAGAGCAGGCATATTCTATATGCCTACTTAGATCTAAGGCAAACCTAAAGAGGTTGCTAAACAACTTATAGTAAAGTAGTTGTAGTGCTTTTAAGCTATTACTAAAGCGTATAAAGCTATACTAATTCTATACCTAGAGGCAGAAGTAGTAGTTCCCTTATTAAACCTTTATTTTAACTACTTAAAGTATAAGTTTAAAGATTAATTAGAGAAGATAAGTATAGTAAGTTAGATCTAGACTGCTTATAGTATAGTAGTAAGAGTTCTAAAGAAAAAGAAGGAGCTTTAGCAGAAACTAAATAAGAAAGACTAATAGTAGATATAGGCCTAGAGCTTAGCTAGAGCTGCTAAGGCTATAATACAGCAAAAATAGTAATAGTAATAAAATAACTAGTACTAAAACATAAAGCTAGCCTGCTAATAGTGCAGCTAGAAGGCAATAGAGAATATACCTCTACTAGGCATACTAAAATAAATAACTTGTCTGCATAAAAGCCTATATAAGTATAAGACTGCTATACTAATCTAGCTATAAATAGGCAAGATAGAGCTAAATAAGTTCCTCTACTACAGGCAGGTACTTAGCGTAGAGTTGCCTCTATGCTAGTATAGAACTAAGGAGGAAAATATATACTATATTATTCTATTATGCCTACTCTATATAGATATAAAACTACTAAATTAGCTGCAGAATAATAGAGAGGTTAGACAGGCTCTAGCCTGCTTTAGGCTGGCAGTAAGGCTAACCTAGTAGTTTATTAATATAAGCTAAATAACTTACTACTAATTAGCAGCAAAACTAGCTAAGAAGTAGAAGGCAAGACTGCCTAACTAAACGCTAGGGGTAGAATTGTAGTAATGCTGGCTAGATGCTAGCTTGCTAATACAGTAATAGTAAGGTTAAAGAATTATTAAATTTATTAAAGCAAAAGGCATATTAAACCTATAGTATAAGTAATAAATAATACTGCTAGGCCTAGCTCTAGGCTGGGCTGCCTCTACTTATCCCCCCCCTCTCCCCCCTAAGCCTAACAACTAACTCTAAGTTAACTAGCAACTCTCTCTCCTCTAAGCCTGCTTCTGCGCCCTAGAGTTGCTGCTACGCCTGCCTGCAGCTGCCCTAGAGCTACCTGTATGCTGCTTCTTGTTAAGCTCTACTATAAAGCTGCGCTTATTTAGAGCTGCAAGCAAAGCCTCTATCTTAGCTATATAGCTAGCATACTTATTTAGAATTTAGACTAACTCTGCTATAGATGCAGCTGTAGTAGCAACTAATGCTATAATCTCCTCTAATTAACTTAGAATCTCCTTATAGTAGTCTGCACTATTATTTAATCCCCTAGCTAGCATTAAGCTAGACTAGGCGTACCTCTTCCCCTTCTAATTATTAGCCTTCTCTAAGGCCTTAAGATTCTTAAAAAATTAAGGAGTAAACTAAGATAGAGAGTTAGCAATACTAAGCTAGAGATAGAGCAGACTACTTATAGTAATATAGAAAGGCGTCTTCTTAGCTATAGCCTCTAGCTCCTTCTAGAGGCGTAGAAAAATAAAATATATCTTTAATATTATATTATACTATAGCTTAGTTAGAGCTAGAGGAGGGGTAGAGATAGAATAACTTATAGAAATATAATAATTATTGCAAATATAATAGTTAAAGTATAATATAGTCTTTAACTTAATAATCTCTTAGTATAAATAGGCCTAGAGTCTATCTAGCCTTAAGCTAGTAGTAGTAGCAGCAGTAGAGATCTAAGCAATACAAGAGATATATATAACTTTATAAATAGAACTAAGCTATATATAGAGTTAGAGCTAAAATAAAGGCAGAACTAGAGATATATACTAACTTGCTAGCAACTTTTTAGAACTAAGACTTAGTTATTATTTTGCCTTTAAAGGCACTAGAAGTCTTGCAGTAGTTAGCTATTAAGTAGAGACTAAGCTAGCGCTAGCTTAGACTTACTATAACTTTTCTTACGTTAGCAGACTAGGAGGAGGATATAGTAATAGCTGCTAAAAAGATTAGCAACTCCCTAGATTTAAGGCTAGTATAAAACAGACGTAGAGTATATATATATAGATAATAAGTTCTAATAGAGTTTAAAGACAATAAAGACAGCAGCAATAGCAGCAAGAATAGCTCTAGCAAGAAGTTAGCTAGAATTTAAGTAGAGACTAGCCTAGGCCTAGTAGAGCAGCAGGTAGAGCTAGTTTATTAGCAAGATTTAGCGTATATTAAGAGCAAGAGGTTAAAAGAGGAAGAAAAGAGGGAAGGAAGTTAGAGGGGGTCTAGCTAGCTTTATATCTAACAAGAGCCTAGGTTTAGCGTAGCAGCTGCGCTGGCTGTAGCTAGCTGTAAGGCCGGGAGGTAATTTATACATAGAACGAAAGTAAGGTAAATCTAAATATACAAGCTGTTACAGCTAAACACTAGATATTTACACTAGCAGCTATATAATAGCACAGAACTAGGCCGGCCTACTCCTAAGAGAGCGACAGACAACATACTGCACTAAGATAGTCTGCGTCCCTAGGGAGCAGGGACAATTAGGGACTAACAGACAGGACGGGAAATTAAGCAGGCGTAAGACAGCCCTAGCGTAGGGCTGGAGTCAGGCTATAGCTAGCTGTAAAGCTAAGAGGTAATTTACGCATAAGATAGAAGTAAGGTAAATCTAACTATATAAGCTATTGCAGCTAAATACTAAATATTTAAGCTAGCAACTATATAATAGCACAGAACTAGGCCAGCCTACTCCTAAGAGAGCGACAGACAATATACTGCACTAAGATAGTCTGCGTCCCTAGGGAGCAGGGATAATTAGGGACTAATAGATAGAACAGGAAATTAAGCAGGCGTAAGACAGCTCTAGCGTAGGGCTAGAGTTAAGCTATAGCTAGCTATAAAGCTAAGAGGTAATTTACACATAAGACAGAAGTAAGGTGAATCTAACTATATAAGCTGTTGCAGCTAAATACTAGATATTTAAGCTAGCAACTATACAACAGCATAGAACTAGGCTAGCCTACTTCTAAGAGAGCAACAAATAATATACTGCACTAAGATAGTCTGCGTCCCTAGAGAGCAGGGACAATTAGGGACTAATAAATAGAATAGGAAATTAAGCAGGCGTAAGATAGCTCTAGCGTAGAGCTAGAGTTAGGCTATAGCTAGCTGTAAAGCTAAGAGGTAATTTACGCACAAAACAGAAGTAAGGTAAATCTAACTATATAAGCTGTTGCAGCTAAATACTAAATATTTACGCTAGCAGTTATATATTAGCCTAGAGTAGAACTAGCCTACCCCTAAGATAGTAATAGACAATATACTGTGCAGAGATAGATTGCGTCCCTAGGGAGAGGGGACAACTAGAGGCCAGAGAACATAGCAGGAGAATAGGCAGGAGCAGCATAGCTCTAGCGTAGAGCTAGAGGCAGGCTTAATTTTTAGGGGTTATTAGCCCCTCTAGAATACAGCCAGCAAAGCTGGCAATACTTATGCATGCACAGGAGGCAGGCGGATTCTAGCCGGCATAGAGCTAGAGCCGCCCTAGGGAGTGAAAACAGAAGCAGGCAGGGTTTTTCTTTCTATTAAAGAGTTTTCCAGGCCTAATATAAGAAGAAGATGTACTAGTTATATAGCTTTATAGCTATCTAGGGTATTTAATATATATTAGCTTAAAAGCTAAACACTAGATATTTATAACAGCAGTTATATAACAAGCTAGAGCTAGGCCGGCCTACCCCTAGGAAAGAGGCAGACGTTATACTGTGCTGAGATAGACTGCATCTCTAGAGAGGGGGGGCAATTAGAAAATAAAGAAGGCGACAGACAGCTAGGCAGGTGCAAGATAGCCTTAGCATAGAGCTAGAGGCAGGCTAGATTTATAAGAGCTGTTTGCCTCTTAGAATTACAGCTAGCTTAGAAAGTAAAAATAGCAGTAGATAGAGTTTTTCTTCTTAGTTAGAGAGTTTTCTAAGTTTAATATAAAAAGTAGATATACTAGTATATAGCTTTATAGCTATCTAGAGTAATTAAATAGCTAAGTAGCTAATTAGCTTTTTCTTAAAATAAAATTTAATTTATTAAGTCTTTCTTTTATCTTTATAATAATTACTAAAAGCTTACTTTAGCTTTTTTAATTAGTTAATAACTATAAAGTTAGTTATAAAAAGTTATTTAAAAAAAACTATAATTTTAAGCTACTTAAACTTTTAAAAAGCTAAAATAAATATCTTTAATAATAGCTTTAATTTTATTTTTATAAGTAATATTAATAAAGACTACTATAATATAAATTTAGAGTTAAAAGAGCTTAATTTAATAGAGTTATTAATTATTAAAAAAGAGCTCTTATATTAATTGTATTATTATAGGTATAACAAAAATAGAGGTCTGACAATATTATGGGGCGGCACGTTAATTGCTTATGTATTTGCCCCGCCACGCGGTTTGACACGTTAGTCGCGTCACTTTTTTATTGGCGCTGAGGACACGGCTACGCCTGTTGGCATTTAAAATGACGGAAAGCGATGCATTGCCAACGTTATTTTTGACATCCACTCTTCAACACAGCTCGCCCTCTTTCTATAAGTACACATCCACTGAGTGAACAATCATTGTTGAGCGTTTACGGGAAGCCACAGCTTGTCACAATGGCGCCGTTGAAGCGTACGAGGACGGCTGTAGATAGGGAGGACATGGGTGGAGCTCTGGGCATTCATGAGCGTGGCTATTCGCCGGCTACTGATGTCCAAACGGTAAGAGACCTATTGTTTTACTTAAGCGAAGCGAACTCATGTGCTGAAATACCATGTACAGACGAAGAGGCGTCGAGTGTCGCTCGTAGCCACCAATGATGGCACTTCGAGAAGAAAAGCTCCCGATGACGAATCAAGTTCCGAAGGAGAAGAAGACGGAGACGGGGACGGAGAAGAAGAAGAAGAAGAAGAAGAAGAAGAAGAAGAAGAAGAGGAAGAAAAAGACGACGCCCAAAATGACACCGACATACCCAACTCCCCGCCCCAAACGCAGTACGAAATTATGCGTGACGCCGGGTTTAAACATCTGGAAAACACAGAGAAAGATGATCTTCAAGCCACACAGAAACTTAAACAGCGCCCCACCAGTGTTGGTCAAAATATGGCAGCGGAAAGCGGTATTATCGAGAGCATTACCTGTTATAACTTTATGTGCCATGAGCGATTGCATGTGGAGCTTGGCCCCCTGATCAACTTCATTGTTGGCGAAAATGGCAGCGGCAAGAGCGCAGTCCTGACAGCACTGACTCTCTGCCTTGGAGGCAAGGCAAGCGACACTAATAGAGGAGGCAGCTTGAAGTCATTTGTAAAGGAAGGTCAAGATCATGGCAGCCTCGTTGTCAAAATAAAGAATGCTGGTTCGGACGCCTTCCAGCATGATCTATACGGGGATTCCATTCTTGTTGAGCGTCATTTTTCCAAGTCTGGAAGTAGTGGTTTCAAGATCAAAAATGCACAAGGCCGTATTATATCTACCAAGAAGCAAGAAGTGGACGAGATATCCGAGTGGTATGCACTTCAAATGGGCAACCCACTGACTGTGCTTTCTCAAGACAATGCCAGACAATTTCTCAACTCTGCTACTCCGGCTCAGAAATACAAATATTTCGTCTCCGGTGTCCAACTAGAACAGCTTGACAACGATTACAAAATGTCACAGGATACATTGGATAGAACAATCGTCCTGCGAGACGATTTGAGCGAGACGATTGCCCATGTCAAAAAGGAGATGGAGGACGCCCAAAGGTTAGCAGAGACTGTACAAAAGAATAACAGCCTACGAGAGAGGGCTCGACACTACCGTCATCAAGTCGTCTGGTCACAGGTTGTTGAACAGGAACAAGCGCTCGAGCGCCAAGGTGCCGAGTTGGAAGAACGAAAGCAAAGGATTCTAGAACTGGAAGAGAACTGTGCCAAGTTAACAAGCGCTCTGGATGATATCCTTGAGAGGCTTGAGCATGCAAAGGCAACACGAAACGCACTGGAGGACGAATACGGTACTATCGAGGAGTCCATCACGTTTGCAGAAAGCGTATTCACTGGCGCAAAGAAAGACTTGACAGAGCTGCACCTTGAGGAACGAGATGCCTTCACAAGGCTCAAGGCGGTCAAGGCTGAAATTGAGTCATACGAGACAAAAATTCGAGAAGAGGAGGAAAGACTCGTCGCGTCGTCTGGATCCGCTAGGGTGGAAAAGGAAGCTGAACTTGACAGAGCACAAGCCCGTGAGGCAGAACTGAATCGCCAGATCGAAGATAACACTCATCAGCTTCCAAGCTTCCAATCCAAGATTGCCGAGGCCGAGCAGACCATCAATAAACACCAGCAACTTAAGGAACAAAAACGCAGGGACATTGTGGCCGCGGAACAAGGGGTCAGGGAGCTTGAGAAGAGTACGGGGTCCATCTATGACGGGTTTGACCGCGACATCACACAACTTGTCCGAATTGTTGCAGCAGATTCTGGTTTTAGCAGCAAGCCTCTAGGGCCTCTCGGTGCCCACATCAAGTTGCTTAAGCCAGAATGGTCTGGTATCCTGGAGAAGACACTAGGCGACGCTCTGAATGCTTTTGTCGTGAGGAGCAAAAGGGACCAATCTC
This sequence comes from Metarhizium album ARSEF 1941, assembly GCF_000804445.1. Lineage (NCBI taxonomy): Eukaryota > Fungi > Ascomycota > Sordariomycetes > Hypocreales > Clavicipitaceae > Metarhizium > Metarhizium album. Next base: position 353,971 of record NW_024467575.1, read on the forward strand.
GTTTGTCAAGTCTGATTCGTCAGTCTAACATCAAAAGGCTTCCCCCAGTATACATTGCGTACGCAGGGCAGATTGACACGAGATCCCAAGAACCTGCCGATGAATATGATACAATCTTGCGGGTTCTGGAATTCGATGATGAACTGGTTCGGTCGCAGTTAATCATCAATAACCAGATTGAAAAAGTCATCCTCATCAAGGACCGAGTACAGGCTGAGGCCATTATGATTGACAATGGACCTCCACAGAACGTGGCTGCCTGCATATGCTTTCACGATGGAAAAGGGAAAAGGGGGCAGGGTTTGCGAATCACTCATCGAGCTGGTACAATAGGCACCAGCCCCGTGATCCCATCGGGCAGGAGACCACGAATGCAGTCCGACGCTGCTCGGCAACTAGCCATTCAAAAAGAGAATTTAAAGCAACTCGGACTCGAGCTGAGGGACTTGAATGCAGAGGAACGACATGCTACACAAGCTTTACAAAAAGCGAAGCAGGTGTTGGAAAAGAATAGAAACAACATCAAGGCGTTTGAAAACGAGCTTCGTCGAACTCAGGCTGACATGGAGAAAACAGCAGAGGAGCTGGACAATTTTGAAGGGGTGGACGATCGTCTCGATTTGCTGCGGTCTGAGCTTAATGCCAAGCGTACGGAAGAAACTCAACTTGGCAATCAATATGGCAGTCTTAAACTATCAAAGCGGGAACTCAACGCCAAAGCCGAGGAAGCTAAAAAGAAGCTCGGTGCAGCTCGGAACGAGCAAAAAGACTTTCAAGGTCGGGTCAGCAAAGCAGATGCGAAGATTCACAGCCTTGATTCAATGAGGAAAATAGCTGTCTCTAAGAAAAACGATGCGTTCGAACGAGTCGACATAGAGCGATTTGAGCTACATCGGGCAGAATTGAAACGTGACGAAAAGGCCGAACAAGTCCGGGATTTCCTTCGACAAGCAGAAGGAGTAGCGCCTGGTCGTGTACATATCCCTGAAGGCGAGGATTACCAAAGTTTAGAGAAGAAGTACGACAAAATCCAAGAACAACTGAAACAACGCGAGGCTCGGATTGGAGCATCCGATCAAGAAATTTATGATCGTGCCAACGAAGCCAGTATAAAGTATGAAAGTGTTTTGAAACAGACGCAAGATGTTGACGAAACGATAATGTTAGTGAAACGTGCCATCGAGCAGCGGCTTCACTTATGGCGGCAGTTTCAAAGACAAATCAGCGCTCGCATACGAATTCAGTTTAACTATCTCCTTAGTGAACGTGGATTTCGAGGTAACATTGACCTCGATCATCGAGGACGAAAGGTTACCATTCACATCGAGCCAGACGAAACCAGAAAAAGCTCTGCAGGCCGAAATACCAAGACACTATCTGGCGGTGAGAAGTCTTTCTCTTCAATTTGCATGCTCTTGTCAGTCTGGGAAGCGATTGGCTCCCCTATCCGGTGCCTGGACGAATTCGATGTTTTTATGGACAACGTAAACAGAGCTATCAGTACTAACATGTTGGTGAGTTGGCTCTCTCCTCTATCTCTGTTTCTGGGGCTTCCCCGAAGAATCTAACAATAGCGAAGCTAACTTGTGCACGACACGACAGGTGGATGCGGCCCGTCGATCTGTGTCACGGCAATATATATTGATCACGCCAAATGCCATTGAGGGACGAGCCAGGCTTGACAGGGACGTCAAAATTATTCGGTATGTACTTCACTACAGCTGCAAATTGAGGAGCATAAGAACTAACCACAGCATCAAAGGTTGACGGACCCTCGACAGCGCACGCTGGTCTAACTGAGCTCTTTCATTGCTCCTGATTCCGTTGAGTTGTCTGACAGTTGCATTTCTGGACTAGTATTTGCCCGCGGTGATGCGATCTCACTGCGAGAATTGACAAGAGGATAGAAAAGCCGCACCAGGGGCATGCAGATAGATGACTGCGTAAACCAGTAGTCTTTCAACAGATGTTGTACAGTATAGAATCGGCCTATATATAAAACGATAACAGATGCAAGTCAGAAGATGGAAGAGGAATTTTTTTTACATCATACCCTCATGCCTTTGCTTCTCAATACGTTCACACCTGCATTCATTGTGAAGCTACTCCAAGTCCCCAGGGCTCGAACGAAACCTCCCACAGTAATCACTTCTTCTAGCCTCCTGTCCAAGAATTTGCGTGTATCAACAAAGCCTGGCGACCTGTCGTTCGTCATGAACAGCTCGGTCGAACTAAGTACCAGAGAGAGTGAGGCTCTTTTGGTGTACCAGGAAGAATCCACCGCTCTGTCGCCAGCTAGATACCACATCTCGTCCGAGAGCATGGCAAGTTCCTTCAAAGAAGCTGGAACGTAGCTCGGTTGGGCCATTACCGCGAGTGCCTTGCAGTTATATCCTTAGTTTAAACATAATTGCGCAGCGAGAAGGAAATTTGCCAAGGAAAGAGCGTGTTAGGTCAAGGTGAGAGAATCATACCTCTTGCCACTTGTGGATAATGTCCTTGTTTGCCGCGAGTCTGGCCCACGCCAATGCAGCTATCTTGAATCCAACCCCCTGGCCCGAAATATTGTCTTCGCTCGTATCAAACAATTGTCTGCTTTTATTGGCGAGGTCTAAGCGCTGGCGGACGAGGTGAAAACGTATTAGGCTGAATACGCCATCCGACAAGGCGCTAGGGCTGATGTCGAGGTAACCAGCATCGCGCGCCCCGAGGCTCAAGGCACGGTGAGAGAAGCCGTGTTCCGGTACATGCTGATAGGCTGCTGAAAGAATAGCATTTTCCACATCGCCAAACGAATTCGCTGAGGGAGGATGCTCGTATGAGTGGAAGTTGGCTCGGACAAAGCAGGCGTTTCGAGGTGTATGCGCTAGTCGTGCGATGCGGAACAAGACCGGTCGCGTCGGCATTGTTTGCGTGGTTCCGATGGCGCCCTTTGATTGTGCAAGAAAATCACGCACGATGGGAAAAAAAGAGGAAACCTATTTCAGGCAGGGGCATGCAATATGTAGCCTTGTTTCTGCTTCTGTGTCTCGATGTCTGAAATTGGCCCGATGACATATATGGCAAATCGTGGCAGGTGAGCCTGCGCTGTGCTGCTTTATGTTCCACGTCATGGCCACACGAATGGAAGTGGGCTGCCAACGCAGATAGACTACTCCGTACTTAGTACCCTACCTACATAAGAACTTAACTACCTAGGTACTTATGCTTGAGGCTAACATCGTTCAGCGCGGGTGACCACAGATGTCTACAGAATTCAATGCTACGATTCTATTTTATTCTGCTAGGCCTCATTACCGTCCTTTCGGGAGCTCAAATGTGGTTAGGTACAGAGATGCTCGGTGGTTGTAGATAATATGCTCTGTGCTCTGTGCTCATGGCGAGCGAAGCAGCAATAACTAATCTCAGAAGAGAACTTATATTGGAACCATTCTCGGCGCATTTCGCAATGTTGAAGGGGCTGTCTTTGTCCTGTTTCTGGCCTCCGGTCACCGATTACGTCGCAATGAAATTTAGTTTAGTTTGAGCTGTTCTCTCTGCTACTGTGGGGTCGTGTGCCTCTGTGTCCCAATCAATACCGTACTCGGTCATCCACCGGACAACTGGACAGCTCCCAACAAATCCCGAGATGGGTCGTGAAGTATTTACTACCACCTAAGTACTACTTGGGTAGGTGTGCCTGTGTACTTGGGTGCCTAGAAGGTCAATTCTACTCAAGTACTTGCTCAAGTACTCACTACGTGTAGTTGTGTTGTGTACTTGAATATCTGGGCGTCTGACCACCGTGTCTGATACACCGTCATGTTTCGCCACAGGGCATCTATCGCTATACTTGACGTACTATGGAGCACTGGCAGGCACCAAACTTTTCTTTCGAATATCAGGTACCGAAGGCGTTTGAGGATGAGATGGAGTAAGAACATGCTCAGGGAGACTAACTAAGTACTAAGTACTGAGATAGGAAGTACTCAAGTAGTTTGTGCCCCTTGAAAGTTCCGAGACCAAAAAAAACGACCGTGGAGACGAGCACAATCAAGCTTGTCCAAGGAACAGTGTACCAAGTACCTACTTAAGTATATTTACTTACTTACCTAGGTAAGTACCGTATCTAGGTACTTGGGTACAAGTAGGTACCTATATACTAGAAGATTCACTGTCTTCGTATTGCCCGCACCGGTATTCCTACTTAAGTAATTACCTAGGTACTTAGGTAAGTACTTACTGCTGAGGCCTGCCTCCCCCCCCGGGGGCGGGTTTCTCCGTGGCGCTCTAGAGTCTAGACTCCCACCAGGCCTTGGTCCTTGATATGAAGTATGTACGGAGTACCGAGTATCCTGCTCTCATTTTTCCCCCGTCAATTGCACTCGCGACCTCGCTCAACAGGGCCTGCAAGTCTCAGCCACGCCTTTTCTGCCTTGTCTCCCGTCGGCAGCAACGTGCATTTGTTCCCGACCGGATCGGTACGCGGTTATTAGCCCAGCCCCCGTTGCCCACTTGGAGGTCGCACCTCCCTCAGACTTGGTTTGGTTCCAAATTCTGCACAATCCTCGAGGATTGATGACCAGACAGACAGACAGACCAGACCAGACTCAACAACATTCCTCGCCCAGCCAGCCAGCCCAGCCCCGGCGCCATCATCGATCCCTCCTCTGCTTTCCAATCCTTTTTCTTGCTTGCCCAAGTGGATTGATTCGAGGCCAAGCTTTGTACTTCCGTACCTGAGGTAGGGTAGCTTGCAGCTTGACCCCCTTGTCACTTTGCTCCTTTGCAATCCCATTCGCTGCCTGATTCCCCCCTTCGTTGGAGCTCGAGGCGCGTCTTTTCTTTCTCGCCAACTTGCTCTGCACTTCTGGCAAGCTTTACCCCATCGTCCTCCCACCCCCCCTTCAACCGTCGCGCCACCACCATCCCGATTCCGACTTTTGCTGCATCCATCTTGCATTCATGCGCAACTCGGTTGTTTGCTGACTGTAGCGTCTTCTCCTCACCACAGTACTCCTCCGCCTTTCGTCATATTCCCGCTCAGTGTCCGCAACGGCAACGGCAACCACAACCGCAACCAGGCCAGGCTTGACCTACCCTCCCTCTGTTGAGACACCCGCTCGCTTTTCACCGAGCTTTGGGCACAGAGCCTCGTTGTGAACAACCAGACGCTTAGACTTTGGTCATGGGTATGTACTTCGATGGTCCGCTCTAAAGTTGCCGTACGTGTGTCGACGGCTATCTGCCCGCCCTCTTTTCCCCTACCCCGTCCAAAGCGGTACTCGCTTTTTATCGCCGTCCACGACCTGCCTGCCACGTTTGGGTGCCAAATACCTATTCCTCTGGCCGTAGCCTGTCTGGTGTCGTCTCGTTTATTACCCACAGAGGCACACTGTTGCGAAGCGCTACGTCTTTGCTCGCCCCAGGCAGACCCTCAGTTACTCAGCCTTGTCGCCCATCGGCTGTACACGGCACGCCTCGCATACATCACCATCACCCATCACAGTCGATGTGATCTCTCGTCTTGCGTACTGTAACGTGTTCACCATCATCCACACCAAGATACACACCGGCACAAAACAACCTCCTGTTCTGCTGGCCTTTTCCCCATACACTGCATTATCACAAGCCCGCCTACCTGCATGTTTCTGGTCCTGCTTACTTCCCGCCCAGGACTGTTCTCTCTGGTACAAACCCCACACTATTCTTTCACTACTCTCTGTGCTTTGTTTCGATCTTGATTCCCGGCTATCGTCTTCTCTCCATCTCATCTTCCCCAGGAATACTGTCTGTTAAAATATCTAAGTCTCTTGCATAGCTGATTCAGGCGATACCTATCGACCAGTAAGTGACTCTTTGGCTCTCTCATTCCATTTTTTATCGTGCCTGCCTTTACCCCTCAATCCCTCTGTTCTTGCCTCTGTTTGACCTCTTCTCCTATCGACTTCCCATCACCAAACGCTGGCCCAAGCAGAACTCGGCGCATTGAGTCTCTTCTTTGCGCGTGCTTGGTAGCACCCGCACGCCTTCAAGAGATCGTCTCCGCAGTGCCGGTATGTTTGGGGACCCGAAAAGGCCCCCGAACGTTTACGCCTGCAAGGGCGATATGCTTCTTATGTGGCCAACTTCCACGGACATAAAAACGTACCATGGCATCATTCAGTCGTTGTTGTCCATTTGTCACGCATCCCAACTGTTTATGATAGCCTTTGTGCTAACTGGGCGAAGCGAGAGAGGTCCCGATCCCCCCGCCGACGCTCCAGAAGCCCGGGTCGACAATCACGAAGGCGTTCATTCTCGCCTCGTAGCAGGTCGAATAGTAGAGACGATTATCGTCGCGGCCGTGATCGCTCGCCCATGACTGCAACAGGTGCCCCTAGCGGAGGATCCAGTGCAGGTTACGGCGGACAAGCACCGCATCGATCTTATGAAGAGCGAGCTGCGGCAAGGGAACAAATGATGAACAACATACGGGAGACTTCACAGCAAGACCGCCGTGTCTATGTCGGCAATCTTTCTTACGATGTGAAATGGCATCATCTTAAAGATTTTATGAGACAGGGTACGCAATCATGACCATGGCCAAACGCGCAGGACATCTGACAGATTGTTTTCAATAGCTGGAGAGGTGCTCTTTGCTGATGTGCTCCTTCTCCCCAATGGAATGTCGAAGGTGGGCTTTATCATATAGTCTTTGGCTGGTTTCTTTTTCTTTCTCTTCTTTTTTGTTTCCTCACTCCCTTTTCCATCCTCCTCTTGTTTGGCACACTCCCTTTCGCTGGCTCTTGTTGGATGGCAGGGTTGACGGGTTTGGACGATGTCCTGGATGATTGTAGGGATGCGGGTACGTATTTCAAAGCGACACGGTTGGCTTAATTGGGAAATTAGCAGAGGACTTACGGTTCACTATAGAATTGTGGAATATGCAACGAGAGAGCAGGCTCAGCAAGCCGTTGCTCAATTGAGCAACCAGAACCTGATGGGACGCCTGGTTTACGTCCGAGAGGTAACTTTCCATCACAATTAAAACTACCGGAACCCCGACTAATCTTGACAAAGGATCGTGAAGCTGAGCCACGATTTATCGGTGCCACCGGAGGCAACCGCGGTGGGGTTAGTGGAGGAATGTCAGGCGGCTTTAACAACCAAGGCGGCTATGGCGGTCCTCCTGGCGCCGGCGGCCGACAAATCTACGTGGCTAATGTTTGTTTTGCCCCTGATGATGACGATGATTTCTGTTCGTCACCCGACTAACTCTCGGCAGCTTCCATTCAACATCGGGTGGCAGGATCTGAAGGATCTTTTCCGACAAGCTGGTGAGTCGAGAATGCGACATGTATACTTTGTGGTTTAACCCTCCGTCTAACACTGTTCCCCGCTAGCGCGTGTGGGCGGCGTTATTCGCGCTGATGTACACCTCGGGCCTGACGGCCGTCCCAAAGGCTCTGGTATCGTTGTATTTGAGAATCCTGACGATGCTCGAAATGCTATTCAGCAATTCAATGGGTATGACTGGCAAGGACGAATGCTTGAGGTCCGTGAAGACCGATATGCTGGTTCTGGCGGGATGGGCTTCTCTGGACGTGGGGGTTATGGCGGCGGTATGAGAGGCGGATTCAGCGGCGGGTTCGGTCGTGGAGGTTATGGGGGCGGTCGTGGAGGCTTCGGTTTCGGCGGTCGCGGAGGCTTCTCTGGTGGTGGAGGCAACTTCGATGCCTCGGCCGCTGCTGCAGTCCCCCCGAACCCTTTCACAGACGGCGCTACCGCCGGGACAGAGAAGGGCGAGACAATCTACGTCCGAAATGTGAGTCAGCAATGGACGATGATATACCAGGCTGGTGACCTAGAGTTGACTTGTCACTAGCTTCCATGGTCCACGAGCAACGACGATCTGGTGGATTTGTTCACCACAATTGGTAAGGTGGAACAGGCCGAAATACAGTACGAACCTAGTGGTCGGTCCAGAGGCACAGGTGTGGTTCGTTTCGATACTGCAGAGACTGCAGAGACTGCGATTGCCAAGTTCCAGGGCTATCAATACGGCGGCCGTCCGCTCAACTTGAGTTTTGTAAAGTATCTCAATCAGCCCAGTGGCGACAGCATGGAAACCGGCACACATGGTGGCTTGACGCAAGACCAGATTATGTAGGCAAGGCCTATTGATTAGCGGCGAATATTCTGGTAGGGTTCTCAATTTTCTATGGTCGAAATATAGATCATGGATCACACTTTTTGGGAGGGGACGATTTACTTCACGAGGTACCAGAGAACTTCATCTCGGTATTCCATCACTCTCCTACAGTTCGTCTCTTGATTTCTGCATGTCCTATTTTTTTCGGCTGATCTTTCCGCAAATTGATATTGTTCAAAAGTTGGATGATCTATAGTCCATACGTCATGGAAGTGGCGGCTCTTACCTGAGATTAGTGAGCAGTGTCGTTGCATTTACATTTCTGCGACAGAATGGTATTGACGCTAGTACGCAATGAACAGCTTAGTCAGGGATGGTAGTGTAACAGGTGATTGTTATCGGCCGTGATGTTGAAAACTCGCAACCAGCCGGTTTTATCTACATTGGGAGATGGTACTGCAGTCTTGCCTTTCAGATGGATCAGATATTACCTCATATTCTCGCCCTTGTATGGGACTCGTTGTATATATATTCCCGGTGATCAAAAGTGGGAAATGACACCGGGCATCAGCTCTCTCGCCTTGATCACTGTGATTGAAAGCATTTCAATTCAGATATACTTCGCCAAGGTATCAATATGATCTGCGATAGCAGAGTCAACCCAACACTCTTTCCTGACGGGGCGTTTTTCCTTTGTTCCATCACTTGTTGCACACTCGGGATAATTCCCCCCTTTCCCCCTCTTTCCCCCCAGAGTCGCTCAATTCGGCCTGCGGCCAACAATGCCCAGCTGATTTCATGACGAAGCCTTCTTTTTCTTTGCCTTGGCCTTCTTTTTGCTCCGATCTCTAGGTTTCAATGCCACCATCCCACATTTGCAAATGTCAGCAAACCTGATATAAAAACTATCGAGATCATGTGGTTCCACGATCGTTGACATCCTCATTTTATTAGATCTGGCTCTTTTTGACTTCCCATCTGAAGCTCTGATAATGACAGGCATTGGATCCTTGATACGCCCATCAGACACGGCACCGTCCTTGTCTAAGGTATCCTCTTCCGTACGTATTGTTACTATAGATGATTCGGCTTAATGAGAGTCTCCATAATAAGAGGTTGCTAGAACGAAAATTCGGGTTCACATAGGTGATGTGGAAGGGGAATTTGCTCACAGCGCTTTTGAGTTAAATAGACCGCTCCATGATTTGCCCCTTTCCTTTGCGTGAAGAGCTCGTCGAGTCTGGCGAAAAACTGGTCTGCGGGTTAGCTATATGACTGTATCTGGCCGAGAAGACATGGCGTATGGAATGAAATGCAGGCTCCTAACCTCGTCTTGACTGAGTCGAATAGAGTCCATTGTACAATTCCAACGGTGTGTCCGTTTGATGTGTTGTGAAGAACTTGCAGAGCAGCCCAGTCTCAGTAGCTGTGATGATGCCTGGCGGTGCGCTGTGGGGCGGCCAACTTGCAATGAGCGGCTGGTGGGCCCCACAATTACTTTGCCTTTGGCAGTCTGCGCCGCGTTACTTGGAACCCCAGCTCGTGTTCACGTTTGACAAAATTGATTTTCTTAGGTCTACCTTGCCCTTCGTGTTTCGTTGCCCGTCAAACCAACCCGATTCTCTTCCATCAAACAGCACTTCCCTGCTGGGAGAGTTTGTTTATGCATTATCCATGCCGGTGCTTTTAGTTCTGGCTGTATTTCGAGCACCATCGGTCGCCTACGTCATCACAAGTCGCAGCCAATATACTTGATATTTTTGAAGTATCTGACTTGTATTCCTTTAGTGATACGAGGGCACTACCTGCACACAAAGAAGCGACTAGTTTTGATACCCTTTGAAGGTAGTCTGGTCAATATGCCAGCTGGCTCGGTTGCAGAACTGCAACAGAAACTGTTGAAGCGCATAGCCGTCGACTCACCGCCACTTAAACAACATGGGGGATTTGCAATGCAGAGATATCGTGGCTCATCTCAGTTCCTCGCCCGCAAGGAAAATCGCAGGCTCCAAAGAACGCAGAGAAAATCTCGGAGGCACTCCAAGCATGCTTCCAAGCAAGTGATGCGAGAAAAGGATCTCAGTTCTCCACCTGGTTCAGTCCCTCAATCGTCTTCAGTACCTCGAGCTTTGATATCCCAGTTCTCAGCGACGGACCAGGTTGATGACACATCAGCAGACAATGGCAAAGCCATCGACTCGGAGTACAGAAATGAAGAACTGAATAAGTGGGAGGATTCATCTGGTGAAGAACCAGCAGCTACAACTACCAAGACTACAGAACGAGGAGGGATATCGAAGACACACTTTCAGAAATTAGCCCAAGATGACGCCGAGATTGAAGAATTTGAGAGGAAGCTTGGTATAAAAAAGGGTCGTCGATTTCTACCACAATCGTTTAAGGAAGACGGCCTCGATCAATTGATTGGCGAGTCCAGCGAGCATATTGCCTGCAGCGAGGACAATACAAAGAAATGGAAATCTGTCTATGATGACTGGTTGTCTTCAAAGAGGAGGAAGACAGAATCTAAACCTGTTTTAGAACCCGTGGCCGATCGCCTGTCTAGGGAGGTATCTCTGACCCAGGATATGACCGAAAGCGTTTCGCTCAGTTCGTCTGATATGGAAGATTCCGCTGCTTATGGTGAGAATAAGCTTGATTCCGTCTATGACGGAGGCGCCGATAGTCGTGGTGGAATGTCAGATTTCGACGAAGACGGCGCCGCCAGTGTGTTTAATTCCAACAAAAGTGTAACGGGAAATTCCAAACAACCGCAGAGGGAGAATCCTTACATCGCACCGACCAGCGGTGTAGTGACTGCGAAGTATATTCCATTGTCACGACGCCATGAAAATAAGGGATCAGAGAAGCAAGCTCAGCCTCAGCTGCAACGACAGATACGAGGCCTCATCAATCGATTGACGGATGCCAACCTAATATGGATTGTACGATCTGTCGAGGATATATACCAAACAAATGCCCGTGCGGAAGTCACTGAGATCCTTACTGATGCCATTTTAGCACAAATGCGCAAGCAAGAAAGTCTCCCTGACCAATTCTTCGTGCTAGTCGGCGGTTTTTCTGCTGCGGTTTACATGAACACGGGTTGCAGCTTTGGATCACATCTCGTACAAAATATAATCAAGGAGTTTGCTGAATATTATGGCCAAGCTTCGGAACACGATAGTAAACAGCAAGCGCTAAAAAAGGAACCTTCGAATTTTCTGACTTTTCTCACGCAGCTATATGTCTTTGAGGTCGTCAGCTGCAGGATTCTGTTCGACTACATGGAAAAGTTGTTAGACAATCTCTCCGAGCTGAATGTTGAACTACTCCTTAAAGTCTGTCGAATGGCTGGAAGGCTATTACGAAGAGACGATCCTCAGGCGCTCAAGCACGTTTCAAACGTTTTAATCTCTGCCGTTCACAACGTCGGTTATACGAATGTCTCGGCACGCACAAAATTCATGGTTGAAACAATCCAGGACTTGAAGAATAGCAAGCCGCGTGCTAGGGGAACGGACTCTTCCATCGTTTCCGAGCATGTTCTTCGTATGAAAAAACGCCTTGGTGAACTCAAATCACAGTCAAAACGACTAGATGGTCTGGCACCAATGGGTATTGGCCTTAAAGATACTGAAAGTGTGGACAAGCACGGAGAGTGGTGGCTAGTAGGCGCCAGTGTTCCGACCTACCGTGATGCTGAGGAAAGAGCGCAGATGATCTCTCAAGCAGTGAGTCACGACCAAGACGCAACGGACGATGAGGACATGGATTTTATTTTGCCAGATTATCCAAGCAAGGCAAGGGCACAAGGCCTCTACACAGGTGCCCAGATCGCCGTATTTACCGCCATTATGTCGGGCCTTGACTCCGAACATGGCTATCGCCAATTTGTGGATCTGAAGTTGAGGAAAGATGAGCAACTTGAAATAACCAAAGTTTTGGTACAATGTGTTGGGAGCGAGCCAGACTACAATGAGTATTACGCCTTGCTAGGGGAGCAAGCTTGCGCGAACAGCCGGATAAGATTCGCTTTTCAAGATCGTATGTGGAAAATATTTCGAAGTTTAGGCGAATCCCTATTTAGCGAAGGATCAGAAGTCGAGGCGAGTACGGAGGGGGAAAAGCTCAAAAACGGACATCGACTGGGCAACATTGCTCGGTTTTACGCATCACTTGTGGCTAAAGGTGCCCTCAGTATCAGCATCCTCAAACCCATTAACCTATCAGAGCTAAACACTTGGTCCTCCTTGTTTGTGGAGTTGTTTCTTCTGAGTCTCTTACGGCACTGCAGAGGGAGACAGGGTAGTGAAGATCTGAAGGTGGACCGTGTCTTTAGCCCTGCAAGCGGCTTTCCTGCTCTCGCAACCAATTTGCACTGGTTTCTAAGGGACGAAATCCGCAAGTCAAAGTATATAGGTGAAAAGGAGACCAAGGCGATACACCGGGTGAGAAAGAAGGCACAAGCCGTTATTCGTGGATCAGAAGCGGTGAGATAGCAACGAATTATATATATGTTTAATTTTCGACGTAAGATGCAATGGGAAGTATTCGAATCGAACGGGTTTGGTCTAGGCCTGGCCACGTTCCGTTCTGCTTGACCTTGACTGACTGACTACCTTCAGTGATAAAGGTAGGTCATTGACTGCTGCGGTACACCCGGCCTTTTTTGACGCAGTTAGTGAGTTTGACCCAGTTGTTCTCATGCGTAAGATGGTTTCCTGCACAAGTAGCTCGGTTCATAGCACCTCAGGTGACGTCCAAAGAAATGTCCAGCCAGCTAAGTCATTGGTTGCACACCCTACATGTTATGACAACGGTTCCGGTGCTGTAAAGGGACGATGATTCTTTTCTCTTGAGAAATGAGCCGTCGTACTCTGTGCTCAACTCCTCTCAGGTCTCCTCAAATCGTGCAGTTTGATGATAAAATTGCTATTTGTCAGGGGAAATTGATAGTTATTCCTCTGACACTTCATCACTGTTTGTCTCTGGCCTCTTTGGGCTTCGATGCTGGTGCCTGGCGGCTAAGATCGCCTCAAGGCGGAATGGTACGGCCTATGGCTCGACACTACGTCCTGAGGCATTAAGCATTTGTTGTTACGACAATCAACCCTGAGCCACCCCATTGGTCACTCCTCGCCTAGTGGGTTATGAGGTACTCCGTACGGAGTAGTAATACTAACTAGTATACCTCACTGCGAGCCTCCTCCTGTGCATGGGACCCATTGAGGAAAATTAACTAAGTAAACAGCCCCTGCCATTGCCATCCTGCAGTTTTGCCCCAAAGCCTCGCAGGAGCTCTCTGGCGACGCACCTGTGTCTAAAACTCAACCTTCGCCCTCATCGCCATCGCATGTCATCCGGCATCCATTGACCAACTATAATCTGCATATCGGTGCCTCAAGATGCTTACTAGCCGTCTTGTATCCAGAATCGCCGTCAGGCCGCCATCCTGGCGGCATTCCTCGTAAGTGGTCCGATTCTGGAACTTTCACCTGGGATGCGTCATCTTCCGACAATGGGAATCGCTGCTATTAGTCCAACACTCTAACTACCGCGTTTTCCCAGCTTGCCAACCCTCATTTCATCTCCATCATTGCCGAAATGGACCCGCTGCTATGCCTCCTCCTCAGGTCCGTAATAATCATTTGACGAGCCGTTTCCGAACTTATCCTGTGTCTAGAAGCTTACAACTCCTCAGAGGAGAAGGACCTTGTTATCATCGGTGGTGGTGTCGCCGGATACGTTGCCGCTATCAAAGCAGGTCAAGAGGGCATGAAGGTAAGCAATGACGCTGAACCTGCTGTGGGCTTTCTTTGCGGATTAGCTAACGTTCTTAGGTTGCCTGCATTGAAAAGCGTGGCACTCTTGGCGGCACTTGCCTCAACGTCGGATGTATTCCCTCGAAATCGCTCCTTAATAACTCTCATTTATACCACCAGATTTTGCATGACACGAAGAACCGTGGAATAGAAGTCGGCGACGTCAAGCTGAATCTTGCCAACTTCATGAAGGCCAAAGACACCGCCGTTAGCGGTCTCACCAAAGGTGTCGAATTTCTTTTAAAGAAGAATGGCGTCGACTACATCAAAGGTGCAGGCTCGTTCGTCAACGAGAATGACATTCATGTCGCTCTTAACGATGGTGGCGAGACAACTGTCCGAGGAAAGAACATTCTCATTGCCACTGGTTCAGAAGCCACCCCCTTCCCCGGTCTTGAAATTGACGAGAAGCGGGTTATCACCAGCACTGGCGCCATTGCTTTGGACAAAATCCCTGAGACCATGGTTGTCATTGGCGGCGGCATCATTGGTCTCGAGATGGCCTCAGTGTGGTCACGTTTAGGCACCAAAGTCACCGTCGTCGAGTTTTTGAGCCAGATAGGAGGGCCTGGTATGGACACGGAAATTGCAAAGTCAACTCAGAAGCTTCTGAAAAAGCAAGGCATGGACTTCAGGTTGAACACCAAGGTCGTCAGCGGCGACAAATCTGGTGAAAAGGTCACCTTGGAGGTTGACGCTGCCAAAGGTGGCAAGCCTGAAACTGTAAATTGGAACTCACCCCTGTTCTCGCCTTTGTTTCCGCTTTCTTCTTGGTTCTTACTTTTCCTCACGTTTCTGATAAACTACTTGATGAGGAGAGCAACCGCTAATTCTGCTCACAGCTCAGTACAGATGTTGTTTTGGTTGCCATTGGCCGCCGCCCATACACACAGGGCTTGGGCCTGGAGAACATAGGCATGGAGCTTGATGAACGAGGTCGCGTAATCATCGACTCCGAATACCGAACGAAGATTCCGCACATCCGCTGTGTTGGTGATGTTACCTTCGGTCCGATGCTCGCTCATAAGGCGGAGGAAGAAGCTGTAGCTGTCGTGGAGTATATTAAGAAGGGATATGGGCATGTCAACTATGGCTGCATCCCCTCCGTCATGTACACTTATCCCGAGGTTGCTTGGGTCGGCCAGAGCGAACAAGAGTTGAAAAACCAGAAGATCCCATACCGAGTGGGGACTTTCCCATTCAGCGCCAACTCTCGCGCCAAGACCAATTTAGACACCGATGGCCTTGTCAAAATGCTCGCTGATCCAGAAACGGACAGACTTCTTGGAGTTCACATCATCGGGCCTAATGCTGGAGAGATGATTGCTGAAGGCACATTGGCCCTGGAGTATGGTGCATCAACAGAAGATATTGCACGAACTTGCCATGCCCACCCAACATTAGCGGAAGCTTTCAAGGAGGCCGCCATGGCCACTAGCTCAAAGGCTATTCACTTCTAAAGCGAAACACGTTTGTATAAAAAACAAAAGAGTTGGCCAAGCGCTAGAAGTCTTTAGGCCTCGATGGACGATGTCGAAGTTGAGTGAGTCGGTTGATAGTGGGATCTCCAGCAGACGTGATTTCGATAAGGCATAACCGACGGTAGTAGCTTAGCTACAGTTGTTCTTCGTACATTTGGCTTCCTGCTAGCATTTGGCTTTAGAGCTCGTTGTAGTTTAAGATGTTCTCATGTTAGACGGTGTAAAATAGTAATGAACTATATGTTAAGGGACTTATAGCCTCCGCCGTGCCCGATAGCCAGGTTTTATTAGTGACAGTATTGTATACTACTAGCCTCTCTAGATGTTGCGGACGCGTTGGTCAATTCGAACCTTCTATTTTCTACATACGCAAGTTGAAGTGAACATCGAAAATCGTGAACGGACAGACACAACTAGCAAAATGATTTGTTGGCCTCTGTTGCTCTAGTAACCGCACAACGAGGCTCTACACAACACGGAATAGCCAAAAAATGGGGGGCTCTAATCAGAGCCATCAAGACGCCTATTATACCTACTTCTCTGTGCAGCGACCTGTTCGAGATGTCCCAAGCAATGGTCTGGCGTGGTGTGATTTTGGCTTCTGGTATTGGTACTGGTTTCGTTATGAGTACTCCGTACCAGTTGACCCGTAATTTACGGAGTACTCCGTAAGTTATCCAGAATTCGTCAGCACACGTGCATGCACCCTTAATCCTTAATCCCAGCGCCACTAGCACGCCGCCCCAAATCCCTGAACAAGTGCCGTAGCGTCGCTGATTAGCGGCCGTTGACCCAACATTAGAATCAATTTACTGGTGGAACATGCCACCGCGGTAGTCTGGTGCTACGTCTCAAATGGGCTGCTCTCGCATTCAATGTTGCATCTAGCCGAGCCGGAGTGGCCAGTGGCTTTGCCACAGTAATTTTGTTCCTACCACTAATCGTGCCCGCCCCACTTTATGTGGTTCGGCTAGCAAAAGCCCTCACCACCAAAGGTGGTGCTCGACAGCAAGGCGGGCCGGACACCAAGGCGGGCCAATTTTCAACCTAATAACGCTATTAACCTCTTCGCCTATAATGTACACCCTTCTCGTCCCAAATTTCTAGTAGATCTAGTACAGAATCCAGACGCCATTTACGTGCCTTTTTAGCTGCTTCAAAAAACGTCCTCTTGGCGTGGTTGTGGCGCCTTTTGTCGGCATGCTCTTTATGCTTGCTGTTCGCCTGATGAACTCGAGAAAGGTCTTTGCAAAGGCGTGATTGGAAGGAGAAACGGCGAATGGTTGACGCGACAGGTATGCATTTGTTGGCGGTGACGGGAGGGGAGCCATATGAAGAGGTGCAT
Organism: Metarhizium album ARSEF 1941; assembly: GCF_000804445.1. NCBI lineage: Eukaryota > Fungi > Ascomycota > Sordariomycetes > Hypocreales > Clavicipitaceae > Metarhizium > Metarhizium album. The sequence goes on from NW_024467575.1 coordinate 370,735, forward strand.
TATCTGTTGACTGTTTTTCTAGACCGGGAAATAAAAATAGGACATGTATAGAAAACCAGATATTACAGCCCTTTTTAAAAAAAAAATCAAAAAAATCAAAGGTCGTCACTCATTCATTGGAAGCTTCAACGAAAAAAAAAACCCCGGATGTAATTACGCAGCTCATTAAAGATCCACCTGATCAATCGCCGGCCACCATTGAGACCAGGCCCCCTGCTCGTCGAGGTTATTGCTGACTTCCGCGAAAAGCTGGTTCAACAAGGTATTAGTGTCGAGCTCGTGCTCGTGCTCGTGCTCGTGCTCGTGCCCTTGAACCGGCCAAGTCGCCTGCGCCGAGGGCCGCTCCGCGCCCCGAATCTCCCGAGTATGCGCGTCGGATCTATCCACGACACGGAACTCGTGGACAGACTGGTGTAGAGTATCAAAGTCTGCTCGTGTGCGCCCCTGGTATCGTGTCCGGTCCTCGGTTGCTCGCTCGTAGAGCACGGATGCATGGTGTATCGTTTTGATCTTGCGCGTGCCGCCCTCTCAATGTTAGCGCAACGGTGGCCACGGTCGTGTCATGCTTGCGGGCGGCTTACCCATCCGTCGGCGATTTTCCAGACAAGTCGAAACTTTTCCAGGTAGTCGAGACACATTTTGAGACAGTCGCTTGCTCGCGGGCTGCGGCCCAGGTTCATTCGGGGGTATTTCGCCACGTAGAGGTTGAGGTAGCCGGCTGAGAATGCGCAGAACCCGGCAAAGGGCGTCATGAGATGCACGCCACACTCGGAGGCCTCGTGTAGAATGGCGGCGATGTGCTCTGCCGCGCCGAAGAGGAGTCGGGAGCTGTCGTCCCACCAGCCCTCGGGGGCGGGCGCCCCCAGCATGGGCTGGTCGACTGGACCCCGTGGCTCCGACTCCGGGGTCGGCAGGAAGGGGAAGTACTCGCGGTGAAGCATGAGGGTGCTGACAAGGCGTAAGCAGGGGCGGCGGCGGCAAGTTGGGAGCCCCGTCGACCGCTACCGCTGTGGGAAGGGGATTCTTACCTCACGTAGTACAGGAGATTGAGGTAGACGAACGTCTCGCCGAAGCCGAGCGTCATGTGGACGAAGCGGTCTGCTGGCACCCTCTCCCTCTCCCTCTCTCTACTCTTCTCCCCTGGCCATGGGGGCAGCCCAATTCCATCTCACTTAGGCTAAACATCCACAGACGGCGGATAGATTGTACAAAGCACCCGACCCTGACGAAAGTCGCTCGGCCTCTCAATTGCGAAACTATTCAGCGGGACGCCGGCAAATCACCCTTCGGATCCCAAGTCTGCCGTCTCACGCGCCTCGAAACTTACGAGGGCGGGACATGTAATTAACGGACAGTCCTTCTTAGCAGATCAGTACCGCCCCGACAAGACATCATTGGCGGTACATTCTGTATTCAGCTTGTCTACCGCAGCGTAGATACCTCCCAATCAATATGATTGGTTCAGATGGCCAGGAATCAACCTTCATCAACTCGACCTCAACGTGTACCATGGTTAGGACATACCCTTTCATGACCAGAAACGAGATCGAGAGTCGTATAGCAGATGGTCAACAAATCGTTATTTTCAATCAACATGTACTCAAAGTCGACGCGTGGCTGCCTTACCACCCCGGCGGTGAGAAGGCTTTACTACACATGGTAGGCAAGGATGCCACAGATGAAATCCAAGCGTAGGCAATCTCACACCCCCAACATTTTCGTAAAGGTGAAATTTTCTGCTAACTGGCTTCCTCCTTCCCTATATTCCAGTCTTCATTCCCAGGCTGCTCAAGAACAAATGATGCGGTACCGAATCGGCAAAATTCATGGTCTTTGGACCAATTTCCGGCCACCAATTCAAGGGGGTTCATTTCGCTCATCTTTTGACGCCGACAATATGGACTGTGAGGAGTTGGATAACCAAGGAGTATCAGCCTCGAGCACTCCCAACTCTAGATCGCCATCTCCTGTATTTGATGTCGATTACAAAGGCCTGAGAAGACGAGGCGATGACAAGGATTACACCACCAGGCCAGCATCAATATCCTCGCAGTCAAGTGTGGAACCTGACACTACTGGGATGTCATATCTAGACGCCCTCACAAGAGAGCAGATCAGTCTAGACATCGGCAAGTACCCGGGGGTTGATCTTGCCACGCAGCACGAAATAGCAGCCAAGTACAAAGACTTGCACCAGGCTATTATGGATCAAGGCCTTTACGAATGCAGCCGGACGGCGTACATGTTCGAATGCTGCCGATATATTGGGTTCTTTGCCGCTATGCTCATATGTCTAAGCTATGGGCAATACGTGCTCGGTGCAGTATGCTTAGGCCTTGCTTGGCATCAACTCGTCTTCCTTGCGCATGACGCGGGACATATGGGGATCACACACGACTATCAAATCGATACTGCGATTGGAATATTCGTCGCTGATTTTGTTGGCGGCCTGTCTCTTGGCTGGTGGAAGAGGAATCATAACGTTCATCACATCGTTACGAATGCCCCTGAGCATGACCCCGATATTGAACACATGCCCCTCTTCGCCGTCACACACCGCTTACTGGGAAGCTTGCGATCGACATACTACGATCGCGTTATGGAGTATGATGCCGTTGCCAAGTTTATGTTGAAAATTCAAGCTTGGACATACTATCCTCTCCTTGCGTTAGGACGATTCAATCTCTACCGGTTGTCATGGGACTATCTAATTGCTCGGAGAGGCCCAAGACGTGGCCCTGGAGCCTGGCACTGGTACTTGGAAATCGTGGGGCAATTTGTTTTCTGGGCTTGGTTTGGGTACGGCGTTATGTACAAGATGCTGCCTGACGGCAGGACGCGGTTCATGTTTGTCATGGTTAGTCACGTTACGTCCTCGCCGCTTCATGTGCAAATCGTGCTCTCCCATTTTTCTATGAGCACATCAGACTTGGGACCGCAGGAATCTTTCGCGCAACGCATGCTCCGAACCACAATGGATGTGGACTGCCCCCCCTGGCTCGACTTCATCCACGGAGGGCTCCAGTTCCAGGCAATCCACCATCTCTTCCCCCGGGTGCCTCGACATAATCTTCGCAAGGCACAAAAACTAGTCATGGAATTCTGCCGAGATGTTGGTATTCCCTATGCTCTGTATGGGTTTGCCGATGGAAATAGGGCTGTCATTGGTCGACTTGCAGAAGTTTCCCGACAAGCAGCTATTCTGGCAAAATGCCAGCAGACTGTAGCAAGGAATGGTGGTGTTTTCGGACACCATGGCTGATGGAGAGGAAATTCTCGAAGATGTTGAGAAGACATTGTTCCATGGCTGGGGTGTTGTTACACAGTGTGCATTCCTATTCACTTGCGCAGAGTATTTTTCAATCCGGGCGGGCCTCCGATTCTAATATCGTCAATCACTCTCATTGAGGGAATAGAGCAGGCGTCGTTTGTTGCAAAGAAAGAAGATGAAAAGATAAAAGGACAAAAAGATCATCATCATTGCTATTTCCAAGGCAGTAATCTAGATTCCCGTGAAAAAAAAAGCAGTGTTCAATAGATGTATCATGTCATTAACTAGACGTAGGAGGAGCTTGACAAGGTGAAGTTAAATATGCTTCGGGTGGCCCGGGTAAGACTCTGTATGTAGTTAGTTACTCCGTAGTTATAATCGTGCCCGCCCCACTTTATGTGGTTCGGCTAGCAAAAGCCCTCACCACCAAAGGTGGTGCTCGACAGCAAGGCGGGCCGGACACCAAGGCGGGCCAATTTTCAACCTAATAACGCTATTAACCTCTTCGCCTATAATGTACACCCTTCTCGTCCCAAATTTCTAGTAGATCTAGTACAGAATCCAGACGCCATTTACGTGCCTTTTTAGCTGCTTCAAAAAACGTCCTCTTGGCGTGGTTGTGGCGCCTTTTGTCGGCATGCTCTTTATGCTTGCTGTTCGCCTGATGAACTCGAGAAAGGTCTTTGCAAAGGCGTGATTGGAAGGAGAAACGGCGAATGGTTGACGCGACAGGTATGCATTTGTTGGCGGTGACGGGAGGGGAGCCATATGAAGAGGTGCATTATCTGTTGACTGTTTTTCTAGACCGGGAAATAAAAATAGGACATGTATAGAAAACCAGATATTACAGCCCTTTTTAAAAAAAAAATCAAAAAAATCAAAGGTCGTCACTCATTCATTGGAAGCTTCAACGAAAAAAAAAACCCCGGATGTAATTACGCAGCTCATTAAAGATCCACCTGATCAATCGCCGGCCACCATTGAGACCAGGCCCCCTGCTCGTCGAGGTTATTGCTGACTTCCGCGAAAAGCTGGTTCAACAAGGTATTAGTGTCGAGCTCGTGCTCGTGCTCGTGCTCGTGCTCGTGCCCTTGAACCGGCCAAGTCGCCTGCGCCGAGGGCCGCTCCGCGCCCCGAATCTCCCGAGTATGCGCGTCGGATCTATCCACGACACGGAACTCGTGGACAGACTGGTGTAGAGTATCAAAGTCTGCTCGTGTGCGCCCCTGGTATCGTGTCCGGTCCTCGGTTGCTCGCTCGTAGAGCACGGATGCATGGTGTATCGTTTTGATCTTGCGCGTGCCGCCCTCTCAATGTTAGCGCAACGGTGGCCACGGTCGTGTCATGCTTGCGGGCGGCTTACCCATCCGTCGGCGATTTTCCAGACAAGTCGAAACTTTTCCAGGTAGTCGAGACACATTTTGAGACAGTCGCTTGCTCGCGGGCTGCGGCCCAGGTTCATTCGGGGGTATTTCGCCACGTAGAGGTTGAGGTAGCCGGCTGAGAATGCGCAGAACCCGGCAAAGGGCGTCATGAGATGCACGCCACACTCGGAGGCCTCGTGTAGAATGGCGGCGATGTGCTCTGCCGCGCCGAAGAGGAGTCGGGAGCTGTCGTCCCACCAGCCCTCGGGGGCGGGCGCCCCCAGCATGGGCTGGTCGACTGGACCCCGTGGCTCCGACTCCGGGGTCGGCAGGAAGGGGAAGTACTCGCGGTGAAGCATGAGGGTGCTGACAAGGCGTAAGCAGGGGCGGCGGCGGCAAGTTGGGAGCCCCGTCGACCGCTACCGCTGTGGGAAGGGGATTCTTACCTCACGTAGTACAGGAGATTGAGGTAGACGAACGTCTCGCCGAAGCCGAGCGTCATGTGGATACAGAATGGTCGGCGGTGTTCAGGTGACATGACGCCACATGCAGCACCAGAGGCGACATACCCCACAGTGCCGCGGTGCCACCAATTGATCCAGTTTACAACCGTCGTGCACGCACTCTGGATTCGATTCAATGTCGTCAATCGATGCCTCGAAAATTGGTCATTGGAGACCCACGGATCAGCAATACGCGCCTTTGTCTGCTCTCGCCCTCGAGAACCATTTCTCAAGAATAATACTGGCAGACTGGTCGAAATTATCTCGTCGTTCACCACTGTCTCGTCTTCTCAAGAGCGTGGTACTCCAAGGGCAGCAGCTATCGCGCTGGCTGTCACCGCTTCCCTCGAGTATATTCCAACGCAGCTCTGTATAATCAGTGCCTATCGTCAGGCGGATGATCGCCCTCGCAAACCAGCAGCCCGCGCTGTTAAGAAGCATGATCTAGTGGCCATGGATACCAACATTCAACGCGCCTTGAACGACAAACTATACGATAAGCGCAAGGTCGGAGCACTTGAGTACGTTTCTGTTGACTTTTTAAAAAAAAAAATTAAAAAAAAAATTAAAAAAAAATTGGGCAAAACTTTTAGTTGAACAAATGATAAGCATTGTCTCTGATGTTGTTTGTGTCGAACAGGTTAGAAAAAGTCATACGAGAGTTTGTCGCGTCCAAGGACTACCAACGAGTTCACGATATTCTCGAGCAACTGTGCAATGACTATGCCTATGCAGTCCACCAACCTCATGCTCGAAATGGGGGACTTATTGGTCTCGCTGCGGCGGCGATTGCTCTTGGCCCTGTAAGTACAAATGACGTCGTTCAGCTGAACCTCAGCGCTTTGAGTCATGGCCCGGCCCTTCGCGCAATACGGCCTCTTCATCCCATCCGAAGGAAACAGATTCTGTTCTAGAGCTCGGTCTTCGTGACCATGTTACCTTCAGTGCAGACACTTATCTTGTTCGCCAAACGCTGACTGGGATCCTTTAGGACCTCCCACGCTATCTCGCCAAGATAGTTCCGCCGGTGCTTGCCTGCTTCACTGATCAAGACGCCCGTGTAAGATACTACGCCTGTGAGGCAATGTACAACATCGCCAAGGTTGCAAAGGGCGAGATTTTGGTCTATTTTAATAGCATATTTGATCAACTCTGTCGGGTATGGTCTTTCCTTTTAGTCTCTAGATTCAGCATGTTCAAAGGTCTGTCGATTACTAAAAGTAATATAGCTTGGGGCGGACTCTGAACTATCGGTGAAGAATGGCGCTGAATTGCTGGACCGGCTTGTTAAAGATATTGTTTCGGAGTCGGCTGCTTCATATGTTTCGGTGCTCGAGGCACCGCCAGGATTCGACGACGACGACAAGGCTATTGTTGAAGATCAGCAAGTGAATCTACCTACTGCATTCTCGCTGCCAAGATTTATACCTCTGCTGAAGGAGAGAATATGGGTCATAAATCCCTTTACTCGGCAATTTCTTGTTGGCTGGATAACTCTGTTGGATTCTATTCCCGACATTGAGCTCGTCACGTACCTTCCTGACTTCCTGGGAGCTCTTCTCAAATTTCTTGGAGATCCGAACACAGATGTGCAAACTGCAACGCAGTCTTGTCTTGACAAATTTCTTAACGAGATCAAACGAATCTCGCGGGTGAAAAAAAGAATTGTCGAGAGCAAAAAGTCGAGAGAGGGTGGCAAGCGAAAACGTCAAGATTCCATGGACACAGAAAGTCTTCGGCCAGACCTCGAAGAAGGTGACGAGATTGATTCCGAAGCCTTTGACGACGATGAGGAGGATAGCGCTGAGGAGGACTGGATTCCAGGACAGGATGTTGAAGTCAACTACAACAACATATTAGAGATCCTTACGGCGACTCTGGATTCTCCGCTAGGTTTGTTCCATGCCCATCTTCACATTCTGCCTTGCAGTGATTGGTTCTAACCACAAGCAGAAGAAGACTGTCTTTTGGAATCTCTTAGATGGATTGTGGAATTTCTCGACATTTGCCCGGAAGAAGTGCTACCTTTTACCCCTAAGATCCTCGCTCACATGCTTCCAGCCATGGCTAGCACCAAAGAGACCATTCATCAGGCTGCTACCCGAGTAAATACCTGTCTCATGGATTATGTGGTCTCGCTTTCAGACGACTCTGGGATAAAATACCAGGGCATTTCACAAGGTCAATCTCAATCCGCAACACCGCTCACTTTAGCTGTTGATCGACATGATGATTCCCATAGCAATCGAATGTCGTTATCGAGCGTTCGTGAGCAGGGCACTCAGAGCTCCGGCCATGGTCTGGGTCGGTCAGCTTCGATATCCGGTGGAATATCTGCCAATTCGCAACAGGCTGACCTTGATTATGCTGCTGCCGTAAACTCTCTCACCCTCTTGTTTCTGAATGACCATGAAGCAACAAGGGTCGCCGCATTGACTTGGCTTATCATGCTCCACAGAAAAGCGCCTAGAAAGGTCTTGGCATTTAACGATGGGACATTTCCCGCGTTGCTAAAAACACTCTCTGACCCATCCGACGCTGTCGTCACGAAAGATCTTCAGCTATTGTCGCAGATATCCCGAAATAGTGAAGATGACTACTTCGCAAACTTCATGGTCAATTTATTGCAGCTGTTTTCTACCGATCGCAAACTTTTAGAGACGAGGGGAAACTTGATCATTCGGCAACTATGCATTAGCCTCAGCCCGGAGCGAATATATCGCACTCTAGCTGATTGCATAGAGAAGGAGGAGGATGTTGAATTTGCTAGTATCATGGTGCAGAATCTGAACAATAATCTTATTACGGCCCCACAACTTGCAGAAGTACGGAAACGTCTGCGAAATCTTGAAACCAAAGATGGTCAAACATTGTTTGTGGCATTGTTCCGCTCTTGGTGTTACAATGCCGTTGCCACGTTTTCGTTGTGCTTGCTGGCACAAGCTTACGAGCAGGCTTACAATTTGCTTCAAATATTGTATGTACCTTTGTTGTATTATATTCTCCTGGAGATCATGATGCTAACATGAGGAGGTAGTGGTGAATTAGACATGACTGTGAACCTTCTAATCCAGGTTGATAAGCTAGTGCAGCTGATTGAATCCCCCGTATTCACCTGTGAGTGACCATGAGAATCTGTATCGCTTGGCCGGTTGATTGCCTTGCTTACGCCAACCTCAGATTTAAGACTGCAACTGCTAGAACCGGAGAAACATCCATACCTGTACAAGTGCATGTACGGGATACTTATGTTGTTGCCACAATCATCAGCCTTCGCGGCCCTAAAAAATAGACTCAACAGCGTCAGCTCAATAGGGTACTTGACTGTAGCACCTCGGAGGTACGCCGGCGGATCGGGGAGTGAACAACATTCCCCTCAAACCCAACCACGGTGACTTGTTTCATGTACAATGTGTAAAAATACTCACTCTACTTCTAGTGCGTCGACGCCATCCGGCAGCTCCAACTACGATCGGCCAAATCGGCTCAAAGGTCGAGATGACGGAGGTATTAGATGGGTCGAGCTTTTAGAAAAGTTTCGCAGTGTGCAAGAACGAGCAAGACGCGTACAACGGCACAATCTCGAAGGGGAAGACGTCTCCACGGCAAGTCTTGGCGAGCTTCGTATAACAGATGGACCACTGGACTTGAAAAACAATAATCGAGCACCCCCTGCAGTGATTTCTCCGGCGGCATCTAAAGAACTTGCTCCAGCTCCTCCAGTCAAGAAATCTGGCCTTGGGCGACAATTTGGAAGATTGGGTGGCGCAGTCTCGGGCAAGAACAAGAGAAATTAGTAGATGTGGTGGAAGGGTCCGCTCCGTGGTCCCAAGGAGGTGCTTTTGGACGCTCAAGTTGCACTCAGAGGACGCTTCGTCCCGGACGCCGCTTGGTCGGGCTGGCTTTTTCAACTAAACTTTCGAAGACTTCGTCTCTTCGAGAAGTGAAACCTCTCAGCTTTTGCCGAAGTGCGTCAACCTCGTCCCCAGCTTTGTCCCCATCGCTCGGCAACCCTTCGAATATCGTCATCTGCGCGTCTAGTTCCCTCTTCTGAGATAATATAGCCATAAACTGCTCTTCTTCCTCAGCCACGAGTTGAATGTTTGGATCAGAGCCCCTTCCGCATGGCATGCAGGTTACCATGCGCTCCTGTGCATCTGATAAATGCGCAATCAGGGCCTTAGTTTTCCGCTGTAGGTCCAGATTATGCTTGGCTAGTTCTGACGGCAGTCCGTAATCTTCGCTCCGGGTAGTCGCAAGCCAGTCTGTGGCCTTCTTCGCTTCACGGTCAAGGAAACTTCTCCAAACGTCTGCTCTGAAACTTGCCTGAGAGGTTTCGGCCAAAGTCGTTTGCAGGGTGATTATTCGATTGCGAAGGTGCTCCAGCTTTGGGAGGGTGATCCCATATTGTACGGCTGCATCTCCCATAGCGTTAAGGGCAGCTTTCCCATCCTGGTCGAGGTGCGCGGAAACGGCTGATAAAACATGTTCACGGATGCCTGGGAAGACTTTTCGAAGAGATGGACCCTCTTCTAAATCTTCGAAATACCCATCTAGGTAACTGCTTTCTTGCAGGGTAAGTTTTTCCGCGTTGGCGAGTAGATTATGGCCGTCGTCAGCACGCTCATTGGTGCCGGCCACCGCGAGCAGGGCTTTGAGTGTTGAGGGATTGCGTTCAAAACTGGGCAGATTGTGGCTATCGGGGAACTTGGAGGCAAGCCAGACGTCTACATACGACCAGTCCTTGGCAGTTGCAGCCGCAATACGAGCCATGGACGGAGAAAAAATGGCCGCCAAACCATCAAGATCCTGGGGAGGTTTTGCTGTTAGGACCATTGTCGTTGAGGGCGCCCCTAAAATTCGGGCCGGGAAAAGCGTCCTTGCGGTAGGTGCTCGATGACGACCAGCCTTTTTAACCCCCAAATCTTCACGTCGTCGGAATTTTGACCCACAACCCTTCAGGTCAGCAGTCGGGACAGAGACCAGAGAACCAATGTTTTGTAAGTCTATGTACAGTCCCGTATTCACGTGGAAGAGACCGCAGGTGGCCGTTATTTGAGTCCGACTTATCAAAGGGAAATTTCTCAAAGTTCGAAGACGTGTACAATTCAGTCCTTCGGCCTTGTGCCTGGCAAGCTTGCGCTCGGTGAAATCCGTTATCAGATTGTGACCGTGCTACGAATGAATTCTTACTGTGTGTGTCCTGTAGCAGCCTACGGAGTACTCCGTAAACGTACCGAAGTAGCCCCAGGGCCCGCCCCACATGTGCAGCCGGTCTGCTGTCGTGAGAACCTGTCTCCGCCACCAAACACTTAACCATGCAAAGCCTAGTGTTAGTGGCCACCTTGCACTTTGTAACTATTCCTTCGCCTTCTACACATCCTGCTTCCCTTCTCCCCCCTAAAGGTGCTCAACCGTGCCATCTAACTATCGGATAGCGATACGCACAGAACTTGCATCTTCTTCGCTTCGCCGCCAACCACGGTCGACCAGTCGATCGCCGCCTCGAGAACAACACCCCTGGGCGCGCTTCACCACCCTGGAGTGGAAGTTGACAACATATATCGGATTACCTGCCACCGCTGCCGGCGTTGAAATCTAGCCGTCTGTTGCCTCTTTGATCCTGTCGTCAACCCACCGCGTCTCGTCTTTGCGCCTCAACAATGCGACTGGGATTTTCCAACCTGGCCGTCACAGCAAGCTTGCTTGCATCTGCCACAAACTTGGTCGCCCTAGACATACCCGTCGACTTGCCCGTATCGACACTGTTAACATCAGCGCAATCACATCTCGCTAGGGGTGAAACCAGGGAGGCTCTTGCCTACTACGATGCTGCCGTTGCCAAAGACCCGTCCAACTACATGACCTTATTCAAGCGTGCCACCACCTATCTCTCCCTTGGCCGCCGTGGCCGGGCCAGCGAGGACTTTGGCAGGGTTTTAGATCTCAAGCCAGGGTTTGAGGGCGCGCATATCCAATTAGCCAAGATCAAAATCAGGAGTGCCGACTGGGAAGGCGCCCGTTCAGCATATATCGCAGCAAGGAAGAATGACGACTCACCGGAGCTTGTCGAATTGGCAGAAGCCCAGGGAGCCGAAGCCCTGGCAGAGGCGGCGGAGAAAGAGAATAATTGGGAGGAATGTATCAGTCAGGCTAGTGCCTCTATCAGTGTCGCCCCCGGCGCTGCACATCTGCGTGAGCGGCGCTCACGATGCAGGTTTCAGCGTGGAGAGGTCGAGGAAGGTATGGGCGACTTGCATCATGTCCTACAGCTTCGGCCAGGCAACACCGATCCGCACATTCTCATATCTGCAATAACCTTCTATGTGCTCGCCGATTTTGACCGCGCCATTGCACAGCTGAAAAAATGCCTACACTCTGATCCTGACTCCAAAGTCTGTCATGCGTTGCTCAAGCAGGAAAAACATCTCCAAAAGGCATTTTCAAAGGTTGAGAGCCAGCTCAATCGCGGCCAGACTACTATGGCCCGACGGTCGTTAGTAGGGTCTGCAGACGAACCGGGCCTGCTTCCAACCATTCTTCAGCAAATGGACAACCTCCGACAAGATGGTTCGATTCCAGAACAAGCCGAGGCAAAGCTGTATGCCACCGTGGTCGAAATGACTTGCCAAGCAATGACAGAGGTAAGCCTGACACTTCAGTCAGTGTCCGTCATCGTTATATATTATCATTACGTAGAAATTTTCAAATTCTGCGTTCTTTCACGCTCTCCATCATCCGCCTACAATATCCTTCAGTACCTTCAAACCTCATTTTCGGTCGGCCACAGCATAGACTGACTCTTCTCTTTCTTCATCCAGTCAAAGCATAAAGACGCCCCCGAACACTGTGAGAAAGCAATCCAACTGAATCCCCAGTCATTCTGGGGCCTCATATACAAGGGCGAGTCACTCGTCAAGAGTGAAGAGTATGATGCAGCTATTCAGGCGTTTGAAAAAGCTGCCGAGATACGTCCAGACAAGGGTGATAAGGTACATCCCCTTTTGCGCAAGGCGCAAATTGCTCGAAAGCGAAGCCAGACGAAAGATTATTACAAGGTTCTAGGTGTGGCAAATGATGCCGATGAGAGGCAAATAAAAGCAGCATATCGCAAATTAACTAAGAAGTATCATCCAGATAAGGCTGCAAAACAGGGCATCGATAAGGACGAAGCATCAAAGAAAATGGCCTCTATCCATGAAGCGTACGAGGTCCTCAGTAACCCTGAGTTACGGGCCCGATTTGATCAAGGGGATGACCCCAATTCACAGGAGAGAGGTAGTCCGTTTCAAGGAAGTCCGTTCGGGGGAGGACATCCTTTCATGTTTCATCAAGATGGGGGCGGCGCAAACTTCAAATTTCACTTCGCTGGAGGAGGCGGTCCTTTTGGGTTTTAGTAGAACATGCCCACATACATACTCGGAATTGATGTTGCATCCAAATTAGTTGGTTGCTCTCCGGAATTCTTTTTTCGTGTGGAGCGTGCCGTTCAGCTGCAAGTCAGCCTGTGGCACTTATTCTGTCTGCTTCTTCGCTGGAAGTCAAAGGGCATGCTATGGGGCATATCGAGCCCCTTGCAATTTTGTTTCGCAAATTACCGGTAAAAGGACAAACATGGCCAATTGCAGTATGATCCATCGGCGTAGATACCACAACTGCCAGTGTCGTTGCTATCAAAGCCTGAGGCCGGCTGTGACGTGGCCGCGGACTCCCACCATGCACAGAAGCTACTGAGAGTCAACGCAAGCCAAGCCGCCATCCACAACGGCGATTTTAGAATATGATCAGTCAGGTAATAAGACACGTTACAAATCTTTAAAAAAGTCGCATCAAATGTCTGTGGATATTCATAGTTGTTCCTATGATCCGACATGCCTATCTAGATATCCAGTATTATCACCAATGCTTGGTCAAGCTATCAGTTCTAGTTAGTATGACGCTGCCCGTCCCCATGATTCGTCAGGGCTACATCCTTGGCATTTTATGTACAAGTTCCCAGAAGCCGCAATATGGAAGCATTGAATGCAGAGCGTCTGTTGTTTGAAGCGAAAGATCTCTGTAGAAATCAGAGCTTGAAGTCCCCAGTTAACAACAAAAAAGGCGGGAGGCAAAAGGCCGAAGTAAAACAAAAACAGCAGACCACTGCCTCCGACGCGCCAAAATACACTGACACGGGAAGTGCGCATTTTCTTGCTTCGATCGACAGGTAGTCGTCGAGATGTTATAATACTCCCGTCGACGATGCACCCAGCCATGCACCCCCTACGATGAATCATTACGCTTGATAAAATAGGCTCTGCCATGCTGGTTAGCAAGTTCCACAGTTATAAATAGCCAGCCCGTTATTTGTAATAATCGTACTTGGAGAACTCGTATGCCGACCAGCAAATGGCGGTGCTAGGCATAGTGGTGACGACCCTGGGACGCACACCCTTGAAGAAGCCACGAAATCCTTCTCTTTGATAAAGGAGCTGGCACCCGCCAAGGAACCCATTCACGCTTCGAACTTGGGGGTCTGAGGAGGTGCCTCGAGTTTGCAAAATTGTCTTAATAACATCCATTGGCGTCGTCAAGCCGGCCGCAAAGCCTCCAGCGACGGCTCCAGCCAGACAATGGGTCAAAGGGTCGTAATTTTTTTCGGGATTCATGGCCGTCGAAATGGACTCATAAGCCAAAAACTGCAAGGCAGTAAAAGGAACCGTCATCGACAATGTCGTGGGATATGATATATAAAACGCTCCAATGCCTTCGTTTCGATACACATATTTAGCGCAGTCGACCATGGACCGGTACATTTTGCTCGAGTTTTGAATTTGCATTCGTTGTTTAATGACTGCGAAAATTTAGAGATTGCTTGATAATGACAAGAAAACCAATCATCTGCAAGGTTGCGCCGACCGTACCGTCAAATGGGTTCATGAAGGCATCGCTGGCAATAGTAGCAGCGGCTCCGCTGGTAGCTGTCTCATCATGCATCGCGTCAGTTCGCGGATACTACGCGAGATGAATCCAGAGCAGGTAGACTGATACAGAATGTCCAGCGCCAGCATCAGTGTGACAAGACTTACCAGCGGCAAGGGGGTGGTGTACACCAGCCTGATTCCCCCCCATGGCATGCTTGACAGCCTCGTACGTAGCAAAGTACACAGCGTGTGCAGGTCCTAGATGCTTCTGTTGGCCAACTGCAAAAGGTGAAGTGCTTGGGGTCATGGTTATCTTACCAGCTCCGACAATGACACTTGACATCCCACGCCACAAACTAAGGAATCCCTCCCCCGATGCTATCTGATAGGTGTTGCGGAGGACACCAGAATAAGCCGTTGTGGCGTTGGGACTAAGGACTTGCATTCGCGTCTAATTTGACGTTTCGTCAGTATGTGTGAGTAGTCCTTGTAGGAGACAATCGTCGCGCAGAAATGGCGGCACGTCGACTCAGGATAAGTTGGGTGAACGGCGGGTTGGCTCATCCTACTTTAATCGCATCAATGGGATACATGACCGTATGCTCCTATACATCAATTCTCAGTATCATGGATCTGGTCAATGGTAGATAATACTTGGCGGAACTGATTCGGTCACTGTAGATCGTACGTACGGCGATGCCAGCAAACGCTCCTGCTGCCATGTTCTGCAACAGAGAGAAGTTTGGAGGAAGGGATTCGTAGCTTGACAAATATTTAGTATAGTCAGCATGTCAAAACACTTGTTCCCACTTTCAGAAACTCGGAAGGAGAGGCAGGGTTGCAATTACTCATAGTCATCGCCTGGCTCGGCACTTGGCTGGGCCATTTCGGCCACAGCTTCAGAAGCTCTGCCGAAGGCTTTAGAGTCGAGGGCAGCCAGGTTGGCAGCGGGAGTCGAGCGATGTGAAGGTAATGGAAAGTGACGAATTCGGTATTTGCTGAGATAGAATGCCGCGTCCGGGCTCTGCGGATGATGATTGCGATATGGTAAGTGGTGCAACGTCTGGAGTCCGGATAGATTGTTTGCGGTTAAGCGCAAAAGGCTAGGCTAGTATGGAGGAGATTGAATGCGATAGTATTGTTTGTATACAACAGCAGGTAGAATGAGTAGAGCGGCTGGCTGTCGATAGGCAGTCAGTGGATGGGGTGAGGATGAAGTTGACCAAGGAGTTTGGAAGGTCTTGGTAAAAATTTCCGCGATTGTTGCTCCGTTCACGGCCTCGGAGTCCGGCGCAAACCCAAGTGGCTATCGCCCCAGCCAGAACCACGTAAGAGTCCCAGGCACTGAAGCCCCGTGGGTGGGGCCACCAGCCAGACGGCAGCGCGATCTCGCTACCAGCTGCAATTTCAAGGTCCAGGGGTGACGGCCGACCTGTTTTATTCATTCATGGGACGCTGGTAGGCTCCAGAGTCCAAAGGGCCTCTCGACTGGCTCTCCCTTACATGAAAACATCAAAGTTAATTCAATCTAGTGACGCATTGGATGTCGTCAGTAGCATCAAAGCACTCTAATACCTGATAATGCGTGTGCTCAATAGTTGCACTCGCACAACTTTCGAACTGCTCCACCTAGGTGTGAAAATAGGTAACATCAGTTACCATAGAACCAGGACTAGCGACTTCAAACTTGAATGTCTGCCGCGGTGCCATTTGGTCTCTGTTTGAGTCTGGTCACACTCTGAGCTCTCGGATGAAGTACGAGGGAGTTCGCAACCCAAGGGAAGCTATAGTATGCGACCGTCACTCTATTCATGCGTACGGAGCAGATGATGGGAAATACGTCATCTGATAAATAGTGAAAGAATGATTAATTGTTGAAAAGTTGACCTCTTCATTCACAGTGGGAGCCTCGCACAGGAAAGGCAACCTCTGATCTATGCTTTTTGTTAGCGCCAATGTCTTGAGCCGGTCTCTCAGGGTAGTAAAACATCAGTAGGCACCTTCCCAAGCCGAAAACTCAACTCAGCGTTACCTGCGTGCAGAGCCCCGTCTTTGCTTTGGGATGAATACCACTCTGACTACTTCGGATTTCTAGTATTAAAGGCTTGGGTATTTCGTCACCTCAAGGCCTTCCTTTCTTGGTGCACTTGGCTTCTTTACTGCCCCTCACTACCATGCAATTGCGCGTACACCAGACACCGGTATTACCCCAACTTATACTGACAATACTACTGTCGTGTATTCTCCAAACGACAAGTACCTGCGCATCTAGGTATGCACGGGCAGGTCTTGTTGGCCTGACCAGCTATGCCCCTAGGAGAGTTCACGTAGTCTAGTGCAACACTTGTGATCACCCATCCCCTAGCATGCCAATCTTTCAAACCATCCCTGAGCAAAAATTATTGCTGTGCATGTGTAAGATCAGCCCTCTGGTGTGGCCCGTATGTTACAGGGATATAAACACCTTAAACCACGCCGCCTCGTCGACGATGTTGCGCCTGGCGCAGTTGATATATCAGCCCAAGCACACCACCTTCCCCTACATCTCCCTGTTGTGTTGAGCTATTTTCTCGGCTGAGATCCTTATCCGGCGACGTTTCCCAGATTGATTCTCCTAGTATACCGCCCTCATCATAAACATCATCTTCGTCGCCCGCGCTTTGTCCGTCTGCTCCGTAGTCTGTGCCTTCTTCGGCGACCTGATGATCTGCCTGGTAAGCACCTCTGACCTGGCGAGTCCGGTGCCAGCTTCTCGCGCCCAGAGACGGTGCCGTTGGCTGATTACGCGGGTCTAGTAAAGCAGATCCCATGGGAGACAGCTGTGGAACTATGGGCACCATTGCTCTCTTATGTGGCATCGCGCTGGTCCCACGATTTCGGTTCCGCGTCAGGTCTGTCCTCGGAATATTTGACCTATGCATATCTCCCGCAAGAGACGGGGAGTTAAGACTGGGGAAGGCTGGCGGGGGGTAAAATTGTCCGCGAGGTCCAGGCGGCATGTGACCAGGGATGCCAGTCTTGGGATTTATGACATAGTTGTCTAGAAACCCGTAGTACGACGCTGCCATCTTTCCGTGTTTGGTAGAATAATAGTCATCCCGAAGATCGAGGCCGGTTGTTTGTCTCTGAGTTTGTCTCACTCCTTGTTTAAAGTCGAAGACAGCAAAAGAGCACACATAGCCTAGGCCATCTACATGAATCGTAAACTCGCGAAAAAAGTCAACAACATGTTCTGCGCACTTCGGCAGAGAAAAGAACAAGAGCATCGGGGTTGTGATTATGCCCAAAACCTCTTCCAGGAATAAAACGACTCTCATCTTGTATAATTCCGAGAATTCTTGTTTGACCTCGAAGCTATGCAGACGTCCTTGCCAATGGTCTGGCATGTAATGCGTGTATTCAATGACATTTCGAAGTGCATACTCCGGATTGAATACAGTAGTCTCTTCTGATATCATGCCCCGAGTCATCGCCCATATGGCCCCAAACACGCCGAGATAGAACAGGACTGGTCTATCTTTTGTTATTTCGAATCCGAGGAAAAGTTCAGAGTCGAGAAGCGTGCCAACAGCTAATATGGCTGTTATAGCCCCGGACATAAATGAGATGCTTCGAGCAATTTCTTCAGTCATTCGCTTGGGAAATTGGTCCAGGTACCGAGTCGCGAACGGAAAAGACATATGGAGCCTCTCATAGAAGATGTGGGGAAGCTCATTGAACTCCCTAAACTTCCACTCCGCAAGAGACGTATACTTTCGAGAAGCCGCCAATTTCGGGTCTTTCTGATATTCCTGCGGCCGGGGCCAGTTAGCCTTTGTTGTCGAAATAGAGGTTGAGGTTTTTGGTGCGAAAAAGAGAGCTTACATTATAATATGTGAAAAAATACACAATTACAACATACGCGAGTACCACGGGAGCAAAAATGAGGTTGAGAAATCCAGCAAAGTACAGTCGCTGTCGGAGCTTTTGACTTAGCATCGACCGTTTGTCGGCGCGCAAAAAATCCTCCCTCACTTGGCCAAACTTATTGAAAGCCATGTCGAGTATACAGTAGTGTAAGTACCATTCCATGGTTTTTGAAAAAAGCTGTCTGTCACCTAGAAGTGGTAGCGGCAGTGATAGGTTGAGAACATCTTTGTTGATCATCGCGATGAGAAAATTCTCTTTTCTCATTAAGCGGTTTGCTATGTCATGAGCGTCAAGTCTTTCCTTTGACTGGCTTCCAATGTAACGACGAAGATTGCGCGGCATATTAGTGGCAGTCTTCGGGTTGTAATCACGCAAGGACATGATTCGAGCCACGATATCTTGCCACGATACCGTTTGCATGTCCTGCTCAGGAATCTCGAGCAAAGAGACAAAGAAGTCTCGGACATAAACTAATCGTCGGATCTCAAAGAAGTATTGGACAGATTTCCATATGAAGAAAAAGGAATACATCCAAATGCCAAGACTCCAAGAAGTTGATATATTTCGTGTGCACTGCTTGACGACGACTTCGTCCAAGGATCTACTATGAGGCACTTTGCCGTAGTCCACACATTGGGTGAGAAACGTCAGTAGAACTGCCACAAAAAGCGTCTCTCTAACAGGTATTAGCAGATGCAATGCATTTCACCACAATTTATACTTACAGAAGCCACAGTGCATTTGAACACAATATGCATAGTAGCCCTCCACCCTCATAATAATCATACACATCTCGCATGAAACTATCAAGGTTTGAGATATTGGCCCATCTCCAAAGCGCTTTCTCCCTCTTCCCACCGGGGGCTAAGCCATTCATCAGAGACCTAGGTTGTTGAATACCGGTGTCGCCTTGCTGTCCATTAGGGTGCATGTGTTGCTGTGCGGTTGTTGCCTTCCACTGCGCCTTCGGTCGTCTGTCATCTTTCCCGGAGTGTGGAGGTGATGTATCGTAATTTGAATGCATGGACTGTACGGTCCTTTTGGATTCCTGTTCATTAGTCTCAAGCAAAAGCGACGCCGGCACATCATTCTCGATGTCCTCATCGTGATACGGCCACTGAGGGGTAGATGCATTTTTGAAGCGTGGAATCGATCCTCCGCGCGTGATCTTGGTCGATGCGTCCATTGTAGTATGATTACTTCTTGTAGCTGAAGCCTGGATATCAACGTAGTTGAAGTTGTGACGTAGACTTTCCTCATTCAGCCTGCTACTCCCCTCCATGTTCATACCTTCCCTGACGTGCGGGCTTGTTCCTGCCTCACTCTGAGCCAGACGGCCACGTTGAGGCGGTGTCTCGTCCCGGTAATATATATTTGACGCCATTTCTATCTGCATGAAAGAATCCCAGCTCTTGACAGGACTCTTCAACATTTATTTGGGGGGAGGGGGGGCGCGTTGTTGTTCAGTCGCGATCGATCGATGCCATTTCTCGGCATTTGGTCCCAGGGTCCACTGGATAAGTTCCCGTTGGCGATTTCCCAAAGACGAGAAGACTTCGAGATGCTTGCCAGATAACACCTTGTTTGCGCATCCGGTGTACGTGCATCTATGTGTACAATGTGGGTGAGAGGGCGTGAGTTGATATATTATTTTCGTGATGTCAGGTGGTGTCCTGGTGAAGTCAGGTGGTGTGGTATCAACCACGAGCATGCTCCGGCAGGGCCTCCGGGGCCCACATAGGAAGGACTTGGTAAGTACTTTAGTACTTCTTAAGTGGCGTCTAGTTGGCCTTGCAGTAGTCACTTTCTGCATCGTGATTAGGCAGGAAAACTACAGTACTTAAGTACTTAAAGTAGGCTACCTACCTACCTACTTAAAGTACCGAGCAGTTGTTGTTGCTTCTGGAACCTGCGACTCTTATGGAAGATTGACAGGTGTCTTAGTAGACTGGACGCGCCTCTGCGATGGATGGTGGCAATGAGTGGCGAAAATGGCGAAAATGGGCGATTGGCCTGAGCAACATGGTTCGTTTGTTCCCGCTTGGTTGACAAAGCGTACCGGATCATATGGCCGCACTGGACTGTACGGAGTACGTCAGAGGCAAACAAAAAGTACCTACCCTAGGTACCTAAGCTGAATGAGCCACAAAATAACATCATTTATACCCTACTTAGTCGGCGTAATTTATAGATAAGACTACGACGGTAACTACTTGTTTGTCTTTAGTTCCCTAACTTTAGGTACCTGAAACCTCCCGGCACCCAGGTCAACTGTATTTTTCGCCTGCCACTGTAGATGCACTAGTGCATAATCTATTCGCCTGCACTGAGTACCTAACTACTTACATAACTAAGTACCTAGGTCAGCAGAACTCGGAGAAGGCACTGTGCGAATGGCCGGCGAAACACCGGGATATGGATAGGGTTGAATTTGTTATGGACGATTGGTCAAGTGGCTTCAACCACTTCCCACCTAGGGCGTTCCTCACTTATCGCCTTAACACCAGTCTTTTCGTGGGCACTACATTCTATACTCCGAAGGGAGAGTGCGGGTTGCCCTGCAGACTGTTCATGACACCATCTTATCTTGCTGTGGCATCCATTGTTAGAATGCGTTGTTTAGGGGCAGTCGAACACCTAAACCTTCTTTAGGCACGATACTCTTTTCAAACAACCCTTTTCGATCACACTTGGCCTCTGGCCTCCCAAGATAGGCCAGGCTGCAGGCGCCTCTGTATGGGAATTCCGGGGCTAGCACAACAATGTCAGATCAGATGGACATCGGCAGTAACAGCCTGACATCGTCGGCAAAGACCTCCAATTCACTCGCAACGAAAATTACAGCTGTTCTCTCTACATCTTTTTCTGATACAGAGTTTCGTGAAGCCCTCGCCTTGCTTGACCATCAAGGTTGGGCAAACGATGCGAAGAACCGGAGACGGATCAGGATTAATCGTCAGAAAGCTGTTATAGACAGCAACGGGATTGTGATTGACAATTTTAGCCGAGTCTCAGAGGTAAGTCTCTCCCCAGTTGTCACAGTATGGCCTAGTTTGACTGCTTACAATCAAATCAAGCAACTACATCGTGTGAGGTCCATACTCGAAACACTGAAAGCGGAGTATGAAGACATCAAGACTCAAGTAGCCCTGGCTCAATCAGAGATGTCACCTACGCTCTGCGAAGCCGCATCCCTGTTAGAGACGCGTGAAGAAGTTTCCGTAAAGCAGGGCGTTTTATCAGCATTTAAGGAGTATTTTCTTCTGAGCGAACCAGAGCTAGTGGCATTGACATCAACTGCCGAGCCTGTCGACGAGCGGTTTTTCGAGGCTCTGTCCAAGGCACGGAAGATCAGTAAGGATTGCGAGATTCTACTGGGGCTTCAGCAGCAGACATTTGGCCTAGATTTAATGGAACAGACATCTAAACATATCAATTTCGGATTTCAGAAATTATACAAATGGACTCAGAGAGAGTTCAAGACATTGAACCTTGAGAATCCACAGATGAATACGTCTATTCGACAAGCTCTGAGAGTCTTGGCAGAGCAGCCGTCACTTTTTCAAAGCTGCCTCAGCTTCTTCGCAGAAACGAGAGAACGCATCCTTTCGGAAGCGTTCCATACCGCGTTGACTGGCATAACTTCTCATGGCGTCAATGATGCTTCTATCAAACCGATTGATATTGCAGCGCATGATATGTTACGTTACGTGGGAGACATGCTAGCGTGGGTGCACTCAGCCACCGTAAGCGAGCGCGAGGCTCTCGAGGTCCTATTCATCTCAGAGGGTGAAGAGCTTGCCAAGGGCCTAAGAAAAGGCAGGGATGCGGAGATTTGGCGCCTCGTCGCAGACGATGACGACAAAGTTCGCGAGTTTGATGCTCTTGGGGCCCTCAATGATCTGGTTGACAGAGACGTCGCTGGAGTTACAAGGCTGGTTCGCCAGCGCGTGGAGCAGGTAGTCCGCGCGAACGAAGAGATTTTACCGGCATACAAACTTGCAACTCTCCTTAGCTTCTATGGTCTAACGTTTGAAAAGCTGCTCGGGTCGGCTTCGTTCCTGTACGAGTGTATCCACGGTTTAGAGGCGCAGGCTTTTCGGCAGTTCCGGTCTTTACTCAAAGATAATATCGCTACCATGCAGACAGGCTCTGAAAACATCCCCGTAAATCTTTCGCCACCACTATTCTTCAATGATGCATTGGATCAACTCGATGCCATTATGCATACGTACGACTCCTCGTTATCCTCGACTGATGCTCGTGAAGATGAGGTTCAAAGCATTTTGGCGGACGCCCTCGAACCATTCATATATGCGTGTAACAACATGGCGAGGTCGATGACTCCGCTGGAGGCGGCAATATTTACTATCAATTTCAATATTGCTGTCTCCAAATGTCTTACCAAATTCGAATTCGCAAAGAAACGAGTGGAACAAATTCGATGCAACATCCAAGAAGCATTTGCAAGTATTGTGCAAAGTCAACTCGAGTTCTTCCGAGTTCAATCTGGGTTGGAATATTTGTTCAATAGCATCAATGATACTCGGAGTGACGACGGCTCTTCTCTAGACGAGGACATGCTAACCAAAGCCAGTCAACAGTTGGATGAATTTCTACCCTCGGCCCTTATGGATGCTATAGATAGGGTCAAGTATGTGCAAGACACAACATTGGCCCGGCAAATGACTGAGGAAGCTGCAGGCCTGTTCTGCAAGGAATTCGAGAAACTCGAGCAGGAGATCGATAGCAGGGATTCCAATTCTACAGTCAGCAACGTGGCCGCTTTGCGATCGCAGTTTCCCCGTACGTCTACAGAAATCCGCGTTTTGCTATCCTGAAACCAATCGGCCGTGTCGGTCCGCGGGTGTACTTCTTCTCAAGGAAAAGAAAGCCTCAGATGGATTGTTTTTCGGGCGGAGTCTTCGAGGGGAATCAGTAGAAGTTCTCCGAAGAAATTCCAGACTGTGTACAAATGAACTGGACTTCTTATAGGATAGAATCAGAAAGATTTAAGTTTTGTAGTAATTTTGAGGGTAACTAGTAAAACAGTTCTTTCCAGTTTCCCTACCTGATCGACTCACACGCTCCTAACGTATGCAAACTCAACCGACGTTGAAAAATATTGCATTGGCAGCTCCTTTTTTGCTTGGTCATCTTTGCACAACTCCTTCACAACAATACAAGTGATGTGAAATACCTACCTGAGGGACCTAGACAGGTACTCAGGTAGCTTGTAGTAGGTCTTTCCAAATGCTTGTAATCTACGGAGTACGGAGTAATGTAAGGATACTAAACCTGTGCATCGAAAGGGGGGTGTTACTGAGATTGTCGAGGGGCAGCCTGACTAACGCTCATGCTCAACACCACCTAAACTCTCTGCCTTACGTCACTGGCACCACAGCCCCGATCTTGGACCGCTGCCAGCAATGCGCACGAAGACCATGCTAGCGTCAACAGCCGAAGACTCTGCCCGTACCACACCTGGTTCTGATCCAGCGCCCAAAGTGTAGCATTTCTTCACATTCCCACTTAACGTTCCACGACATCGATCCCAGCAATTCCCGGAGCCACAGCGCGCACATCAGGGAAACCGTCGAGTGAGGCCGTCGAAAATCCTGCCAAACTCACCTTGTGAAGGCAACAAACGTAGCCAGGCCCTGGGTCGGCAGAGTCTTCACGCCCAAGGCTAGCATGCCATTAAATCAAGTGCCATGTTGAGAAATAAGGTCTTTACGGCGCTCCAGAAGACCTATGATGACAGCTATCTGAGTTGCTCGACAGCTGTCTACTATGAGAGCCAGGTAACCTGGGTTTCCATTTCCCATATCCTAGTGAATATCGGCCGAGGTCTATTTTCGATCAACTAACAAAAACCGTTCATCAGGGCGACGAGCTAGAGGCATTGCGTCATTGGAGGCATGGTCTCGAGCAAATTTACGAGCACCAAGCTACAAAGGCCATTCCAGGCTACGAACCTCAAACGGATACTGAAAAGGCGTTAGTGGAGGCATTAAATCAATTGGAGCTGCAATGCAAAGAAAGGCTTGATCTTCTAGAAGCGCTACGCGTTTCTCGTCAAGAAGGCTCGTCGATGCCACCAGCCACTAGTATTTGCAAGACTTCAACATCTGATGACGACAGGAATAGGAACCATCCAAAAGGTTCCATTGGACAAGGCACTATTCGTGCCGTAACATACTCGGAACTCTCTCGGCCGATTCTTTCTAGCCGACCAGCCTTGCCTCCTCGGATATCGTCGGATCAAGCAACTCCTTCAATGCCATATGGAGGCGACCAAAATGTGGAAGCGAATCCCCGCCTGAGCACCAATGCAAGATCACATTCGCCTACTCTCCCTAGTAAAACGGATAGAACGCTACGTTCCAATAGTCCAGAGAAACATACTATGAGAACGACTCTTCGTTCTGGTAGGGCGAATGACAAACTGAGCAGACCGGCTGGGCGTTCACCAAAGCCTGTCGCAGAGGGACCAAGTAAAGCAGCGACCTTGGCATGGAGTGCTCTGGGATCGCGCGAACGACTCCACAGGTTACCTTCTGACAGCAGTTCATCGACCTCTCATTTAACCGCCCGGCCTACTTCAGATCAGACAATACTTGCATCATCACCTTTGCAATGGGACAGTCATTCTAGACGACTGGTGACACAGCGAGATGCGGAGACTTATCCCAACGGATTGCAATCCATTAGTGCATCCAGACATTCCGGGGAATATTCACAGTCCAAACCCTCCCTGCTATCCGTTTCCGCCGCCTCTAGCGCTCTGAACGCCCTGTCGTATCAAGAGGCACCCTTTTCAGATCCAGCATCGAACAAAAATCCTGAACGTATTTCGCCCGCCCGGATGGCTGCAACTTTCAGCCAGTCGACAAGATCCTCGGGAAGTGAGCAGCCTACCAACATATTCCCCGCTGGCGACTCAGAAGACACGGCAGAGAAAAGGAATTTGTCTGACAGTGCAGTGCGACGAAAAGAGATAGTCAAGAGACAGACACAACCGTCCCGCCCACTCTCCAAAACCAGTAGCCTAAATCGTGAGAATGCATCTCATCAAGTTAAAAAACAGGCAAAGGATGGCTCAAGCGATTCTGATAGCCCGATGGCCCAGCCATTTTTCGAGCCTAGGCGAGACAAGCGGAAAGGATTTTCGGTAAAAATGGGTGCACAGTCACAATCATCTGAGGATACAGACATCGACAATAATTCCACAGCCAAAGCCCGGGAAAAGAAGGCCACGATTCTTAAGCATCTACCATCTAGTATTGACGAAGGAGCGGCCAAGCAAATTCTCAACGACATCGTCGTGCAAGGAGACGAGGTGCATTGGGGAGATATTGCCGGGCTAGAGATTGCTAAAAATGCTCTTAGAGAAACAGTTGTCTATCCATTTCTTCGACCAGATTTGTTTATGGGACTGCGCGAACCGGCCAGGGGCATGCTTCTATTCGGACCTCCGGGAACGGGGAAAACTATGCTAGCGCGAGCCGTAGCCACGGAGTCAAAGTCGACATTCTTTTCTATTTCAGCGAGCAGCTTGACGAGCAAGTATCTTGGAGAATCGGAGAAGCTAGTTCGTGCCCTCTTTGGACTTGCAAGAGTTCTGGCACCCAGCATCATATTTGTTGACGAGATTGATTCTCTTTTATCGCAAAGATCAGGGTCAGGAGAACACGAGGCCACAAGACGAATCAAAACAGAGTTTCTGATACAGTGGAGCGATTTACAACGCGCAGCTGCTGGAAGAGAAACCACAGAGAAGGATAAGGAGCGAGGAGATGCAAACAGAGTTCTTGTTCTCGCCGCAACTAACCTTCCTTGGGCCATTGATGAAGCAGCCAGACGCAGGTTCGTTCGACGGCAGTATATCCCACTGCCAGAGCCACGAACCAGAGAGACGCAACTTCGAACACTGCTAGGACAACAAAAGCATGGCCTTTCCGAATCGGATATAGAGATACTTGTGAGGTTGACAGACGGTAAGTTAATTACGAGGATACTTCGACTTTCACCCAATTCTAGCATGGTCTTTCTGAAGAGTGAGGATCAACGAGCTGACCCACCTTGTTATTTTATTCTTTCAGGATTCTCGGGTTCAGATATTACTGCTTTGGCAAAGGATGCCGCAATGGGGCCACTTAGATCACTTGGCGAAGCATTACTTCATATGACCATGGATGATATTCGACCTATTCTACTTGTAGACTTTGAAGCAAGCCTGAGCACGATACGCCCCAGCGTGAGCAAGGCTGGACTCAAGGAGTACGAAGATTGGGCCAAGGAATTTGGTGAAAGAGGAGGCTAAAGAAGCACTCCCAGTTCGATCAGGATGCGATTGACAAGCTCAAACTTGAATGGGTACTGATCCAAGCAAGCCATGAACTTCACTTCACCATCATTGTCAAATGCAACCGCCGAAGGGGGTGTAACCAGGAGGCAGGAGCCTCAAAAGGTCAATTCACGTAATCAAATACAAGTTTTAGACACATATTTATAATGCACATATTTATAATGTCGTACATATTAGTCCCGATCGTGCTGCTGTTCCATTCGCTTCGTCCGTCCAGCCTACAAATGCAGTGCTTGCTTGTATATCAATGAATCATGACACATAGCGTACCTTGCTGGGACCAAAGCTGATAATTTCGCACTATCCCCTCATTATCTGAATAAATGCAGAGTCCAATATAAATATATTTATGCAGCTCGTCCGACCGGTGCTAGTGGCACGTCATTGTACGCCATTCCCAAGTATCCTCAAGTTTCATTATCACTCTCTAAAAGTTATCCTCGATGACCTTCTTTCGGCCTTTGCTGCCCTATTTAACTCCCGATCTGCTATTCGTTCCTCTAGTGTTGGGACAGGCGGCCGCTCGTCTATAGGGGCGCCGAAAGGAGCGATAATTTGTTTCACAACATGTCGTTTATGCCGCGAAGTAGGCCAGCCAGGCACAATAGCCACAACATCTCCAGTCCGCAGTGAGGAGTTAGGGTCGTGCACAAGATAATGTTTTGGATCAGGAAACCACTATAGCAATTGCTAGTTAGCCCAATATTTCACGACGCAATAGACAATAAGATAGATCGTCAGAGCTAAGAGTCATAAGACGCATCATCATTAGACCTACTTTGTTCACGACTTTGTTCCACTTTTGGCCGCCCACCCGAACTTTTACAGTCTTCTGCATTAAACCAGAAGACACCACTACACCGTGGAGTTCATGGGTTACCCGGCGTGCAGCTTTAGCGACTTGAGACGACATCATGTCGGAGTTGACAATTCTAGCCTTGGTAGAGTGGTGTTAATTTTTGTCGGGTTCAACTATCGGCACGAATTTCCGGGCTTGTGATATGGTCGAAGTAATTGAGTGAGGTCATCCGGACTTTGCGGATCTTAGTGCTTGACCACAATTCGACTCATCCGTTTCAGTCAGAGAACTCGAAATATTCGGTCAATGGTTATACATCCTTATTTATCGCTGGTTGTCCCGGCCCATCGTCTTCGTCACCGCTTGCCAAATGCGCTTACTCGCCCGGCGTCATTATGTAATTCTAGACGGGCCGATAAGTGGGTGTTGTGTAACATCCCTGTTTGAGTAAAGTTACTGACAAAGGGACTAACTATCTTCCCGTAAGAGGTAGTAGTCAATAATTTTCTGCTATGAAGGTACCTAGCCTTGTGTGCAGTGGGGCTGCAGCAAAAATATTCGCTGGCATCTAGTGTCTTCCATAGCACACGCCGCCCAAGGACATGATGCCTAACAAATGACACTCGAGCAACTCTTTTTTCTGTGCAGCGTGCCCAATTACACGTTTAACGGCAAAGTTCAGTTAGCTAGCTGTGAATCTGTCTCACCGCTTCCCATCTGGGCGGAGTCATACTAAACACAATGTCATCACCTGACCGCCGTACAGGGGTGAAACGTCCCAGTAAGGAGACTCTGCAATGGCTCTTTCCTTGCACCCTTATACCTGCCTGCCCGTATCTATCTTCTTCGAGCAGAAGACTAACTACAATATGTGCTCTGGCGAGTTAGGAACACAATCGCTACCTCCCCCAGCATTGCCCCAGTTGGTCGCAGAACAACACACTACCATACCATCAACGGATAAGGACTCTCAGCGACTGATAGTCGTGCTTTCGAACGCAAGCCTTGAGACCTATAAAGCATCTCATGGTGGCAGCAGCAGAACCGGTGTTCATCGCGAGGACAAATATTCTTTGCTCAATAGCGACGAGCATATAGGAGTCATGCGGAAGATGAATCGTGATATCAGCGATGCTCGTCCAGACATCACACATCAGGTCACATCCCTCTTCTTCTAAAGGCGAATTCATTACTTGACGG
Source organism: Metarhizium album ARSEF 1941 (assembly GCF_000804445.1). NCBI lineage: Eukaryota > Fungi > Ascomycota > Sordariomycetes > Hypocreales > Clavicipitaceae > Metarhizium > Metarhizium album. The sequence continues at coordinate 399,055 of NW_024467575.1, forward strand.
TTCTAACTATTTTTGCAGTGTCTACTAAGTTTGCTAGATTCGCCCATCAACAAGGCCGGTAAATTGCAGATTTACATACACACAGCAAAGGGCGTATTGATCGAAGTGTCTCCCTCCGTGCGAATACCGAGAACATTTAAGCGATTTGCTGGCCTCATGGTCCAATTACTTCACCGGTTGTCGATCCGATCCACCAACTCGAACGAAAAGCTACTTCGTGTGATTCAGAACCCAATCACTGACCACCTGCCCCCGAATTGCCGAAAAGTGACGCTCAGCTTTGATGCTCCGCTTGTTCGCGTACGTGAGTATATGGAATCAATCGGGTCGAAGGAGAGTATTTGCGTCTTTGTTGGGGCCATGGCAAAAGGTTCCGACACTTTTGCCGACTCGATTGTTGACGAGAAGATATCTATCAGCAACTACTCACTTTCAGCCAGTGTGGCATGCAGCAAATTCTGCCACGCGGCGGAGGATGAATGGGATATTCTTTAGATTTACATATTTTCTCTGTAACAACAAGGACAGAACCTGGCCTTTGCGAATTTGTTCGATATCGAAAAGGCTATACAGCCTCTATGTTGATCCTGCAGTGATACAACATCGCCGCATGATATGACGTGTCCGGCGAGCACTTGGATCGCCTACGCTTAGCGCTGTCTCTTGTTTTCATAACTAAAAACGGATGCGTCCAAAGACAGGTTCAAGATGCTTTCAACGTCAGGATCAGAATCCTTTGCCCTAACTCAAATGGCACACGGGGGTGACAAGATCCTTCCGAGGTGCTCAGTAAACCGCGAATTCTGCTCGATCACGCATGATTGCGGTCCTGATGATGGCGCATTGATCCACATCGTCCAGCAACCATAGTATCCTGCTGTCCGAGACTGTCATTGTATCAGAACGGATTTGGATTGACGTTGTGGCTCTGAACTTAGGTACCGTCAATATGGCTTGGCGAATTTTGCTTGAAGCATCATTTATGAAGTCATCGTTATATGATATGCAATTTAACATAATATCACGGATATTGCTAACAGGCGTTCCATTTGAATCGGTTTACGGGCTAGGCTATTATCGGTTCTTACATGCTTCGGTATATCACACTGCGTTCCACAGCTACATCAATCCATAGGTCATGGGCCAGACCGCCTTTTCCGTGAGGTGCTCTGCATTGAACCCAGGGCTAGCACACAACGTCGGTTGGTAAACGCTTATCATGCTATGCTCCCATATCTAGGGCCAAGGCTTGTGGAATCCGATGGATGTCAGTTGTAATATGACTTGTCATAACAGTTGCTATGCTGCAAGTGGTCAAACAGCGTTTCATGAGACGGTCTGCAACGTCAGGCCGCTATACACGAGGTACATCTAGGTATGATCAGGAACTCATCATGCGACCCCAGGCAGATATGCCTAATGCAGACGTACTTGAGTTCGCTTATTACTGGTACGTATGCCCAACATCATGCCCCGCCCCAAGTAAAGTAGCACATCTGTCGGGACCTGCCACTCCTGCGAGAAGCACCCACAGTGCAACTATACAATGACAGTTTTCAAGCGGACTTGTTTCTCTCCTTACCTTCTCTAATCCCTCACCTCCCTTGCTTCCTCTTCCTACGCTTTGTGGTTTAAGACTGTGATGAGCTTCAAAGGTCCTTAAACATGGTGTTGCCTGTCATCGAAGTTTCCCACCTCCCATCATCTTCATCATATTTTGCGACCATTCTCCAACCCCTTGGACTCGTGTGTATCAGTTCTGGGGATCGATCACATCCGGCCCGTCGATCAGTGGTGTTCGGTACACCACAACGCCCGGCTCTTGAAATCAGGCAAGTTGTGTCGCCCGACGTATACCGACCAGTCCACCTTGTATTTACGGCCCCAACAAAATCTGCTGTAACCAACTTCCATCAACGTGGTATCCAAGCGAACCCATCACAGTCACTCCAGCAACAAGAATTGACTGAACGTGATTCTTTCTCTGATGCTTGCTGCATGAGAGCAACTGTCATTGACATGGACGGCAATAGGATAGAGGCAGTGTATCCTGGTCGCCAATTATTGGATGACTCTGTGAAGCGAGGCGCTCGAGGCAGTGGGCAATCGTGGACAGGCTTGGTTGACCATGGTTTGGGGCGCAGTCAAAGAGCTTGTACACCTACAGCGGACGGTCGGGGCTGTCCCGAGCGTGAATATTCTGTGCGACAGTCAAATGAAGCATCGCCACAGACAGCTGTGGAATTCTCACAAAGTTATTCGAAAACGGATACACTCAGTCCCAAAACTATTCAGGCCACGAATACACAAGCCAGGGTATCCCCAGAAGCATCTGGCAAAATCAGCACGTCCACTGTTGTTGGCACGCTTCTGGGACTGGCTGCCGGTGCTATCCTCACGTACGGGATAGTTTCCAGCGAGAAGCACGAAAGTTTACAACATCCCGCCAGTTCACCGTCCTCGTTAAAAGATGTCAAATCCGGGCCAGGGCTTCCAGCGAGAGGGGTTAGGGAGGATAAACGGCCTGGCTTCTCGAGTGAGAATATGCCAGTGAAAGCAACGACCTCCCAATGCGATCTTCCGCGCCGAAATCCATGGGAACGACAATTGGAAGGACGTGAAGCTCGGGCGATGAGAAGATTTCCGTCATGTCGAACGTCGGATGCAAATATAGGCCGGGTCAGACCGCAAGATTTTTATGACATCACAAGTGCCGATGTCTCTGCGGCGCCTTGGGCAAGAAGAATTGAACATCGACACGGAGCAGATACCAATCGGGGAAAAGACCTGAAGGACGCGTGGGTTGATGATGCTACACCGGCACCGATCGATAACAATTATGGCTCAGCCCATCCCCCCGCGGCCCGGCGCAATAGAGTGTCTCTGGCGGTACCGTCCGTCCCGTTACAAAACATGTCAACCCAGGTCTTCCCACCACGAGCTCAAACGGCGACATTCGAGGCTGAGCGAGAAACCTACGTGTCCGCTAGGTCTTGCGTCTCGGCTTCGTCCGTCGACCAGACGCAATGGCATCTGAATTCCTCACCAGCTACAGTCGAGCCCCTCAGCCGCGCGGTGTGGATGCCCTCGTCTATGAGTCAGGTCCCCGCCAGAGGTATCCCCTTGCCTGAAACCATTGTCAACAGCAATGTTTCGGCGAGAGCTATTCCCTTGCCTGCCAGCGGTGTGGGAAGCAGTTGCGCTGATTGGGAGACAGACAACGATAGCATAGCACCCAGTGATAGCATAAGCTGTGTTGAAAGAGGGAGGAGGGTGGGGGGTCCTTAGAAACATCCAGCTTCCGTAAAGTTATTGCACTTCAGGCTTGGGGCTGCAAATGGCTGTCTCCTGCCTCGATTTCATTTTTCGCACTTAATATGAGATAGATCAGAGACTGAATGCCGAGAGCAGAGTATTATTGCAGTTTCGCTGTTGCAGCTCACTTCCAGGGTGAAGCTACCGATGCCGTCCGGAGCCGGATTTCTGCTTAAAGTCAAAGGGTAGCTTAGCTAATGTCAGAACAGGTAGTAACTAACTCCGTAACTTAACTAGTAACGTATTTGTGGGGTTCCGATGGTCGGCCCTTGCGGTCACCACCCCACCAAGAGAAACAGTGAACTTAACTTCCATCAACAGCAATCTTAGCCCGAGTGCCAGTTCGGTCAAAACATAACCAAGGCGCCAGATTATATCACATAATAGCCAACATACGACCGTATGTACATTGCCGGTAGAATACGTGTGGAACTGCGGAACGAGACTTACACTCGAGGCTTCCAAACTCACCATGTCATCCCTGGCATTGGGCGAATCCATCCCACAGGACACAGCTCATGTGAGTTCTGCCATTCGAGATTCTGAAGTCTCACGGAGAAGACTAAAGTATAGCGCATAGGCTGTTAGCGTGTCACTGCCCACATGGCAGTCCAATATCGGGTACGAAGAAGGTGAAAAATGGGTTGTCGAGAAGATGGCGACTGGCTATCCCAGGTACAAACTGCACTCACTTTCCGACATGGCTCATTTGTTACTGACAAAGGAATGGAACAAGATTTTTCATACATAAAAGTATACAGGCATTTGCGTCAGACATCGTGTCAGCCTATGGCTTAACTGACGAGCAGGCAATGCTGTTTCCGACTCGTGCAGCGGCACAGCGCTGTATCAACTTTGTCACGAACACACAGCCCAATTACCTACAGAAACTCAACATTGTCGAGCTGATTCTGGATATATGCAAAACTCGGTCGCCGTTGCTAAAGAAGCTTGCTCCGACGGTATCGGCCTTATTATTGCCAAAGGCAGTCTTTCCCCTCGCAAAGCAATACTGGCAACATACCGGAGATGGTATTTCAAGCCGCCGCGCCGAGCTTTGTCATAGCTTACTGAAGGATGGTCTGCTTACTCCAATCAAATTGACTCATATATCAAGCGAAGCATCATCAAAAGCAAGCCGAGGTCCCAAAAGATACCAACGACCAGGGAACAATGGCGACTCAAAGGATCTGCAAGGCCACAAATACGAGGAGTCCCTGGAAAGCTCTCGTTTTATAGAGGAGAGATTTGGAAGAAACCTAGACCTTGCGTTTGCGGAGCGTGCTAAATCTGCCATCCGAAGAAGAATCGCCGGATGTTTAGTACAAGACATGGATTCCTTACCTGCCATGTCTTCAAATTCACGGGGCTTACAAAATTTACACGAGGATGATGTGTTTCTATTTCCGGCTGGAATGAATGCCATCTTCAATGCTCACCGGGCTCTCCTTTGCGCCAGGGGTCAAATGAAAAGCGTCAATTTTGGATTTCCGTACGTTGACACGCTGAAAATCCTGCAGAAGTTTGGTCCAGGGTGTGAGTTCTTCGGCCATGCATCGTCTGCCGACCTTGACAAATTCGAGGAGCTCCTGAGAACTGGTCATCGTTTTCTGGCGCTGTTTTGCGAATTTCCAGGAAATCCTCTGCTGATATGCCCGGATCTTCAGCGGATCCGTCGCCTAGCGAATGAGTTCGATTTTGCCATCGTTGTAGATGAGACCATCGGAACTTTCGCCAACATTAACGTTTTGCCAGCCGCCGACATTGTCGTTAGTAGCTTGACGAAAATTTTCTCTGGGGACTCTAATGTGATGGGAGGGAGCGCTATATTGAACCCGAAAGGTCGGTTCTACGAGCAAATTAAAAAGGCCATGAAGTGCACCTACGAAGATACATACTGGCCAGAGGATGCTATCTTCATGGAGAGAAACAGTCGAGATTTCCTAAACAGAGTGGACCGTGTGAACACAAACGCAGAAGCTATCTGTGCTACTCTGCAACAACACGCCAGCGTCAAGGAGATATTCTACCCTAAGTACAACCCGTCTAAGCACCACTACGACGAATTCCGACTGCCGAACAGAGGATATGGAGGCCTGCTGTCCATTGTATTTCATTCTAGGAAACAGGCAGAGACCTTCTATGATTCCATGGAAATTGCCAAAGGGCCAAGTCTTGGGACAAATTTTACCTTGTGCAGCCCATATGTACTACTTGCACACTATCAAGAACTATCCTGGGCTGCGCAATTCGGGGTTGCAGAGGACTTAGTACGCGTCAGTGTAGGCCTAGAGGACACCGAGGTCCTCCGAAACACTTTCAAAAGCGCATTAAATGCGACGGAAAAAATACCTAAGGTGGATTGAGATTTCATTATCAAGTCGTACCCTTGAGTTCTGCAATTAACCTGGTTAGTGGGAAGTCGCTCCGGGCATATCAGAATGTCTCTGTTGTGTATCTAAAAGGGAGCAGCCCAGGGAGGAGAAGTTTGGGTCTCGATCGAATTTTCTATTGCAATGCTCAGTCGTGCAAACAGGCCTGGAAGTTTATCATGCGGAGTCAGACGTCCCCTCCGAGATGCCGCCGTCAGTACAAGAGGCTTGGACTACGGCTTGAAGGGTGAACATATAAAAGGGAAACATTTGACGAGGGGATATTTCGCGACGGAAGTGATTCAGTTTTGACCTGGGGATCGCAGAGTTTAATGCTTTTTAGGCATTGACGGTCATATGTTAAAAAGTAGATTACGAGAACCACGTCGTCACATGGTCTTGGCTACATAACCAGGCAGTCATGATGTGTGTAACCGGGCCCGTAGTCTTCAATGCCTCGCTCCATCTCATTCGCCCGTTGTTTCTCCTTTACTTCCTTAGCGAAGTATTTTTTCATATACTTTTCCAGAACACGGTCAAGGTTATCTGATGGTGCAGTAGGGTCAGAATATGGTCGCAGGAGAACACAGCATAGAACTGAATCTTACCTGCAGACGCGTTCATGACAACATCTGCTCGGCAAAGTGGACAGTGCCTCTCACTCCTCCGCTGAATTTTAACCACGCATCGTATACAAAACACGTGCTGACAGTCAAGTCGCACTGGGCGATATGCTACAGAGAAGCACACTGGACATAGGTAGTCATTCAATTGAGGCACAACAGTGACCAACTCCTGCGACATCTGAGCGCAAATGTCTTTAGCAATGTCTCTTGATAGGAAGCCCTCGGATTGTATAGCAGATCGAAATGTTTGTGACACGCCGAGTGATGTTCTTTTATCGAACTCTACTGGGATCTTAGCAACCCTGCCTATGTGCCAGGCACATCTCGTACATGGGTACTCACTTTTCAGGATTTTGACTATGGCGAGTTTGTTCAATTCCTGAAACTGAAGGTTCTTTAACAAGCTCAGGTTGAGATTGACGAATCTCGTAAAGGCCATCTGACTCTCCCGGAGCTTAAAGTTGTTTGCAAGATAACCCTTCTCAACTTCGGTTTGAAACCACTGCAATTGCTTAAGCGCCATTTGACTTGAGCGTGTACCATGATCTCTTTCATGGGTACTGAAGAATACTTCAGCATCCAGGTATAACTCGAATATGCGACGCCAGCGAGTAAGGTCGCTTTTGGAAAACCGACTGGTACGGCACACAAATGAGACCTCCTTGCCGAGCTCCACCGCCTCTGCAGTCATTCTCCCCTCCTCCTCTACATGGAGAGCGTCTAAATTGTTTACGTCGCTTTGAAGCATGTCGAAGAACTCGGCATCACATACCAGAGGTACTTCAACAGTCTCATACGTGTCGTGGTCGTCGCCGTCGGCTTGGAGGCCAGCATCGTGGGGAGAGCTTCGTACGGGACTCGTTGATGCAGATTGCGTGAGGGTATGCACGCCTGCCAAGGCCAAATGATCAGAGCGAATCTCTGCGGCAACACGCTCGAAGAAGCCTCGCGACGTAGGTGTCAGGGACGCATCCACGGCGACGCCATCCTCCAAGTGGACGTAGACGGTAAGTTTTGGTTGAACGAAATTGGAGTCGGTCGCAGCTGATGTGGTTAGCAAATGTGCCATGTGTCAATGTCTTCCAAAGCACATCGCCTTGTACCTTGACCGTGATGGATTACTTTTTAAATTATATTGTAGCGCGATGGGAGATGTTGTGGTGGGGTCGAGTAATGCACGAAGAGTCTCGGGATCGAGGCCCAGGTCGTGTAGTTCTCGCTGGACCTTCTTAAGACATTTCTTTAGCTGGCCATAAGGTATAGCCCTGGTAACCCAGTGAGGCGGGAAATCTAAAGCAATATAAGTATGCAATCGCCAGTGTGACCGTAGCGCGTCCGCGGAGTGTAAGGCGCCCTGGGCTTGATTTTCCAACAATACAAAGGAGCACAAGTAGCAGAGGAGGGAAGCCGCGACATACCTTGGTTGGCCAGCGTTTCTTTAAAGCCCCGAGCGAACTTCATTTTTGACGCTCCTTCGTAGACCGGCACAGAAAAATCGGCCGTACCGGAGAAACTGATGTCTTCATTACCAACTGTACAGAGTGGGCTTGCGTGGGACAAAAAAATCGCAATCTGCTCAAGCGCCTGCCTAATACATTTGGCGGCGCCAGCGAAGATTTCTCGCCTGAATGTCAACTGGGCCTCGTCACCAGGGTCTTCCGGTGCCAACCAGCTGGCGACTTTGCTTGTGTGTATTAGGTAACTCCGTAATTAAGTACTTAAGTAGCTAGTGGCTGGCCACCCTAGGGTAGGTACATAGTAGTAGAAGAGTGAGAACCTACTAACTACTCCGTAAGTACTCTGCCGCGACCCACATCGCTGCAGCCTTTCATGTCACATTGCCAGCACTTACCACGGCGTACACCTGATACTAAATTCTCATATGCTAATAAACTTCTTCCCGTGAGTTAACGAGATCTTCACTTTGGCGCACAAACTCGACGCGCATGTGTAGTGACGTCGCGTACAGATCACAGAAAGCAAGCAAAATATTTTCGTGTTCACTCCCAGGTCGCATCTAGGCAACAGCAGAATACTATATTTTGGTTACAGATCGTCAGACCTACGCATCCATTGGCCATCACGCCAGCAGCTCATCTCACCGTCGCGGTGCGGGCTTTTGAGGGAAAGCGGACCTTCAAAGGGTGATCTCGCCGGGCTCGGCTGTGGTAGCATCTTACATTCCACTTGTCTGGGTCTCCTCTCCAAGTCTTACCCGGGGGAACGATGGGCGCGCAACAGTCTGTACCAGGAGCTCAAAGTGAAAACTCAACCATAAATTCCCCCAAAACCTGCTACTATGAACTTATAGGGGTCGATACAGACGCCACAGATGCCGAGTGTGTATACTCATCACCCTAATAACTTTTGACTGCGGGCCCATATTGACTGTCCCCCCAGAATTAAAAAGGCATATCGAAGGAAGGCCCTTGAGCTTCACCCTGACCGGAACCTAAATGATGTCGAAGATGCCACAAGAAGGTTTGCGGAGATCCAAGCAGCATACGAAGTTCTATCCGATCCCCAGGAACGGGCTTGGTATGACTCACATCGAGATTCTATCCTTGCCGGGAACAACTTTGCGGGAGACTGTCCCGAACCCGGCGTATTTCGCAATGTCCGTCTAACAACAACGGAAGAAATACTTACCTTGATACGTCGGTTCGATGCCACAATTCCCCTCAATGATCAGCCCACTGGCTTTTTTGGTGTCGCCAGGGAAACCTTTGAACATCTAGCTCTCGAGGAGGCAACTGCTGCCGAAATTGGACAGATAGACCATGCTTGTTACCCAACCTTCGGGTCATCAGACGATGAATACGAGACAGTAGTGAAGCATTTTTATGCTTCATGGTCGGGATTTTCCACCAAGAAGTCATTCTCGTGGAAAGATAAACATCGCCTGTCTGATGCTCCCGACCGACGTACACGTCGTCTGATGGAAAAGGAGAACAAAAAATCTCGAGATGACGCTATCCGTGAGTTCAATGATGCTGTTCGATTCTTGGTAACCTTTGTCCGAAAACGTGACCCCAGGTACCTTCAAAATTCCCAGACGAACGCCGAGCGACAAAGGCACCTGCGTGATTCAGCTGCAGCACAAGCTGCTAGGTCGCGTGCTGCTAATCGACAGAAGTTCGAGTCATATGTTGCCCCGGAGTGGTCGCTGCAACAAGAACAGGTTTTGGATGACTATTTCTCTGACATTGAAGAGGATTCCGAGGTAGAGATTCTGGAATGCGTCGTCTGCAGTAAATCGTTCAAAAGTGCTCAACAACTTGAGGCTCATGAGCGCAGCAGAAAGCATGTGAAAGCTGTCCATTACTTGGGCAAACAAATGAAGAAAGAAGACATTGCTCTCGAATTAGACCCAACTATGGTCCAAGAGACGGTCCAAGAGACAACCCGAAACCGGTCTGTGGCTGTTCCGCAGACAACGCAATCAGTTTCCCGACCTATGACTGAAGCTAGTCCTCCTGAGATAGGGCCAGCCATGTGCCGGCCTGCAGATGGACTACCATATCAGCGAGGTCATATTGGAGTATTGGATTCACTGGGTGATCAGGAGGCCGATGAATATGCCCCAAGGGATGTGGTAGAGGGCCGCGTTTGCCCCTCGGGCCCTGAAGGCTGCGCCGTCGACAACGTACAACGTATCGCCGAACACCACCTGACAGCATCGATTCATAGTATCAGTCTCGATGAAACATTGGTTTCTACTCAGGATAAGACTGGAAAGGCTAAAGCAAAACGACAAAAGAAAATGGCGCGACACTTGCAAGAGGCCAAGGCTCAGGTAAGTCCTTCACCAGACCTCCATTGCATCGAGCACAGACCTAAGAGGACTATAGCAACAGTGTTGTGTCTGCCATGCAGAATTCTCTTCAAGATCGAAACTCTTCAATCACATTCGCCAAGAAAACCACGCAGCGACAAAGCCAAAGCTGGATAGCCAAATGCAAGGCAAAAAAAAAAGGTAGATAGATTTCATCATGACGGCTAAAAACAGGCCGAAAAATACCACGTTAGAATCTCCAGCTTGCCGAGATACCTCTTCTGATATAACTCGACTCACATTGTTCATTCAGTTCAATTCCACCAAGTTGATCAACAGCAAAAGATCCCAAGCTCAGAATCCTGCCTTTGAAGTCATCGTCAAAGCCAATATATGTCATTCAATTCGGCAGCTACTCATTCGCGCCACCATGATTTCTATCATCCTCGCCATCGTCATCACTCAGGGGTTCTACTTCGTCAATAACAGAACGTCCACTGGCGTTTTGCATCTCGTTTGCGGGATGGCAATCTGCCACATGGATTATAGATTTTCCCTGGACGTGTTTAACACATCGCTTCCAATCGATCCAATCATCTTCATCTCGAATGAGAAACCCAATCAGCATACTTGGGTCCATTTCCCTAACATGAATGCGTCTTAAGCGAGATGTATGGCAGGAGTCCATTTCCTCAGTTGTGTATCTCGCTTTATCAGAGTAGTATGGTAAAGCTTTTCGAGTATGGTGAGGGTCCAAATAGAAAAGAAAATGACCTTGAGAGCCCACAAAATAATGGGAAGACGAGGGCCGACCACTACAGAAAGAGTCAGAAAATTGCACTTAAAACAGAGGGCTACTGTGACAAACTGAGGCGATTTTCCGACTTACCCGGCTATCCCGACCGACTGAGGCATCTGTAAAGATGCTATGAGTGCCTCCCAATACACAGACGTGATTTTATCGATGCCCAGTCTAGTTCCTACTAAGACTAGAGTTGGATAAAAGATCTCCCCATCTGGTTTTGCAATTTTCATGAAGTTGTCTTCATAAACATCAGGCCCATCGCCCGTGGAATAGATCCGTAACTCCCCCATGCGTGAGTTTACCAGATCTCTGGACCAAGATGAGTCAGCTGCTTTTCTCAAAGAAGGGGCCGAGTGAAGAATTACTGGATACAGCGAGCGGTAGCAGAAGGACCAAACCACTCGCCTGGGTATTTACTGCAACATTTTTCCCCATGGCGTACAAAATTGTGAATAGAATACGGTGCTCGAGGATCATCAGCAAATAGCGCAAGGAGCCCTTGTTCGCGATGTGGGAGCATCCCTCGGCGCCAGTCTAATGGTTACGTCAGGTGCTTTCGTCAGACCAGACAACTTTCTACCACCCCTTACCTCTTCCCAGATCCAAAAACGCCATAGCATTGGCAAGCAAGCTTTGCCCAGAACGAATCATGCATCCCCAGCCGCTATCCGATGTGAAGCCATTCTGGTCCACAATTTGGCTCTTTATTCTCACTGAGAGAGACAAAGCCGATGCTGCTTTCGGGTCTGTCGACTTCGGAATGAGCTCAAAGTTTGATCGGTATGTCATCCAAAATCGTGCAGCAAAATCATCCAAGAAGGCTGCAGGCCATCCAGTGCCCCCAGGGCTTGGTTCTTCATATGCCAGAGAAGATGAAAAGCTTCCGGAGTTCGAATGCAGAGGCAGCTCTACAGTATCCATAGCCACCAACGGATCCACAGGAATTTCTTCTTTCGACTTCGACGAAATATCACATCTTTTAGTAAGCGAGTGTGCACTGTGATCCTCATGTCGAGCATTGGTAGGCACATCTTGTTTGTCCTTTCTGGACAGGGAATAAACGCGGCCTAGACACCACACAGGTTGATCCAATTGCTGATCGTTGACTGGTTCCGGGTCCCAAAATAGTTGAACAATTCGCCGATACTTGCCGAGATCAACGTTGGCAATAGCGGATTCCATGATGAGTTTTGCCAAGCTTTGGGTGATGATGTCGAGGGCGAAAGTTGACAGGTTTAGGAAACTTCGGGATGTTGAATGAACCCAGGTCAGCGATTATAGACATACACCGGGCGCTTATTTATTTTATCGGAATGTGTGGTGTGTTATCACTAGGTGATACGGCTGTGTCAATAATTCTAGAGCCAGGATACGTAGGATTCCGAGGGAGTGACGAACGGTTGAGGCGAAGGAAAATTCAACGAGACTTGAGACGCATATATGAAGTAGGATTCTTCTTTCTTATGAGTATGCTACTCCTAATTGTCTTGGAGTATGCCGATAGCGGTGAGGTCTCTTGAACCCCGGACGCCTTGGATAACGGAGCCCCGAAGACGGATACCCTTTTTGTCAGTTGAGGACGAGGAATGCCCACGGAAAGGATGACAAGCCAGGGCACTAGAAAGCAGGATGAAATTCAGTTAGTATTTTTGGCGCTTTATGTCGAAAGCTTGCATTTCTTCCTGGTACGAGAACGAACCTATGGCTCGATTAGAATAATGCTCGAGTTGTTGACATACTGATCATAACCACATGACGTCGGTGCAAGCGGCCACCTGCCTGTGGGGCTGACAAACGCCCCATGTGAACGCAATTGGTGGCTCATGTCCGTGGTTCAATCCACTTTGTCGAGACAGCTCTGGGTCACATCCAGTACATAGAACAATCAATCATCTTCGTGAACCCTACCAGGTCGCCACCTCATGTCATCTCTCTGCACAATCCATTCCGAAAATCTTTCCATCTTTTGTATCCTTGTCCACTTTCTAAAATGAGGTAGAGTTCTCAACACCTAAACGATCCATTGCAGCAAAATGGCAGGACGCAAAAAGCGTGGCCGACCAAGCAAGGGCAGCAAAAGTGTACCAGCTAAGCGTCCTGATGAGGGTCGGTCATATTCAGGACTTGCTAAAAAGAGCCACGCAACGCCTGCCATTTCATCTGGTATGTTGTCACCGCTTCGGTCTACGGTCTCCGTACTGTACAAGTAGATTATAGGCTCAACAGAAACTACCTAGCTGCATTTACGTTGGTTGAAGAAGCTCGACAAACATCGTTGCATGATCATGGTCATTGGAGTGAGCACGCTCAGCTGCGGAAGAACCCAGTCCATTTCGTTAGTGCTGGGCAAACGGATCCACTCAAGAACTCTTCAATTAGAGGGGAATCCGGCAAATCTAGTTTCAGTGACAAAGAAACCCTGCCGAAGCCATCGCTGCAAGCTCAAGACGGGATTCTTAGCATGACTGGATATAAGACAACCCATCCCCCTCTTGTATCACAAGCCGGGATGCCAAATCGACCTTTGTCGCCAGGGAGCAGCTCAAGCGAAGAGGTCATTCTGTTCAGAGGACGAAAGGATTTGGGCAGAAATAGTTTGAATGCAAATGAATTGCTTCGAGGGAAAGAAGACCGTCGAACCAGCAAATTCTCGCAACAGTCTTCAAGCATGAAAGATGTTGACCTCTCCATAGACTTGCCATCTTCCAGATATCGTAAGTACCGAAGGAGTAAAGGCCAAAAATGGAATCAAGCGGCCGATGAAGATATAGTGGACGACTATATCAACAATTTGCGAGACAATGGCGAACTAGACTGTCTCCTCGGGAAAACAGAGGGCAATCAACGAGATCTTGGCGGGCGCGATACTGAAGTTGTGTTCAGTTCTTCTGATTATGATGCTGAGCACATCACAACTCAAGATGTCAACAAGACAGCAAGGAACCAGGTCTTGCCCCATGGAAGACATTATTTCAAATCCACTGAGCTCTCATTACAACACACAGAAGATACAGGGGACGAAGATGCTCTTGTCAAACTCATCGCTGCACAGGACTTGGATTCCAGTTCCGACATTGCCCCTGACACACAGACATCAGAGCCTAACTTTCCTGAGCCTCGATCTCCAAGCAGACATGGGTATTACAAGCAAGAAGAGCTTGATTATCGGAGTGCAGGCAATATTCAGTCAAAGAATGGAAAAAGATATGGTCAAATGCCACTTTACAATGATGATTCCGACCTAGAAAGACAGTTACAGGTGGCTTGGAAGAATGATCGAATGAGAAAAACAGAGCGCAAAAGACGACGAGAAGAACTTCGCTCATTGGGGATGCTTCGGATAAACGCAAAACCAGACGACCTCAGAACAAAGTACCCGTCGGGAATGAGTATAGAGCAAATTGGGAAAGAATTTGAGGAATTTCTGCGCAGTAGGGATGAAGTGTATGGTTCTCTTGCTAGGATTTCGCAATACAGTGATGGGGTCAACACTAATCCTCTATTTACTTCCAGGCTATCATTTCCACCAATGGACCTACACGCGCGAAAGGTGATTCACGAGCTTGCTAATAGGTTCAACATAAAATCCAAATCTACTGGTAAAGCTGTCCAGCGCCGTCCAACATTATATCGTACAATCAGAACGCAACCGTATGCCGAAGCACCATTCCAAAAAGCCTTGGGCCAAGTCCAACGACGCTTTATGCCCCGACTGGACATAAAGGGTAAGAGAAAACCGACACCATCTGCAACTCATTGCCAAACTCGTGCGGCGGCGAGCTACCATGAAGGAGAAGTGGTTGGTGCGTCAGCGCCGGAACTTGGTGCGGACAACCGTGGAAGAGCCATGCTAGAGAAAATGGGCTGGTGTCGAGGAACCGCCCTCGGCGCCACAGACAACAAAGGGATATTGCAGCCAGTGACACAAACCATGAGGCGGTCGAAAGCTGGGCTGGCATGAGGTCTCTTTGTGGACAATGTCTTTGGCAAAAGTAGGACTTCATGTGGCAGAATATCGCTCAATAAGTATCATGTGCACTAATTCATTGCTTCGAGACCCTATTCTCGATGTTTATTGTACAACCGCGAACCCCATTGACCGTGAAGCATGGCACCCATAAAGCAAAACCATCCGTAACACATTAAGAAATCCCAATAGTTGAGGCATGTTCTGCCCGCAGGGTCTCAATGACACCCAAATGCCACGCAGAGAAAAGGAAGGGAAAAAAAAACAATACCCATGACCCAAAACAAGCAAATATCAGAGCACGAAATTATTTCGTGGATGAAGAATACTTGGTGACAGCCTTGGTGCCTTCCGAGACAGCGTGCTTGGCAAGTTCCCCGGGTAGGATGAGGCGAACAGACGTCTGGATCTCTCGGGAAGAAATAGTTGACTTCTTGTTGTAGGCTGCTAGCTTGGACGCCTCAGTAGCAACACGTTCAAAAATGTCTGGATGGTATTAGACCAAGGCTATGACTGTATAGATGTGACGGTGACTTACCGTTGACGAATGAGTTCAAAATAGACATGGCACGGTTAGAGATGCCAGTATCGGGGTGGACCTGCTTCAGTACTGTCGCAAAATACGAGTTAGGACATGCACACTGACACACAAAACTTTGATCCAGGACATGTCACATACCCTTGTAGATGTAGGAGCTGTATGTCTCTTTGCGGGTCTTGGAGCGCTTCTTCTTTTCACCCGAAGCAGCTGTTTTCTTGCCGGCATCCTTCTTCTCGGGAGCCTTGCTGGCGGTGGCGGGCGCCTTGGAGGCGGGCTTTTTGTCGGCGGCCTTGGGGGGCATTTTGGCGATTGCAAAAGAGCAAGCTTTTTTTCACTGGAGAATTTTTCTTGGTAGTAGTTGGAGGATGAGAGCCAGACAGCGGGTGGTGATGTGAGTTGATGGCGGACGTTGCAAGATCGGGGGGTGGGCTGGGCTTTTGTAGCTGCACGCGAAGCACCACGAGTGGGTTACTGATTGCTATGGCTGGTGGTGGATGATGGCAGGGAGCGCGCCACGGTCGCGCGCGTTTTCGGGTGCTTTGAGTGATCTTGTTGTCCACGTTGTTGGGAAAAAACGGGGCCCTGCTATGGCTGGTGCAACTGGCACGTAAGCATGCCTGTATAGCTTGCCTAAGGCACCAACTCTAGTAGCCTAGTACCCAACTCGGTATTATGTAATTGATATCTAGTAATCTCATTGGTGCACGTACGTTACCGTCACTACCCAGTGATTTTGAGTCACCTCCGTTATCGTTTTTTGTTCTGTTTTTTTTCTACTGTCGTGGCTAGTCCGAACAGCCTACCAATTTTGTGATTGGTCAGGACCGCAGATTAACAGCTACCAACACAACGAAAGGTGCGTATGTCGATTACCGTGCAACACATTGTACGAATTGATACCGGCTTCATCTTTGCTGGCCTCGGTTGATACACTTCAAAGCAAAGGCAATATCATGTACAGGATTACCATGTAATTGCATCATGTATGCCTAGGGAATCCAATGGATAACGGTTTCCTATAAATTGCCGAGGCGGACAACACGTTCATTTCTACGAGGCGACCATCAGATTCCAGGTCCGAGCAAAAACCACTTATACAAGTAGAGAGGGAAACGGCAAATTTCGATGACAATAATGGCCCGTACATAAGGATGTATGTACCATCTAAGAGAGAAGCTTGCACCCCCTGAAGTTCACCACGAGCGCAGCTATCTAAGTTTGAGCGTAGTCGAGTCAAGTCTGCACTTCGTGTACTACCATCACGATAGCCGGTGACAAATGTTCAGTTCCCCAGGCAGCAAAAACTCAATGAGCGACAGCAAAGCATATTGTCCGTATCTCTAATTGTCAGTGAGGCTCAGTGTACACTGCAGGTAGCTAGTAATGTCAAGAGCAAAATGCAAGTACAGTCGCTGTCTGCGCATTCCCTGAGGGGCTGGAAATATGTTCCAGATGTCGAAATCGCAGGCACTAGAAGGCATACCAAGTAGTTACTTAGCAGGTAGGCTTGATGGAACAATGGTACATGGTTACATGTGTAGTAGCCGCTTGCAGAACAATCTTTCATGCCATTATCTGGACACGTATCAAGGTTGCCCTTATGTGCGCCATGGAATCGGACATCTTACGGCCGTAGGGGATTGTGATTGTTTTCGTTGTCCGTCAGCACTCCTATTTTCCAAAGTAGGCTAGCGCCATTTGGGGCCACCGTGTAATACCAGCGTGCGTGGTGGGTGATCTAGGATCACGTCTTGTACGCGCCAAAAAGTACTTAACCTCTACAACCCCCGCCCGTCCGCATGTACTTTGTCACAAATCTTGCAATTATCAACATCGCATCCCGCACGCCTATCCGACCGTCGCATTTCTCTCCTGACGCTACAGTCACACTCACCAAACCCAAATTTTTCAAAATGACTGGTGCAGGCAAATCCGGTGGCAAAGCCTCTGGTTCTAAGAACGCTCAATCGTAAGTCCGCTCCTAGTCATCAGCTATCCCGTCGCTAATTTAATTTTGCATGAAGACGTTCTTCCAAGGCTGGTCTGGCATTCCCTGTTGGTCGTGTCCACCGTCTTCTTCGAAAAGGCAACTATGCTCAGCGTGTTGGTGCCGGTGCCCCCGTTTATCTGGCAGCTGTACTCGAGTATCTCGCTGCCGAAATCCTCGAATTAGCTGGTAACGCTGCCCGTGACAATAAGAAGACTCGTATCATCCCACGTCACCTGCAGCTAGCTATCCGAAACGATGAAGAGTTGAACAAGCTGTTGGGTCATGTAACCATTGCCCAGGGCGGTGTTCTGCCCAATATTCACCAAAGTAGGTGCGAATTCATATATTGTTGTGGAGTTTTGCTAATCCGTCTCAAGACCTACTGCCGAAGAAGACTGGCGGCAAGAGTGGCAAGAACGCGAGCCAGGAGTTGTAAATTTATGGTTGGGTTCTGTTTTCTTGCGGTTTGGTTTAGGTTGCAATGACAAAGGGGTCACGGTTCAGGGTTCAAGGTTTTACTTTTTTGCGCAATGGTTGTACAATAATCCCACGGCTATGGTCATGAATAAGAACATTTTTCATCACACTGGCACTCGAGATGTGTCGCGCATCTTCAGGATAGTATTCGAATCTTGTGTGATGGGGTGGTTCCTAACTGGGCGCTCCCTTGTGGCGGCGGCCTTGATGTTGCTTGCCAGAAGCGTATATTCTGGTCGGATGAAGTTGTGGGCAGCGATATTCGAAGGTCTTGAACCTATTCTATAATTACACGTACAGATCCTGTCTCTCTAACTCAACCCGTCTTCTGCTCACGGATCAATGTCGGTTCACAGAGTGCGAGGGGGCTAACAAGATACATTAGTGAATGGACTTGGCAGAAAATGATCCTCGGCACATATGAGGCACTCACGGTCCAAAATTGGCGATGGTAGATTTCGCTCATACTTGGAGCCTTTTCAAGTCCGTTAGCCAGTTGCGTTGGATATCGGGTCTTTCGGCGCCATACCTCCGGGTGCTGTTGGCGGGACATATGGATCAGGATGCTTCCATGTATCAAGCAACTTCTCCGTCTCGGAAAGCAAGGCCTGACTTGGAGGTAAGTATATTCCATGTGAGTCCATGTGAGTCCATGCATTTCGTCTCGCTTACCCTTTGCTGTCTGGGATCGGTGACGTTTCGATTTGCCTCGAATAGTGATCGTATGTAGAGTGCTTGGCCGCGCCAAAGCTGGCGTTGGACTGCCCAGTCGAGCGCCAACTTCAGGGAGCGCCGATAGAGAGAGCTACGCGTTAAGCTTGATTTAGTATGCCTGTTTCCAAATTCCATGGATATACGGCAAGCTTCATGCGTTTTGGGTCTTGGGGTCTTCTTACATGGCAGCCCGCCGCGACGACATGGCGCGTTTGATGTTGATTCAGCTTGTCTGTTGGCGGTGCAAACTCAAAGGCATATAGCGATCTGCGTGGTTCGATCCGATTTTGAGAGGCCAACCAGTTTTTCTTGTGCGTTTGGACCTGTGTTTTTGGTGCAACTGTGCTGAGTCGAGGTATCTGGCGGCGTTTCTCCCATACCGACAATCCATTCATTGGCAGTGTGCCATATTTCTGCCTTGTGGCCTCGTGCTCGTGTGGCGTATGCTACGGCTCAATGCTTACGCACCTACCCTACATTATGGGCTTGTGGCGGCGGGTGACCGACTTGTACTTAATAAGGCAGCGTACTCCGTAACCTGGACTGATATAGCTGGCCCAGCGCGTATTATGTGTGCTGCTATGCGGAGTTGTGATATAACGAATCCAAAAAACAACTGTGTATACCGCATTTGAAAAGAGGCGTGTTGTTGTCGTTGTTGTTGTAGTTATGTGTGGCATGCCCTGCGAGTTGCTCGGATGTGGCACTCCTGCGCATTCATGTTTGTGACTACACTGTTTACCGTACCGAAACAAGGTATCAGAGTCCACCAACCTTATCCTCATGTGGCAGATTACTAGCACTCGAAGACGTAATATTTGAGGATTGGAATGGCGTCGTTTCACATCAACGCTCATCAAGATGCAATCCATAACGGGCCGTGCAGTCACGCACAACAACCGGTCGTTTCGGCGTGGACGGCCGAGAGACGAGGCTGGCCACTCACAACTGGCCATCCACCCGTACACCTATCCATTCCTCTTTGTTTTTTTCGGAAGGCCCCACAACAGCTAGATACTTAACTCAGAACAAGGGTTCGCTCACGCTTTCACAACAATCTGCTCAGCCTTCCAGCTCAACCAGCACTAAATCGCAATCTGGTGCAATTTCCCAGCCACACCGATATTCGCAGAAGACACAAAGAACATGGCCAGGATGTTGTCCAGGAGGGTAGTCAATGCTGCCCGTATGGTGGTGCCTTTGCGTTCAATGTATCACCCCATTCGCCCGAACTGCCTGGTGATGATGTCTCCCCTGATGCAAACCGTGCGAACATACACCGATAAGGTGGTGAAAGTACCCCAAATGGCAGAATCCATATCAGAGGGAACACTGAAGCAATTCTCAAAAAGCATTGGCGACTTTGTGGAGCAGGACGAGGAGATTGCGACAATTGAGACCGACAAGGTACGTAGCCAGTGAAATACTAACTGAGAATGATCTAACACCCCAACAGATAGACGTTGCCGTCAACGCCCCAGAGGCTGGGACGATCAAGGAGTTTCTCGTCAGCGAGGAAGACACCGTAACCGTTGGGCAAGACCTTGTCCGTATTGAGCTCGGCGAGGCGCCGCCAGGCCGCAAAGAAGAAACCGCAGCCCCAAAAGATCGAGCAATAGACGCAGCGGAACCAAGACCAAAATCAGAAAAGACAGAGGCAACACCGAAGCAGAACGAGATGAGCCCGCCTCCGGAATCAAAGCAAACAACAGAAAAGCCAGCGATGACAAAGGCACCAACACCCAAGGAAGCTCAGCCGGAACCGAGCAATACGTCCACTGGCTCAGCTCCCAAATGCATCCGAGAAGAGCGTCGCGTATGTGTGAAATACTAGTCAACATCTAGTTAACAAGTTGCTCAACACTAATGCGATGCGGACACAGGTCAAGATGAATCGTATGCGCCTCCGCATTGCCGAACGTCTCAAGCAATCACAAAACACTGCTGCCTCACTCACCACATTCAACGAAGTGGATATGTCAAACATCATGGAATTCCGCAAGCTATACAAGGATGACGTGCTTAAGAAGACTGGCGTCAAGCTGGGGTTCATGAGCGCTTTCTCCCGCGCGGCCGTGCTCGCCATGCGCGACATCCCAGCGGTCAATGCCTCCATCGAAGGTCCAAATGGCGGCGATACCATTGTTCATCGTGACTACGTCGACATTAGTGTCGCAGTGGCCACTGAAAAGGGTCTCGTGACACCTGTTGTTCGTGATGTCGAGTCAATGGACCTGGTCACCATTGAGAAGGCAATCGCCGACATGGGCAGAAAGGTGAGGAGGCTGCGTAGTCACTACAGTTCGATCGATACACTAACGATGTCAAAACCAACGAATAGGCACGCGATGGTAAGCTGACGATTGAAGACATGGCTGGTGGTACGTTTACTATCAGCAATGGGGGTGTATTTGGGTCGCTAATGGGGACGCCTATTATAAATCTGCCTCAAAGTGCAGTTTTGGGGCTTCATGCAATCAAGGATCGGGCAGTGGCCGTTGATGGAAAAGTTGAGATCCGACCAATGATGTATCTGGCATTGACATACGACCACCGCTTACTTGATGGTAGAGAAGCTGTGCAGTTCCTCATTAAAGTCAAGGAATACATTGAGGATCCAAGACGTATGCTTTTGTGAGCGGCTCCAACTAGAGATAAGAGAGGGGGGAGTAGTGTAAATAATAATATAGATTTCTTTTTTGAGGTGTATAATGTTTAACTAATAGTATTGATTTCATTTTGAAATGACATTTTTTTGTTGTTGCAGAAATTGGTCAGTTTTCGTAAGATTTTGTTTTGAATTTATTTTGGGACAAGATAAAATCTAAATGAAAGAGTATACTACCGTTAATTATTAGTTATTATATCTTAAATTATTTCTCACAAAAAAATCAGTAATTAACAAACAATGTAGAACCTATTTTTTTTAAGGCTTTTTTTCTATTTAATTCATTTTGTATGAATAAATAAAAAAATGTAGTAAGTAGAAAAAAAATTCACTAGCAAAAGCTCTTAAAAAAGGTTTTTTTTTCTGTATAAATTTCTGCCAAAAAAGCATATGACGGCTTTTTTTGGCACTCCTGTCTTTTTTTTCTGCAAAAAAAAAAGCAGTTACATTCTTTTTTTAGTACTCCTGTTTTTTTCTCTGCAAAAAAAAAAAGCAGTTACATTCTTGTTTTAGTACTCCTGTCTTTTTTTTCTATACAAACTTCTGCAAAAAAAAAAGCCGTTATATGCTTTTTTTTGGCACTCCAAAAAACTCCAAAAAACTCCAGATTCAAGCATTGAGTACCTCGCCATCCCTGTCTGTCAATAACCTCGAAATGCCTGGCATGATGCGTCACATTTCGTTCGAACCCAATGCCATCCTGCGAGGTGCACAATTGACACTTGTTGGAGGTAAGGACAGAAAACGGCCATGTGTTTGTTACGTACGTATGAATTACTAATGCAATGTAAAGCCTACAGGGCATTACAGAATCCGGACCTGTTCAACAGTAAGCAAGCCATGTACGCTGTTTTAGCTGGACTCGGTATACGGCTGCTGGTAGCGATCCTAGTAAGATAGAGTGACTGCCAACCATACCTACTCCTCTTCACTGACACACACGCCAGGTTGTAGCGGCAAGATTCATGTTATGGATCATCTCGCTGCTCTGTCCTCTCGACCAAGTCTCATGGGACGATTCCCTTGTGGATTGGCTAGACTTCATGGGTGATTCTGTTCTTCAGTTGCCATTCTTCCTCATGATGGCAATGCGTTATGTAGTGCCCACGCTTGATAACTTGTGAGTAGCACCCAGTCTGTCTGATTGATTGTGGCCTCAACGCAACAGCTGAAGAGAAGCAACCAGATTCATGCAGTCTTTAAATTGGGTTGACATGACTTATGTCCAAAAACACAAACACGAGAATCCAAGTGATCTCAGGGACCTTTATTACCCCAATCTGAAGTCTTATCAATCCCCGTCGAAAAGAAGACAGTCACTCGTCAAATTTATGTCGAAGTTTGCGCGCAGAGCATGCCTCTCGGTTGCGCTATTCGCCTTATCATTCGCGCCTATATTCGGCCAGCTGATACTCCCTTTAGTGAGCTTTTACACGTTTCACAAATCAGTTGGACTTGGGCCTGCTTCCGTCATTTTCGGCAGCGCTCTCTTTTTGCCTCGAATATATCTTGTGGTCTTTCTGCAGAGCTACTACTCGTCCCGGAGTCTGATGAACGAACTTTTAGAACCGTATTTTGTGCGTGTCCAGTTCTCGCGAGAAGAAAAGCGGAATTGGTTCAGAAGCCGCGAAGGTGTCTTGTTTGGGTTTGGTCTAGGGTTTTACGTGCTCAGTAGAGTGCCCTTCTTCGGAGTTCTGGTATATGGAATTGCAGAGGCCTCTACCGCATATCTTATCACCAAGATCACTGATCCCCCGCCAGCATCTTCCGAATTAAGAGACTTCGCCAGAAGTCAGCAAAGCTGGCACAATAGGCACGAGTTTCTTAGGCTTAAGCTCGCAAACATAGATGACATGCGGACAGAACCAGAACTAGAGCACAGAGAAAAGCGGGATTCGTTGCAGCTCTGACATCAAGCGCCATCTTTCTTATGAAGATCATTGATTTTTCTTGGAAGGGCGCGGTGAAACGATGTACATGTGAAACTCGCCATCGGGACAGACATTTGTGGCATCGGAATTCATTTAGAGGTTCTCCATGTTGTCATAGAAAAGAAAAACAAGGTATTCTGGTCTTTATGTCGTGCGCGTCGTTCGGGCAGAGATAGTTGCCACGAGAGAATTTCAGGTTGAAGCGGCGTGAAAAGGGCAAGTTAACATTTCGAGACGCTCATGTGTCTAATAAAAGAGGAATATCATTGTGACATAGTGGGTCGCGCGCGTAGTTAGGTGTCGGGAATGATATCGAAGTCGTAATGGCCGGTCTCGATTCTATGCTGCTCGACTGAGGCTCCCTGGCCGAGGAAGGTACATCCTACCCTCAAACACCTGTGCAAAATGCTGCCTTCTTCCGGATCCGCAATTTCTGTCATTCTCGTATGTCCTGTAACTTCAGCATGCTTCCTAGCTGCTGGCTGCCCATGGCCAACCCATCCACAGCCGTCCTCATTGCACTCTAAGACCAGTCCACCTGTGTCCGTGTAGTAGTGATTTTCATTTAGTTTGTTGACTAGTATTTTTGCCTTTACCAGCACCTCTGAATCATCGGTGGGCCAGATCGACCTGTCCATTTCTGGAGGCAACGAAGCCACATTGTGAGGAAAATCAGAGTAGCTAAAGGCAACACGGTCATAATGAATGCCAGAATAAACCAAAATGCATCGATCCTGCTTTCCCTCGCCGAAGGTCATGAGATTTTGTCCCTGTGGGTGCCTTCGATAAGTATTTCATTGTAGACAGCCCGACACCTAAAGATAGTGCGGGGAGATGGTAGTCGACGTACCTGAACATCAAAAGTACATATTTGAATGTCAAAAATCGTAGACAATATACTGAGCTCAATTCCCCCTCCCCACCGATCAGGATCCTTGATGCCGTGGCAGTAGTCAGTGGGCGAGCAACCGAGAATTGCTTCAGTATAGACGTCAGGATGCTCCGTGATACACTCAGCCATCATCTGACGGAGTTTCTCTGCGGGAATTTGTTTCAGTAGAGCTCCACCAAACGCTGTAAAGAGACAGCTATTATCACTTGGCATGACACGAAGAACTGAATGCAGTCAATATAGGATCCAAGGCGGGCGTCATGATGGGGCCAAAAACGCACGCAAGCTGCCTTCCCTCTCTGGCCATGGTATTACTACATCACCGGAGCTCGTATTAGCGATGATGGCTGTTCCGGCGTGTTTTCCATCATCCGAACGGTGCGGAGCATAACCGGAGCTTGCCAAATCTACCTTAGACTGGATCGGAACGATTGTAAGTGTTTCGCCGTGGAGCCTGAAGTCTCTGGCTACGAGATCTTTGTGTTCTAGCTTGATGGTTTTCATTCCGTTTGGAGGACCATACTTGATTGAAAAGTTTTCAATTCGTGTCTCTGCCTTGAGTGCATCGAAAACCATCTGAATTGTGGCGCCATCATCAATTTCGAGAATGCCTGTCCCTGAAGGGCTTTTATATCTTGTCCTCATTTTGGAAACGGCAGGAGGGAAAATAGAAACAGTCCCACCACCTTGAGAGCGGTTGTTATCCGAAAGAGATCAACCTATCTTGCAAGACTTCGGCAAAACGCTCGTGGACAGAAGAAACAAAAAAAACCAGTAATGTATTGGATTCATGTAGGATGAGATGTCGCGCCCAGTCGTGCGTCGTATTGTTGTTAATAGGACAACAGAATACCTTTGCACCTCAGACAGTTAGTTCCCTTAGGATGGATGATGAGTCAGCGTCTCTTTCCGGTACGCCCCACGCATCTGGGGCGCGTTCCCTCCACTACTTTCCACAATTCACCAACCCAACTGCCGCGGCGCAAACATTTGTGAGTGACCACCTCTGATCGTTTCACGACCTAAGAGCCGCGCGGTCGCACCTGGCCGCGCCGTCAATTCCTCCTGAACGAAGATGTCGCCTACACGTGGTCTCACTCCGGATGATGCGACCGGATCCATCGAGGTCAGGGAAGTCGAACGAGATGTCGAGATGAAGGACAGCTCCAGTACAGGACATACGGATGCAGAAGGTGACGCTACTGAAGACGGGGACCAGAACACGTTCCAGATTATCCAGCAGCTGGCGGTGCATCTGTCTACTGTTGAGGAAGAGTAAGCTAGGAAACGCACAAGTTCCATGTTCACAGTTAAGGTGTTTTTCTAATGCGATTTTAGTGGTGAAGAACTTGCAGCAGGCTTTCAACGCATTCCTAACCGTCGCGCTCTCCCCGATTACTTCGAAGTAATCACTGAGCCAATTGCCTTCAGCACAATTCGAGTAGGTTTGATGCCGCCTGAGCAACCAATTTGCCTCGGACTTGGGGTGCTAATACTATCTATCTACAGAGTAAAATTCAAAAGAAGCAGTACTTCGCATTTGCAGATTTCGTCAAAGACGTTGCACAGATCTGCCACAATGCTCAAGTATACAATCGTCCATCAGCGCCAATATTCGGTGCTGCGGTTCGCCTTAAAGAAATCTTCCAAGAACAGCTCCAACAGCTGGTCACAAAGGGAGATATATTACCTGATGATGCGAAATTACCCGATCTAGGTGAGCTCCCTCCTGTCGAAGACTCGCCGTCACCTCTGTCCGAGGAGGAAGAAGAGGAGGATGATGAGGATGAGTCTGAAGACGATGAGGAAGAGTCCGAAGACGACGACGAGAGACTACAGAAGCGACGCAGAGCACGTAATCGTGGACGACGATCCTTTGTCAAATCCAAGGAACACGAAGATGAGAGAGAGGATGACGCATATAAAAAGAGAGGTAGGCCGCCTATGGTACAAACGCCAACGGAAGCACGGATATCTTCAATTCTACGAGGTCTCAGGAAATTCAAGGATGGTGAAGGGAATCTTCTTGTAACGCCTTTCGAAAAGCTGCCGGACAAAACAACCATGGCTGATTACTATCAGAGTATTAGCAACCCCGTTGCGCTGGATAACATCAAGAGGAAAGCAAAGCGAAAAAAGTATCAAAATGTGGATGACCTTCTACTGGACATTGAATTGATGTTCGAAAATGCGAAGGTCTACAATGAAGATGATAGTCAGGTGTACCTTGCCGCCATGGAGTTGCAGACACAAGCGCGTATTCTTGCGGAGCAGGAAAAAGCAAAACCAGACGATGATTTCAGGGATGAGGATGGCAAGCTTCCCCTTTCTGAAATACAGCACAACGGGCAAACTTGGAAAGTCGGTGGGTTCATTCGATTTCCCTGCAGTTGCAGACCAAATGATCTAGACTAACCAAGCCCTACCATAGGTGACTGGGTTCATATTCGGAATCCGAACGATCTTGCTAAGCCAATCGTTGCCCAAATATTTCGGACCTGGCAAGACCGTGCCGGCCAGAAGTGGATTAATGCATGCTGGTATTACCGCCCTGAGCAGACTGTTCATCGCTATGAAAAACACTTTTTTGAGCATGAGGTTGTGAAAACGGGTCAGTATCGAGATCACCAAATAAGCGAACTTCTGGACCGGTGTTTTGTTATGTTCGTAACCCGCTTTAATAAAGGTCGCCCTAGGGGACTCCCTTTTGACAAGGACGTCTATGTGTGCGAATCGCGCTACAACGAAGAGAAGTTTCGTTTCAATAAAATAAAGACGTGGGCTAGTTGTGTGCCGGATGAAATCCGAGACAAGGACTATGAGATGGACTTGTTTGAAGTGCCGCGGCGCATGAAAAAGGTGCCGAGTCCCATCAAGCATCTTCTCCGGGAGGATGCGAAAGATACCGACGATCTCCCTCGGCCAACTTGGGGAAGCCCTAATGCTCCGCCCATCGTTGGTGCTGTTCACCGACGCCCCCTTGAAGCAAATGTAAGTTGATAGTGCAACATGTCATAGCGCGGTTCTTTTGTGCTTGGCTGGAGGAATAAATGAGTACTCTTGCGTCGATGCCGCGACTTTTTTGAAATTTTCGGCATGATGCGAAAACTATGAGCTGAGACCCATCGTTGCTAAGCTACTCTTGCTAGGAATCTCCTCCACCCGAGCCGACACCCCCTCCGCCTCTTATGTCAACTACAAGGCATATTTCATCTGAATCCGCTGCGCGTCCCTCAGCAGCGTCCGTGACGCCTGAACTGTCTACAGACCCTACCGTGAGACTGCCGCAAGCTGCCGGCCGAGTTCTATCCCCAAATCAAGTTAATCAGTACGGCGTGCAAGCTACAGGTCATTTTCAGCCGGTAACACCTGCCAGTGGTGGCCATGTGATGCAGCAGACGCCAGTGCCCATCCCCCAACCACCGCAGGCCACAGCAACTCCTCAGATGTCGATTCGGCCAATGCAATATCAACAGCAGCAGCAACATCAATCAAGCTATGCACACCAATTTGGGCCTCAGTACTCTTCATCACCAGCAGCATTTACTCACCATCCGCCTGTGGCTAACCAAGCTGCGCTGCATTTTAATCAACAACTCCAACACGGGCGAATAGCATTCAATGCATCGACTGGCACCAGTGGCAATCCCACTAACGTTTACAACCCTCCACGACCGCCGGAGGTATACACATTACCGGACAACATAAACGAGGCTCTCCATCCTCAAGTTCGGCAAGGCTTCCAACATGATAGTGCCGGTCGCGTCTTGTTTTTTGTCGGTCCGCCTTTAGGCCGCGCGCATGAGCGACTGTCCCCACAGAGCGTCGGACTTGGACACAGCCTTAGGTACAGTGCGGGACGTGAGAATTGGTTAGCAGAACGCGAGAAGAAGAGGCAGAAGCGCGATGACTCCCAGACGGTTAGATCTGAAAATCTGGTCACAACCGGTAAATTAGCTCCACCAGAAACAAGTGTCCCTGCTCAGGCGGCAGATGCCATCAATCAGTGGTTCCGAAAGTTCAACCAGCAGAGCCTCGAGTGGAAACTAGACGCGGGATTAGAAGACTGGAGGGACAAGTACAGGATAGAATGAAACAGCATGATCTGCTTTACAGGCACATCATACATCAGGGTCCGGCTCGCGGCTTGAATTTTGGCATGTTGGTACATGGAGTCTACAGCCATGTTTTTTGTACCGTAGGATCAGATGCGAGAAGGAGTTGAAGTACTAGTATTCGGAACAATTGTCCTAGTCGATACTTGCCGCCCCGGCCCCCATGTTGTTCGACGCGACTAAAGAAATGGTATAGATTGATATGCATGTCATTGTGTTGGTGCATTGACAGTGGTAGGTGGAACAAGATTGATGACATTTTGCTGCTTCCCTACTCGGAATAATTGCCTACTCGGAGCCGAGATGGAATTAAGAGCAAAAAGGTCCTAGACGACATCCCAGCTAAATTTGCTATCCTTTCCCACAAGTAAGTGGCTGATAGATATATCAAGAAAACCCATCCGAAAGAAAATTCCGTATTACACAGCACCTGTAAGTGCTGGAGAGGCGGCAGGAAGGCCTGACTGATATCGAGTCCATTCCCGTGACATTGTGCGCATGCGACCCTTAGTCGCTGTTGTCAGCACAACTTGGGTGCGCGTTACGGAAGCCTCACCGAGGCAGACAATCTCTCCTGCAACAGTTGCCCCGGCAGCACGTATTAGCCCTGTTTCGGGAATTTCAATTTTCATCTACAATCATCTTGTCCTCTTGTGCCGTTCCTTTCATTTTGGGTCTCTAGAGAGCTCCGTCATAACCCATTCGTATATAGCCCACTGTACTGCATTGACAACGAAGGCACGAACGCTACAGACAGTTAAGCCGCGGAAGAATATAGGCAGCCCTCCTTCCCTGACCATAAGTCGGGCAATATCTAATGAGCCAAGCCGTTTTATCGCATGGGGACTCTTCGCAACAGGGCTGTGTATGATTGGAGGCGCATCGGGATGTAGCATCGATTGCTGAGTCTGGACTCGGGTCTTGATCGAATCCAGTGGGAATACACTTGCCCAGGTGACGATGCCGGCAAGTCCGCCGCATAGCAGGATCTTAGGCGCTGCCTGGTCCTGCATGGTAGAAGGCCAATGCCTATTAGCTAGTTCATAGGACCAAAAATAGAAGCCATATCCTATACTGTCTCTGAGTGCCGTAATAACACCGCCCAGGTAGAAACCGCGAAGCCCCTTCTTTTCCAATATGTTCTGTGCAATACACCAGCTGCTCTCAGATGATGCTGACATCTGCGCCCGACATTTCACAACCTCTGTTGGAGCACTCACTACCCATGTAGCAAGCCCTCCTAGAGCTCCTGCAAGCCATATCGCGCAGAGGCTCTTGTCTGGACCTGAACCAATGGCTTTTTGGAGGGCAGCCTCGGAACGATTGTAGGACAAGAAGAGCAGGGCATTTAGAGCGCCATATCCAAGAACAGGGGCCGCCGTCCCCGTCACCAGAGCTGATGTACCATGGAACTTCGTGCCAGTGACGGCAGCATTACCGGCTTGTAGCCGAACCTTGACCATATCGAGTGGATTGCCGACCAGGATGCCGGCTGCTCCGCTGAGGTAACCAGCCCAAAAGTCGGCAGCCATCGAAATTTGGCGGGCACAGTGAGTAATTCGGACAATAATCAATTCAGCCGATGGAGCATCATCTACAGCTGATAATCGAAGACTGCAGCTTAGTTTGTAATTTTATCACTGTGGATCTCAGGGCTCGCGGCTGAAGAGTTCAATGTTGCAAGTTGGTTATCCGGGCGACTTCGGAGAGAGTGAATGATGCTAGCGGCACGGAGATGGCAATGTGCGGCTGCCGCTGGCAAGATCGATAGCAAGATGTATACGGAGGAGTATATTGCAGCTGGGATTTTCTCTGCGGTGTGACTTTGATAAAAATCCATAGAGGTAAAATAGAAACTCGAAATTTGACACTTTTCTCAAACTCTGCCTTGAGTATTTAGTGTTCGAGGTGGTAGAAAGTGTCCAAGTCTCTGGAGGGATTTATTTGAGCCGAGGCTATATGTACTAGTTAGTTACTACCTTGCTACATGCATAAACCCCCACCCTCCAACCGTACCACCAGACTGATCTCGAAGCTGAGGCAGAAACGCATCACCGCTTTTTTTTTGTAAATTGCGAGACGATCACACATCTGAATGCATCAAGTTGCCAACGTAATCTATCTCCTCTTCCCTGTAATACGGCGTATTGTCACTGATGACCACTAGCATCGACACATTTTTTCTGCCGATTTTCTGAATGGGACTCCTTGAAACACAAGGTTTTAACCCCATGGCCACCCACCCGACTCCCCTCCCAACCGTTCAGCGGTTAAGTCCCTTATGTGTCCGCATCCTCGGAGGAAATCCTGGTAAATTCACACTCCAGGGGACGAATACGTATCTACTCGGGTGTGGGCCCCGTCGTATTCTCATCGACACGGGAGAAGGCCGACCAGCTTGGATAGCTTCTCTACAGTCGACCCTGTCACAAGAGAAGGCGACAGTAGATACGGTTCTCATATCTCATTGGCACCACGATCACGCTGGTGGCATTGCTGATGTCCTTGCGGCAGCTCCAGAAGCGGCCGTTTACAAGCATGATCCCGTACCGGGGCAAAGGGAAATTGTAGACGGCCAAAAATTCCACGTTGATGGCGTCAACTTAACTGCCGTTCACACACCAGGTCATACCAAGGATCACATGGTATTTGTAATGGCGGAGGAGGACGCTATGTTCACAGCCGACAATGTGCTCGGGCAAGGCACCACTGTGTTCGAGGATATGTCGGATTATCTGCGCAGCCTTCACCAAATGCGGAACTTGTTCTCCGGAAGGGCATATCCCGGCCATGGTCCGGTTGTGGAGGACGGGCCAGGTAAAATTACAGACTATATTGAGCACCGGCAACAAAGAGTGAACCAGGTTCTGCATACCATGCGGGGAGGTAATGATGGGGTAGATGGCAGTGCTACGACATGGTCTGCCAAGGATCTTGTTGAGGTCATCTACAGAGATGTTCCTGATGCACTCCATCCAGTAGCATGTCATGGTATTTCGCAAATTCTTGAAAAGCTCACCAGCGACGGCATAGTTGTTAAACACGACCTAGACCTGTGGCAGTTGAAGCGAGAAGCGTAAGCATTTTGTCAAGTTTCAGTTGAGTTTACGGACGACCCGTGGCATTTCCAATACCCGTTTTGGAATGCATGACGCCGACTGGGACTCATTCATCGCTAGAGGTTGTCGACTCTGCCGATGCGGTACATGTACAATGGTTCATATTGCTAGCACCGGGTGGATGTATATATCAATGTCGTTGTTTTTTTTTTTCCTTTTTCGACACCTTTACTTCGATAGGGGGCACTTGTGGTAGCACCCTTGGGACGTGTTTTGTAACTGTGGTCCGTCTCCCATTTCGACGTACATAGGTACGGTTGAGGGTCAAATCGCTTAACCGCGCTGGCAGAAAGGGCCGCGCCTGCAATGACGAGTGAGAAGGGGCCATGACTCACGAACGCGATACCTGGTCTTTGTTGGATACGCAAGCATTTCCATGGCTAGCGAAGTGGACTTTTGGGAATCAACGTGCGTTGACTCATACCCGTGATATTCGCTGTAGGTCTTTATTAGCCAACACAAGCTTGCCGGTGTAGCCGCGGAATGGCCGGGATTCGGCATGCACGTGGCTATCTAAGGCCTTGATGCAATGGCACGATGGCGCTGGTGACCTACATGCGTCTGACTTCCCGCTATTCGAGCTAGACTAACTCCAAGAGTAGATAAATTGAGACACGCAGCGACCCAGTGCTCCAGGCTATAGAAAAGATACTCCGTACCGTTGGCTTGTTTTAGAATCCCACGGGTAGACGGACAATGTTGGCCCGCGGCGTTGAATGGCTTCAGTGCCAGGCGCCATCGATTTACGTAAGTGACTGCCATCAAGTCCGCAAATGCATGATTAGATGTGGTCAGGTGTTGCCACAGCAGGTGGCAGAAACCTGGCCGCTGGAAGTTCTGTCGCACAGCATATAAAGGGTACTAACACACATAAAATATGTGGCGTGGGCCACGTCCATTTTTTAGTGTGACAAGTTCCACCACAAGTTCCTAAACCCACGCAAGACTTGGTAGGTACGGAGTACCTCGCAGCTGACCGCAGGTTCCATTGCGACAGGATCCAAGCTCGGAAGCTTCGGAGGAAGCCCATGCAATCTTTTCTTTTTTTCGTCTCGCGCTGCTTGCTAAGCGACGCATGACGAATGATGAATTTGGGCCTCGTTCCTGCAACCTGGGACCCAAGCCCTGTCATCAATGACGTTGTTTTGCTGGCGTATAAGGTGCAAGGCCACCATACCCAAACCACACCAGTGATCATCCCCGCCAACTCATTCGTAACAATTTGTATTGATGTTGTGAACTGTCATCATCTGGAATTTCTCACCGCGCTCGTACATCAACGCTACTTAACAAAGCTCGGATCTCGGCCTTGCTCATCGCTTCTGCAGCTGGATATTGTCCTGCATTGGTTTTATTCGCCTGTTTCACTCTCCCGGAGGTTGGCGGCCGCGGCCGAGTAAACTACTCAGATGTATATTTTGCGAAACATCCACGCGAAATTTGCACGACGGCCTGGCCACTGTGCCGAGTTTGTTGCCGGTGTTGCGTTCAACGATTCCTCGAATATATCACATATATCCCGACTCTTGAAAAATTAAAAGTCTAGCTAGGGGACGAAGTGGTAAGTCTCAGAATACGCTTCTGAGCCCGTAGCTCATGGTATACTGCGCTTGAGCATGAGAATGTCGCCAGAGTGAAGCGGACATAAGAGGCACTCACTCAGATGATGATAAATCGACAATAGCACTAATAGCGCTCTATCAGCAGCCAAGCAGCATCAAAGCATAAGCGTAAAAATGTCACCACTCCCGGCCTCGTATCTTACCTACACGGGTCATCTTGCGGCCAATATGTTTCTGCTTATCGGAATAGTTCATGCCCACGAGGAAATGAAACCCGAACACGATGGGAATCACACCATGGCGGGGCATGAATCTGACTATCCTCCAACATACTTTGGAATTTCCGATCACAGGGGACTTATTTATGGTCACATATCATTAATGGTAATAGCTTGGGTTTTCGTTTTGCCGATTGGTGAGTAAATCTGTGACAAGGCTCTTTCACCTCTGGAGTCTGCCTGCACTCAAGGCTCCAAGGAACAAACGAATGGACTTGCTGATTCTCGTATATCACCCAGCCGTGATGCTATCAATCGCGCGTTCTAGGATAACCTTGGTGGTGCAATTTGCCTTTCTCGCCGTCAATGCCCTGGGCGTCTTCTTGAGCGCCCTGTACAACAATCGAACCCAAGACTTGTACCCAAACAATTCTCATCACAAAATTGGTTGGATTATTACGGCTTTTGTTTCTGCGCAAGTCTTGATACGTTTGATGTGGCGACAAGCGGGTGGTATGGCGAGACGAACAGGTCGCAGCTCTGAGGGTGGACGCGGTCCCGTCTTCCACATGAATGACTGCTGGCAACGCGTACCAATGCAGTACCAGGATGGAGGAAGTCGGCCATCAAACGATAGTGGCCAAGGGACGGAACCTGGAACAGAGTCCCTTCGGAGTGACTCGCTTTCTACGTTGGACATGGAAGACATGCCACTAAATGACCAACGAAAGAACTTTGACGGCACCGAGGCCGAACCAGACTTCCGTGAATCCGCAGAGTTGACATTCTTGTCGCCAGACCCGATGCTGACAAAAACCAAGGGTGTCATCTCGTCCCGGATGTGGGTATATTCTGACTTCGTGTACAAAGTTATAGATCGGATAATTCTACCATTTGGGTTTATCGCGCTGACTACAGGTATCGTAACCTTTGGGCGCTTTTTTGTAAGTACACCTCCGGGTTGGCGACCACCCTGGCCTTAGGAGAGGCTACAATCTAATGCACCCTGCGTAACACAGGAAGGAAAGGCGATATTCAGCGGCTTAGCACACTGGATCAAAGGGGGAGTGTTCTTTTGGCTTGGGCTACTTTCTTTGGGCCGCTGGACGGGCAGTTTCGCTGATATGGGTTGGGCGTGGAATATCAGACCCTTTAATCTTAACGAGAAGCCTTGGTTTGCATCGGCTGAATTCATTGAGAGTGCCTTGATTTTTTTTTACGGATCTACAAACATTTTCTTGGAGCATCTGGGAAGCTGGGGCGGCGGATGGAGTTCCCAAGATCTGGAGCATTTGGCAATTACCGTGCTCTTCCTAGGAGGAGGAATTGTAAGTCCGACATGAAGTTTTTTTGTTCTGGCAGCCGATGGTGGCGCCACGGGCAAGGACGGCTTCGACTTGCACCTGACATTTCTGCAAGGGATTATACTTCCCTTGAGGCCGTGTGACTAACAATACGGTAGTGCGGGATGCTTATCGAGTCGTCCACCATCAGGAGTCTCCTCAATACGACTGCGTCAGGCACAGCCCCGGAAGGCAAGTCAGACGAAGAAGTAATGAAGAGATGGGAATCCCCTGATACATACCAATTCTCTCTCAACCCCATACCGGCACTTGTCATTCTGCTACTTGGTATCATGATGAGCTCTCATCACCAAGAAACAGAGATATCGACAATGGTACATAAACAGTGGGGTGACTTGTTATTAGGGGCATCGTTTGCTAGGGTATTAACCTACTTTCTTTTGTTTCTCCGACCGCCCAAGTCTGTCCTGCCATCTCGCCCACCCACGGAGCTATTGACATCCTTTGGCCTCATTGCTGGTGGCATTATCTTCATGGCCAGTGTAAGTGAATGATGCTGATGGTGAGAAAAGTTGCAAGTAATCAAAAGCTGACCATTTGGGTTCAGAGCTCGGACACTATCGAAGGCATGATTCACTATCACTTGGATGCCATGTTCATGTATACAATCACAATGGGATTGGTGGGATTGTTAATGGCATGGGAGATTTTCGTACTAGCCCTTAAAGGTTGGGCAACACGTAGAGAGCAGCGTACGGGTCTGCAGAGTTTGCAGCAAGGGACATCTTGTGCGTGATGGTCTACGAGATCTACGGACCTAAAGCGTTGCTGCGATGTACGAAGCAGCCAATATCTCTGGGCAGCCAATGTCTCTGGGCAGCCAATGTCTCTGGGCATCATTGAGTACGACCCAGACAAATTACTAGGATGGATTTCGGACTCGCGTCGGGCTAGTGTCATTCTGGGTCTCGGGTGTTATTGGCGCTGACTTTGTAAAATGTTATTATGATACCCGTTTGGAACTGGATGTCATCTTCGTGATGGTTTATAATTTATGAACAGCGTAGTATGAATTCGAATTTGCAGGGAGGAATCTCTTATTGTAGTATGGAAAGAATGAATGCATAAAATGATGCTTCATGGTCAGTATTGCCAGTATTTGAAAGGTGCGATTCGAATTCCCAGCAAAAATCTAGTCTCGCGCCAAACTATATCACCCGGTGTTCCCGCACTAACTCCTTTATTTTAACACTACACTGGTGTGACTCAGTCTGAGTGACTGACAGCTGGTCTAAAATACACCGATAAACAAATCTGCATTTTGAAGTTCGTAAGTAGATAGACGAAGCGTCCCGACGAACTAAGACAACAGAATTATTGCAGCTGGGCTGATATGAAAAAGAGAGACCACTTGACAATGGCTGTTAGCTGTGGCAGGCGGATGAATTTGAAAAGACGAGAGCGTCAGTAGCGTGAGGTTTGCTCGGGAAGGTTTCCCTGTGTCGCAACGCTCTGTCCCTCAGCCAGAAACAGCGAAGGACCTTGTCTGAGGGCATGAATCAGGAAAGGCACTGATTCGGGCTTGAAATCTTCTGCAGCTCTCAATCTGTCAATGTCGTCGGACAATTCGCGTGTGAGCTGTTGTAAAAAATAAGCCGAGAATTTTGATCCGTCCTGCCTGTGTCGTTCCTGGCCTGACATCGTGGTTCAATCCTAATTTGGAACTACCGTGCTGTAAAACGAACAGCACCGAGCCTATTGATTGGACTTGTCCGAAATGGGGTTACATTGGTTGGATGTTGCCTCTGTCCAATACGGCGAAAGTGAAGTTGGGAAAGTCGCCAAACCGAAGAAGACAACGTAGCTAGCTGTGATATGACGACGATTAGATTTTCTGTGTCTATGCTCGGAACCAATGCAATGACGGTCTGCAACGATGTACAGAACGCGTTGCAACTAGGCGATGGACATGCTCAGAGACTGACATTGTAACCATCTACCTCAAGTACCCAGTAACACCAGTAATCATCGGCATTAATTGATCGGTTTAGTGTTGGGACTGGGAGGAAGCTTGAATGCAAAAATTTTGAATCTGTGGGTCGGGACACGTGCTTTTGCATGCATGGTTCCGACACTGGCTAGTCTGATCATCAATGATTAATGCCACTACCTAGTGTGATATGTACTGAAAAACTGCTGAAACCTCACCCAAGCCATGCTCCTGTCTCAAAAGCAGATCTTGAATCGACTGCAGACACCTATTCACAAAATGGTTCCAGGTGCTTGTGTCTCCGTACAGGATTGCTGGAGCCTTGACGTGTTGCTTACCGTCTGGCTTGCATCTTTTGCATTTAAACGTGTCATGCGTATCGCTCGTGGTGTTTGGCCGATACTGAAACAGCTCTCGCAAGCTGTCGAGGGAGAAGTGTCTTTCAACGTCTTCCGCCGAGTCGACAACACAGGACGATAAACTTTGCTTGTGTGATTGACGTTGAAAGATCTTCTCTTCGATCGTACCAGTTGCAATAAAACGATAAACGAAGCAGTCCTTTTTCTGGCCATCACGCCAGACTCGGGCCAACGCTTGTTGGTCGGCGGCAGGGTTCCAATCGGGATCAAAGAGTACCAGGCGGTTTGCTCCTATCAAGTTGATACCGCAACCGCCCGCCTTACTGCTAAGCAGGAATACGAATTCGTCGCCATTCGGGTCATTGAAGCGATCCACGAGTCTCTGGCGCTTGTTCACATTCATCGTGCCATCTAACCGTAGACACCCATACTGACGAGACCGGCACAGGCGCTCGAACAGATCTAATGTCGATGTATAGTTGCTGATCAGCACAATTTTGTCGTTGGTATCTAGTCGTATCCGAGCCAGCATCCGGTCTAATACCATCATCTTCCCCGAGTACTCAGGCCTGACGTCACGGTCTCGACCACGGGCCTCTTTCGGCACGTAATCAGAAGGAAAACAGCTTTCAGAACCAGGCAGGTCGTCATTCAAATTTAGCAAATCCGGATGATTGCATAGTTTCTTCAAGATATTGATGGCTTTCAATGGTTGACTCCCTTTCCCTCTGAGCAAAGCCTGGATATCGGGGCTCGTGATGAAGTAATTATACAGGCTCTGTTGAAATGGAGAGACGCTGCAAAACACCACGTGTTCGTACTTGACAGGTAAATACTTCGACAGTATATCGTTGGTCCTGCGGATGAGGAATTTGTTCACTATTCCGAGAAGCTCTGATGTGCATTTGTCTCCACGCTGGCGATCTGATTCGGAAGCATCGGCGTCCCGCCCACGAAGAATCGGGATTTCGAAGCGTTTTCTGAACTCTAAACGCGATCCCAGCAAATCTGGGTTAGCAAAGCTTGTAAGGGAAAAGTACTCTGTCAGATCATTTTGAATCGGCGTTCCCGTGAGAATGACCCTTCGAGAAACGTCGAGGCTATTCAGAGCATTGAAAGTATTACTGTCGCTATTCTTGAGTCGATGACCCTCATCACAAAAGAGCAAACCGATTTTGGTGTGCTTAAGCTCTTCCACATTGAGTCTGAGGGTTTCGTATGACACAATAATAACTGGCCTGGTGACTGACCGACCAGATGCAATGGCCCATTGTCGGAGCTGTCTTGTTAATTCCTCTTTCGAAGCTTTTCCGTCAATAGCAAATGGCGTGATAGCATTAGCGCCAAGCCATTTGGTCAGCTCATTCGCCCAATTTTTGACCAAACTTGCTGGACAAACCACAATTGCTTTCTGTATTGTCGGTTTTCCTGCTTCGGGCGACTGTTTAAGTAGAGTCCACATAAGGGTTATGCATTGAAGTGTTTTCCCTAATCCCATTTCATCAGCCATGATGCAGCCGTTCGCCTTCTCTTCAATCATTCCAGTGACACAACGATACATGAACTTGACGCCTTCAACTTGATGTGGTCGAAGAATCTTCGCGAGCTTTGGATCTAGCACAACAGGTACTTTCCATTCTTGGTTGGTCACCTTTTTTCTGATGCCTAGAATTTCCGCCAAGCTTTTATGGACTAGTGGAGCGTCCAATTGCGGCCTCTGAGTGTCTTCCGTTGTATTCTGCTGCTCGGACTCCCGAATGTTATCAGACTTTCCATCAACCGTTGGGTCATATAACACGATTGCGAACTCGCCACTCGGATCGTGCAGCGGCTTCGGAGATACCACAGCCCCTTGTCTTAAGCCCAAGGTGGGAGGCGGTCGGTTTGGGTTGTATGAAGGAGTATTCTTATCCTTGAGGGGCACAGAAAATGCCTTGCGAAAAACTAGGTGCTTCTCTTTCGCTCTGTAAACGGGGTATTTATTGACATCCCGCGTTGCAAGCGCTAAACGATCATTGTTGGTGTACGATTTGTCTTCAGATGAATCACCATCTGTGCCTGAATAATCAATCCTTCTTCGTTTACGTGATGATCTGTCTGATAAGGAAGTCCTAGGAGAAGCTGTGCCGGGGCACTTGAATGGTTTGTATAGCTTGCCAAGAGCACTCGGAGTGGGAGTGTAACGCGTTGGCCGCAATTTTTGGTCTGTCTGACCAGAGGGGATGGATGTTCTATACGATAGTTTTAGTTTTAAAAACCGTCCTTGGTTTTTCAACCTAAGCAGAGGGCAATTGCTTACGTCGGCGCCATTTCCGGGTGATGTGCTTCATGGGTTTCGAACGGAAATTATGTGCAGCGAGCCAGAGCAGGATTGATTGTGTGCGACCGCGTTCGACGCGTTGGCCTAAATCGCGACAGCACGTGACTATCATCCGTAGTCTGCATTGTCCGCCTACCTCACCCTGCGCCGGGCACAAGAAGCTCAACAGCTAGATTGGGCATCCGGTCACGTAATGTGCACACGATTCTCTCTTTTGTAGTTTATTTCAAGGCTTTTACGTATCATCTACCTGATATCTAGCTTCGGCGCCCCCGCTATCGTGTGACAGTTATGAGCCCGGCAAGTTTCCATCTACTGCAAGATGCGTGTAGTTTTTGTGAGCGGTGGTGTCTCCGGCGTGGGAAAAAAACCCTTCGGCCTTCGCGTCACCGCCCGAAAACTTGACCCATATCTCAATACTGATCCTGGATTATTGAATCCTCTAGAGCATGGAGAATCTTTTGTCCTTGCGGACGGTGAGGAGACAAATCTCGACGTCGGCGACCTTGAAAGGCCTCGGCATTCCGCTCAGCAACGAGAGTAACATGACCACCGGCAAAATTTACAAGCTTGTTCTGGATAAAGAAGGACGAGGCGACCACTCAGGAAAGACGGTCGAGGTTGTTCCTCACATCACAGATGCAATGCAAGAATGGATCGGAAGGGTTGTCAAAATTCCTGTGGACGATTCGGGGGAGGAGCCTGATGTCTGTATTACGTATTGAATTGGGCGGTACTGTCAGAGACATTAAATCTGCCCCCTTCATCTGGGTCTTGGTGCAACTTAGACACAGACTTAGTCGAGGAATTTTTTTCAGCATTGCAGTATTATATGTACCCATTCTTAACAGGGAGGTGAGGGCTGATCCCTGACATGGTTGCCTGTTGCTGTGAGTAGGAATTAGATGACGCTGAAATTCAGAAAATCGCTCAAAGCTGTCAAGCCGATTACGAACAAGTCTTTAGCGTTCGAGATATAGAGACTATCTACCAAGTGCCTCTGCTTCTCAAGCAGGAGAGTCTATTGAAGCAGCTACAAAAAGGCCTAGCTCTGAAGGGGACTCCTTTGCTAGCAGCTAGAGTCTAGAAGGAGTAAGCCCTATAGGATATCTAGACTAAAAGATATTACCTGCTGCCTGTTACTATTGCCCCAGCTAGAAAGTATATAACTCTTAATAACATATGCCTTAGCATGCATGGACAAACACTTAGCTATACAGTGTGGCCGTAAGCGAACCTTATTTCAGTTGATTTTGAGCACCTTTGGCACGACAACATGCAACAGAAGGAACCCACTAAGTACTATAATGCCCGGACGGCTCTTTGCGAAGCTGAAGGAATTATATAGTTCCTGGCGGTCTCGGCTCAACAGGAGTAGGAGACATGATTGTAACCACAAAGTGGACTCGAAAGCGCAGAGTTCCCTTTATTGGATCTGCATCAGTCTACAGGTTTGTAGTTATGGAGTACGCCCCCAATATTTTGGGGTGAAGAGATGCGACGTCTGAAGAATTTCTGCCTATGCAGAGCACTGGGTAGTTATTTTCATGCCGGAAGGGTCCAAGGAGCAAATGGGCGGCACTATGAGACTCAGCACTGAACGTCCCACTTGAATGGAGCAAGCTTCGCGCCATTTACAGTGGCGCAGCGCAGCACTGGCTTACCCCCTGTCGCTGCGTCGGCTGGTTATCGGCTGGTTGTCTAACTTATATCGATTGCAGGTAAGCCAAAGTTTCCGTTGGTTCATTATAAGCAACCCTCCTGTGACATTCCATTCCCTTGGCAAGCTACCCCCTCGGTTTGAAGGCCTAGGAGGCAAACGTTTTCGGAAATAAGGAAATTTGGAGGTGAACAAAGATTATTTTGGTGAATTAAGTTATCAGCTCTGGTTTCTTTCAACACGTCGGCGTTCGGTGCACTCTTTGTTCGACCTGATCTCCAGAACTTCGCCATAAATTCGCTGCTTCGGGCCAGGACCAAAGAGCTGATGCTCTTGTTCTTTGGTGAGATGATTTCCCAACTAAGCGACCTGGTTTTGGGGCTAACAAGTCTTCCCCGAGATTGACATTGGAAAACTCGTCTCTCGGAGCCTGAGCCTTGTCACGACAATTTACCACCCGACTACACACCACGAACGACCGCTCGGAACAACTCTAGTGCAGGACTACTGCCACTGCAATCTGCCCTCTTTTCCTCGGCCAGCCCTCCTAAAAAGTGTTACATAAACATTGTATTCACCATGTCCACGCGTCCTACGACACCGGCCTCTCCGAAGAATGCCAAAGTCAAGTCACCTGTTCCGGGCATACCGATGTTTGGGTGTGGTATGGAAATTTCTGAATATTAAATATGCAACCATTGGGTAGCATCTCCTAACAGGAATTAGAGCACGTCCAGCGCCTACTGTCACAGGGTCAAGAAGTCATGAATAGCTCCATTGCGCATTACAAAATGATCCTCCGTGGTATCTTCGACTCGACCCCGATTGTCCCTCAAACATCAACGAACCAAGAAGGTCGACCGATTACATCATTAACGTCGAACTATCTGTGTCTCCAATGCCCAACTACTGTCACTGAAGAAGACCGTCTTAGACATGGAACAAGGAAATCTCACCGGTTCTGTACGTTTGAAGCCAAAGAATTACGGCGACTTGATTTACTGACTTGGTATTAGATGTGGACTCACGAAGCGGATCTCTATATTGCCAGATATGTGATGATCTCGTGTGGGACCCGACTTTAGAGGAACTTCGCGTGCGTAAGATTGGGACAGGTTCATTCTCAGGTCAGTCTTTCCAAGTTCCTAGTCACTAATCCACTTTAGTGAGATACTGACCTTAATATATCATAAAGGACGGAAGAGAAAGCACGATGAGCTTTTTACTGATTCTATTAAGGACGACCCCAGGTATATTAGTTCTAATACAACAACAGCGTCCTGTCGAGCCAATGGCCTTCGGGGCATTTACAACGCAGGTGCCACCTGTTACCAAAATGTCGTTCTTCAGAGCTTTTTACATAACCCTCTGTTGCGAAACTTCTATCTCAGTGACGGACATCAGAGCAATGACTGCACTGTTTCACACTGTTTAAGTTGCGCCATGGATGACATGTTTCAAGACTTTTATGCTCTGGAAAATACAAACGGTTATACGGCCGCCAACATATTATCAGGCTTCTGGATTTCGGAGAAAAAGGCATTCGAGAATCTTGTCACTACCAGAGAGCAGGATGCACATGAATTTTTTCAGTTTCTGGCAGAGGAACTGCATGAGCGAAATGGTGACGGAAAGAGACCAGAGATTGGTTCCGAGCATAGCTGCAACTGTATCATTCATCAAACATTCTATGGTAAGATGCAGACGACAACTAATTGCCAGAACTGCAAAGGCAGCACAAACACAGTACAGTCGTTTTTGGATCTCAGTTTGGGTCTAGACACTTTGATGCGGCGAAAGACCAAGAAAACTGGGCAGAGAGTACCAGTTTTGACATTAAATGATTGTCTAGACGAGGAATATGTAAAATTCGACAGATGCGAGTATAGGTGCCACAGCTGCTCATCCACTCAACAAGCAAAGAGATTTACAAGCATCAAACGACTACCGAACGTCCTGTCGGTGCAGCTAAAGGTAAAGATTTTGTTCTAGGATTCAATGTGTAGTTGATAGCTAATGCGCCTTCTAGCGTTTTGAATACAAGCAAGGCAGACATGATCGAGCCGCATCCAAGATCGACCATGCGGTCCAGTTTCCGTTGCAACTTAACATGCTGCCTTATACGAATAGAGTTCGCGGTCGGGACAACCGTGAGAGTCTGGAGCTGGAGAGATCATGCATGTATGATCTCTTGAGTGTCATAGTGCATGTCGGAGAAATCGAGACTGGCCATTATGTATCGTACTGTCGCGTCGGGGATCAGGTAAGATCAGCAATCTGTTAATTCATTGCGAAGCGCTTAAAGCTAATGGGTCTGCCATCTCATAGTGGTTCAAATTCAACGATCACAAGGTGGAATTGGCCACAATTTCCGAAGTATTGGGGGCCCAAGCCTATCTGCTGTTTTATATCATCCGCTCTTTAGCCTAAGAGCTATGCAAATCACTGTGAATTTTGGCTTATAGACGGCGGGGGCAACGCTTGTATGAAGCTTAACTTGAGAAAACTTGAATAATCCACCCTCGGCAGATTTCTGGAGGCTTCAAGATTAAATATCCTATTGATACGCGCAAGCCTATCATGTGCAGATAAGACATGTGCAAGGTCCGATGACGTCTAGAAGTGGCATTTTTGATATCAACAAGCCCAAATTACTCATCTCGTTTGATTCCCTTTCCCGAACAAAGAATAGATGCAGAGAGCAGATTGAGATTCCAGAGTGATATTAGACGACATATGGCGTGTGAAGGAGTTCAGGGTTTCCAAACCCAGGATGAACATTCGAAATTTGCATAACAATAGAATTCGTTGCTCAGCCTGGCGTGTCTTGGCTCATAAGTTGTGGAGAGTACGCCGAGAGGTCGGTAAATCCGGGCCACCAGGTCCTTCATTCGTTCTCCAGTGCAAACAATGACCCTCGGTTTTGGGGAGCCAGATTCGTGAGCCTTCAGAAGCCACCGGACAGTAAGAGCAGCTGTATTGGGCAACGTATAAGATTAGAAGAGGGAAAGACGCCGCATTGCTTTCAAGAATCAATACGCACTTTTTGTCTGGCAATCGTCGCTGAGGAATGGTGGGTCACATATAATGCAGTCTAGACTTCCCTTCAACTCGCCTGCCTGATATGTCAGTTTGCCAGTTACAAATAAGCGTGCATACGTCTCTAAGGAAGCAAACCTGAGTCTTGAAACACATCTCAAGAGTCAGGTATTAACAAGGAGTTGAAGTTAAATCAGTGATTAATGGCTTTTTCAACTTACCGGGAAGTTGTAGAGGCTTTTGGAAGTCGTAGTGGACAAATTCGGAAAACACCGCAAAACGGCGATCGTGTTCCAGGAGAAGGATCTTGGGACGAACATACGACGGAAGTTTGCACTGCTCAAATGAATATCTACAGCCGGGGCAAGGACTTGTGACCAGAGAAGAATACTCACTACTAGATTGCGAAGCGCTATAAACACGCTTGGTGCTGATACAACTCCAATACATGTTTTCGGGCTTGACGCTCCCAGTAGTTCATTGGCCAATACTAGAGCTGTTTCATC
The DNA here is from genome assembly GCF_000804445.1 of Metarhizium album ARSEF 1941. Lineage (NCBI taxonomy): Eukaryota > Fungi > Ascomycota > Sordariomycetes > Hypocreales > Clavicipitaceae > Metarhizium > Metarhizium album. Next base: position 443,320 of record NW_024467575.1, read on the forward strand.
GGAGTACTATTGCTCAATGTCGATTAAAACTCAAGAGTTAGTCAAGCTTCCAAATCGTAGGTATATAACAAGCATTATCGGATTTGGCCAGTTCGGCCCCAAGTACGGTTTGAGCGGCAAGTAATGAGGCCACTGACGACAAGCATACCCAAAATTGTGATTCATTCCAGTCTTCTGCAAAGGCCGCCATAGAAATTTGTGTGCCCTCTTCAGCCTGGGCTTTGGATTCTTCGAATTTAGACTGATGAGCATCTCTTTCGGCGTTGAACTCGACCAAAGCTGCAAGAGCGTGGGCAGAGAGAGTCCTGAACCAAGTAAATTCCGTTAACACGTTGGCCACGGATGTCCAAGAGATGAAAGGCTCACTCACAGTGGCTCATCGTCGCTATCTTCCATCATGAGGGTCGGTTAGGATCAATGTAGTCGCAAGCACGCCTTATCTCGCTGGCAATATTGGGGCAAAGCAACGACAATGTAGGCAACTAACTATAGCCCATCCAGATTTATCAGGCTTCACGTTGGGAATTCGCGCAAAGTGTCTGGTTGTTTTGGCTCCCCTATTTTGTGGGGGCGATACATGCACCAGAGCCAGAACTCCATCCAATCTGGAACTCGGGCGATCCATAAGGGTCGGTTCTTCTGCACGCGTTGGACGTTACTGTACTGCTGGTCACTCATCGTAATGGCGTCTGAAATCAAGAAGATAAGCCATCGCCTTTGGTGCAATGTACATAAGCTTCGCAGGCGATTGTGGTGCCAACAGTCTTTTGAAGCACTCTCCACGTCACACCGCCCGGTCTACAATGATGACGCAGTTGCCTTGACTGATAGATCAATGGCAAGCCTGTCATCGTTTGAGATGATCGCTGAATAAGAATACTGCCACTTCAGAAGCCCCAACATTAACAAAGAGAAATAAAAAACTGTACATCAAGATACGACGTACAAGCCCAGCCGGGGCGATCTTATATACATGTCTTTCCGATGGGATATGTGACAGAGATTCATAAGAAGTTGCTGGGATGCCCTCGAATTTTTCTCCTTTTTGCTGACTTGCGATGCCGAACTACAACTCATCCAGCACGTGGATATACTTCTTGTCCTCTCGTTTCTCCTTTTCTGTTGCGGGGGGCAAGTCGTAATAGTTCTGGCTTCTGAATCCTTGCTGGAGTGATGTTAGCTGTCGAACGTGTGGCATTACACCTATCATGAAGGACCAACCAGGTAGTGATATGTGAAGTCTGCGATGTCTCCAGGTTCAATACCGAGGTCCTTAAATGTCTTGGCCGTGGGGTCGATGATCTGATCCATAAACTCTCGCTCAACTTCGTCGGCCGAAATTGTGTGCCACCAAAGTGCTCTGTTTAACACACTAGCAATGGGCTTGAGAATGCGTTTGGGAACATTTATATGCCGTCTCTGCTTGAAGATTTCTTTATCTACCATAGCAGCGATTTGTCCCATGCTATACTGTTTGGGGCCATAGAGTTCAAAGGTTTGACCGGTCGTGGAATCATCATAGAGCAACTTTTCCAATGCGGCGCCAACGTCGATTGACTACACAAAGGCATTATTATCACCATCATTCAACCGGGGGCGCAGGAAATGGTAGTTGTTGTAACTTACGTGAACTGGCCAAAATGTTTCTTGCATGTTGTTGGCAGTGAACAGGTTAAGAACGGAGGCAAGCTTGAGAAGTAAATTGTCTTCGAACCCGAACATTGGTGCTGGTCTAACGAGGGTGGCTTCCGGAAAAACACGCCTGGCCACTTGCTCACCTCGAGCCTGAGACAGATAGCGCATGTGAGATCCAGCCCCCAACAAACAACAAAGCAAAAGGGAATTGACTTGCCTTAGTAGCGTAAAATTCGGACGTAGATTGTAGGTTGGCGCTGTGGGAGGAGACGTGAATGTATCTATCAACATCGTATTTTGCGGCCGCTTCAACGATGCGTTCTGTGCCTTCCACATGGACGTCATCGAGAGTAAAGTTTCTGATTCGGTTTAGTTTGAGCATGACATGCAATTGATGGTTAGAAACACACTTGGTAGGATAGTCTCGGCCGATCAAGTTGTATACAACATCGGAGTGTCGGACGCTTGCTTCGATCGACGGCGTATTCCGTAAGTCATATTCCTATTTCAGGATAACTAAGAAGGATGTTTCTTGACACTAGAAAAAGAGAAGCCAACTCAACCTACGACAAAGACGACGCGGCCAAGATCACCTGTAACCTTCAAATGGCGTTTTGTCATTTCTTCGCGGAATGGAACAACAACTGTGCATCCCTGGCGTGCTTCATTAGTTTAGAATGTATACTATTCTGCTGCAATTGGAGTCGTAGGACGTACCCAATCGATTCACAATATACCGACCCAACTGTCCAGTTGCGCCAAAGACTGTCGCAGTGTGACCTGCACGAGACGTGAGCATTGCATTCATCTGAAATGAAAATGAAAGATAACCAGCAACTACCTCCAAGGGACGATCTAAAGCAGAGAAAAGGTCAGCGAAGGTTTTCTTTTTAAGGCTAGCAGTAATACTAACCGTCCGCCTTCTACTCGGATAATGGGTTTACCGGTTCTTGTGACAGAGATATCGGAAGCGAAACGTCGGCCAATTACATTTTGGGTAGCTTGGCGGACTGACCGTACCGTATACAAGGAATAGGACATCTCTGCGGCTCGTAGATCAGAAGTTGAAGAATAGTCACGCTCCTAGTCGACCTTCAACCTGGACACAACAAGCAGGGTCGATATTTGGGCGGAGCATTGTCCACGTGCACAGTCACGAGATTTCAAGGTATGGCTACCTCCTCCCAGCGGCGGCCTGTGCGCCACCCAGTGCTTCCCATACTACAAGAACTATTGTCGTCTTCATCCTTGTACCACGACACCGAGCTTTCGGTGTTGACTTCTTTGTTGACAATATCGCCGCTATTACTGTCAGGCAGCAAATGATTAAACGTAAAAACGCGGAACTTGACATCTTGGGATCTTAAACCTGGTTACGGCCTCTTCTCTGACATCGTCTAGCAGCCCGGCGATTACACCAGACCTGATTACCATGGCCGTCGACTCGATCCCGGATTTTCTCGCCGAGCAAAGAGACAAGGCACCGGAAGAGTTACAATCCCTTGTCCTTGACTTCGAAACTTTCTGGGAGCGCAAGCTATGGCATCAACTCACCGACTCTCTCGTTCAATTCTTTAATCACCCCAAGAGCGCACCTCAGCGCCTGGCCTTCCACAAGGTTTTTATTCTGAAATTTGCGGATAAAATCAATCAGCTCAAGCTGGTGGATCTTGCATTAAAAGCCGCGACGCAGTGCAAAGGTATGTAAGTTAGCTTGATAATCAGATGTTAAGGCTAATGGACTAGAAATAGATGACCAGGAACGCTTATCCTTTTTGCTATCTGTGGTGAAAAAGGTCGATAATGATACATCACAAGACGCACTCGTGTTCGCATCTGTGGCAGTGTCCCGTGTAAAGCTCAATCTCAACAGACTGGATGACGCTAGACAAGATTTGGATGCTGCCGAGAAGATCTTGGACACGTTCGACTCCGTGGAGACGGTAGTCTACGCCGCGTTCTATGATGCCAACGCAAGCTATTATCAGGTAGGATTATATCAAGTGAGAATTGCTGCAACAGCTAACGATGTTTGCTAGAGAAAAATGGACTTCGCAAACTACTATCGCACTTCTCTCCTGTACCTTGCTTGTATCGACTTGTCGTCTCTCTCAAGTGAAGAACGTCACAAGCGAGCCTACTACATTAGTATAGCTGCCTTGGTTTCAAGCAGTATATACAACTTTGGAGAGCTTTTGCTTCATCCGATTCTTGATTCCCTCGCTGATAGCGAAGACGACGCCTGGCTCCGCGAGCTCTTATTCGCGTTTAACCGAGGCGATCTTGTAGCATTTGATGCTCTATCCGACAACATTGCATCTCACAAGCTACTAAACGAACACTCTACTCACCTACGACAAAAGATTTATCTTGCCGCGCTCACTGAAGCCGTTTTTCGACGGCCCCCCAACGATCGTACCATTACCTTCGCAACAATCTCGCACGAGACCAAGGTCGGGCAGAAGGAAATTGAGCACCTCGTCATGAAAGCTTTAAGTCTGGGTCTGTTACGAGGAACAATTGACCAAGTAGATGAAGTTGCGCACATCACCTGGGTACAACCGAAGGTGCTTGATATGAAGCAAATAGGCAACATGCGCCAACGTCTACTTGACTGGGACTCCAAGGTTAACCAGCTTGGTAACTGGATCGAGACCGCCGGAAAAGATGTCTGGGCTGCTTGAAACTTTACCGATTTGCTGAGTGGTGAGGCACCAAGATAAACTCGTTGACAGGGTAAATGGGTCAGGGACTTGAAACTTGTCCAGGTATATATGCCAATACCGAACCGTAGTGCCACACATTATCAATGTCCTGTTATTATATCGGTAATGTCAAGGTACAGACATCTCAAACAGTATGAGAATAGGTAGATGAAGGATAAAGGTAATCCCACTTGGTGAGTCGATAGATATACATTCGCGTAAATTGCCTATTTCTTCCCCGTCGTGAACACGTCAGGCTTTTTCGATGTACCAGAGAGAACATTCGTCATCGCAAGTAGCCAGGCCGGCCACCATACACAGCAAATCACAACAGGCGTGTACATGGCCCACACGTTCCACCCAAAGCTAGCCTGCTGCAAGAGTGCAGCGACAGTTAGGCCGGCAAAGCGACTTGCTGGATACACAACCACTGATGGTGCCACCGCAGTAAGCAAGGTAACCATGAGGTATTTGGAAAGAGAGTTCTTGCATGGTTGCACGAATGTTAGTGGGCTGGCGAGTACACCCACCAAGAATGCCAACGAGAAATTCAGTGTGGCCAGTGTTGCCAATGCCATCCCAAGAACGAGCAAGGAGAGTGACTTAGTCAGCTGAAAGTGCTGCGTCCTCTGAGTGAAGGATACAGGAAGAAGATATGATATGACGAATGGAAGCAAGGCAGAGAAGATACAAAACATGGCCAACGAAATTGGTAGAAACTATGATTGTTGAGTGAGTCAGTGGCATCAAGCACAAAATGACAGGTTTTGGTGGATTGTATGGACCTGCAGGGGTACTTGAGTAAACATACTGTTGCAGGAACATGGCTTAGAATGAAAAGAGGAACCACAGATGCAGCATGACATCCTACCACAATCGCTAAGGGGAGGGACAGATCTCGCTCAGTCGAATTGACAGCAGGTGAACTTCCCGAAGCTTTGCTGAACTTTAATTTTGCTGCAGCTGATTTCTCGGAAGCCACCCTTGCGGGCGCTTGGGTCTGCGTGGCAGTTTGTCCGCTCTTTACCCAGAGAAAAATAGCCATGATCGTGAAGTTAGCGGCAAGGAGCATAGCACTGGGGAGATATGTGCCGATGCTAACAAAGCGATCCCTCTGCATTAGCAGGTAAAAGAAGAAACTTTGGTGGAGATGCTCCAGCAGATTATTTAAGCTTCGGAATGTGCCTTCTATAACACGTCCCATGGCCATTTCATCATGCCAACCTTGGCCATATGGTTGCAGTGTTACGGCATCAACATGATACGGAATGAAACTGCTGTGAGGTCCAGCACAGATGCCCAGACCTTGTTTCAACATACCTCGCAGTATCGTCGTGAGCCGATCTCGATACGAGTCACTGTGATGCTGCATGCCTTGTATTGCTGTTTGCATTCCCATTTGCGCCCCAGCAATATTCACGATTGAGTTTATAAGGTCGAGGTTGGGCAGTTGCCCGTTGGCACCATCATAAATGATATGAATACCCTCGAATCGTTGATCAACGGCGTAGTCGATAGCAATTGCACCCTGCAATGCGCCGGATTTCAGCGGCAGTGAAGCAATGTTGTTCAAGTCATGCGCATCATGGTAAGCGTCCACCCAAGCTTGAGTTCCAGTTCGGCTGTCGGGAGGTATGAGGATTATTATGTCTTTCGACCAAAGTGACCAGCCTGTGCAGATTCTTAGCCTGGAAAAGTCACGGTTCTTGCTCAGCGTATACAGCTGGTGACATACGCTTGAAGTAGCGGGCGAGGGTGATGGCCAGAGCAACACCGTTTCCATTGAACGTTTCGTTGACGCTGTTCCAAGCAGACACCAGAACTATTGCCTCAGTAGCATCTCCTCTGGGGGCTTGCAAAATCCCGTACAGATTCTCGCCGCTATATCTTTCACCTGCGGAGTTGTAGGTGTAGTTCTGTCTACCGACTTTGATACCGGCGGCACTAAGAATGACTTCAAGGTGGTTGTTGATGCTATGATAGTAAGTTCCCAGTAGATTCTTTGGCAGTTCCATCTAACTTGAGAGCTGACGCTAACTTACTCATAGTTGCTCTCGTTAACAAGTGCATCCAATTCCTGTCTATATGCCCTGAAAATGTTCTGTTCGCTACCCCCAAAATAAGTATGCACTTGACCAGGAAGCAAGGCGTTCTCGGAGATATAGGTGCGCCGAGAATAATAGTCGAGTGGTAACAAAATGAGCCAAATAACTCCAACTAGAATGCAAAGCAGGGAGAGATATGGCGGTAATTTGAGTATGCGTGGATCCCGTCGCAGGGAGAGCGCTGATGCTGCAGACAGATATTACTCGATGTTAGAATTGTATTGCCCGCGAGCAATGGGCTCCTAAATGATCGGATACGCATGCGGGAGTCAATAATACTTACACAGCAACCTTGACATGTCGGTGGACTGCGCGACAAGGCCAGCTCGGGTAGCTTGTGTTCTTGGAACTGGCGACATGTCGGCCGTAGGGCCAAATGGACCGGCATTGAACTTGCATATAACGGGGCTCGCCAAATGGGCCACCTGGGGCCCGTCGTCACAGGGCAACTTAATCCTTACTTCCCCCCGGATCGGAATAACATTACTACTACATGTGCTCTAAGAGGAGGAGCGTTTCCATCTCAAGAGACACGACGAAGATCGATTGATAAGTCATTGCGCCTCTGTCTTCTTGTGCGCTCAGTTCTGGCTACCCAGGTAATTTGAGTTCTGCAATCGCAGGCAGTGCACCTCGGGGACGACCGACTCCTTCCTCCGCGGTCGACTCCGTCAGACTTCATTCAGTGCTAGATCACCAAGGGACCGCGACGATGCCTGCCATTCGAGGCTTCAGCACTTTGCGTGCTCGGTCGTACATTTTCCGACTCCCTTTATTTACTCGAGCGATCATACTAGCCATACTTGTATTCTGGATACTCAGTGTTCCGTCTTTGTGGAACTTGCCCCAATGGGGCTCATTAATACCAGATAAAGTCACTTTCGCGACAGGTAATTCTCCCCTCGAAAGGTGTTTTCGACATGTGCCTAAAGCACTGCCTGACACTCTGTATAGCGTATCGATTATCCACTTTCCCACTGATTCACCTAAATATTCTTCACGCGGTCCTCAATGTGGTGGCGCTCACCCCTTTGATGGAACGGTTCGAAAACGAATATGGGACGCTCACTAGTTTAGCTTTGTTTTTCGGACGTAAGAATAGCTTTTCCTGTGCCACTCGGCAAGGCGATGAAGTTGACTGAAGCTGGGCAGCGTTAACTACAGTCCCGGCTCTGCTGTATATTGTCATTGAGCTTGGAGTTTTGAGAGCGAATAATGCTGTTATGGGAGCAAGGTAAGAATGGCGCTGGTAGCCCGCTTATATAAACATTGAGAGCCTAACAAGACCTCAAAAGCATATGGGTCTTCTTACTCCTTGGCATGGAGGCCATTCGAACTTATCGTTCGAATCCACACCTGATCATTGGTACATATCACATCCCCACGTGGACGACGCCACTGCTCATGATATTCGTGGTGGCTGTCTTGATACCTAATACTAGCCTCTTGGGACACCTTTGCGGTGTAGCCGTAGGCTATACATGTATGACAACTGAGATCGTATGGGTCAAGAATCAGATTTGCTAACAATCACTACTTTCCGCAGGCGGCATTGGGTACCTCAAATACATTGCCCCCCCAGAGTGGGCGTTGCGATGGATAGAGGTACGACTTAATTTACTGGCTGTTCTTCCACACTACGTAAGTGTTGATCAAAAGACATATGGTCGGTTTGGCGTCTTGCCATCGTCGACACGACCAGGAGGCAGCAATGTAACGGAGTTACTTGGAAGTACACAGCGACTTGGTCCATAACGGCCCCATCTGGCTTGTTCGAGGCGATAAATCCTATGGACCTGATGAGATAATTACCGTACAAAATTTCTTTGCGAAAACTCGGCACCAGCCAGCGGAATAAGGGATATATGCATCTACTGTGGAGTTTCAGGAACTGCTTTCTGTGTAAAATAGTCCTTGTAATGGCGCGTCGAGTTGAGCAGGCTCTGACATGCCCTAGAATATCTATAATATATTGGCTCCGGCGGAGCATAAGAAAGGATCCTCAGACTCTTTCTTGGTCTTTCGCGGCAGTCGGCAATCGATAATTTACGACCAGTCAACACTCAAAAACTCCAAATTTCAAGCTTTTATTACTAATCGTGTGATAGTCGACGTCTTCACACGCACTCGTCGATAGCCAATTGTCTTAGTCCTGAAGAAATATGTTGTAGCGCCTTGCCTGACCAGTTCAGTGTCCCTGCACCATGGCACATTACCTGACAATCGCGAGGACGAGCCCATTAACCCAAACGCCGTGCGAGACTTCCACTACACGGACCGTATTTCGACTCAACCCTAGAACCACGCATACACAGTTTTCGCAGTGAACGTGCGCTTCTCCATGACGGAAATCAGAGCCAATGTACTACATCAGCAGACAAGGAACTCGAGACGCTTATCAGACGGCTCTATTCATCATTTATTCACTCTCAATTAAGGACTAGTTACATCATAGGACATAATTTTATAACTGTATCAACTGCCATAGTTTATCCCTGGCGTCTACCGGTCCAGCGCCTTGGCGTTTCAGCACGCCAAACGATTTAAGGGTAATGCAGAAGGTCATGCTAATCACTCGTGTATGGTTCGATGATTTAGCTGCTACGATTGCAGGCCAACCAGAGGGTCGCCGTGAAACAAATGGCCGAGTCCGAGTCGCGCTACTAGCCAATCTTGCCGCTTGTCTTGCGTGTCATAACTTTTGTGATAGCATGCCGTATTGTTGCACCCGCCTTTTCAATATCCTTCTTGGAAAGTGCCGACGTGATGCAAATCTTCAAGGCAGGCTGAGCAACCCAACTGGTATCGCGAGCTTTAATGGCATGCGCATACGGCCTGGTCTTTAGTCTCGCAACAAGAACTCCGTTCGTTAAGCACTAGACGAACTAGTTAATACATGATACAACTGAGATTCGTCTTTGAGTTTTGTGGCTGTTGTCCGAACACGCTGCACTTGTTCTGTACGATGCTGTGTCGTATGACTCACCTCGTCGGCACAGTCTAGGAAGATTCGTTCCTGATCTTCAATACTCAGCTTTTTGGCCTTAATCACCTCTGGCCTGAGCACGAGTAACATGATTGGGTTTTCCAATGCACTAGTGCAGACAATCCAGTCGCTGCGCGGGTCCAACTGCAACTTCATTATTTTGATATTTTCCCGACATTGACTGAGGATATCCGGATTTGATTGAAGGAGACTGAGTGTCTCACTAGCTGTCATAGCCAGCATGGCTGGCAAGGCAGCCGAGTAGGTGTAAGCGGAAGATGTAATGCGCTGGTGTTCGACAACGTCTTTGGCCCCAGCACAGAAACCGCCGCCAGCGCATAAAGGTCCGGAGAGAGACCCGACAATCATATCGACCTGTTGCGGGTCAACGTTCTGGGATTCAGTGAGGCCACGACCAGTCCGCCCAAGGACTCCAAAAGACCAGGTTTCATCAAGGATGATGCGAAATTTGTATCTCTCTTTTAGTTCCACGAGAATCGGAAGGTCCGTTACATCTCCACAAGTCTCGAAAAGGCCTTCTGTGACAATGAATCGCCGTGTAAGCCTCTTTCCCTTGGCCTGTTCAAGAGCGACCGCTTTCATTACCCGTTCTAAATCATCCATCTGACCGTGCTTGAACCATTTGATGTTACTTCGAGAAGCCTGTAATCCTTTTCGAATTGAATAGTTCACGGCTTCATCGGCAATTATAACGTCGCCACGCTTGCAAAAGGCCGGAATGACACTCGATACAGTAGAGAAGGACTGCGCGTACACAATGCAGCCTTCAGTACCAAGATAGTTTGCGATATCAGCCTCAGCCTTAACGTGAACATCCTGAGTACCATAGAATTGTGGAGGGCCACAAGGCCCGACACCGTAAGTTCGCAGGGTCTGGATAGCCTTTTCCTTTATTTGTTCATTTGCGTTGAAGTTGTAGAAGTTATATGAAGCCAGGTTCACAACTGTTCGGCCGTTCAGTAGTTTGACTTTTGGACCCGTCGGACTAAATAACATAATAGTAGTGTCAGCAGACCGTCTCATAGTTCTTCAAATGATTGTCACTATTTACAGTGCTGGGAGGATGGCTCCCGCCTAAACGTGATCGCCTTCTGTTTTAACCAGTTGGACTCGGACGGCAAGTCAAGAAGAAAGGTTTAGGACATACCCGACGATCACAGGGAGCTTGTCGCTCTCGGTCTCTTCGAGCACTGTCCTCTCGGCAACAAGTGGCTCCGGGGCCCAGTCGTCAATCAATTCATCAATCTCCTGAAGGTGAATACGGAGTCAGTGACGAGTCCGGATGTCATCAACGCTAAGGAGAGGTTTTACTCCATCTAGGGCAAAGGAGGGGAGGAATGCAGAGAAAACTTGCATCTTCTCTGAGCTGAACGAAATTTTGCTTATGAGTAGAATATGACGGCGACAGCAGATAGCGAATGAAGAACAGAATCAGTACCAATTCAATGGCAGATCGCACGGGGTCATTTTGGTAGCTTGACTGGATGTACCGAACAAGGACAGCGGAGCCAGGCACTTTCTGGAATGCAGAAGACGTCTGCTGCAGCACGCGGCTGAGCTGGTTGTGCAAGGCTTCAATTTCCATGAAGCCAGCCTTGATAATACTGTCGTGTTATGACGACCTGTAAGGAGTGGATTGAGACACAAAAGATCGGGTAATATTGATTCCAGTATCTATCTTTCTGCTCAAGCCGGCTGTGTGGGAGGAGAAAAAGACCCAACCACCCCCTCCTCTCGAGCTATTAAAGTGGGTCCCCAATTTAGAGCTTGACTGGTTGACTATCTCTTAGAATTAGGACCTGGAATGCGGCCTGTGCCTACAGAGAGGCTCCAGATATCGTTCGTGGAGTCTCAGTTTCTCCTGTTTCTCTTTTACCAGTAGCCATTTGAGCTTCAAAGCAATCGCGACAGTGAATCCTGTTCACAGAAGTACGGCTGACAATTACATGCGGGGAGTCATGATCAACCAAAGGTGTCTTTGCAAGTCACTGTCTCACTCGCCCAATTATTCGAGAGCTAGTAAATTAAGTCGCAACATTCGTCTTCGTATTTTTTTTCAAGTCTTACAATTGTAGCTTGGCCGAAACAAAGCGACGATTAAATGATCTGCCTCCATGAAACTGAAAGAAAAGAAAACTGAGCCAATACCCTCACACTTAACAATTGTTTCCCATGCATTCTATCAAAGCAAACACGTAAAGGGCAAGATAAAATAAGACATGAACACCACACAACGCAATGCCCTCAGGTCGCCACAACTCGTCTGATTGCTGCACCACAAAATTTTGACAGACTGGTGTGATCAGATCGGCATCATATTGTACACAATCGTAGGAGTCAGTCCATTTAGGATGTTGTTTGTGCCGAGGAGCCAGACTCTGACGAAGTGTCGTAGTTGGACGGGTATGAGTAGGTTGGGTTGGCTGTACCAGTCTCTGAACTTTGATGTGTGTTCTTATTGTTTAGGAAGTTGGGCTGCATGAGACGCATGTCACTGATCTTGAGATCCTTGTACCACTTCTTGAAGTCGTCAGGTTTCAACACATTTGCCTTTTTCAGCACGACCGGTCCAATGATGAGGCCAACAAAAACGACCAATAAAACAAAATAGAGGATGGCATATCGAGTAACTCGTCGACGACGCAATTTAGACTGCTTCATAGAATAAATGGGTGGTCGAATTTGCTGACTACGGTGGGATTAGTGTTGTCTTCTAATACGACAAAGCTCATAAGGATGGGAAAGAATATACCTTGGTTTCAGCCAGAAGAGCATCATCGAATGCAGCTTGTCCACCTGCGGAACTAGAATGACCGGTAGCATCATGAATAGCAGCCAATGCCCGAGGATAAAATCGGCGGCAAACATGCTGAGTTCTGTGATTTTGCAAAGGAACTCGCGACCTGGCTGCGACAAAGAGTGCCAGCCCATGGAGTACCATTTGCCCGTCCAAAATGCAATGTTGGACTGGTCGGTTTTCATCTCGCGGGTCAGAGCAATTGCCACGATGAGTTTGAAGACGAACCGCTGGATTGAAATCACAGCTATCATACCGGCCAGCGTTCGTGCAAAGTTCAAGCCCTCCAAGAAAAACATGCCTTCAAACATGATCAGCATAATAACAGCCGCCATAGCGTGGGCAATAGCTGCAAGCACGCTGCCAAATTTTTTGCAGCACATGCTTAGTACGGGACCCATACAGCAGGCCATTCCAAACATTGCTGCTAGTACGCCGGCGTTAATACCGATCGGTGCCAAGGCGATAGCAAGTACTCGAATGAGGCTGGCGGTAGGTTTCAAGTAGCTCTCCACGTTGTTAATGTCCTCATTATTGAATTGTTCAACGCCGGTCTGCGCGTTGATAAATAAATAGGGTATCATCGTCCAGACAACTTGCAATAAAGGCGTGAATATCTCCGTGAAGAAAATGTTGGCAATAGCAGCTCGTGGAACATCAGCGGATAGCTTTGCCGATGCTTCACCGAGAGCCTTGCGCTTATATCCCGTGATTCTTGTGCGCGAAAGGCGGCAAAAGGCAATCCAGGATTGCCCATGGCTCCTTGAATTGCCCCTGGACAACCAACGGAGGAAGTCCCGATAATCGATGAAGAAGTCGTTCCATGCAAATTGGTGTGGGTTGTATAAGAACGGAGATATTGTAAGCCCAAGAAGCGTGATCCAGAAGTAGGTCAGCGCGGCTTGCCAAGCAGTAATCGTTGCGAAGAGTAACATCATCAATAATCTGGCACCAAAATAGATCGAAGGCCCAGCAAAACGGGAGAAGAGTACCCCGAATGGGATACGGGCTGTAGCAAAACCTCGCCCTGTTCCAATGTATCGAGCGCCACCAAATGAAAGGTCCTGCTGCACGGAGTTCGCGTAAATTTGGCAAACAAACACCTCGAAAAATGGAGACAGAGAAAAGAACTGCTTCAGGAAGCGGACCAAAGCACGCCACATACCACGTTCCGTGAGTTCCTGAACAATTAGAGGCACGAAGGATAGGAAGAACACGAAGAAGATAGAGAAGATACTGCGCTGTACCCACTGCATCACTGCGTCGGTGTTGGCACAACCAGTAGGGTACAACGGGTCGGTGTGGGGCTTGTCAGGATTGTAGTCGCAAGGGATTGTCTCGTGCCTCAGGGCACCAAAATTGATCAGACACAACATGAACAGCTGTACTGACAGCATGATGAACATATTGTTGACGTGGAAACCGGGGTGGGCATAGTAGAAAGACAAAAATCTGTCTAACGGCAGTTGTGTTCCCAGGTAGTAATACTCGCGGGAGAGCATCTGTTCGCCCATACCTGTTCCAATCTTCGTGGTGAAATTCAGGATGGAGCCGAAACCAAGATCACGGCCCTTTCCACACTGATAGTACTCGCAGTGTTTGATGCGTCCGCCGCGAAGTATAGCGTTCATGCCGGCAAAGATATCCTCGTTCAAATGTAAACCTTTCTGTGCCTTTGACACACCACCGCGGGTAGTCATGAAGATACCATTCAGAAAATCCGGATGACCGTAGTGAAGCTTGCCTCCAATCTGAGCCAAAGTTCTCGCAAAAAGTGTGCCGAATGTTTGTTCCTTTCCAGCAGCCACGTCGCCCAGAATACCAATATTTTCGGAGAAAATATACTCTCTGGCGCCAAGAATAGCAACTGGAGTCCTGATCTCGTTCTTGACACCGGGTGTATACGGTGAGGCGTTATCCGTTTTCATTTCCTCAAATTCTGCAAGGACACTGCGAATTTTGAGACACTCTTCCAGGTAGTTGTCTTGGTTGGCATCGATAAGTTGGATATATTCCCCCCGATAGAAAATCAACGAGTGGTTCTGGTTGTCAGATTTTCCATCACCCAAGACAGGATTACCCGAAAGCTGAATTCTAAATTTGGGTCGCCTCATTCCGTTCTCCATTATCTCAGAATGCCCATCAATGAGAGCTGAATAGAGTCTTGGCTCATCACCTTCTGCCAGGGGGGGTTCCTCGTCCAGATAAGCGATCTGAAGATCAGGATAGGCGCGAAGCAGGAATTCAGCATTCTCCATCTCTTCTTTCTTGAATTTCGAATAGCGTTGCATCGAAACGACAATTTTGAACTTCCGGCGAGCCATTCGCTCAAGTTCTCGTTCCAATTTATCCGAATTTCCCCCAAACATTTGCACTACTTCAGGGTTTTCTACTCTGTAGAGTAACTTGATAGCTCGGCTGTAGTTCATGAAACCAGAAATGGTACGATATAGCGTCTGCGAGCGAAGTGAAGCCCAGATGCGAGTTCGCAGCGTGTACTCGGGAGCAGACGATTTGAACCCGATACAGTAAAAGGGGAGGTCGTCAATTTTGCTCTTGGCGGTGTCTTTTTCATCCTTTTCCGGGTCGCCATTCATCTGAGCGGTTTCATCTGCAAGAATCTTGGTATCCTTCACGAAACAGTCCCATTCATGCGGGTGCAATTGCTTGAGATACTCTAACAGCGTGACGCGTGAATATGGCTCGTCTTCGCGAATGATTTCACGAAGTGAGAGAAGAATTTTCTCACTATAATGTGGGATCATAACTGTAAAAGTCGGCATATTGTCGACAGGAAGCGGTTCGGGAATAGGAGTCGACAGCGACTGGGCGAAGAACGAGATTCGGCGTTCCGCTTCGCTCTGACTTGGAAAGAACTCGGTCTTGAAAGAGTGATCTTCCTGTGAAACGAAGAATGTAGGGGCTCGCAGCGTCCTTTTCCCCTCCTGCTCAGAAGGTACCTGGTGATAAAGCAGTTTCTGTACGTGATCTATCGCCAGCAGATGCTCACGATACATTGAAATGACAATGGCGTTCCAGACTTGCGAAATCAGCACCTTCGGCTTATACTTGATCTCCATGTCCGTAGTTGCCAAAACCTTGGAGTAAATACGCTTGGGCAAACGAGAAAATATGTTTCTCCAAGGTGTCCAAATTGAGGAGCCGATATAGAAAGATCGGGCAATAGAAAAAATTGTGTTCAAAAGGACATAGAAGAGGTAAGTGTCCAGGAAGAAAAAGATTAAATCTGTAAACGCCATGAGGCCCAGTAAAATGTATGTGTGGTTGGTACACAAATATGTCTGAACAATATTGTCACCGATGCATTTGGGCTTGAAGATTGACAGGTACCGAATAACGTCTCGGAAGGAGAGTGTAAGATATACATACGACTCTCCAAATTTGGCCCCAAAAACAGTCAGCCATAGTCCAAAAGACATTGCCATGTCATTTCCTTTCAGACGTGGCCAGCTGGCTGTGAATGTTTGGCTTGCGACATATTGACGCGAGTTTTTGGTCAAGTAACTACCAAACAAGCCACCTAGAGGCATGACTGAGAAGAATAAGAAGGTAATTACTGCCACAATGAAGTTGACGATACCAATGATGTAATCGACATCGACATCACCCGACTGTTTTAGCTTGGTGGGCATGAAGAGAACCTTGATCGCTGGGGCAATGTTGATGACGAAGATGAGGAGTAAGAAAAGAAGGCGCTTGGTGAGATGCTGGGCGCCAGCCCATCGACGGGGAACATACGCCCATTCAGCCAGGGTGGCCAAAACCTGAATAAGGGATGCTATGGCTCCGCCAATAGAGACAGCTGCGAGGTGTCTGGATCCAGGCGGCTGTTGGTCCAGCTGCTGTTGATAATCTTTGCCGACAAGAAGTGACGGGGCGTTGTGTGCTGTATAAAACCAAAACATTGTGAGATGAATGATCCAAATTCGGTTGAAATTAACGAGAAGGTGGAACCAGGATCTCGACTCCTTGTATGTTTTGAAAAAGCATTTCTTCCAGTTGATCTCCATCAGCTTCATGTAGCGCTCTGCCGGCGGTACATCAACCAGTTTGCTCTTGTCTTGTAGAACGATGCGCTCAATGCCTTCTGGGTACCAGAAGAGCTGGTTGCAATCATCGTATCCAATTATGTGTTTGTGATCACGTTCGCGGCGCACATACACGCCATCAAGAATCTCATATCCCTGATCGCGAACATACTGATAGAGAGGCGTGATGATATTGTTCAAATAAGTGAACTCGTCAACTGGCTCAACAAGGGCCTGACAAGCGGGGGAATTAAGATAGTCATCTGCACACTTGAAGATGAAACACAAGCACTCCGGCATGAATCGCACTTGGTTGGCCTCGCCCCAGCAAAGGAGGTAGAGGGCAATCTGCCTGACACGGTCATGCTGTGACATGCGGTTCATGCGAGTCTTCCAGCGGAACTCGGCCGCTTCCAAACTATCGTCCCCTTCCAAATCCTGGAGCGCGTCAGCTTCGTTGACATTTTCGTCCGCATTCTTCTTCTTCTTCTTCTTCTTATTCTTGGCTTTGCGGCGTAAGCCCTTGGTTGTACTGTTGGCGAAACCAACAGCATCGTCTAGATCGAGGTGAGCCGCAAAATACCATTTGCGATAATTGGCATTGTCGCCTCCGATGTAGTCGGCGTGGAGAGAAAGCAATGCTTGGTTAGGCGTCATGCGGGAAGCACGGGAGTCAAGTAGAGTCATAAGGTGGTCGTACATGTTCCTCATGCTATCACGCTGGAATCCAAACTTTCCGGTGAGATCCAAGAAGATATCCTCGATTTCTTCCTTAGACAATGGAATTTGAGCGTCAGATGTCCAGGCGGGATATGGTTCCCGGGAGCGCTGGCCAGCTGGAAGCACATTGCCATAGTCCATTCCATAATTGGGGGTCGATGCGCCGGAGGAGCGATTGGCACCGTACGAAATCTGTGAGGAAGGAGGTCGATAACCACGTTGGCCATCACCATAGCTGTTATGACGTTCGTCTCCGCGGCCGTAATAGTCCATTTCGGCGGCGCGAGCCATATCCGATCTCATTGTGAAGTCGCTAAATGTCTCCGAATCCTCCTCAGACCCATGGCGGCCGCCGTGTCCACCGTAGCCTTGATTGTAGTCCTGCTCGTAGTAGCCACCTTGGCCGTTGTAGTATTCATCTTGATACTGGTCATGCCCATCGTAGTAGCCACCATCTTGATGATAAGGATTATTCGGATCGGCATTATAATAGCCGCTATTGAGGGGAAATAGTTAGCGAGGAACTGTACGCAACTACTATGTCGCCCGAAGTGTCTTACGATTCATCATAATACCCATCTCCGTTTTGACCTCCGTGGCCCCCACGGGCATCGTAACCATTATCATAGTACTGATCGTCCTGATAATACGAGTCCGCATTTCCTTGAGTGTTGCTGCCGTGATGACCGTAAGCTTCGTCATAGTGGTCGTTGTGACCACCTGGATAGCCTGACATTGTTGCCCAAAGTGGTCAATTTACGCAAAACAATCCATGTGATGCTTCGGAAATTATCAAGATACGATCGCCGTTGAAATGGACAATACGGTGGTATGAAGAACGGCCAGAGTCTAAGCGGGCAGCGATTGTACGTAGGCTGAGAACGGACGTTGAGCGAGCGTTAGGGTGCTGTGAATGGCACCACTGGTTCAAATGAGCGTGAGAAAGTGGAAGACCGACAAATATAAAGACACCAACGAGCGATTGTGTAGGAAGAGGAGCGAGAGAAGTCAGTGGGCCGAGCCTCTGCAGAATCGCGAGAACGGTCAACCTGATGCTCCCGTTGAATGTGTGTTGAAGAGTGGAAGTTGTGGTCACGCAAAGCAGAGCCGAGTCAGGGAGGTATAGGAGGCAGGTTTGACAAACAATTCAGATAAGGAGGGAGACGGGGTGGGTGGACGGACGGGCGACCAGCCGGGGGGCGGTGGCTGACGCTCCGGTGCTCAAGAATTGCGTTTCCTATCCACTCTGGACACTTGAGTACAGGGCCAAAACCTTGGAAAGACTTGGTAGAAGGCAGGGGCAGTGCTTGATGGGAAGTACGCAGTGTATGTACTGCAGTATACTTGGTGAATCGTAGAAGCTATGGTATTTTTGAGGTAGTTTGCAAGTAGAGGTACCTCATAACTTCCACCAAGTCAGCGTGGCTCACTATTGGCCCGTCCGCCGTTCTCCACATTCTTGCCCAGGTCCAATGCAGACTCGGCCCCGTTGTCGCCCCTCTGGAAAAGCTTTGCCATCAAAGCTTCCAGTATGTATTCTTTCCTGTCGTCCACTGCGACACCCGTTTCACTGGGCTCTTTCGATGAACGATGAAATTCCGCTTGCGATAGCACTTTAATCCATGTTAGAGATCGGCCTACGGAGTAGATCCCGCAGAATACGTGCAGGGCGCTGGTTGGTATCAGTACGTCTTCCGGAGTACTAGTACACCGTACTCCGTACTTGGGCACAGCAGTTCCCGTACATGGGTCGCACGGCTGCATGGTTGCGTGGCTGGTTCTTTCTACCCCCGACAGCAATCCTGGTTGCTCAATCAGCAGAAGCAAGTCTGTGTGAAATGCCTCCTCCCTGGCCTGGTGGAGTTGCCCGATGCACGCAAGTCGCACAGGAACCACATCACCCCAATGGGCCGCCGTGTCCACTTCTGCCACTACCAGCACCTGGATGTCTACTTACCGTGCGGCGGGGGCGAGGACGGCTGGTTTGGTGGTACTAGTACATACTACTACTTATGTAAATCTCCAGAGTTTGTGACCACCCATGTATTAAGTACGTAGTACTTAATGCGGCCATGGGAAATTCGACCACTCCGCCGCCGCTGAGAGAGGCCTCAAGGGGGTCGGTCGAATTACGTTGACAACTACTACTCCGTACCTTGGCAGATACTTGTAACCCCACAGGGTACTTTCTGCCTTGCACGTACCTACTTGAGTAGGTACGTTAGTTATGATCAGGTTGGGTGTTTAGCCCAGAAGTTGAGGACAGTGAGTGTGTGCTGCTCTTGTGTATCAAAACATATCGCGGTGTCCTTTAGGCTCAAACTCCGATAAGACAATGTCCGCGCGGCATCCATTCGATACACAAGGAGAACTAATACTAGTATCGGGAATCAACAGAAATCACGAGCACCAAGTGGACTGACATTTCAGCCGGTCCGGTGGCGAAAACAAATGCTGATGCTAGCATTGATACTGCCGTGCCAGCTGATCTCTTGATTAGTGGTATTTTATTGTTCGTTTTCTTCCACCTGCTCTCCACAGACGTCATAGTTCACAAGTTGATTGACTGCAAATGTTTCTCTCTAGACAGTATCGACCATTTCGACCTACGAAGCGAGTAATAATTTCCGTATTGATGCGCCTGCGGGGCGGCTGTAGTCTGGTATCATCAAACACGCCAGGACTTGCTCAGGATCCAAGTCCTGTAGCCAGTTGGCGATCGGGAACCGTGATGATGCTTATAATTTGCAAGAACAAGACTTGTCATGCCCTACCCTATATAGGATGTTAAAAAAGTTGGGATGAAATCGCTTCAAGACAGTATAAAGCAGTCCCCCTTCCCTGGTGGCGGTTGTACCGACAGGGGCAAAAATTCAGTCGGATTGACCCCAATTTTGTGAATCACAGCCTAAGTTTTTTTCGGTGGTGTGGCTCGAAAGCAAGTAACCCCTTGAAAAAGTAGAGATATATATGTAAAGTGTACGGAGTATAGAAGGCGCTATCCTTAAATGACTCGGCAGAGAGGTAAAGAAATTAGTTGCACTACTGTTACTTCGGTATATATGAGATAGCTAGCATTCATCAATAACCCAGCAGCAGTGTTTCGGTTCTTGGCGCAGCCTAGTGCCTGCCACCTTAGCGCTGTGTCTGGTGGAGCAGAATGCAACGAGCCCCTTGCCCTTTCATCAGCAATTGCCAGGGAGTCAGGGACACGCCGGCACCAGCGGCATGGCACGGCCTGTTCTTGGAAACCCAAGATTCTCCTTTAGTAGGCTCGACACCACTTTGACGCGTGTAGCTTTCACTGCTGTAAGGTTGAAAGAGGTATACTAGGTCCATCTCTAGCGATAGTCCTCGTCAGGCCAAACTGTACCCATCGCCATGTTTTAAAATTTAGTATGGCAAGAGCTAGGAAGACAGTCTACTTCTGTCAGCTCGCTGCGGACCCCTAATGAGCAGGGCCCGTGGGGAGTGCTGCCGAGGGAAATAACACCATAAAGAGTCAAAGACAGGTGCCTCTTCTAAATTGTAAAAACAAAAAGGAGCCAAGAAAAAAGGGCATGGCGACTACTTACCTAAACCAATGGAGAATGGTCCAAACTGTGTGGATTGAAAAGGTAAAGTTATTCGTGCTTGATTAATCGCGGCCACGCGACGCTGATCTGCGTTGGCGCTACTAGTAATAACAATTACTAGTATTATCTATCTACTTACTTCTCAAGTACCTACTTTAGTAGGTGGTAAGCGTTGGTAAATCCAGTGATACAAGTTTCCCTTTCTCTTCTCTCACGGGATGCCCTAGTCTTCACCCACATGCCGGGGTGACCTTCGCAGCAATGTCACCATCTGCGCACGTGACCAAGCGGTTGCTGTGACAACTCCGTTTGGCCTGCCTCTGTTTATACACTCCTGGCATTCGACTAGAGCCAGCGCATATGTACCTGGCTAGTAGTGTTCGTATCATATTAGAAGCATTCTCGCCAGGGTACAATAGTTTTATCCGTCTACTTTTGTTACTTACGCATGCTGTGGTCTGGAGACAATCCGACCCCTCGCTGCTCACGTCCAGCTCGCATTGGTGGGAATGGCTCGGTTGGCTGATTATTGCCTTTCCAATGATGATGAGTTACCACATCGAACCACGTCGCTGAGGCAAAGAGGGAGCGATGTGCAGGTCGAAGGCCTTCCAAAAACAAGAGATATTGTACCCAAAAATGCACAAACAGCCTCAACTCGCAAAATGCGACGTCTATGCGGAATGGGACAGGTAGCTGACAACCCCTTATTCCAGCCATGGAGCGCACAAGATCACAATGGAACACAAGCTCTTTCGCAGACCACCATGAGGGAATCCCCTGCGAGGTTAGGCATGGTCACAGAATTCGAAAAAGATTGTCCTTCAGCAACAGCCCGTCCAGCACGCATCAAGGCATTTAGTCTCATCTCTGCCGCAAAAGGCTGTTCAAATGTGCTTAGGAAAGACACGTTACTTCCACTTACGACCGAAGAGCGGGAAAGAAAAACGGGGATATTTAATACTGCTCAGATACGAGGGAGTCATCTTAATCCTGATGAAACAATGTCGACTCTACCATCATCCTCGGACCTGGGACTTGTTAATCACAGGCCACATCAGGAAGCGCCTGCGGAAAGCTTAGTCCATAGTCTCACTATCGACAGCACCCCCGCTGATAATTTGGCCGATTATCCCTCCGACGTTCACTATAAGAAGATTGGAAGTGCTTCCAGCCTCTGCCTAGGATCAGAGCTTCTACCGTCTCCTCCCGGCATTGGCAAAACCACATGTGATTTTCCTGATTATGAGCAGTCATCTGTGTCGAGAGACTGTAATGATATTGAGCAGACTGAATGCGAAGGACCGCTGAAGCCCACTAGAGGGAACATTTCTATGCCAAGCAGGGTATCGTCGTCCCAGCTGGACAATGAATCGGGCTTGCCCGAAAAAGTCTCCGCTATCACATCTACAACGCCATCCAATGATGAGAACCTGGTGGGATTGTTTGAGCAAATGCGAATAGATTCTCATGAGCTGTTCATTGGCGGTAGTCCCAAGCGCCAAGATAGCCTGTTCGAATTCACCACACCACCGAGCAGTTATCCTAAATATTCGAGTTCAACCCGCAAACTTCAGGCTGTTCCGTTGACACCGCGTGGGCCTGCCTCAAATGGGTTGTTGGCTGAGATGTTTGCTGATGACTGGAACTGCGAACTTTCCCGTCCGAAGCAAGTCAAGCCCGTACGCCCAGTCACTCAGTCGAAGGAGGCCATGAGGAAAGCAAAGAAAATGGAATTCGAGGCAACAAAAGAATCCGTAGCTCAAAGATTTCTTGAAGAGCTGGATATTCAAATTGCAAACGGTCAGGTTTCCAAACTTACGGAATCTACAGATGGCGTGAAGATAATTTGGACCAAGAGTCTTCACACCACCGCCGGCCGAGCGAACTGGCGGCGTGAGACAGTTCAAACCAAGCAACCTGACGGATCAATTATTGACACATGGCATAAACACCATGCCTCCATCGAGCTCGCCGACAAGGTTATTGATGATGAAGACAGGCTTCTCAATGTGCTGGCACACGAATTCTGTCATTTGACTACCTTCATGATTAGCGGCAGGACAACAAATCCCCATGGGAAAGAATTCAAGTCCTGGGCATCGAAATGCTCCCGAATCCTCGGTCATAGGGGCATTCAAGTAACCACCAAGCATACTTACGAAATTGATTTCAAGTACAAATGGGAATGTGCTGATTGCGGACTGGGGTACAACAGACATTCCAAAAGCATCGACACGCTGCGTCACCGATGCGGAACCTGCAAAGGCGAGCTAAAGCAAGTCAAACCTGCACCGAGAGCCAATGTCGCAAATAGTGGCGCGTCGAGGCAAAGCGAGTACCAACTCTTTGTGAAAGATCAAATGAAATTGGTGAGGCTGGAAAATCCTGCCGTTCCGCAGCGAGATATTCTCAGGATGATCGCTGGAAAATGGGCTGATCAGAAGAGGGGGAATGTTAAGAAAGGCGGTTCCAATACGACAGACACAGTAGTAGGAACACAAGTAAACGAAGCCGATGTCACCTCCAAATTAGTGGGCGATCTACCGGTTGGCGATTGACTAAGTAGTTGGGACAATGGCATTGTAGCACATCTCATGCAGCAGTCGAGTTGACGTTTCGGCCCGTACGACAAGAATATCGTGCAGCAATAATTACAGGGACAGGTGTTACAAACAGATTACAAAAGTCGGGCAAGCAAATGCCTCGAGACACAACAAATCCATGTTCTATAAGCTAGCCAGAGCACCCTGCTCATGCGACGTTGGATTGACAGATCACCGAAGACAAAAGCGTAGCACATACGATAGTAAGCAATTACATTTGAAGATAACCATGAAAGTTGCAATAAGAACTTCTTCTCAATCTAGTGTTGCGACAGCTCCAGTACGTCATGCATACTGCGCAGTCGTCCAGCACTAGCTATTCCATAGAACCAATACCAGACTTGTTTCGAGGTCATCGTCCGGTACTTGCGGCTTCACATTTGATTATGACTCTCCAAAAAGTTCCCAGTCTTTGATCTTTAGCGATTCCCAGATGCGAGCCGAATATTCCACGGCATCCCCAATCAACTTGCCCTGCTTGCCAAGCTCCAGGTCAACCTCGTCTTCGTCATACTCCCCCTTTATATGTGGGACATTGATTGTAATGAGAATGTCCGAGTTGTACTTTTCCAGCCGCAAAAGCGTCATTATAATAGCTGTGAAGTCCGGTGGTGAGCCGCCTTGGCGAGATTGCCCGATTCTGGGGGTCTGGGTGGCGATGAGCGTGTACGCTGGGGGTTTCGATCTGAGTCGTCGTCGCAGATTAGGCTGGGTCAACAACCCGAAAAGCAGATACTTCAAATGAGACATCTATAACCATTCGACGGGACACGTACTCGAGGCGGGAAAACTCAGTTTCCGCAGTATTCCAGATCTTTACAGTGTCAATATCGGACCCGACCATGTCTTCCAGGTGTATAGTCATTGCGCGGCCGTCGATCTCGGGTCCATGTCCCGGCTCGCCGACTCGCTCCGTGATATCGAATATGATGCTGGTAAAGCCATCTTTGTCGATCCATACTTCTTGGTTATCTGGTACTTGCCGTAGTTTGCTGTGGATGTGTCAGGTCGTGGCCGCTGTGGCGGGAGACTGGCTCGGTCCAGTTTCGATATTCTCGGAAGCTTACCTGACATCGGCAAACTTGTCTGGTATATCGCAAACAATTGCGCCTCCATAAAGCGGCATACCATGATACCCGGGCATTTTCGTTTCGAATGAAGCTCCTAGGCAGGCGCCTTGCGCGAAAGTCAGTTTTTGTGCAAGGTGCCAGGAGGGAGTATGGTCTTACAGTTGTAATTGTCAACCAGTATTCTCACCGCCGGGTATCTAGTTCTAGGGTCCCTCAAGAGTTCTTTGTAGAGGGCCAACTGATGTTCCCTCCGGTGGTTACGCCATTTATTTCGTCGGGCTCGATTCGACTTGAGCCCATCCTGGGGGCTGATGGTGGGACCTCCACTTCCGCCGGAGGGGTACCTCATCAGCTACCCTTATGAATTGTTCATGGTCCTGTTACATCATACATCAATTGAACACCCACAATACGACTAGGATACAGGTGGGTCTCCATGCCTGATGCCGGTGACAAACTCACGTGTGTGGCATTGCTGGATCGCACCAAGGCAATGTCAACGCTTAAGTCCGCCATCTCCCGTTCAAACAAGGTATTAGGACACAAGAAAATGTAAACTATGTACAAGGACGTGCACAATGTGGCATTCAACGGCAGAAGACACATGGTCGCGTTGAAAACCAGTAAGAAACCAAGGTTTCGTATATTATCGTACGTACATGTGCCAAGTATTCGATACCTCGCATACAACACAAACCGCTCAAGGCCAGATAAACACATTCCACAGGAGGCAGTATAGTAGCCAAGTAGGCCTGCAGTAATCTAAGTCACAAAATGAAACGTCTTAATCCGTGGCCGACCATGGCCCAACCGTTTCACCAAAATCAGCTTTATCCAGCGGCCACTCAGCAGTCTATATGCACGAAGCATATGTAACCATCCAATGCCGATGACGAAGGGGTATCAATGAAGCAAGAAAGAAGTGTCTCGGGCTACTTTGAACAGAGTTGGGTTCCATGAGGACCTTGTCAAGCTGAGCAGTGAGCAAATACTGGTATTACCACAGTATCGTGCAGTCTTACCACAGGCAATGCATCAGCGGGGTATAAGGAAGTAAAGACAAAAGCGATATGTTGCCAGGTGCCTTATGACTGACTCGCTTCTCGCTCCTCACGAATAGAGGTCATGCCCGAGCCTGCTACGCCGCTCGAAAGCGAGGGCTGACTTGGAGGCGGCATCGCCATTGTCTGTCTTTGAGCCGAGCTGATTTCGGGTGCTTCGTTGGTAGTGTGGCCGAGCAGCTGCATGGAACTCAGTCTGTCGCTTCCGTCTGAGTCGCCCCTGAACCCCACAGTTTGTGAACTTGGGTTCTCAGAAGAAAGCTCCTTATGTAAAGGCGATGAATGAATCGGTGATGCAGACTTCTTGCTCTGCGTATCACCGTTGCCATTATTGCCCCCTCGAGAGGAGTTCCGTGGTGAAACACGTCCAGTCTAAGATGTGAATGAGGATGAAGAAAGAGATGCAGGCTGCCCATAGATCACTTACCTGTTTGGCCCAACGAAGTCCACAGCTGTTGCAAAGATCTCTTTGGCCACTTGGGCCACGTCGCCATTCCGGTGTATTACGAGTATGGCAATTTGCACAGTCTCTGACCAAATTCCCGACTCCCTTTCGCCGTTTTCTCTTCTTTTTGTTGGAGAGAAGGCCACCAAGCTCTTCGGCAAGAATCCTATTCACCTTCTCCATCTGTCTCAGCTCAAACTGCCAACTGGAGCATTTTGTCGTTCGCAGCTCGCCAAAGATGTTGTCTTCGGCTGCCAGGGCTGCATCCTGTGTTCCTGGCGGCAGAGCCCCTCCCGCTGGTTGTGAGACCTGCCCAGTACCCGAATTTAACTCAGCAACGACGTTTGAATGAGATGATGTTGAGGCTGTTTTGCTATTGCCCGTTGCGTTTGCTGGGACTATGCTCCTGGACGACGCTTTTAGCAGTTTTGTCTGTGCGAGCAGAAAAGATGGCTTAAGCCCTTCTGGCGCATCACCTGGATAGAGTGTCGTCTGTGCTTGAAGACCCTGGCCTCGACGATTCTGGACTTCGTGCTTGCAGGTCACGGTTTTCCCTCGCCGAGCCAGTTCCATTGATCGCCCGAATTCAGGGCGAGATTCCTTTCGCATGAGGTCTTGAATGCTTGTACCGACAAGCGATTCTGGCTGGAGATCCAATAACGACCTGACGTTTGATGAAACAAACAAGAACATGCCAGAAGTCGACAATTTCGTCCAAATCTCACTATCGCCGATGCCACCGTTTGCCTCCAAGTTTTTGCGACTCAGTGCAAAGACAGGTCGTTTGCGGCCAACCAAGATGAGGCACTTCCTGCCTTTGCCTTGCTCAACGAATAATGACCCATGACTTTCGAACCACGTATACCCGCTTTGCTTTCGTCTTATCCTGAAAACAATATTAACTTGGGTGCCAGCTGTCGCGTCTTTCAGTTCTCTTGTAACGGGTACAATATCAGAAGGATGGCAAATCGAGGATAGAGAATTGCCAACGAGGTCAATAGCATCATACTCGAGAACTCGCTTCGACGAAGGGGAAAGATACAAGAATAATCCTTTCAAGGACAGGACGTGAACAACATCATCGGTGTTCTCTAGGAGCATCTTGTCCCAGGACTGCTTGTGCCAATCAGACACCAACCCCTTTGGACTGAATTGCTGAAGGAGCGTTGATACATCATCAACCCCCAAAGTTTGCCCATTCTCTGGTTCCCACTGACTTGAAGCTGGCGGCGTCCAGATGTATTGACCAATGTCATTGTGCTTATAATTGACTCTGACGCCACCTAGCTCTTGCCCCGAAATGGCATCTGGGCATTCAACGAGGTCGATCTGAAATCCAATGAAGTATCTGATATCTTCCGTGTCCCAAGGGATTGGTATCATGGTCAGGAGGTTTAGAAATGGTTTTCCACCTTTTCGGTAATTAATTAAGCTCTGTTGAACCTCACGGCCCTCTTGAATCATCTTTTTCAAATTAAAAACGGCGCCATCATCCACAAATTCGCGTTTGGATCCAGCCTCAACTTTGCCGTCTGGTGCTTGAAGGAAGCGACAATTCTGACCTACAATCTCGTGGCGACTATATCCTGTAAGATTCTGAAAATTATCTGACACATAGACGATTGGGCAGTCGTTCATCGTGACGTCGCAGACGACAAATGCGCACGACATATCAACGGCTCCTAGGTGGATCTTCGGGTCCTTCCTTGTGGCCACCAGCCATAGCGCTTTCAGCATATCAAACCCGCTCTTGGAGTATATTGTCTTCTCCTTGTTTTCTCGAGGCGTTGATGTCGTAGCTGGGGTAGTGGGCCCAGATGTAGATGTCGGCTGAGTGACGCTTGCCGATGCCGCACCATGCTGGGTAGAGATGGCCGATTCAGAAGACTTGTGTCTCGACAGAGAATGCGGCAAGGATTGCTCCATACCGTTTGATACGGGGTTTGTGGGGATTCCTTCAGGCACTCGATTCACCGCTGGGTCAACAACATTTAGGTGCGAGGTCGAGATATGCATCACGCCATCGGGGTGTTCGTCCACAGAACCGGTTAGGTTACTCGAAGTTGCCGTAAGAGACGAGCTACTCGGCGCCGGCTCTGTCGCAAATGCCGTGCTTAAGTTTGGCATTTGTCCAGAATTGAACGCACTGCTCATGGACCTCGTCCCAGACCCTGTTCCAGGAACCGTAGATGGTGGGAAGAGCGATAGTGAAGATTCGTTCGGCATCTGACTCATCTCAACGTTGCCAAAAGGGGGTGGATTCATAGAATTCATCAGGTCGGGGGAAATCCCAGTGTAGTCAGCTGCGTCGGTAACAAAACCTCCCATTTGGTCTGTCATATCTAAACTTGTGTTGATACCAGAAAATGATGAGTCAACTTGTTGAGAAAACTGAAAATTTCCCAAGTCACCGTGACTTGCACCAAAATCCATGACATCCTCAGATGCACCAATGGAAGACAATCGCCGAGGATTATCGTCCTGCATGAGGGGACTCCCGTACGCATGGGACATGCTCTTTCGGCGGTGCATCTCAGTGTGATTGTTCCTTATTATATCATCGAGCGAGTCCCCGGATACCATCGGCCGGTTCGACATAAGCTGTGGCATCGCCGACGT
The DNA here is from genome assembly GCF_000804445.1 of Metarhizium album ARSEF 1941. Taxonomy (NCBI): domain Eukaryota; kingdom Fungi; phylum Ascomycota; class Sordariomycetes; order Hypocreales; family Clavicipitaceae; genus Metarhizium; species Metarhizium album. The sequence continues at coordinate 471,714 of NW_024467575.1, forward strand.
TGGATGTTGCAGAGGCATATGCGTGCCTGATACCGACGAAGGGTTAATCATGTCGATGACGTTACCGCATGGCTGCTGTTGCTGTTGCTGTTGCTGCTGCAACCTCTCGTTTTGCTGTGACATTTGACGCTGCACCTCCTGGGGAGGCAGCGCATTAGATTTGTAGTAGTCATCCATGGTAATAGCATCTGGGAAGACGAATGTGGCTCTGTCGCCCTTTCGTAAGGCCCGGTAGAGCAGTCAAGGAAGGCAGCTTATCCCCGACGATGGCTAAATAAATATCTCCAGGATCTCGATAGGAAGAATATGAATCTGTACAAAATCGGAACCGGACACGATATCGGCTTCTGAGCGATGGCTTTTCGTCCGCAAAGCCCTAAAACTTGATGCCGGAAGTGATGGCTTCTCTTGCCACGCCCTCTCTGTGCCTGGCTGGACAGCCGGGCGGGCTAGATATGAATACAGTAGGGGTGACAGGATAAGACGTTGGTGAAAGGATGCAATTCTTACTCGGACGTTACGAGTCGATGGAAATCTATCGTATCTCTGCGCGGCGGGGGCTTGGTTGCTGGTGTTGGAGTTGTAAATTACTCACCACCGTGGTACGCAAGTGGACGCAGGGTGAGGGGGTGACCTGGTAAAACTGAACCACATGGAGCAACTCCAGCTGAAGCCCGCTTCGAAGTCTTGGGCGCAGCGTTTTGTGGGCCTCGTCATCAAATGAATGTCAACCGGTTCGGGGTAAGCACCCGTCGCCTCAATGAGTCGTTTATTTGCTTTGACATTATGATCCCACCGCAATTTATCTACCGGCTTTGACGGGACGTAATGACTACTTAATACCATGTCCGTCGGTATACGACGATGCGTTGGAGTGACGTATCCATACCTGGGTAGTGGTAAGTCATTATGCCGTGAGTATACTCCCTATGCCAGGAGTTCAGGACCTATCAGATTCCAAGTGGACGACAGTGTCGTGGTATGTACCTAGGTGACTACGTAGTAGAGTAACAATTGGCAGCTTTCCCTTTCGCTTCTCAGGCCCTGCAAAGGCTGAGAGTCGTAAGCACATAGATCTGCGCCATCGTGAACAAGAGTACACTCGCCCCAGTGCTTGGAAAGGTACCGGCGCCTTTGGAATGATCCCTCCAATGACTCCTGTCATTTTCGAGCGGTCAAGGCGTCCAGCTCAGCTGTAGTAGTACATTGTATCATTGTATCTCTTGTTCATCGGTTGCCCGGCCCGCGACTGGTGTTGAAAATTTCTACATTGGCTGCTCTGTAATCACAAGTTTGCCTAGTCGTCAAATTCATGTCGCGTGGTATCTACGACCCCTGATCACACAGACTTAAACAACACCAGACTCGCAAAGGTCTTTAATCTGGCTCTACTCCAACACCTATCGTACGTCTTTGTACGCTGCCTGCTAGCCACCACTGACAGCAGACCTATAACGAACTGTTTTGTGTTTCCTCACTTTGCCAATGTACAAGCCTCATACTAGAAGCAAGGGCCGGTGTGTTGACCACTGAGATACGCTCATATGAATGCCAAAACAAAACAAAATAAAATAAAATAAAATGAAATGAAAGAATATGTTACCAACCACCCCCCCCCCCCCCGCCTTGCGTAAGTAAGCTCAAGGCAAACAATGGTGCCATTCATAATCTATAGTTCTCAAGCGAATAGAGTGTCATAATGCACTCATCCTAGTCCGCTCTACCCGCCCATTCCGATACGTCTTCTCATTCTCTTAGATTTGTGACAAGCAAGGTGTTTCTAGTGCACTATGTAATATGAAGGAACCAAAGTAGTTTGCTACCACAATGTCATCAAAAATCTTCTATGCATATAGTCGCGTCAAGGTTTCTGCGCGGCTTTGCCTTGTTCATCTTCTGCTTCATCATTCCGGTCATGTTTGCGTCCAATCAGATCTTAGTTGAAATAACCCATTATTGTTTGTTGTGCCTCAGGAGAGAATTGACTTAGGAGAGGCATGGGATCGACACTTGTCGTTGTAAGCAGTGCCTTTGTCGCAGAGGCAACTCGGCTAGCTGTTTGTCCTTGTAGCGCCTCTGCCTCTAGAGCTTGTGCTACAAAAACAAATATCTTGCCTGCTTGGTTCAAGACTACAGGACTGCGCCTGGCAAGGTGGTACAGTCAGTATATACCACGACTTCGTCTGTGATTCAAAGGCCGACTTACTGGTCAATTAATTCAGCAAGGTATGCATAAGCATACGGGGCAGCCTCCTCATCATTAATGACGGGAAGTGTTTCAATCCATTGCGTGACGACAGCTTGGACATCCCCGACACTGCCAGCATTGTAATGGAGAATTTTGGCTATTGCGGCGCATGCATTCTCCGTAGCATACACATTTTCATCATTTCGGGCTTCCGGCACCTGAGTAACCTGGAAAAGATAAGGTATTGACCCGCCGAGGAACTGCGTCCATGTTGCGCCTCCATGACGCGCCGCGACGCCAATACCATACGCGGCAGCTTGCCGGATAGCTGCGGATGGATCTCGGCAGCCGTCAATCAGAGGCTGTGTAATATAATTGGCATACCGATTACTTTCAGGGCCACAGTATTCGAGGACATCATCCAAGATGCAAAGACCCCATTGCCTTTGGGTAGGGTCTGTTGAAGTCAGGAAGCTCTCGTAAGTGGACATCAATCTTTCCCAGGCAGGGAGGAATGCGGCGCCATGATTCTTGAAAATAGAGTGGAATGCTTTGTTCATGTCCGACAATAGAGTCTGGTCGTCCTCAATTTCTCTTTCAATTTCTTCGGCCTCATCTTCGACGTCGTCTGCCGTTGCCACTGCTTTTTCCTCGGCTCGCTGGGCAACTCTGGTTCGGTAGTCCTCAATTGTAGAATGGACCGAATCTATGAAACCATTCATATGAAGCGAGGTGAGGCAATCCTTCCCGACTACTTCTACAGATTCGTAGAAGCATTGGTACATCTCAGCTAAGGTCTCGATAGAAGGCTCGGCGCTCAGCACCTCGAGAAGTTTAACGACTGTGGCCGCCCATAGACCCGCAAGTTCGTTGGAAGGGCATCCATAGGCCTTCTTGTAGGAGCTTAGCAATTGTGGGACCAGTTTGGCTGAGATGTACCGAACGGGGTCATGGAAGAAGAATGCCAGGCCCGGGAGTGCTATCTTTTCCATGATGTTCGCAACGAAAGGAGCGAAAGCTGCTTCGAGAACCTGCGCGTAAACGACCAGCAGTTCAATCGCCATGTGTTTGTCTTCCATGGTACTCGTCCGAATGCCAATCATCTTTCCTTTAAGAGGGACGAATTCCCAGCCATCTTCCCCGTTCATTTGTTCCGCTTGCTCGTCATCATCAAGGAGCTGAATGTCAGCCTTTGCCATAGCTAGCTCCAAGAGTGGCGGCATGACATTGTCCAAGAAGGGTACAAAGTCTGAGCCAAGCACGCGGCACATCCGGCCCCAACAATGCATGAGATACTGTGCCTGAGGGTCGTCTGCATCCGTTATATTAGTCTGGATGTTGGCGAGTAAGTTGACGAGAGTCATAGCGTCTTGCCCGAGGCGTTCCCGGCCAACTGCAAGAGCGATTAAGGTCGCACACTCCATAGCTTTGCCACGGAGGAGTCTATACTCCTTCTCGCTCTGATTCTGAAGTACATTGACCAAAAGTGGCATCAGCGTGTCGTAGTACTTTGAAAATGCAGCCTGAGCAGCGTCGGCGATGGTAGCAATAGTAGACAAAGCCTGCTCCTGCACATAGCGTTTCTCGCTCTGAAGCAGCTGAAAGAGATGAGATAGCAGATCATCAAGATACGACTCCAAGATTGATTTTTCCGCCTCCTCGCAAAAGTTGACCAAAGCCGCGGCAGCATGGGACTTGACCCTGGCCTCTGGAGAGTTTAGAACTGGCACAACAGCCTTCAAGACTCTGTCGTAGAAATCTGTTTGCATCTTGGGGGCGAAATCCGTGCTCATTTGTCCCAAGGCATTGCAACCGGCCCAACGGACCCGAGGGTGAGGATCCTGCAAGGCTGGAATGACCAAGTCCAATACCTGGCTCAGTTCGCTAATCATGAGTTCACGACATCCTTCCGATATGGCAGAGATGGCCATTAGAGCGGCGTGGCGATCTCTCCATGCCATCGAGTTCATCATTCTGGGAAGCCAGTTGAAGGTCGGTGCCAGGATGGTCTGTCCCCCCAGCTTATTTGCCAAGCGATCCATCGTCTGTTCGCCAGCCACGTGGTTTTGGTCGCTTTCGTCTTGATCAAGCTGGAGCAGAAGACAAAGGTCAGACAGAGCAGTCAAAACAGAGCGATCACGTACGAGAGCCCACTTACATCATCGGAAGCCAGCCACTCCGCAGCATCGTCATCGTCTTCGCCTAGATCAGTCATCAAGCTGAGACACTGAGTGATCATATCATTGGTGTACGACGGATCTTTTCGGCACATGGATGGCGCATAATCGGCAAAGGTTGCCATTAATTCAAGAGCGTTTTGGCGACAAATGCTGTCCAGCTCCTTGTCTTGAATGACTGAAATGCTGAATTGGACCAAATTCTGGAAGAGTTGTTTGAACATCTTGGGAGCGGTTTCTGCTAGGTCAATCAAAGCCAATAGGGCTTTACTCAAGTCTTCCGAATCTTGCGAATCTTTGATGGGCGGGAGCACATTGAGCACGTCAGGAATTAGGGAGTAGTACTTCATCTGGGATTGTTTGCTAATAGTACTGAAAAAGGACGCGAATGCCTCCATTGCAGCCAGGCGAACCTATTCAACTTATTAGCTTTTCACTCCTCGTTTCTCCTCCATATCTTTCCTCCCTTCGCATCATGTGTGGGCAGATTTGGTACATACCATGACGGCATCGTCCTTGAATCCTTTTTGAAATGCTTGAAGCACAGCTTCCTCATGCTGTTGCTCGATTATTCCCGGCGTCGTCTTAAAGACTCGAAATGCGTTCTCTCGCTTCTCCGCCTCCGGAGCTTGGCTGAGCTGGAAGAGCGCTCCCAGAAGTTCAGGCCAAGTGTCATCTATTCCATGACTGAGAATCAGCTTCAGGAAAGTATAGGCTGCTCCGCTCCTTTGAACACTCACTGTTATCTGTGTATTGCCTGGCAACCTCCGCAACAGCATCGCTAATCTTGTTACGAACGGTTCGATCAGGTTCAGTGCCCAGGGCTTCTAGGAGTTTTTGACGAATAACGGCGGCCTGATCCTTGGCCAAGGAGTAGAATATATCCACGTTATTTCGAGATTCTACTTTGCGAGTTTTGGAGGCTATTCGGCGAAAAATTACTGCAGCGAAGGACCGAGCCTGAGAAAAGAGTGTCAGGTGGGAATTGCTGAGGGAAGAGAACATGCAACAATAGACGTCACATACGGCATTATCTCCAGCACCCTGGATCTGTTCAGCAAGTCCCACTAGGAGAACTTCTGGGCGGCTGTTGGTCCAGTTATTCTGAAGATGTTCTTCAGCCTGGGATCGAGTAGTATTGTCAGCGGACTGGAGTGCTTGGAGCAACTGAGTCAGCTCAGCGTGGACATCGGCGGATAGAAGAGACATGATCGCGGCAGCAGGGCGGTGCAAGCGCCTTGCAGCCTGATACTTGTCTAGTGAGATTTGGCGATATCTGTTGATTACACGTGTGCGCGCGTAAATCGAGGCCAGGTGTGCGCTGGAATAGGGAAGGCCAGGAAGAAAACCAGAACCGCATCCAAAGGGTCAGTCAACTTTTTCGTGGGCCGAGACAGAAAGTGGGGGAGGGGAAGACGCGGGTGGTGTGTGGGTTGGCTTTTGGGTTCCGCGGCCAGGACTCAGGACCACCGAGAGAGAGGGGTCTGGTAGTCGATAGATCGTCTCGGAGCTCCACCAAAGCCGTTGTGAATAAGTTACCAAGCGCTTAAAAATTCCAGTTACGCGCAAGCAGGTATTGCATACGTACGGAGTACCAGTATATCTGTCGCTTTGGAGTGCAGGGAATGTTCCAATGCTGTTGTTGGTCTGATTCGCGGTGCTAACAAGTAAGCGGAAATAATCCACTCTGTACGGAGTACGGAGTACCAGCACGGACAAATAATGGTGCAAGTACGGAGTATGGAGTATTTGAGAAGTACCAAAGTTCTGGCGGCGATATCGGGCGACTGGTGCCTGACGCGGCATATTCTGGATGCCAGACTATCGTGTAGTAGCATATTCGAATCAACCCACCACGCTGAGAAATTTTCAATATCCTGCTCCTAGCTGTCGTCCAACACTACAAACACTACGTAGTTACTCTGTAACGACACAAAGCATCCTCGCGTCCTGTTATGGACTAGCGCGTCAACATGGTAGATACTCCGTACCAAGGTACTAGCTAGTTACCAAGGGGACATTGCACGGTCCAACGGCATCAGGCAATCGAATTCAATTTCTTTGACGGTATTTTGAGCGAATCGGGCGAGTTAGAGATGCCAGAGTATGGCGATGCAGGGATTTGAGGCTGCTATTCACACGGATTCCGTCATGACCTGAATGCGTTGTCAAGTTGGGTACCTGTAAGCTGCAGGGGTAGTAACTTACCACAAGTTTTTTTCCAGCTTTGGAGCTAATACGTTTGTACACAGACATGCCCATTCATCCATGGGTGTGATGTGTAGATGTATTTCTACATACGGTAACACGTAATCAATCCTAGGTGTTGTAAACAACGAATAAACCGTATCAAGTTCCTATGTGGCTATGCGCGCGGCCCCTGTTTCTGAGGACAGCAGAACTATCACAAGACATGGCAAAAATTGTCATGAGCCGGTCACAAGTCTGATAAGCGGTCTTGTAAGAGCCGAGAGAGGCTGGGGGACAGTCCCGATGTTAGGTTATTAGGTAAGTACCTTGGAAACCTCGGACCCAGGACGCGGGACAGTTTTGGCTCCCATTGGCGACGTCACCGCAAACCGTATTTTATCCCCACCCCTCAAGCTGCCACTGGTACCGACCGATTCCCATCGACGTCTTCGGATAACTCTTGCCGCAGCTTTCTCGTCTTGACGACATACCAATGAAGGCCTCATCCTTCAGTTAAACGCAACCCTGTGGCCTCGAACAAAAACCTGCGACTACTTTGTTTCCTCCCTCAACCACATTGTGACCTCGCTTCGTCGAGCCCTGCAGACGCACATGAGTCTGCCAGTCATTCCACAGCTGAGATACTATCGTGCCGAGCTTCACCCATATCAACAACTTCGCCCGGCTCTCTGCACGGCCTAGGAGACCTAAAATCTGGACGGTCTGTCCTTCATGGATCCTCCTGCGAGTTCCATTCAGGGAAAGGTGGGAGCGCTGGGAGATCCCGGTTCCTCAAGACAAGGAAGCGTTGAGCCAAATCTTTCCGGCGGTTCCAGTCACGAAGGTCAGCCACAGAGAACACCGTCACTTAGTAATTTAAACAAGTCTGCGCATCGGCAAAGTTTCGCAGAGAATCTCCGAAATGCCCCTTCGTCCCCTCGCCACCGACATCATTCTTTCACTCAGGCCGCAGTCCAAGAGTTATTGAACCATCCACCATCGGGACAAAGGCATACGAACCCTAGGTTTTCTGGGAAGGAATGGGTTGAAATAACCATCGGAGAGCTAGTGTCGCTCGACGATGTGAAGTGGGTCAACATGGACAGTAGTGTAGAGGAGGCCACAATGGTACGCACTTGTCCCTGTTATGCTGACTGACTTGCAGTCCTGCTCCCTAGGTACTCGTCGTTGCTGACCATCAAGATAGACCTTGTTGAAAAGCAAGAAAAATGTGGTCCTTGTGCGAGAATCCAGCTCCGAGCCCGCTGCGCTGGCTACTTTTGATTACTCAGACCTCAACGCCTACCTTCTGGTTGTTGTTGGCCTTTCGAAGCCTGAGGCCCACCAAGTTGAGCTGTATAATAACATAATGCTTAACGCTCGAGAGGGGAATAATATCTCTATGCGAAAAATACAGGCCCTGTGCAGACAGGAACCACTCGTCGCGGTTCCGTCGAATGGCAATCTAGCCCAGGCCATCGAAATTCTAGGAAGTGGAATTCACCGCCTTCTGGTCACTAATGCACTGGGAAACGTTGTAGGCATTATGAGTCAACTTCTGATGGTTGATTTCTTTTGGAATGAGGGTGTTAACTTTCCTGCTGTTGACCGATTGTACCCTGTCATGCTACGAGATTTGGGCGTAGGAGCACAGCAAGTTATCTCTGTCAAGTCGGTGATCTCCTAATTTCCTTGCATATTCCAGGAAAGCAACCATCGTTGACCATGGAAGCTGACCAGATACACAGTTCGGATGCTCCGCTTTCGGAAGCTCTGCTCCTCATGCACAATGAAGGATTGACTAGTGTTGCAGTCGTTGATAATGGTCAGAATGTGGTTGGCAACATCTCAACCAAAGATGTCCGGCATCTCACATCTGCATCTAATGCACCTCTCCTTGACGGATCATGCATGCATTTCATATCTGTTATTTTGAATGAGCGGGGTGTAGAGAAAGGTCGAGATACGTTTCCCGTCTTTTTCGTGAATACGACTTCTACTCTTGCTCATACCGTTGCCAAGCTGGTCGCAACTCGTTCACATCGCATGTGGGTTGTGGAATCTGCATCGCCTTCGCCATCCACTCCGGCTACTCCCTTGATGGGGCCTCATGGCGTCGTCTCCACGCCTCAAGCTTCGGTGGCAAGCCCTGCATCAGCAGTGCCTTCTGGTGCAGTGCCTGCCTCCGCCATGCCTGGCGCACATCTGTCGGGGAAATTGAGCGGGGTGGTGTCCTTGACCGACGTCCTTAATATATTTGCAAAGTACACAGGACTGCATCCCGCCGATCCTGGGGAGCAACGAGCAAGGCGGCGACGAAGCTCGAGCAGCTCAATCCGCCCTAGCTTGGACTCCTCAAGGCCGAGTCTTGACTTTCGTCACTAAATGTTTGAAAGGATTATATGATACACAAGCGGGGAGGGACACGCTGGGAAATCGAGAATGCTTAACTGTATGAGTGGCTTTGGTTAATAAAATATCGTGCTGACGACACCGGGCGTTTCTAGACCCCTGAATGAATCTAGCCTCGGGGCCAGGATGGGCCAATGAGGTTTTTTTACCTTTTGTCGCGGCTCTGTCAAAGGCCCATGCCAATGGGCTCCTTTAGCCTTCATATTTGCTACTCTACGAGAATATCTCGTATACGTATCGTACGTACATGTCACATAGTACGTCGGTGAAGACACCATTTGACAAACGATAAATACAACCATAGCAGCAACCTAAAGTAAAAATAAAAAATCTAATCCTCTTTAGACATGCATAACGTCAAAATTGTACAGATTGAGTGCGTTATATAAATAAGAAAGCAGCTTTTCGTGGGCTACTGATCGCACGAAGAAACCGCGCCACCGATACCCCAAAACTGATCAGCATCAAAAGTTGCTATATTCTTCTGTTTCCATAAGTCATTGAAGGCGGAGAAGAGAATCACATCCCCTGGTCGGTCGGCAAACTCGTTCTTGATGGAATCTAAAGCCGCCTTCTGATTACTCAAACCAGGAACTGCGAGGCCGTTCGTGGCACCCTGCACCGGCCATCCAGTCTCGGCCACTACAACTTTCTTGTTTGCGTCAATGGTGGATTCAAGTCTGGATACAGTGTCCCTCAACCACTTCCCAGATTGCGGCGCAGCGATGGTGCTGTCAAAAAAGGCATGTGCATTGACGGCACAATAGTCTGACTCGTCACACAGCTCGGGGTGGGCCAAAGCGGCTGTGAAGGTATCGACTGTGACGACAGGGCCGTCGTAGCCCGCTGCTCGGAGAATACATCGTGCCTTGTTCATTGACCGGATCATATCTTGGGGAGATGTCTCACCGTTGTTGACCCGCTCGTTTCCAACGCTAACTGTGTGCACCGTATCCCAGTCGCCGTTGACTCCGGATATTATCTTGCTGGTCTCATCTTCTACGGCGGACGGGTTCCAGATGCCCAAGAAGAGCTTCATTCCATGTTGCTTGGCCGCAGAATACAGCATAGGAACCTGGTCACAGTCTGTGCCGTAGATTCGAACAAGGGAATAGTCACCTGCCAGTCTCTGGAAGTCATTGTCAACATCTTGCTGCGACTTGCAGTTCTGGTCGGACCTGTACGGCGTGTATGAGACGCCAAACAGGCCACGGGTCCAATACTCGCCACCAGATTCCTTGATTGAGCCCACTGCTTTAGTGCCCGACGAGACGGCCCTGGACGTAGCAGTTGCTGGTGAGTCAAGAGGAGCGGCAATTCTTCTCCCGTGGCTAGCAGTTGCTGGGCTCTTGGACGGCGACACGAACAAGGTTCGAGTTGAAAAGGGTGGTAATGAAGTACTGATGTCCCCAATCGTCATGTTGCCCGGAGCTGCTGCCGTGGGCAGCGGTAGAACGCTCTCTGAGACTGTGGACAGGGCTTCTCCCTCTTCATTCATCCACGTAATGACCTCTTGTCCACGAGTAGCCGACGAGATGCTCGGGTCACAGACAATAACATCGCCCTCGCCCTCATCTGAGGCCGTTGAATAGGCGTCATGTTTGCCTGTATGATGATAGTCAGTAAAGATGGCCTGCCGAGTTCAATGCGAGAGACTTGCTATTAGGCTTCCCATAAGCAAAGGAAAAGACGCCCAGACTCAGGGAAATTAATGCTGTCAAAGACATGGCTTCCACGTATCACTTCTGCGAAGAACGGACGACTAGTACGAATGCATGGGAGGCCTGCGTAATTTTATTCCAAAATTTCAATCTCTCCCGTAGATGAAGGATGGTGGAACCATGGATCAAGCTTGATTGACTCTTGTCAAAATAGTTGACAGACGACACAGAAATTATATTTGTCGTAAGCTTTGTTGTTTATGTACGGCCTCTGACGCCGCTGGTTGCCAGGTACATTTTAGAGATCACTTGATCCGTCATTTGAATTTCGAGCAAACCCTAGCCGGCAAAATCAAACTTTGTGCCTGCGTTGTGTGGATGAAAGCGATAAACAAATACGAGCTGGGAATGTAACTTGACATAGTTGTCAAGCACTCCGCATCCAGATGAGACATGAGATGCCAAAGGTAGATGTGATTCTGAGTGAGACATTCAATAACTACTAGATCCGGTCACGCCTCAATCACTTAAATGGTAGGCAGGTCTCAACTTTCAGTGCCGCAGGATCGAGTTTGCAAGTTGAAAGGTGAAACGACATTTTGATTCATGGCCGTGCCAGGGCAGGCTGAGATGAAAGTAAAGCCAGGTAGAGATGCTGCGACACCATAATCAATGCGCAGGCATTCACTTAGCCACAAAGGCCAAGGGTGTTGCGTGAAAAGCCCTACCGCATCTATATGTAGAGGAGCGAATATGCTACTGCGGCAACGGCGGAAGAGTTCGGCTGGGACTAGACGGACGAGTTGAGGCAGTGATACGAAAGGTTCCAGCATCCCGTCCTCAGCGGCAACATAAACTTTCCAGAATCAGCGGCGCTTCGCGGCTTAAATCTTCATACTAAGAGGTGATCGACATAATCATCTAATACGATGACTCGGAATCGCCCAGTCCATTGTTCAACCCAATTTGGTTTGTTCCAGTGGGAGGAGAGGCTGCTCTTCCACGACACCACCTCCACATGCCATCCCATTCTCAGGGCTCTTTCGGCATATACGAAGAAGCCGTCCGAATACTTCGCTGGTTGTGCATCACCTGTTGCTATCACAAGTGTGCCCTGATCCTGAAAGTATTCCATGACGGACTCTGCAATACGGGTTTGTAGTGTCTCGTCAACCAAATCCTCCACATAGCGACCACCGCTACGAGGGAAGACCAATTCGTCCGACGAAGACGCTTCTCCGGCTTTGGAATCCTCATTGAACCCTCTCTTACACTCAGGTGCTCGCTTTCTCTCTCTAAGATCCACACGATACCCCAAGTCTCGGAGTTCCTGAACAAAGCGAGGCTCTTGACAATGAGGCAGAACAGAGCAGCCTGCGTTGAGAGTCATGATCTTCCGATCACGAACAAGAATTTCTGTGAGAAACTGCAGGTTGAGCTGAGGAAGCGGCACGAAACGAGCATGCTCTCCAATTGAGAACTTTCCCTTTAGAACACTGTGAAAGCTTATGTTAATATTTGACATATCCAGGAAGATATGTATACCGTTCTTGGCTATTCGGTCGTCTTGAATTGCCAATGTAGTATCTACGGCTCGCAATGGAACCAACTTCAACGATAATGATTCATGCTGCTCGTCTAAAGTGGACTTTACCCCTATGATTGAGGTAATTGGCCCTTCTTTGTCGACCTTATATGACAATATCCTCGCAATGTTGGCCGTTGTGTTAAGTTTTTTCGCAGTTGAAACGATTGGAAATTGAAGACTGTCGTATTTTGGGTGAAAGTTGCTAGTGTTGTGATGCGATTCTCTGCTGTGGTTGTAAGCAGTCATTGACGGAGTCCCGGGTTTGGCCTTTGCATGACGCTTGAGGCCTCGCAAAAGGCCGCCATCATTTGATAGAAAATCATCAGTAACCTTGGCGGCACATATCAAGCGATGAAACAGAGTTCCTCCCATACTCCGTAGGTGGTGACGTTTTTGAGAGGAGGGACTAGGGGTCCAGCTCTGAAGGTTCTTTGGCACTATCGTGGTATCAAACGTTTCTTCCGCTTGATAATGCTGAACATTTTCGCTAATTGACCAATAGACGGGTCTTGATTGAAATCCAGCCGCACTAAGCTGCGGTCTAGTTCTCGAGACATTGTTGCCACAGACGGAATATTGACCACAGAGGCGGGCATGAAGTCTTTGGAAATCCCCCAGTTTCACTGTGTCATCTGTACATGACTGCCTTGCCGGTTTATGAGAGTCTGTGTCTCGTTTTGTTTTTGCATCGGTACTCATCGATGGGTAAGAAAACCCCGGCCCGCGCCGGTCTGTCACGATGAACGGCTGAATCCCATACAGCTTTTTAAAATCGCCTAGCTTTGGTCTCGAGTCGTGTAAATTATCTCCATGCTCCTCGCTGCCTTGTACAAGTGTTTGGGAGGAACCGTGACGGTTATTCTCAGCAGGTAAACTGCTTTGCAGGCTGCTCATCACGCTCTTTGGGGATTTTGTGTATCGTTTGATTGTCGGCACGGAGAAACGGGCCTATGGAAGCCCCTTGAGAAAACAAAAGCAGTAATTAAATGTTGGTTGTGGTGAAAATATTCACCTCAATCTGATGAGGTCAATGTTTTCTGGACGATATAGAGCAGTAAATCACTAGAATCCGTGATGGAGCTGCTGTTTTGGATATGAACTCGTCATGTGAGGTAGAATGCATCTCGAAGAGTGAACTATATTCCGGGCGAGTAAGTGCCGTGCATGAAGCCTTTCGATCGAGGTAGACGGTGGACACCGTGAGATATGAAGTTGGCGGATTCAAAAAGAAGCAGGGGTGCTTTCCCGTGGGGGATTTGAAGCCAACAAACATGGAATCGCCGAGTCGCCTCGCTTCGCTAGGATCTCATTTACCAACCTATCCAGTGGGAAGTAGGCACTTAAATAGGTAGGCTGTGACACCGGCAGTGTCACATTGGCATGAAGTTGCCGGGGCCTTGACGTCGTCGAGTTCCTAGAAACTGATCCATTAGCGACCCACTTGGGTGACATAAGCAAAGTAGTTATCGCCCCAGTGGCAAAGGAGTAGGTCGGCCACTCTTGTCAACCACCTGACAGTAGGTCTACTGACTAAAATGCGGGACACTTAATTTACCTTGAGCGTCCAATGCCGAAAATGCTGCCTAATAACGATTAAACAAACACTACTTTAGTACTTTAGTACTTTACATGTACTACTTACTATGTACCTTTTTTTAAGCCGCAGAAAAGCAGAGCGACTGCTATGTCCCATCTCTCATAAAAGTGGAGTCACTCCTGACAACGTGGAGCTTCGGCCATTGCAATAATATCATCCAGGGTCGAATGCAGCACTTTGAAGATCTAACGAACGCCTTTTGCGAACTATTGCACAACATGCTTACACGCCTGCCTGATTCTGCTTTGGGAAATTCAGGCTTGGCTTCCGTGAATTGCTCGGAGTGCGTTCAAAACTTGCTTGGGGTGCGTTTTGCCCAACCACTTACTAAATTTAGCTGGCCGACCTGCTGCCATACCCCACAGTACATTTTTAGTACAAATACTCTGTATATACTAGTTGAAATAGCTCTCAGTTAAATGCTGAAGGAATTACCTAGGTACATAAACTTCTTATAACGCCACGCTAGGCGGGCTCTAAATCGCTCAAAAAGCGATTTAGAGTGTTTTTTGCTCTAGGCGCTGCGATAATAGCTGTGTCTGAGAGTGGGGCAAAACGCACCCTGAGCAAAATTTGAACGCAGTCCGAATTAATTGAAATTCTTATGTAGCACGTTTCTCGCTGTCTCGGAAGCTACTACAACTACACACTTATATGTTGTTTTTTAAATGCATGTATTAACGTGCCGCCCTACAACATCGTCAGCCCTCTATTTTTGTTATACCTGCAATAACGCAATTAAATGTATAAGCTCTTTTTTTAACTATTAATAACTCTATTAAATTAAGCTCTTTCAACTCTAAATTTGCATTATAGCACCTACTAATATCTCTTATAAGAATAGAATTAAAGCTGCTATTAAAGACGTTTATTCTAGCCTCTTAGAGGTCTAAGCAGCCTAAGATCACGCTATTTCTTAAATAACTCTTTATAAGCAACTTTATAGTTATTAATTAATTTAAGAGGCTAAGGTAGGCTCTTAATAACTATTAAAAAAACAAGAGGAAGACTTAGTTAATTAGATTATATATAAGGAAGAAGCTAGGAGGCTGTCTAGCTGTTATAACGTTTAAGCTATTATATAGGTTATTATAGCTTAAGGCAGCAATAATAACTCTATTAGAAAGCATTAAGTCAACTGCTTTCTTAAATACAACCTAGAGGTTAAAATAAAGGTATTATAAGGCATTAAGTCTAAAAGAACTTTTAATGTAATAAAGAACTAGCTATAGGCTTTCTATAACCTTCTTAATTATCTAATTAAGGTCTAGTCTATTAAGGCACTTTAAATTTACAACTTTAATAAGACTAGCATTATAGAAGGGGATTCTAAGGCTAGTAAGGTTATTAAAAGTAGCCTTATTAAATATTTAATAAGGATAATAGAGTTATCTTATAAGTAGGCTTTTATTATTAAATATATAAGTACTATAAGTTACTATATTAAGCCTATAGTTATCTTAAAGAGCTTCTAGCTTTAAGAATAGTAGTTTTCTAACTATTTTCTATATTAAGTCTATATCTATAGTAATTCTAGTTAGACTAATACTTAGATTATAATAAAATAGTTTAAAGAGGTCTTTCTACTAGAAATAACGCTTAAAATCCCCTCCTTATAGCATCTTCTTATTTTAAATAGCGCTAAGCTATATATTTTAATTTAATTAATATATACTACTTATATTAATTATATATAGCTTCTTTTCCTTCTAGCCTATATATTATATATTATATAGCTACTAGACGTTAGCGTTTTTAGGCCCTTAAAGACTTACTATTATTAACAGCAAGCTAGCCTTATTAATTTTACTATATTATTACTACAGTAAAAACAGCAATTTATTTAAGCCTATAAGAAAGCCTCTAGGAGGGCCTTTATAACAGCAAACATCTAAGCTAAATTTTAAGCTGCTAGTATTTATCTTACTAATATAGAGCAAGCTCTCTAGTCTATTATTAAAGATAATAGCAACAATAAGCTTATAACACTAAAACAGCAGAAAATTAATAAGCAGTAGCTTTAGTAGACGCCTTATAATAGTAAGAAGGTTTAAGTACAACTAGATTTACTACACTATAACTTTAATAGCATTAATTATAGATATTATACTCTTGCCTTAAAAGCTAGCTGTAGCCTTAATTAAAAGAACTATTTTATTATAACTTTATCTACTAAAAATAAATATCTTAAAGCTAAGTATAATGCTTTAAAGCCTACTAGCTAGAAGCCTATTAGAAAGAACTTTAATTACGCCTTTACTATTATTTCTAATATTATTAAAGCTAAAGCTAAAGCTAACTATACAGCAGCTCTTTATAAGGAACGTTATAGCTATATAATTAAAGAAGACGCCCTTAAAATTATAGGGAAGAATTAAGCTAATATAGAATTTACATTTTAGCTGTAGAAAGCTAATATACGCTCTTATTGTTAAAAAAAGCCTTAAATTCAATGTATTGTGCTAGAGCGGTGGGTATAACGAAAATAGGGGGCTGACGATGTTGTGGGGCGGCACGTTATGTTAGTCCTAACTCAGATGAAGTCCCTCTGCTTGTGTATTAATCTAGTTAGATACACAAGACCTTACATTACAGATTATGGACTCTTCAAGATATTTTCTTGCTAGCTTCTTAGGTGCTTGAAGCGTTCGTGAATAAATCCTTTCAATCACAATGTGAATTGGCCATTTTTATCACTGTACAGTATCAAACACTTGGTTTTTCAATTTCCATGACATGGATATTCTAGTAAACTTCAACCACGACGCCAGTAATACAGCTCATCCACCCTTAAATATACACTGTTTTAGGCTGCCTTGGCCATGGTGTTGAGGGCGCTTCCATTCTTGAACCACTCGATCTGGGCCTCGTTGAATGTGTGCTGTAGGCGAACCTCGAAAGACTTGCCATCCTTGGGGTGGACAACCATAGTGATAGGCTCACCAACAGCAAGCTGCGTGCAGAGAATGTCAACCTGTCCGATAAGTCAGTATGATGCTGCTCATCTGTGTGAACGGATTCCGGAGTGCAAGCAGCGACGCCACGTAAACTGTCAACTCTAGAATGGGAAACATTGGAATGTACCTTGTCATCAGGCTTGATCTTATCATAATCAGCTGGGTCAGCAAAAGTGAGAGGAAGCATTCCTTGCTTCTTCAGATTTGTTTCGTGAATACGCGCAAAGCTTCGTGTGACAATGGCGAGACCACCAAGGTGGCGAGGCTCCAGAGCGGCATGCTCACGAGAGCTACCCTCGCCGTAGTTCCAGTCACCAATGACCACCCATTTGATGCCCTTTTTCTTGTAGTCGCGTGCGACGGCGGGTACGGCGTCCCATTCACCGGTCGTAAAGTTCTTGATCTTGTTTGCTTCGTCATTGGCTTCATTGATAGCGCCGATGAGCATGTTGTTGGAAATGTTGTCCAGGTGCCCACGGTATTTCAACCAAGGGCCTGCCATGGAGATATGGTCAGTCGTCGTTTTTCCTTTCGCCTTGATCAAGATTGGTATGTCTTTGGCGTCCTTTCCGTCCCAGGGTTGGAAGGGCTGGAGAACCTGCAGACGATCAGAGCTTGGAGAGACTTGCACGGCAACACCCACGCGATCTTTGGGAGGCGCCTGGTATGTATTATTTCCAGGGTCGTAACCTCGGACGGGCAACCCGTCCCCAGTTGGGGGTTTCAGGAGGAACTCGTTTCCCTTGTTATCCTTGAGTTTATCAGTCAGAGGGTTGAAGTGCAGGCTGCCGGCAATAGTGAGAGCGACGACGAGGTCAGGGGAGGTAACAAATGAATGAGTTGCAGGGTTGCCATCATTTCTGCCGGTGAAATTTCTGTTGTAGGAGGACACAATGGAATTGGCTTCGCCCTTCTTGACATCCTGACGGTCCCATTGCCCGATACAGGGACCGCAGGCATTTGCCAAAACCATGCCGCCAAACTCCTCGAAGGTTTTGAGCTGTCCATCCCGCTCAATCGTGGCGCGAATTTGCTCAGATCCCGGAGTTACAGTAAAGGCGGCCTTTGCCTTCAAGCCATGGTCCAACGCGTCCCGCGCAATAGACGCCGCACGGGACATGTCTTCGTATGATGAGTTCGTGCACGAGCCGATTAAGCCAACTTTGAGTTCTTCCGGCCAGCCATTATCCTTCACAGCCTGGCTGAATTTTGAGATTGGGGTGCCCAAATCAGGTGTGAAAGGACCGTTGATGTGTGGTTCAAGTTCTGACAAATTGAGTTCAATGAGCTGATCGTACTCAGCACCTTCATCAGCACGTAGCTCTGCAGCATAACCACGTGCGAATTCACCAATGTCCTTGCGCTTGGTAGCTGCAAGATAGTCGTACATTCGGTCATTGAATGGGAATACGGACGTAGTGGCACCAATTTCGGCTAATAATTCATTAATGCACTGCGTTGAGAAGATAGGCTTGGAATTGGAACACGAACCTCCCATGTTGGCGCATGAAGCCATGCCGGTGCAACTGATGGTGTCTACACCAGATCCTGCATGCGTCATTCATTGTTAGTTTAAATTAACTGTCGGGCTGGAATAGCCATGTAAACCCTGCAGATTGTTCTTCCGTCTCCACTTATACAGGACTCCTTACCATGATATTCAACAATGGCACCAGTGCCACCTTTCACAGTTAGAATGTCGGCGACCTTGAGAATAATGTCTACATTCACGGATAGTCAGCACTAGGACCCGAGCAAGTAAGTAGCATGGTATAGCATAGGCTAGCAGCATGGGACAGCCTACGTTAATAGTGCTATGAACTGACCTTTGGGCGATGTCCAACCAGACAGCTGGCCAGTAAGCTTGACACCGATGACCTTGGGGGCCTTCAGTTCCCATGGCAGGTTGGCCATGACATCGACAGCATCAGCACCTCCGACGCCGATTGCAGCCATGCCGAGACCGCCGCCATTGGGAGTGTGCGAATCGGTTCCAATAAGTAGACCACCAGGGAAAGCATAGTTCTCGAGGATGATCTGGTGGATAATACCAGATCCAGGGCGCCAGAAACCGATATTGTACTTGGCACAGGCAGATGAAAGAAAGTCGTAAACTTCCTTGTTAATGCTAATAGCACGGGCAAGATCCTTCTCGCCGCCGACCTGGGCCTCAATCAAGTGATCGCAATGAACCGTGGTTGGATTCGCAACCTGGTCCATGCCAGCGGACATGAATTGCAAAATAGCCATCTGTGCGGTAGCATCCTGGCAGGCAACACGATCTGGTCGCAGCTTGAGGTAGGATTTGCCACGCTCAATATCCTGACCATGAGGGTCATCCAGGTGAGAATACAAGATTTTCTCAGCATATGTGAGCGGTCGGTTCAGGCGGCTGCGGACGACAGCAAGATTTTCGGACATTTTCTTGTAGTTGATGAAGTTGTTGTCTTCCCAGATATTTTGGCGAACCTACATGCACGAGTTGGAAGTTTTAGTCGCGAAGCCATGAGATGGGACAAGTCATGTACCCTACCTTTTTGTCAAGCGAAAAATCGGACACAGTCGCCATGCGACGAAGGCTGCTAGCAGCGCCATTCAGGACGCGGCGCCGGGCCAAGTTGCCCAGGACCTGTCTGGAGGCAAGCATTTCGAGGGTGGTGAGCCAATTGAGAGGTAGAGGGGAGAGGGTCTGAGCTGGATGAAAGGGACTTGGCCGCTCTCCAAGGTCAGTCAAACTCGCAGACCAGTACGCGGAGGAGTAGAGTACGTGAAGGTGGTTTAAGGGAAAAGACAGGCAAGGGAGAAGGTTGGTCACGGAGGTGGAGAGAGGTGTTTTTGCCCGGGAACAGAAACCAGACTAGACGGACGTGATGTGGAGCCCAGGGTTGAATGTGAAGGTTGATGAATGTGAGAGTTGGCACATGGGACATCGGGGAGAACACAAGCAAGAGGGGCTTGGCGTTGCGGATTCCGGTGTTGCTACGGGGCCGTCTGGTACTCCAGCCAGTCACAAGCGTCGAGATAATAATCCACGCTGAGGACCTCCACATGCCCCGAGGCTTCGCGCTTTCCAGCGAACGAGAGGGCATGGAAAAACAGGGCCCAGGGTTAAACAGACACAAGTGGCTTCTGAGCAGTGTTGCTGACCAGCAGCCCGGGGTTGGCCTGGGGCAGTCGGACAGCACATGTCAATGCTGGACCTGGACCGCCAAGGTTCAGAATGTTGCCATTCATTTATTTAATCGTGCCCGCCCCACTTTATGTGGTTCGGCTAGCAAAAGCCCTCACCAGGGCATCGCTTGGTGTATTCACATTCCATTTACTTGCGGATGACGCCGCGCCGTGACTGTGATGGTATAGGTGTACCATGACCGGTAGAGCTCAATCCTGCTGACCAAGGCGCTGATACACGTACTATCACCAATGAAAATTGCACGCCGGGGAAATGTCAGTGAGAGTTTCCCCGTGCGATGCACTGCCCGATGTCCCTTCTTTCCGAGCGTGCAACTCGGCTCCGGTCGGCTAAGTACTCTTGAGTCTTGTGCCGCAAGTTTCATTGTAGCCGCAGTGCCTACGGAGTGCGGAGTGCTAATTTAGTAAATCGTGGTTCCAGACCTCGGCAATGACTGGATCCTTCGGTCACCGCACAAGGAGATTCGCTTTTGCGAGCTTACTCGGAGCTTTGACCTCGGCGACCGATGATGGGGTCATTTGCTATTTCGATGCTGACTATTACAGTTTGCCCCTGAGGTCAAAGTTGGGTGCCCGAACTGTGCTCCGGAGTTTTCGACCACCGTTGCGTACAGCACCACGCCTGCAGGATAAAGGCGGTCTTGTCGTCTCCCTCTGTACTACGTCATAGAGTTCAAAACAAATTTGCACTGACTGCTGACTACAGTCGGTGGCAGGACACGTTCGATCGTGGCCAAAAAAAAAGGGAGCTCATATGCAGGGGTGGGGGGGCAGGCTTCTTGACCTGCTCTACTCCGTACGCCGTGCGGCTATAACTACAATTGCATACCTGTGGTTTCCTAACCTATCCTGCATGCAGGGTGGTTTGATATTTTGGGCGTCGTCAACTACATCCCTGTCTCCACTCATGCATTAGTAATGTGAGCCGCTGTAGGAACGTTGGCTGGTTAGCTCGACATCTAGCAGCCACGTCCGAGGAATATCCGAATTCAAGCCCACAGCTCCACATCCGCCAAACAACTGTGCGAATTCCACGTCGGTATCTTCAGTTGCATCTCAGTCAACAAGGGTTTTCCTCTTGGTTGGCTGGATGGCGTGCTATTCCTGGCAACTAAACGATTTAGACACACAGGAAAAATCCACTCTTGTCCAAATATCACTTGAACGACATTTGCGCCAAATTCAGTCCTCGAATCGTATCTACACAATGGGCGTCGGAAACAAACGCACAATCACAAAGACGAGGAGGAAGACCAGGTTAGAAACTGACGATTCGATCTACAGCCTGGGACGCCAGCTAACAGCGATGAAGAGATGTGGATCAGATCAAGGCAGACCTGATATCTTCAAGACATCTCGCGCAATTCAAAGACACCAAAGCGGCCGAGGACCTCCCAGGTCTCGGGAAGCACTACTGTATTGAATGTGCCAAGTGGTTTGACCGAGAGAGTACTTTGAATGACCACAGGCGTGGCAAACCGCACAAGCGCAGGTACGTGGCCCGCATACTTTGTTTTACACTCGTCAGCCGGTGTACTAAACGATCTTCAATAGACTCAAACAGCTCCGCGAAGAACCTAGTCCAGATTCCCGAAAAATCCCTGGGGCCGATACAGAGTCGCAAATGGATAACCAGAGGCATGGCGATTTGAAAAATGATGCCTCTGGAGATAGGGAAATGGCCACAAATAAGCTGCGGGCTCTGCCACCCGGCCCAGTTATCCGCCCGAGATACCTTTCCGACGGAATCTAGCGGCCCGATGTTTGTTTTTGAACTTGGAGATAAAACATCCTGAAAAAAGTAGCCGCGCAAGGCTGGGATCCAGCCCATGTGAATATGCATCGTCATTCTATGCCCCGACCCCTCCCTCTTGCCGGTCCTTTTGACCGCGCGCCCATTCGAGTACTGGCCCTCCCTCTTGTTGTTCCGCGTGCGAAAGGCAGACGGGATTGACGAGTGTCGACGGCTCCGGGCTTGGGGGTTTGTTTCATTGCAGTGGGCGGGTTATCGATAAATGAGGTGTCGGTCGTCCTGATGAAGCAGCTTAGTACTGATAAATGCACAACTGGACAGAGTTGCGAGTAAGGAGGTTCGAAAGAGGTCCGGGTAAACGTACATAAACGTAGCTTCAACATCAGTCTCGAGGCGAGTGGTAGCCTCGGCCGAAGTTGTGTCATGGCGATGTCGCGCAAACGATTCAGCAATGGGTCCCTGATTCAGATACCAAGTTAGAAAGCATGCGAGCATCTAGAAAGCAAGTTCCACTTGACAGGGTTGAAATGTACCTCGGGAAAGTCGACACAGAAGGCATTCATATTGAGCCCATATAAGTAGCTAGCAAACGACTCGCTAAAGCGAGCAAGACTTTCGTGCATGAGTTGGAAGTGCATCATGTTGGCCTCGAGGTCAGCCATAGCATCTGAAAGTTCTGCGAAAGCAGGCTCAAAGGAATTCAGCGGAAACTCTGCTCCGCCGCCCCGGACATTGCGGGCAGAGTCTCGGAAGGAAGATCGTGAGGATGGTCGGAGGGGGGTTGTTGGCCTAGAATTACGCGCTCGGGAATTGGAACGTTTTCGACTCATGGCAGTGCCGCCATTTGGCTCATCGACGTTGTCTGACATGAATAATGAGAGCGAACGCTCTTAAGTCAATAATTGCGCATGCATTGCAACGTAGGTAAGTTTGGCGCGAAGGAGGAGGTCCGAAAAGCTCATCCATCTAGCCGCGTCCGAACTGAGAGCTCCAACGTCTAACTTACCACAAAGGGCATAACTACATAGCACGTGCTACGAGGGGCCACCCACCCAACAGCCGGCGAGTCCAGCAATCAGGCTCTCAAGCCGTCATTATTGACCCCACAACTTTTTGCCTGACCAAAGAAGTAGGCCACACCTCGCTCATCGCCGGTGACTGAGAATCCGTGACTGTGAAACCTATAACTACATACCTTCGGTATCTAGGCACGTATACGGACGGACGGACGGACGTAGGTCGATAAAGTTGATGGCTCAACAACCAGACTTTCCAGTTATCTACTTAAGCAGGTATT
The DNA here is from genome assembly GCF_000804445.1 of Metarhizium album ARSEF 1941. Lineage (NCBI taxonomy): Eukaryota > Fungi > Ascomycota > Sordariomycetes > Hypocreales > Clavicipitaceae > Metarhizium > Metarhizium album. The sequence continues at coordinate 494,726 of NW_024467575.1, forward strand.
TTCAGGTCTGTGCACTCCTACCGTCAGCTCCACCGCCGGATGCCCAGACTCCCCCACACAATCAAGGTAGTTATTGATTCGTATGAGGCCGTGACATGGCCCCTATGACCAAGGGGTCAAACCTAGGTAGGTAACTGTCTCCTACCTGGGGCAACTTAATACTCGCGCACAGGTCGTCGTGTATCCGCCCAACACTGTGAACTGACACTGACATGCAGTACTGACCGGAAAACACTACACAGCCCGCCGACCAAGACGCCCGACGCCCAACGGCCACGTCGCGAGCTCCAACGTCAATTGACTCCTTGCCAGTCCGGCTGGTGATATGCTGACGTCCGTGTACTGATCATCTGGCTTTCCATTTGCTCCTCCAGTCCAGCCTTCATGGGTCATGACGCTAGCCTGCCACTTCGAATTAAGAAGATACCTTGACCCGTCCTAGCTCTGGTCCCGACTCCCCCGGCTAGCAACATCTATGAGGATTATTTATATGCCCGCCCGTCCAGGCTCAGTTGGCCCTCGACCATTGGGAATATCTCATCTGTTACACGTGCTGCATAGGAGTACTGTATGTCGGAACGGAAAGAATCCACTGCCTCTTTCGTATATCAAGCTAGGGCCTTCTACGCTGCCAACTACCCAACGCGGTCCTCTATCCAAACCTCGCCCTCAACATATCAATACTTTGAGAATCACAAACCAGCGACTTTCCCTCGGCAAACCTACCACCCTGAGAAGCCATTGTCTTCCTAGCGCACTCTGTTCGCGCAACGTTTCTCATTCAGCTCGCGGAGACGGAGACTGTCCTGCCCTCGTTCCTCTTCAAAGCAGCGTCCATTACCCAACGATCGTCTCGGCGGGGGCGGTGGCTCTTGCTTTTGCGATAACATATTGGCTCATAGCTGGAGAGTCTACCGGCTCTGATATAGAATCCGGCACTGACCATCTCCGTATCCACAATATGGCCGACAAGATTGCTCCCGGGCACCTGGAGAACCTGACCGCTGAACAGGAAGACAAGCTCCGTCAACTCTGGGACGCTGTCCTCAAGGTATGCGGCGTTTCAGACGCCAAAGATGTTGACGCGGTGCCGGCGAGTGATGGAAAATTGACTTCAGATGCCCAAGTCGACAAAAAGAAGCGCGGTTTCGGTTTTTTTAGAGGCGCGCCCCAGCAGCCAGCCGCCGCCTCTTCCGGTGGTACCAATACTACTACTGACTCAGCACATGAAGACAAATATGGTTTGACCAAGCAGTATCAGGAAATCTTAGCAACCCAGAAGCCGGAGGAGATAAGAGAGACAATGTGGGCAATGATGAAGCAAGATCATCCCGACGCGCTGCTCCTACGCTTTCTGCGCGCCCGCAAGTGGCATGTTGAAAAGGCGCTCGTCATGTTGATATCGTCCATGAACTGGAGGTACACGAAAATGAAGGTTGATCAAGATATCATGAAAAATGGAGAAGCCGGCGCCGCTGCCGATGAAAAAGCTGGGGATGCGCATGCAAAGAAACTAGGCCACGACTTTCTCAAACAAGCTCGTATGGGCAAAAGCTTCTTGCATGGTACCGATAAAGAGGGCCGTCCAATCTGTGTCGTCAGAGTCCGCCTACACAAAGCTGCCGACCAATCTCCCGAGAGCTTGGAGAGGTACACGGTCTTCCTCATCGAGACTGCTCGTCTTACACTGAAGCCTCCCGTTGATACAGCGGCAAGTTGCAACCTTCCCCGCCGGCAAGTTACTCAACCGGCTAACATCAGCAATCAGAACATCATATTCGATATGACTGGGTTCGCTTTAGCCAACATGGACTATCATCCCGTCAAGTTTATGATCCAGTGTTTTGAAGCAAATTATCCCGAATCTCTGGGGGTTGTTCTCGTCCACAATGCACCGTGGTTGTTCCAAGGTTTGCTTATTTCCCCATGACTTGATCGAGCGGAGGCTTATGTTGGACAGGCATCTGGAAGATCATCCGTGGCTGGCTGGATCCAGTTGTGGCTGCCAAGGTCCATTTTACCAACCACAGAGCTGGGCTGGAGCAATACATTCATCCAAGCCAGCTCATTAAGGACCTAGACGGCGATGAGGATTGGAAGCTCGAGTTTGAAGAGCCCATTGAAGGTGAAAATGACTTGATGAAGGATACCAAAACCAGAGATCGACTGCTGGGGGAGAGGGAGGCGTTGTATGCACAGTACGAAGCTGCCACTCGACGTTGGATAACACACGCCACTGGCGAAGAAGCTGAAGCCGATAAGGCCGAGCGAAATCAGATTGCTACAAAGCTCAGGGACGGTTACTGGCAGCTCGACCCGTACGTAAGAGCCCGGTCTCTGTATGACCGACAGGGAGTCATTCGTTCTGATGGCGACGTCAATTGGTATCGAAAGACTGATTCCAAGTCTGGTCCCTCCAGCGACCTCGGGAGAGAGTGAACTTGGCATTGACACAGCAAACGACCGTGTCGGTTCCTGGGTATAACACTGATGGATTTGTTTCGGCGCCCGCTGGACCTAAGCCAGACCTCCAGTTCAGTTGCCGCTAGTCGGAGCGGCGGCAAGCATGGCAAGCTCTTCGCGTTCCCTCAATGACATCGATTTACGTTGTAGTGCATAGAGAGTAGATTACAAATATACTTCGGAGTGACAGTTGCAAATAGAATGCGATAGCAATTGCACACGGTGGCACAGCGACACAGGTTTCTGGCACTGCCGTACCCGTACGAAGACTCCTTGATTGACCGACATTCTACATCCTGGACTTTATTTCCTCGCAAAGAACCTTGAGCTTTTCCATGTCACCTGGTGTAGAAGGCCAATTGATTCCCAGGCCTTGTGCGTCATTAGGCTTTGGAATCTAGTATTTCAAGGTCAGGACCGCTATTTCAAATCACTGAGCGGCTGAAGATACTGACCATATGAAAATGAACCTATAACGAGTTGCGCACCAGGGGGAGGGAGGGAGCATGAGGTTAGCATCCACACTACCCACGGCCCATATACGACAAGGAACAGGAAGGGTCTGACTCACATGATGAACCTGTTGGTGAGCCATAGTACCATTGTTTTGGAGTATGTTGTAGTCAACGGCTCCTGTTGCGGTCACCAGCTTTTTCAGGGTAGGCTGTGACGGGTATGTCAGCTGGCGACGTGATATCACACCACGTGCAACGCTGGGCCTACCAGGATTTCCGTGAGCTGGTCATCAGGAATGTCGGCTAGCTTTGCACCATGGTACTTGGGTATGACAAGCTTGGTGAAAGCATCTTGTCAGTTTTCAGCAAAAAAAAGAAAAAAGCCACAGCGCCGGCATACCCAGCATATATATTGCCAGAGTCGTTGCTGCTCAGAGAAGCCAATACACGTACAGCATGACCTTTGCTCAGCGGCCCAACGTCGAGGAAAGCCAGCGTCTTGTCGCTCTCAAAGAGCTTCATGCAGGGAATCTCGCCTGGAGGCAACCCGAGCGGGTGGCCATGTCAGCAAAATTGAGCTCGTGATGAAACAACCCCCTCGACAGTCAGCTTGGCATCTGCTCATCCGTGGCCATCCACCGCCATTCCTTACCCTTGATGATGCGGCAAAAGATGCAGGACATTGAGGCCGTTGTTTTTGTTCAAGATATCTTGTGTCTGCGAGATGGCGGAGGGAAGGTGGAGGTGGAGGTGGAGGTGGGGGGGTCTTTCTGTCGAAACGACGTTCTTGTGTTGGCCGAAGCGGGGAGGGGAACTCGTCGCACTCCAGACACAGGACAACACATATTATATATAGTATACCGTGCGGAAAACTACAAGTCCGTGTGGAAGTGCGAATGGTGGCCCATTGAGCATTTCCGCTCTTCACATCGGACTGCGGTATCAAAGCAACGGCTGCCCAGTCGCGACGTTCGCAACCGTCAGTGGTCCAACGAGATAGAAATTGGCACCAAGTCGTGAACGCTACTCCATACACGTTCAATAAACGGACACGAATGATTGGCCCACGTCGCTTTGTGCAAAATGTAAATACTCTATCAAACAAAATATACACTTGCAGAGCCACGATTGTCAGAAATAGCCAATAGAACCATTTCTACAGTTCATCCCTTGAGTGATGGTGTCCTGCTTCTCCATCTTCTGATCTCGTTCTGTCCGTTTCTGTTGCCTCCGACTGGACTCGCTGTTTACGCTTCAAGTCAAGGGCAGCAATCTCTTGATCGTACATTGTCCACTCAGGGACCTGCCTCCTCGCTCTGTCCAGTTTCGGTTCCTTGGTTTGAGGATTGTTGCATAGATCTATGGTCCGAGCCTTTGCGAGGCTCTCATCGCTGCACCACGTCTCGCACCAAAGCCAGTCCTGCGATAGGCTATGGATTGGAATTTGAAATTGCATGTGGTTAGGCAAGTCCTGATCCAAGTTTGACAGACTAGCCGGATCGGCTGAGAGAGCGTGGTACTGTTGTCTGAGTCGGTCTCCGGCGGCCAGCTCACGGAAACGGCGTAAATCCACGACATAGAGAGCAGAAATATGGTATGGCCTCCCACGGAGATAGTTCGCCCAGTAGCCTTGCTTCCAGAATCGGAACCCTTCCATCTCCGTTCGAGAGTCACACATCGGCGTGAAGCCATACGGCGCACCGTTCAGATCCAGGTTAACAAGATCCATCATGTCGGTGCGAACAATCTGATCAGCGTCTACAAATATAACCTTGTCAAGCGACAGCGGAAAGAGAACGTCCAAAAAGAGGATTTTGTATCCCCAAATCTCCCTTTGCTTCTCTTTTTGCTGCCGAAGCCAGTGTGGCCACTTGTATGTGATCATCTCGTATTTGAAACCGTATTCGTTTGCGAGATGCGGTATAAACTCTTTAAACGACGGCGAGAGAAATTGTTCTATGAACCAGAATTTGACGCTGTGTTTCGTGTTGCGCATGACAGAAACCATCATGATGTTGAGCATCCGCTCATACAGATGCCCACTAGCAACAGAAAATATGTTGATCTCAGCATGCTGTGAATCTGAAGTGGATTTGCCTTTTCCGCCACTCAATAGCCCTTCGGCAAATTTTAGGCTTTTTGAAACCATGCTGCCCTTGGATGAGTTACTAGTGTCCTCTAAAACGTCTTGATTTTCCATTCCAGGGCGGCGTTTGAGTCGCGGATACAACGTGGTGCCTTGAAAATCCATCAAGGCGAGTTCGTTGCCTTTGTCATCAGGTGCTGATTCCCATCCCTGAGCGCCAATGCTTTCAATGGTAAAGATCTCGGCACTTCGACCCTCTTTGAGCCGAATATTATACACGCCAGGATTTGCTTTGAACTGGAAAAACCCAAGGTTTGCCATGACAATGGTGTCTGTTAAATGAGGCTCATTTTCCGTTGCCAGAACTAGTTGGGCACCTCGCGGGGCAGATTCCTGATCATCGCGAGAATGCCCTTCAATTAAGATATGTTGCAGCTCGTAGGTAGCCTCAATGTCCGACTTTGCAGCGCTTAATTGAATATTATCGAGGTCATGTACGGACGACTTTGGTGCAACTAGCCAGGCTGGCGGAACGTCCATGCCCACAGTCATCAATGCATTTAATGGAAGCCCTGAGAAAGTTGCTGTCAAGTCTTTGACACTGCCGTTCTCGTCAAATTTCGGCGTCGATTCGATGACGTAACGGAAAAATCGTTTTACAGGAAGTTCCTCAACCAGTTCTTTGGGATTCAGGAAGAGTTTCACGTAGACGCCGTCCAACTCTGCGAGCACTCTCAGAATATAGACCCATTTTTGGCTTTTTTCACTGACAGGATCCAACAATCCGACAATATGTATGCTGGATTTCTTTGGGTCCCCTGATTCTACACCCGTGTGGCTCGAGTTCCAAGCGGTATATATCGTAGAACGGACCCCCGAAGAGGATTCGAATATTCCTTCAGGAAAATCTGAGAGCGCTGAGAGCGCTACAATGGAGCTGAGTTTGGCAGCCGCCATAGAATCCGAAATCCTTTCGCTCAAGCCCAGTTCGGCAACTGCGGCATGAACGGGAAGAATACGGCGTGTCTGCTCATACTCCAGCAACTGCTCAAAATCATCGGCATTGAAAGTCGATGCTGCTGCGATCGGCCCTATCACTCGTCCGTTCATAATGACGACTTGTGAACCGGTCGGTATTTTAGTCTCAGCGAGAAATTCTGCCACAGATGCTGCAAAATTGTCACTGGCATCGTAATCCGAGGCCTCACGAAGGAGCTCTTCCAGCTCTTGTATGGTTACAATTTCTTTGAACTTCGCTTGATTAGCTTTCAAAGCCCTATTGACCTGAGAAGAGGCCTTGAAATCGGCTTGAGTGTTGATGAAATCCAGACGGACTGCCGGGTTACTGCGCCTGAACTCCAGGGCCGATAAAAGTATATCAAGGCCTGCTCTGGAAGACATATCCGCGAGGACGGTAACAACTGCCCAATTCTCTGTTGTTGATTCTGCAGAGGAATCGACAATCGGAACCGCATTAAACATATCCGCATTCTCGTCATAGATTTTGGCAATATTTAATACTCGCAGGGCTTTTTCGTTTGTCTCCGAAATATAAATGTTGCGTCGCGAGACGGCACCTTCGAGAAATACTTCAATAGTCCAGGTATCATCATCTAAGACGCCATGAAATATCCCCCTTTGAATAGTCTGGAGGTCACCCGAGACTTTCATGCCCAGTGATTGCATCCAGTTTTGGTCACGAGGGACCAGAATACCGTTCATAAATAATGGGCGAACAGCAGTGTCGGCTTTCAACCTTCTGGCCCAGTTCCCAGCTTGTACGAGCTTCTCCGTAAAGTCGCTTGCTTGCAATATCATGGACAACGACATGCTCTCGCCTCCAGGTAAAAGTGTACGGCTCTCAGTAATCGTTGATAGAAGAGTCCCAGAATCAGTCATTTTCTGCTGAGCTTTAGCCAGCTGTTTAATGTACGATATTGTAGATTCAATGCCATAGTTTTCTGTCAGAAAATATGCAATCTTTGCTTGAGTCTTTGCTTCATCAGACAACTGCAGCGGCACCAGTCCAAATCGAATGGGGACACCGCGATCGATGATAGCTTCCACCTCGGAGATGAATTGTAGATCCTCGGCATCGGACAAGTCGGCGGGAATGACCAAGTTGAAGACATTTCGGCCAATCGGTGGAATTTGACCAGGGAAGGTGAGTTGTAGCAGCTGTACTTCGCAGTCAAAAGAGAGGTCTGGAAAACAACAATATGGGGGAACTTACTGAAGTCAACGTCTTTGGATACGATATATATCTTTCATCGTTTTCCAAATCGTTGAGCCATAAGATTACACCGCCTGCCTCTAACCTATCTGTCCAATCATAACGTAATGGTTTGTCGTCTTTATGGATAGTTGACACTGCTTTGTGGCTGAGAAGAGCAACGGCCTGTTCTCCATCGAACCCCAAATCTCGAATTCCATCAACAAGTTTCCTTTCACTTCGTAGCATGTTAGCAAGAGCAAAAGGTTGAATCTCTCGATCGGTAAGCTGCGCTCCGTTCATCCACAGAAAATTGACACCACCAGGCATCTTCTGTGCTCGATTCTGCTTGTTTTCCGCAGCAAACGCCTGGGAGACATTTTGAGAGGCTATAGAAGATGCAAATCTGGGGAAATCTTGGGTGAGTTTCACCAAGGCATCGAACGGGTGGTCACTGTTTTTGATGTACGACGCAGCTTTCATTCCAATGGAAGAGAGCTCAGAAGTAGAAAGGGGCTTTAAATCAACCACGTCGTCTGTTCCATCGAGGACCTCAACCGGTTTCATCGGGCTTTGGTCCGTGTTTTTGCTGGAATGTCTGTCATCCATCACTATATAATCGGTCTTCTTTAATGCGAGTTCCACTCCATAGCCGCTGACTGGCAATGGTCGGCTAATATGAGACTTGCTGCGACGATATCGAAGTCGGTAACGTAGATTCATGGCATGTGCCGCCTTTGACAGTGACTGATGATACTCGGCAAATTCGTTTGAGGTAGGGTCAGCATATAGAATAGCATCCCTTCCCATACCCAGACTGCGATCAAAAGGTAGCGGTTTGGCGACCCTGAAAAGGCAATTAGCAAACTATACTCCACATGAAATAGAAAGGTCACATACGCGGAAGCCAGATCATTCTTTTCTCCTGTATCGAGATTAGGCGTACAATATTGCATGTGGTCGAGTAAAACCCAAGTATCGCAATCTCGCAATTCCTTCAGAGGTTCCATAGCCTTGGAGTAGTGTTGGTAGTGTGCTTCGATCCTAGGGGCCGCGGATCGTAAAGAGAGCGCCAAGTTGAATGTAGATAGGGCGTCTGATCTGGTTATATGCCCATCTTCGTGAATCACGTCGAGGAACCGGCGATACAGTTCAGCTTCCGATGACGCTGTCAGAAAATAACCGCTTGCGATTCGATCTAGCAAAGGGAAGTATGAAGATGAGTTCTCTCCCGCCGCAGTCTCCCTTCGATTTGTTAGCAGGCAAATAGACGAGGGTTTCAGAGATGACAGCACCGTACACAAGCTCTAGTAAATATGGCGCGGCATCAAAAGCTGCAATCATGCCTACTTTAACAGCCGAAACAGCCGACACAGGCGGTACTAAGAGCGAGAAGCCAGCGAGCAGCCGTGCTATACATGGTAGACGCATAGTGATGCAGAAATTTAGAGTAGTCCAACCACAATTGGCATGGATGAGTTGTGATGCTTAGCTTGCAGAAGCTTTGTGGTTCGTGGTGATGCCGTGCTGAGGCCACTGAAGGCCTGTGGTGCCTCGGTATCAGTGCTTCGCCAGTTCTCGCTATACAGACTGATTCATTAATTCGATTAATTGCGCATTTATCGGAATAGCGCTGAGAAGATTCCATATAGACCTTGGATTTTGCTTCCCACAATGCTTGAGATGTACGTACCTAGGTATGAACACAGTCGCAACTCTGAGGTCCACAAGCTCTCCTAATGCAGATTAGCGTGGTGATGACCTTCTGGACGGCAGAAATGAGTAGTGGGGTACCCTGCCAAGAGAAGCGGAAGAATGTTAGTGCGGCTTAGAGTTGGACACGATGCTCATTGCATGCCAGGAGACGGAAGGCCAATAACCCACGATAATTTACTACCTTACCAACATCCCTTGCGTGCGACAACATTGACGTTGACCCGTTGGTCACCGTGCCACATTGATCGCAGCAAGGAGTAGCCGATACATCCTCATTCTCATTAAGATTCTGCAAACTGTCGTCTGCTTAACTCAACGCACGAAGCTGCGGCTTCTACCCTCGCCAAAATGCAGTCCTCCCCTGGCATGTTAACCAAGGTATTTCTTGCCAATATTGTCGGAACCTGTTCAACATGCTTATATTGGTGCAGTTTGAGTCGAAGTCTTCAAGGGCAAAAGGCATTGCTTTTCATCCTAAAAGGTATTTTAGCTATTCTCCGTGGAATTAATCGGTTAGAGCTAATCCACTTGGTAGACCATGGATCCTCGTTGCACTTCATTCCTCTACTATCCAACTATGGGATTACCGAATGGGCACACTTATCGACCGGTTCGAAGAACATGATGGTCCGGTTCGAGGAGTGGATTTCCATAAAACGCAACCTCTCTTTGTGTCTGGTGGCGACGACTACAAGATCAAAGTCTGGTCCTATCAGACACGACGCTGCCTGTTTACATTGAATGGCCATCTTGACTACGTTCGCACTGTGTTTTTTCATCATGAATTGCCATGGATTTTATCGTCTTCGGACGATCAGACCATTCGCATCTGGAACTGGCAAAACCGATCTTTAAGTTTGTGATCTCACCTGGAATTCCGAACTTCCAGTGTACTAATTGACTTGTTGTATAGTCTGCACTATGACTGGGCACAATCACTACACTATGTGCGCCCAATTCCATCCGAAAGAAGACCTCGTTGTCTCCGCATCTCTCGACCAGTCTGTTCGCGTTTGGGATATTTCCGGCCTTCGCAAGAAGCATTCTGCTCCTACGTCCATGAGCTTCGAGGATCAGATGGCACGTGCCAATCAAAACCAGGCAGACATGTTCGGCAATACTGATGCTGTCGTCAAGTTTGTACTAGAAGGCCACGACCGTGGAGTTAATTGGGTTGCGTTCCATCCCACAATGCCATTAATTGTATCTGCTGGAGACGATCGATTGGTTAAACTCTGGCGCATGAGTGAGACTAAGGCATGGGAGGTCGACACATGCAGAGGCCATTTCCACAACGCCTCTGGCTGCTTGTTTCACCCCCACCAGGACCTGATTCTTTCGGCGGGTGAGGACAAAACAATTCGGGTCTGGGATTTGAACAAACGAACTGCCGTCCAGTCTTTCAAGAGGGAAAATGACCGATTTTGGGTCATTGCAGCACACCCGGAGATCAATCTTTTCGCTGCAGGCCATGATAACGGTGTCATGGTTTTCAAACTGGAACGCGAACGGCCTGCTTCTGCGACTCACCAGAACATGCTCTTCTACATCACAAAAGAGAAACATATCAAATCCTACGACTTCCAGAAGAATGTCGAAAGCCCAACCCTTCTATCGCTGAAGAAGCTTGGCAGCCCCTGGGTAACTCCTCGCACCTTGTCTTACAACCCCGCTGAGAGGTCTGTCCTAGTCACGACCCCAGCCGAAGGGGGTTCCTATGAACTAGTCGGTCTCCCCAAAGATGGCTCAGGTGTTATCGAGCCAACTGAGTCAAAGCGAGGATTAGGTAATTCTGCTATTTTCGTCGCGCGGAATCGTTTCGCTGTCCTGGATACCTCGAACCAGACCATTGACATCAAGGATTTGTCAAATAATATCACTCGTTCCTTCAAGCCACCTGTCGGGACCAGTGATATTTATTTTGGCGGGACTGGTCATTTGCTTATTATCACACCAACGGCCATTCATTTGTACGACATTCAGCAAAAGAAGAGCACTGCTGAACTTTCTGTCAGCGGTGTTAAGTATGTTGTATGGTCCAATGACGGACTTTACGCTGCACTTCTTAGCAAACACAACGTTACGATTGTCACAAAAAGTCTTGAGCAGGTCAGTACACTGCACGAAACTATACGGATCAAAAGCGCGACATGGGATGATGCTGGTGTACTCCTATACTCGACATTGAACCATGTGAAGTACACACTACTCAACGGCGATAATGGCATTGTCCGTACTCTGGATCAAACTGTATATCTGGTTCGAGTGAAGGGTCGCAATGTGCACTGCTTAGACCGCACCGCAAAACCACGAATTCTACAGATCGACCCGACCGAGTACCGATTCAAACTTGCTTTAATCAAGCGAAATTATGAAGAGATGCTGCACATCATCCGTACATCCAGTTTGGTGGGACAATCTATTATTTCATATTTACAAAAGAAAGGCTATCCTGAAATTGCCTTGCAATTCGTGCAGGATTCAACAACTAGATTTGATCTAGCTATTGAATGCGGCAATCTGGACGTGGCTGTTGAGATGGCTAAGGAATTGGATAAACCAAAATTCTGGACACGGCTAAGTGCCGAGGCCCTTGCGCATGGCAATCATCAGATTGTCGAAATGTGCTACCAGAAGCTGAAGCAGTTTGACAAACTGTCATTTTTGTATCTGGCTACAGGTGATCACTCGAAGTTGGCGCGAATGGCGAAAATTGCTGAACATCGGGGAGATTTTACTTCCCGGTTCCACAACGCTCTGTATTTGGGTGATGTTGAAGATCGAATCCAGATGTTCAAAGAAATTGACCTTTGTGAGTGATGCATACTACATATGCATGAAGACTGCAAGCTAACAATTAGTAGATCCCCTTGCTTACATGACTGCGAAGTCGAACGGACTGGACGATGAATGTCGGGCCATTTTGGAAGCTACAGGGGCTACTGAAGACCAACTCACCATGCCAAAACTTGGTGAACCCTTGAATACGCCTAAACCTGTTGTGCTCACCTTCAAGAGCAACTGGCCTACAAAGGCAAGCTCTCAGTCAGTCTTTGAAAAGGCATTACTTGGTCAAGTGGAAGGCCTCTCTCTGGAGGATGACCCAGCTATGGCTGACCGACCAACCCTTCATGAAGAGGGAGATGATGCTCCCACACTGAAAAGAAATGGCGGCCTGACTGAGGAAGATAATGAAGATGCCGCAGGTTGGGATATGGGTGACGATGATGCCCCCGAAATCGACAGCGATTTTGTGAACGTCGATGGTGCTGAAGCTGGGGGTGCGGGAAGTAGTGAGGCAGACATGTGGGCGCGGAACTCTCCACTGGCGGCCGATCATGCAGCAGGAGGGTCTTTTGAATCCGCCATGCAGCTCTTGAATAGGCAAGTCGGAGCAGTGCACTTTGCACCATTAAAACCTCGTTTCTTGGAGGTGTATCAAGCTACCAGAAGCTTCCTTCCGGCATCGTCAGGCCTACCAGCCTTGGTCAACTACGTGCGTCGAACGGTTGACGAAACTGACCCTCGCCATGTTCTTCCCATTATTCCACGAGATCTCGAATACCTCGCTACCAATGATCTCCAGAAAGGTTATGATTCAATGAAGGCAAATAAGTTGGAAGACGGCGTCAAGGTGTTCAAAGGCATTTTGCATGCCATCCTAGTCAATGCGGTATCCAGCGAAGCTGAGATGGCTGAGGCAAAGAAACTCATCACCTCTGCAGGTGAATATACGGTCGCCATGGACATTGAGCTCGCTAGGCGGAGTCTGGGAGCCCCAGATGCTGTAGCTCAGGATCCAGCGAAGCTGAAGAGGAGCTTGGAGTTGTCTGCATATTTCACCATTCCTAAAATTGAGGTACCACACCGGCAGTTGGCCCTCCTTAGCGCCATGCAATTGGCTGTTAAGAGCAAGAACTACAATTCTGCCTTGAGCTTCGCCAATCGAATCATCGCAAATGGAGGCTCTACAAAGATTGTAGAAAACGTGAGTTGATATTACATCGCAAGTCCTTACTAGTACTGGTCCGACTAATGTATACAAATCTGCTAGGCCCGAAAAACCAAGGTACAATGCGAGAGGAACCCGAACGACGCTATTGACATTGAATTCGATCAATTTGCTGAGTTTGAGGTTTGTGCTGCCAGTCATACACCAATTTACAGCGGCACGTCGTACGAAGAGTGTGCTTTCGATGGTTCCAAATATCACTCAAAATTCAAGGGAACTGTCTGCCGTGTGTGCGAGATTTGCGAGATTGGCAAACATGGCAGCGGGTTGAAGCTATTTGCATAGATATATAGCGAGGTTGGGGGAGATGTCTCCAAGACAAGATGTTGCTTTGAACATGGTGACAAAAATAACGGCGAGGCCTACTCAATACGAGGCAACGATGTGGGATTGGGGACTATTCGGTTTTGATTGGAGGAGTAGGGCTAGTCTAGAAGCCAAAGCAAGCTTTGCGTCGGAAAATAGAATACCGATTCTCCATAACGGATTCTTGAGAAGGGATAATATAGCTGCCTCAAAGGCATCGAAACTAGGAATCAGCGTCAGAGAATTCAAATATAAGGCAGCGGGAATGGAAATAGCGGCTCCCTCCAAGGTTGTCAAATTTGACATACCTGTTTGGGCCCAAGGCGTAGCTGGAGGCTGTCATCTCAAGGGAAGGCCCTCTCATCAAGGGAAATGCTGTATTGTCAACTCAGGCCTTCCAGTATATTCCGAGGCAAGCGGTTTATATTCAAAAAGCATTGGAAAAATTTGGTCAGTATTTGAACCTGATTTTCGCAGAACTTTGCGAGATTGTGAAGCGTGTCGAGACTTCAAGTCAAACGAAGGACAAGCCATCAAGGAGCGGCACGAGAACCTAGCTCCCAATGGAGACACATTTGCCGTGGTGGCCGATTCTCAATGAGAACGATCATATCCTCATAAGCATCTAGGCAGACTTACTTCTAACTTAATGCACAATGGTAGTGTTACGTTTCAATACGTAGCAATTTTCAGGGGAAAACAGCTCCATCTCCATCTTGCTCTATTCCTGCATCAACTCAAATAACGACTCATTCTCCAATCTAGAATTTACACAATAGTCTCCAATTCCCGAGCATATCCCAGCGTGTTCTCTATGATGACCTGGCTGACGTCCTTGCTCTGAGGGCTGTCCTCACTCGAGTCTACTGCATCTGGGAAGTAAATATGCCCATCTCTGACCACCCAGCCTCTGTACTTGGCAAATTGGATGACATCACCCTCGGAATCGAGAAAAAGTAGAGATTTCGTGGAGCTAATCGGTAGACTTGTATATGCTCGCTCACTGCTGCTTGCAATCTCAGATCTGATCTGATTCTTCAAAATCTGTACATTGTTTCGTTAGACCGTAGTCACATCATACGGGGGTTGCCAAGATGTTGCGCATCAGTACTCACTTCTGAGAAGACACCGTATTCGTCGCATGGAACTTCACTGCTCTTCATTGCCTTCCATACCCTGTCGTAGCTGCCCTCCATCAGCCATCTCTCCAGTCGAATAGGGTACCCAAGGTACCGGTCGCCTTCCACGTCTCCGGAACTGCCTCCTCCATCACGATTGGCCAGGCCTTCAAGCTCTGAGTGAAATTCCGCATAACGACCTTGTGTTAAAAGGAGAAGGAGACTCAGCCCAGTCACTTTGTTTCGCTCGGGCAGGTTCGGGGCGAGAGTCGCTGATGGAAGCTCATAGAAGGGCTGAAGTTGTTGTACATAGCGCGTAAAGGCTTCCGGATTGCGTGCTCTGATGGAGAAGAGAGCGCCTTGTTCAAAGGTCTCGCGAGCGAGGGCAAGAAGTTGAGGCGACGCCAACCGGCTTGGAGTGAGGGCATTCAAGCTCAGAAGGGCGAGTTTGGCTTTGGAAAGAAGGACACTTGCTTCGGGGTAGCTCATCGACGGAGAATGCTTGAGCTGGCTTAGGATGTGCGAGACACTGCGTTCGGCCATGACGACAGCTTGATATTCCGCTAAAGGGGACTTCAACAGGAAAATATGAAGGCGGTCAAGAGATATATTCGGGGTGCCAATCACCACAACAGAAGAATGAAGGGTGTCGTGCTCGGGTAGATGTAGATGTGGGCCCGGTGCTATTCCAATTCCCTGCTAGGTGGATGGCACAGCACAATGGGCTAGGCTGGCGGTGGTGACGAGGCTGGGTGGGTGGTCCAGCTTACATAATCAAGCCTAGGCCCCTCTCTAGGTCAAAGTGTCAAAGGCGGGAACTCGAACCCAGCCGTTCAGAACACACAGCAATCCTTGATTGCTTTCAAATAGAGATAAACCCGTAACTACAGAATTGGACCACCCACGCGACGGTTGTGATACCAAGTGCTACCCACTTGAACATCCTGCAAGGCAAACACTAATTGTTGAGAGACTGTTAAGGGAACTGCTGCCTGCTGACAGGAACCAACGACTCAAAAGTGAGCACCATCCCAAAATGCCAGGCTATCAGGAAAGCAATGCATCAATCGCATGCCACTATCGCAAGCGAATGGAGGCAATACTACGGAATAACCACTCGTAATATCCATGTCGAGCAGTCGGGCGGTCTTTTTAGTTGGGATGGGACTATCCGAAAGA
Organism: Metarhizium album ARSEF 1941; assembly: GCF_000804445.1. Lineage (NCBI taxonomy): Eukaryota > Fungi > Ascomycota > Sordariomycetes > Hypocreales > Clavicipitaceae > Metarhizium > Metarhizium album. Next base: position 510,273 of record NW_024467575.1, read on the forward strand.
GGAGAGGGGAAAAACAGAGTAAGCAAGCCTGAGGCTTGATCTAATATGTCAGGGATGTGAGCAAGTGATGCTGCACTGATCTAATTGTAGATACATCCTATAGGTGGCCAATTCGTCAGCCATCACAGTGTACATGTCTGACGTTACTAGATGTAGGGCATTGTAATCTAAATATAGTGCAAGCCATAGCCCGCTCGCCCGCATGTTCTCCGACTTCACAATTGCCCAACTTGTCCGTGTCCAAGAACGTCGATGCTTGGTTGACGCATGACCAGTCAGTCAGTTTCACCCGCCTATTGTTGATGCTGCTGTCGCTTTGTAGAAAAACGCAACCCCACCGAGATTGTTACTTGGTAGCCCAAGCCATAGGATAGGGGAGGGGAGAAATCTGTGCCTTGTGAGAGGTTCGGGCTGACTTTGGGACAAAAGTCAAGAAGACCAATGCAACTATTTCTGGAGGTGGCGCATTCGGCTGCAGCAGTTAGCTTCTGAATTCTGAGCATTTTGGCCAGTCAACAAGAGCCAAGACGAGCGGGCGGGCCGTTGACAGCCGGACTCTGCGGCGGCCAACCACACGATCAAAGGGAGCAGGGTAGGGAGTAAGCAGCCTCTAATAAAACCAGATTGATCTCAGTGGGGAGCGGACCAAGGGGCACAGCACATTGCGGGATTTCCCCCCCTGAACTGCATGGCCCTGCGCCAGACGACCGCAGCCAGGATACGGAGTATGTACGAATAATTCTACTACGTAGAGTGCATTGCCCCGGATACGGAGTATTGTGCCAGTGTACGGAGCTGGCTGGGCTATGCTACGAGACACTCCATGCAGCTTGTTGGCATTTTTCGACCTTCTTTAGGGCAGCATTTTCCATACGGAGATTTGAGCCACTCGCAGACTGCTCGGGTGCGTCCCCCCCTTCCCCTGCCAGAACAACCCCCACTTTCCATGGTTCGACGGGTCAACGGCTGCCAAACTTGGTTCAACTGTTAGTCTGTACCACGGCAACGCAGCCCAGCCTGGTGTGTCCAGACTGTTCCGCCTCGAACCTGGCGGGGCAGCGACGTCGGACACTTGAGGCAGTGTTCCTCGCCACTGGGCATTCGAGCATCAGATAAGGCACTCAGGCTCCAGGCCCTACTTTATATACTACACACTCCCTTTGCGCCGTCACTCTTTTTCTTGCCCAGCTATTGCGTTAGCTCTGCCGTGTCTCGCTCGCTTTGCTCAAACTCCACTCGAGCATCCATTCTCGCAACGTCAACACCATCGTCAACGCCAACGGCCCTGGCGAAAACGCGCGTTGGCTGTCTTGATGCCTACCCCTGTTTCCTCCCGAGCTGTGGCCGAGCTGTGCATCAGAAGTCATAACAAGTCGGCTAGGGCCTGAATCAATCCCGCCGAGTTCCCAGACAGCCGAGCACTCGACGTCCGACCTCCCCTGGGTACCCATTCGACCGCCTCATCTACCCGCGTTGGCCCAAACCTGCATTGCCTAGGCCCGAGCCTTGAAATTCGAGTCCGCGACTATTCATATCACGCTCTTATGAGCCGATAACATACGCCTGAGCGAACGGCGACCAACTCGGACCCGTATCTATATATTGGGAAGCCCAAGCCAGGTCCCAGTCATAGTCCGACAACATGGCCCCTCAGTTCGGAGCGACCTTCGTGCCCGGAGGCTTTGATGATTACTACCTGCCCGAAGTTGTGGCCCCTTCTCCGCAAAGGTACGTTGTGTGCAATGCGTCTACAAAGTTTCTATCTGCCTACATATCCCGCATGCTTGCATACATGTAGCGTGGTTCTGGTTTCGTTATGAAACTCATTGTTGCTTCTTGGGTTTCTTTTCTTGGCCTTGGTTAGGGGCTCATGCTAACGGCTTTTTCTATCACAAACGTCCAGGGTCACCCCTCAAGTGCCCCAAAATATGCAAGATGACTTGCAGCGCCTAGAACTAGAGGCCAAAGGTAGCAAAAGGCGAGAATCTAACGAAGCCCGCGAACGGCAACCATCGCCGTCTACAATCACGCAACAGCAGGCTTTCCCCACAACTGACACTTCACGAGCGCCAAACACGATTGCCAACGAGGTCAATAGTGATATAACGGCATACAAGGATACCGAGAACCGGGCACAGCGACTTGACACCATGGGACGTGATGCCCCGTCGTTTTCTCCCTTCCCCAACGTCACTGGCGACAACATTCCTCCAGCCGATGATGCAAAAGAGGAAATTTTGTGGAGCGCTCGCAAGCACGTTTTGCACTCGCAGGATGTGAGGATGCAGATCAGCTGGGCTGCCGATGTTCTGCTTTGGGCAGACATTGCCATGGATGCCGCGTCACGAGAACCTGCAGGAAAACTCCGGCCAGCCACACCTCGCATTGAACACGAACTACGAATAGATGCGTTGAATATTGTTAATTACTTGGCCGGTCAGGAGCATCCCCAGGCGTTGTACATGCGCTCTAAGTGGCTGGAGTTTGGCAAGTTCGGACACCGGGTCGACAAACGTGAAGCGTACAGTGGCTACAAGCGAGCAGCAGAGCTCGGCAACGCAAGATCTGAATATCGCATGGGAATGCTTTTTGAGCAGTCCAACGACATGTCCAAGGCGAAAGAGCACTATTACAAAGGCATGAGCATGAAGGACTCGGCAGCGCTCTACCGTATGGGCATGATGAGTCTCCTAGGACAGCACGGCGAGACGAAAGACTACGCTGGCGGCATTGAACGTATCCGGACTGCCGCAGATAGCTCTGATGAGGACGCGCCACAGGGTTCCTACGTGTACGGGATGTTGGTGGGCCGAGACTTGCCCGACATCAACGTGCCCGACAGTCTGCTGCCGTTTAATTTGGACACTGCCAAAATGTATGTAGAGAAATCAGCGTATCTTGGCTTTGGCAAAGCCCAGCTGAAGATGGGCCAAGCCTACGAACTCTGCCAACTCGGCTGCGAGTTCAATCCGTCCTATTCGCTGCATTATTATGGTTTGGCCGCCAAACAAGGACTTCCAGAAGCTGCTCTAGGCGTCAGTCGATGGTTCTTGTTTGGGTATGAAGGCGTGTTCAAGAAGAACGAAGAGCTCGCCTTCAAATACGCACAGGAAGCCGCTGCTTCCAAGCTTCCAACCGGCGAGTTCGCTATGGGGTATTATTACGAAATTGGTATCCATGTGAACCAGAGCATCCCGGATGCACGAAAATGGTATCAGCTTGCCGCCGACCATGGAAACAAGGATGCTATTGGCCGTCTGGAATCTCTCAATCATGACAAGAGCCTGTCGAAACGAGACCACGAAACGACGACTTTGACACGAATCAAGTCTCAGCATGGTTCCCAGAGAGGCAAACGACCAGATCGATTCAAGCAATCTCAACAAATGCCTACACTTAGTGAAACGGCACCGCTGTCGCCAGCAGATAATCAACCGCACTTCCCGCAACCGACGTGCGCCAAATCAACGGCTTCACCACGTGTATCTCCCCAGCCTTCTCCTGGTATCCAACCAACCATTGTTGCGGAGCATGCAAACTTCCCGGATCCATCGAGGGCCTCCGTCGTGGGTATTGATCGACCTCAAGCGTTTGGCATCAGACTCGACGGAAATGCATCACGGCCTATGCGTCCGCACTCCGCAGCACCATACCCAGACGACGACCGGCCCGCACCTCTGAATCTGAGCCGCCCTCATTCCACGGCGCCATATCCCGTAGACGATGTACCGGCGTCGCCCAGACGAAGGTACGGTCCGGGGCTCCAGCCTGCTCATGGCCCACAAGCCGATAGGCCATCGAGTGCTTTTGGTATCAAAACTCAGTCTGCTGGCCCACGCCCCATCCCCCTGTCCAACTCAACAGGTAGTTTGCAGCCTCCTACACAGTCCGGTCCTCCTCACGGTCGAGCCGTGTCTGCCGGGTGGGAATCCCAGGGTCATCCTGGCGCATACAGACGACCAAGCCCTGGTCCTGGTCTGAGCGGTCAGCGACCTCACATCGGCGATGACATGTATGGTCGACCAGACGGTGCTCATCCTACCACTGGCGTGCACATGGCCGGCAATAAACTACAGAAGCAATCTGCTCAACAGCCGCATTCCTCCGTATCTCCTACCAGCGCTGATTTCGGGCGAGAATACGGGCCCCGTACGTCATCACGCCCTGCTTCAGAGATGCCACCGCAGCACGACTTTCGAGGCAACTCCCAAGGCTATGAGCGTTTTTCCAGAGTACCGGGCGCCACAGGTCGGCCTGAAAGACTAAGTTCCCTACCACCACAAGATACCTATCAGCCGCCGCCGAGAGTGTCGACGGGTTTCGGACAAGCAACGCCTAGCCAGCACCGTCCAACTCCTGCATCCACCAAATCTGCAAGTGTTCCGCCGAATTTCGCAGGAAATCGACCCTCTGAACCGAATCATCCGTCTGGTCCCGGTATTCAAACTGCTACAGCCGGCCCCGCAAAGCCTGCCAAGGGACCTGCAACCTTTGAGGATATGGGCATTCCACAGGGAAAGCAAGATGGCGATTGTGTAAGTATAGGAAGCGTGGAATAGCCAGTTACCTGTGAAGCTAACAGTGTTTTCAGGTCGTAATGTGAACGATGCTCGAAATGGGTTGAAAAGAAGGGTCCGTCATGTGCGAATACACAAAGGGCCATAGCTGAGGATGGCGTGATGAAGTGGGATTGGATAACTCGGCGGGGACTGTCAGGTGTAGTTATGTTTCAAAGATGACCTTGTTTCGTTGCCGGTGCTCGCAGCACTGACAGTGCAGATACGGCCTGCGAAGCGCAGACACCATGCGAAGGGTACATTTATATGAGGATTATTCCAGCAGGCGACAGTTGTACCTTGCGCAGCGTGCTGTTCCTGGCCACTTTTCCCCGTGGTTTCTATCAAACTATGTGTCCACACTCGAATTCCAGCATTGCACCTTGTTTACATATCTAAGCTGTACCTATAAGGAGGCGGGGAAATGAAAAAAAAAATCATGTGGACGGCATACAGTCTCTCGAGCAAACAGATCTAACATGAGCAGTTGTCGGCTCGATTTTTTCTTTTTTTTACAGAGCAGTGCCCAAACCATTGAGACGTCCATGATTCTGCACATACAAATAGTACAAACGATTTCCATGGTTTCTTTCGGCAGCGTACTTGGGTGAGCTCGCCACGCTGGGAAAGTTGCCGGCAAGTGTGCTCTTGTCGGACAAAGACGTCGGCTATTTCTCAGTCCGGGCGTTGTTGCATTGCGACGGAACAACACAGCATGCACACTCTGCAGCTCGAGCCTGATCAGACCAGCCCTCTGCCGACCCCACGTGCACGGCCCAGTGGTGTCCACGCCAGCTAACTACTCCGTACACGGCAAGTTTTAAACCTTTTTCGCCCCGGTTCGTCTCGACTCATTAATAAGTACCAGACGAAAGTAAGTAACTGCCACACTATTTCGTTTCGTGAACTCATGACTGCGTACGTCCTGTTTCGCTCTCTACATTGACTCGGTGCATTCCGTAGTCTGCCAACTCCTCTTCCCCGCTCTTCTCTCTCTCCCCCCCCTTTCGTTCTCTCTTCAGGGTCCCCTTCCCACGGTACATATATATTTACACATATTTGTCTTTTTCCTCATGGTCGCTTTCGTCATATCTCCTCGTACTATAGGTGGCTGCTACCATCCGCCATCAGCTTTGCCGTCTCTCTTCCGGCGCGCCGAGCTTCTGAGTGCCTCTTGAGCAAAACTTGCTGCAATTTGTCGTCCTCCCATCCTGTTCTGCAACTCGATGATCCATGGTAAGCAACTTATCGCTTCCCTAACCATACCTGGTAGATCTCTGGCTCCCCTCACCTCTACGCCTCCCCCGAAATCAGCTCCCTCGTTTTGACCCTTCCGCAACAGGAGTCTGAGCAAACACCCCTGCTCGGCAACGAGAGCCAATCCCATGAAAATGGCAGCAGTGGTGGTCGTAGTGATAGCCGAAGGGCTTCAACGTGGTCAAGAATCCGCGAAATCGGCATCTTCGTTTGGGCCTTGGTCGCTACTGCGGCCGCCATTATCCTGGCCATTACCATTCAGCATAATCAAGAAACGTCCGCCCCGAGCCCTCAGCCTGCCAAGCGCAACCTTGTCTTCATGGTTTCGGATGGTATGGGCCCTGCCTCACTTGAAATGACCCGCGAATATCGTCGATATGTCAAGCATCTCCCTGAGCACGACTCTCTCAACTTGGACAAACACTTCTGGGGTTCCAGTCGAACACGATCTAGCAATTCCCTCGTCACCGACAGTGCTGCCGGTGCCACCGCCTTTTCTTGTGGTAAAAAGAGCTACAATGGTGCCATTTCCATGCTTCCCGACTTCCAGCCTTGTGGCTCTGTTCTCGAAGCTGCAAAGAGGGCCGGATACGCCACTGGTCTGGTCGTGACCACCGATATCACCGACGCAACTCCAGCCTGCTTCGCAAGCCATGTCGTGGCGAGGCAAATGCAAGACTCCATTGCCTTGCAAGAAGTCGGCCATGGACCCCTTGGTCGTTCACTTGACCTCATGCTAGGTGGCGGACGATGTCGTTTCATGCCCAATTCTACTGCCGGTAGCTGCCGTTTGGATGACACTGACGTCATCGCCTTGGCGCAGGAAAAGTACGGATGGTCGTATGCGGACAGCCGTAAGGCTTTCGATGCTTTCCGTGCAGGTAAAAATGTCACTTTACCCCTATTGGGACTGTTCGCATCGTCAGATTTCCCTTTTGAGCTGGACAGAAGGAACATGAATGATGTGTATCCGAGCCTTAGCGAAATGGTCAGGGTTGCACTACGTTCTCTCGAAAGGGCCACTGCCAAAAGCGAAAAGGGCTTTTTTCTTATGATCGAGGGTAGTCGAATCGATCATGCTGGCCACATCAATGATCCCGCCGCCCAGGTACACGAGGTCCTGGAATACGACAACACATTCAAGGTCGTGTTAGACTTCATCAATGACACCGCCACTGAAACTACTCTCGTCGCAACCAGCGACCATGAGACCGGCGGGCTCTCTACCGCTCTCCAGGAGCCTGGCCACCTGCCAGTCTATAATTGGTACCCGCAAGTGCTCGCTAATGCATCTGCCTCGTGCGAAAGTCTAGCTGCATCGTTGCAGAGGCATGTGGCAGACAAGTCTGTTTACACGTCGAAAAAACAGCTCAAATCATGGATAAACGATGAGCTCATGATTAACGGCCTCGGTATCACTGATGCCACAGATGACGAGCTTTCGCTTCTTGCCGATGACCCCCCGGCTTCCGTCGTCACCTTTGCCGCTATCATCTCTCTTCGTGCACACATTGGCTGGAGCACGCATGGCCACACAGCTGTCGACGTTAACGTCTACAGCTCCGGCAGCCCAGAGACGGAAAAGATCCGCGGCAACATCGAGAACACCGATATAGGAAACTTTCTCAGCCGCTATCTAGAAGTAGACGTCGATGAAATCACCAAAGAACTCAGAGACAAGACTCACGTCAGCAACGACAGTAGTTTTCATGTAACCCAGGATCCAAAACGGACTGGATATTGGGCGTCTGATAAGTATCATGCGATTGGTTACTAGTGATTCGACGGAGCTGAGCCCTTGTGTATTCACGTTTTCATGGCAAATTTGTTTTCCCCCGATCCGTACTGGGTGAGGACATTGCACAGCACGCAGCATTCTCGCATACGAAAAATTGACATCGACGCGTATTGTCATGGGAAGAGGGGATAAAATATCAGCGCAGAGTCCTTGCATCATTCGTCAGTAAGCCTATTATAGGAAGGGTCACATTTGCCACGATCGTGCAACGTAATATGCAAGTCGACTCCATTAGATGTAGAACTGTATACGACACAATGTACAGAGAATTTTCCAGAAACCTCTACTAACGCTCTACTTCAACCGTGAAATGAAATCATGGCATCATTAAGTCAATATTCATAGAATGAAAGGGGTGTGCAATCGGTGCAGCAATAGATGACTGTCGGCCCGTTATTCGGCTCGAATGTGATAGATTTGACGGCTACCAAGCGATCTTACCGCACCGGATTGCCTGCATTGTTGTCGACCGTTGGACGCCTCCATCATTTAATCTCTGAGGGCAGACCATTTGGAATTCTGGAATCATGACCTGCTACATGGGTCATCATGGCTTCTGTTGCTGGTCCGGACCTTCTTCAACATTGTACCGCACATATAACCTATCCAAGAAGTGTGAGTGGCGAATGCCGTTTGGCCTCGCCTGCGCAAACTTTTCGATCGCTTGTTGGACACTCAACCCGCAACGCTCAACGAGGTAGGACACTATAAAATAGCCGGTACGGTTAAAACCATAGTGGCAGTGTACGCCAACAACGCACTTCTCCGGGTGTTCCCAGTCCTCTGTATCAGCTCGCTCCTTTTGGGCATTCCGTAACTTATCCACAAGTTTGATGAACGACCCGACTTCATTCGGCTGAGGCGGGATCTTGGACGCAGTGGGAATCTTGTGATAATGCACACCACGTCGTTCAAGGCCTCGTGGGTCATAAACCGGCGGGTCCTTGGAAATATCAATGACATCCTTGACAACAGAACTCCATGCCTCTACGAATTCAGAGGGGCAGTGCACCTCGTCGGCTTCTCGAAGTGTCTTCATGGCGCGGAAAATGGGACGTCCCTCGGGTCCAATTTCTTCAGATACCGGCGCAACTGACTTCCACTTGATCAGGTTTTTGACATCCCATTTCCCCTCACGGGACAAGTATTGCAGCTGCCAAGCTAAGGACAATCTTTGGGTGACATGGCACGCGAGAAAATCAGAAATAAGCCCGGCCAACACTCTTGAACATCGCGGCATGTACAGAAGGGCATGGTTTGCTGGTGAGGGCATCACGAATGACTGGACAACCGGAGTCGGGTGTATAGGCTGTGGAGGGATAAATGCTGGCGATTCTGACGGTGTCGACGGTTCATCATGGGCATTGTTGATTATTGCACCTCCAGTCTTGTCTGTCGCAAAGCTCTCCTCTTTAAGATCATAGATTGTATCGCTGGACTGCGATGAAATTTGTGTAGGGGACAGGCTCGATATTCCCAGTTGCTCCTGATTTGTCTGGTCATCAATAGATTGCGTGCTGTGAGAACGATGATTCAGCACCTTAAGAATTTTGTTAACCTCCTCCGGAGGTGTCAGATGATCGTCTTCTCCGGCAATCAGATATACCGGCACCTTCACTCCGGCCCAGGCATCAAGGCTGGGCAAACCTCCTATGGGTTTGCCATCCCGATAGACTGGAAGAGCACCATATGCCATGCGCCTCCAGACCGGGGTTCTGCTCTGTTGGTTGAACCGATGCTGCATGACTCTCAACTCTAAATCTGCTTCCTGGCCTACAAAGCGAGACACACTCGGGCTGTATGGACCTCCTATACCGTCCCAGGCTCGCCAGAGTGAGAACATCCAGCCAGGTACCCACAACAGACGCCTCAAAAGAGACGACCTTTGCTCGTCTGGAGGACCCGCCGTTGGACATACGGCAACAAGAGCGACAACGTATCTCGACAAGTCAGTCTTGTGTGGAACATTTCTGCTTGCAAGCTGCACAGCTAGCATGGTGCCCATGCTATGTCCGATTAGGATTATGCCTTGGCCATGTTCCTTATCGCGGTGATCCTCAATTACGAGCTCCAGTAGTTCACCAAGGGCTTCTGGTGTGTACGCATCCCACGAAGTGACAGCATATCGTGAACGCCCTCCTCCCGGAAAGTCCATGGATAGACATGGGGCAAGATCGACAAGACTACTCAGCAGCGGGTAGAACTGCGCAACAGAACCTCCCAGGCCTGGTACAAAGACCATGAGCGGCAATGGAGCCGGCGTCATTGGAAGTTCTGCGGTCTTGGCATGTGGTCTGAAAAACACCCTCACATCGGGATACTCGAAACGACTCGTCTTGTACGTCTTGAACTGCGAGTTATCTTTCAGCAGAGGAGGGTCCGTAGTGTGAGGATTCGTGTCGATATATTCGCCAGCGCTGGGCGGCGGTTCACGTGCTCCCGCCATCTAGAATTATGCCGTTCGAGGGGAGCCCGTTGTAGGTGTTGTATTGGACGTTTCCTTTATGTCAAGCTTTGCTCAATGTCCCAGGGCGGTGGGCACACTGTGTTTGGGGCAGGCATATGATGGCAGGAAAGTTTCGCTCACTGGCGACAGCCAAGTACCCGCGTGATGATGAAAGTTCTGGACTTGGGCGCCTCGGGAAAAGATTCACGCGGGATCGAAAGGGTGCAATTTCAGAAAGGACAAGAAAGGCAAGAAAGGCTGCGTTGCGCAAGCCTCCGGAGTTCATGGCCAATCAACCGTCGTGCAAGTCGTTTATGTGTCTCCGGCCTAATCCGACATGGCAGGAACGAGGTGCGCCTGCCATGTTGCCGGAAAAAGCTAACGTGGTCCTGTCACGATTACGAGGTGGCCCACTTGACAAGTGTCAAGGGATGACTAACCCTACAACCTGTCTATCTTGCTGTGCGTTACGAGAACTCATGAGTCACTTATGACCACCAATTGCGAAGTGCTGGCTCGTCGCTTTGTGATTATTATGCTTGATTTTCATGATCCGCTTTTGGGGGGATTTTAAAACCCTCCCTGGTATCGTGGAACCCGCGTTGGGTCAGGTTTACCGGAGTATTCAGAACATTATGAAACGAACGAACAGCCGAAGGTGTATAGAAGATTGACTCAAGTTGGACGTACATGATAATTGACAATGCGCGTCCATGCCAAGTACACGAAGCGATTATGTTGATACAGGCCGCCAACGCCACACCACCAAGCTACAATCGGGCATTCGATGTTAGCGTCAAAACACAGCGCAGAGCAGAAAGCATACATGATAACACTTTGCAGGGCGAGGCATCTCATGCCTCGGCTCCTACACCCTCCTTCCACCCCAAGGGTATCAGGGCAGCCGCAACCTCAGAGATGCCGCGTTCGGTAGCAAGGAGGTTGAACTGTGCAGCTGCGTTTCTTGTGTCCAAAACCTCCACCCTCAACCCTAGCTCGGCAATGTGCTTCTTCGTTTCTGGACTGAGCGGCAAGTTGTGCTTTCCGACACCAATGATAAGTAAATCTAAGCAAAGATATTCGTTAGAATGGCATGGCTCAAGTTGTAATATAATGGCGTCTTGTCACCGTCAAGTAGTCTTGCTTGACCATGGCAGTGATAGCGAAGCAAGGCCCAGTTACAAAAGTCCTATCCAAGAATGAGAATGGAAGCATACCCGGTCTTGGCCACAATATATCAAATACCCCGAAAGCCTCCCTGGGGAGCTCGAACTGGCCCTTGCCATTCACAAGCTCCATGGATTCCTTTGCCTCCCATGGCCGCCATGCGAAGGCTTCACCGTTCACCAATAGGGCCCCATTACCATCCTTAATTGTAAGACCGCTGTTGAGACCAAAACCATCATACATGCAAACGTCGACCGATGTGGAGGGTGCCGGCATGTCCCCCAACACATCTAACTCGCTGAAGTTGGTTGGCGGCGGTTCGGACGGTACATCTCGTCGCGAGCGTAGAGAACGTGCGCAGGTCTGTAGTGACCTGACATGATTCTCAGATCCAAGACTCCGCGCACGAGTTCTCTCCGAGAATATGGCTGGGGCTGAATGCTGCGATCGAGAAGCGTGCGGCCAATCCCGACAGACAGGACCGCGAAGCATGCGCTGCCAGTTCCTGAAACAATAACAAATGGCACTCGTCATATTGTAGCTTTGAGGTTGCTGGGGCCTTCGAATTAGAGTGCGGTCGTGTGTCAATAGAAATGAGAAGCCAACTCAGATCATGTTTGCCGTGCGTGTCGGAGTGTTGGATTAGAATCTACCTAGGTTGTGTGCATGGTTACCTCGATCAGTCTTGGTTTGGAGGAGCCTGATGAAATTGCCTGGCACGCCACTTCCTGTTGGTGGGCAGTACCCAAACTTAGCAGACCTCTCGAGCTTCAGGCACAATTCAGTGGCAGAAGACAGGTATTATTCATTTCCAATCGTGCTTCTTTTTCTCGTGTCATTTTCTCTACGATATTCACTCCTGTCTACCTGTTGGGTCCCCAAGGTTGGTGGTAGCATGGACTGGAATTACATTTGGTCGCAGTTAGTTACGTAGTTGTACCATCATCGAAATCACTGACGGAAGGCAATCGCGCCGAACCGTTACCACTACACGTCAGCCGTCGATCCGAAATTGTGTCAACTTGATGTTTGTCATTCAAATCACCAAGAAGCAGGTGCAGTCCTAAAGACAGTAGGAGGCCGCATTTTCCGGCCTTGTCCCCAATGTATCATGCAGTCCCTTTTTGTCCTAATCAACACCAAAGCAGTGAACGTTAAGCCCAAAGAGTTCCTTGCTAAACACGCAGTAAGCCCGACACTTTATTGAATCGCGTTCATTTCTTCCTCTGGCTCTGCTCCTGCTCCTTCAGCACCTTCTTGACAATCTTTTGCTCCTCGATCAGGAAGGCTCGGACAATACGGTCACGAACACAGCCACCGCATCTCGAGCCTCCGTACGCACGCTGGACAGTCTTCTGAGGCTTTGAGATCTGTGAGTATTCTCGAGGTCGGAGTGCGGGAATCTGAACCCAAATGTGTTAGCCATCAGACTGTTGTGTTTCGTCTCGCATTTGAACAGCAGTGCATGCGCTCATGACCTTGACACTAGGGCGTAGATGAGTGTGCCACAATGGCCATGCCATTGCTTATTCCCACAAGCATCCATGGTTTTCAACCAGTCATGCCACCTCGCAACATAGCCTCTCCTCAACCAATGTTCCTTCGATTCGAGATAGATAGTTGTCGGATTCCGTAAGCACTTACGCCAGAGAGCTTCGAGCCACAGTCACCACACTTTGGAACAGTGCCTCGCTTCTTGATGTGCAACAGTCGGAGCTCGCCACCAGGAGTCTTAACGACTCGGGTTCGGTTGGAACGAGTATTGTAGCTGGAAACATGCCGTGTCAATTATATAGTCGCGGACGCGAAACGCTTTGAAAATGACTAGTATCGAGATGCTGAATATTACACTCACCCGTTGCGACGGCGGTAGGTAACTCGTTGGGCCGCCATTGTTGCTTGTTGTGCTCGGAGTGTGCAATGAGTATCTCATCAGCGAACGAAGAATTTCTGATTTGCGTAAAATTTGTGTGGGCGGAAAGACGGACTATGCCCGCTAACGCAGCGAATCAGAGTGGGCATTCTGCTACGAAAGACCCATGTCTAGTCACGTGAATGTTGTGGTGTGATGAATGGCTCGTCAGGCTCTTCGTGTGGAGTCTGCTGATATCCAGGTCTCTCTGCATCGATGGGCTTCGAGGTCGCCCATGTCGCTGAACTATGCAGAATTTAATTGTGACTGTTTCAACCCGCGAGATCCTGCAGCTGGGCGTCTGGAATTGATGGGCTCAAGGTGCATCGCTGCTGACCCAAGGATGCTCACTAGGCTCTTGATTTCTGTTTAATCGGCTCCAGTGAGTTATCTGTCCTTGGCGTAGACGGAATGGCTTGGCTTCCATCGCGGCAGGCGTCACGCATGTCACAAAACCGGCGTGGTCGAGTGAGAATGCCGAGGCAGGCATTTTTTTGCCACAGAAATGCAAACGAAAACTTTGAAATTAACTTGCTACCCTCCAATGCCCCTCGAGGAATTACGCCGGACGAAAATGACCCTACAATAAATTACATATGGTGACAGGAAGGACCTGTTTCCTCAGTCCTTATCCATCTTGAACCAATCTGGATGATCTTTATGCCTCCATGGCATGATGCCGATGGGGTTGTCCTGCCTGCTCTTTTCTGCTTGAGCAAACACTTGTCTGTTTGTTTCATCTCTCATCAAGTCTGTGAATTCCTTGACTTCCATTTGCGCGTCGCTCACTGCCTTGACAAACGCGTTGAACATGGCATCAGCTAGATGAGTCGCTTTGTTAGTATATCCAAGGCCGGTCTGTTGTAGCCACCTGAGAGGACTTACGAGACGGTTGCTTCTGAACTAGAGGCTCTAGCATTCTGGGAATCGTATCTCTTAGTCGCCGCGCCTAGAGCAGGGTTCATTCAGTGTCAAAGGCATAAATAAAGAGGCGAATATAGACACGCAAGAAGTGTAAGGGGGGGAAGATGTAGTCGTACTTTAATGTACAGGGTTTTAAGTCGCTTCATTGCTTGGTTCAACTGAGCCTCATCCATAGGTTGGCTGGTGCCTACAGATAAGCCAACGGATGCTCCTGGCTGATTATTCATTGCGCAATAGTGCAATATTGCCAGCGAATTGACCGATATGGTAGATTTTGATAACAAATAACTCGAGGGGACGATAGAATAAGTCGCGTTTTGCGTTTATCCCGACCGAATAGCGAGGCTTGTGGCCTGTCGTCGAGATAGTTTGAGGTTTGTCAAGGAGGATCAGGCGAACGGCCGGGGGTGGGCTCGATTTGTGGGCCTGTGATAGGCAAAGCCTCGCGCCAAGTCTGTTGTGCCAGAGTGACCACCCAACCACCTTGCTTACCCTTTAGCTTCCCGTCCAGTCCTGAAGCCCTCCTCATCAAATATCAAAAGATGCCCCGTTCCTTTTGTCGTGTTCGCATCAGGGCAGCCTAGAAAAGAAACCCCCATACTCCGTATAATTGCTCATCGTTGTCGGCCCTGGGGTATCTGGCCACATATGGACCGACGGCAGATCACTTGAGAGCCTTTCTCCTGACTGTAGACATCACAAAAGAGCACCCGCAGATACGCCGTAACCAGGTGGCCCTTATTACGCGTCCAGACACCAGGAACCTCACTCAGTACGTCCCAACGCGGTCGCCCACGGTGCCGGCGGGGTCTGGAGACCCCTGGCCCTGGTGCTAGACCCTCCCTGTATCATGACTGGCTGGCACTCGCCGGGCCGGATCAACACCAAACCTTACTAACTCGTCGACAGTGCGGATTGGAAAATCCCTACAGCCCAACCAACCTCTTACATTTGGGTCACTGCACCAAGGGCCTTCCACATAAAGAAGACGCAGCAATCCCTCTGGGACTGCCTCCCTGATCTTAACTCTCGGGGAGAGAGAACGGCCGCCTTTGCTGCGACCTTGACCATCAGCCTCTTCTTCTCTCTTTTGCCTGTTTCGAAAGTCGCGCCACCGTGGCCCAATTCATCGCGATGCCGAACACGCCGCCGCCAGCTCTGCTCCCCCCCCCGGAAGGCATATTTCGATCTTTCGATGATCTCATGGCCTCGGTTCAGAGAGTGGCCAAAGACCAGGGATACGGAATTGTAAAGCTCCGTGCGTCTAATTATCGAGACGGAAAGCCGACGCGTTATGACCTTGTATGTGACCGGGGTGGAGTCAAGTACAACAGTACAGCCAAGAAGCGCAATCCCTCCACGCGCAAAATCGACTGTCCCTTTCGCGCGAAAGCTGTATGTGAGGTGCAACTCGGAAATCAGTGGAGATTCGCTTTGCAGGAACCTCGCCATAATCACGAACCGCGCGTTCCTTCTGGAACACCAGGCCAAGAAAATGCACCCTTAGCAACAACCATCCGCTCCTTCACAAACAAGTTGGACAGGCTGAGCCATGATATGGCCCAAGGTTTTATACGCATAGAACAACGGTTGGATAATATCGAGAAGCGGATGGAGAACCTGGAGGCTCGAGCAGATGGTTACGAACCTCGATTTCAAACGATTGAGTCCCGACTACAAAATATTGAGGCGCCGCGCATGGATGGTATGGGAATGGATGACGTTGAATCGCGCCTATTGGCCTCTACGGTCATGTAGGATGACGACCATATTGATCATGGAGCGGCGAGATCTTGCTCACCATCGTCTTAGGCCGCTTCCATCCAGAAATTGGTCTTAAAGAGCACTTGCGCCGACGGCCATTGTGCAAGGTGCTTCATAGCAGCAAAATCATTCAATCTGGCTGCGCCCCCCGGAGGAAGACCCTTAATTGGCAACCGCGTTTTTGAGAAAGTAAATGGCAGCGAAGGACTAGGAGAGGGTATGTCACGATTTCAGCCGCACGTTGTTTTGAGGCGGTTATGATTCCCAAAGTCACTTATGGAGGGATTCACTGTTGGCGTTCCGGAGGTTTACCGCAATGTCGCTTTCAGTCTTGAATCGGCAGGCCAGGTTTGGGACACGGTCTCATGGTTTGTCGTATCAAAATTGTTACTTCTGCTTGTTTTTTGTCTTTTCTTTTGCGTTGTTTCTCGGTTTCATGTTATGGCAGTGGATGCTGCGTGCATCCCCATTATATTGGAAGAACAAGGAAGACTGTATTGCTATGTAGAGATGCTGCCAGTATGGAGACCAAAACTCCTTAAAAAACGACCGACTTGTCCAGAAATCTAAATAGAGACTTGCCATCGATATACATTGTCCGTTGCAGGACCTGTGAGGCTTTTTGTTTCTAGCTAGCTGTCAGCTCAGCCTTTGTCTGGGAGCTGGCTTGCCAGGGCCTCTCTTTAGTCCAAGGCTATTGATATCAAACTTGTACTCTGTAGGTCCGGTCTGTTTGGTGCGTAACAGGAAGACCCACTTGCCCAAGCAGTGACACGCTGAACCTTCAACCGACCCGCATTTTGTTGGCATAAAGTCGTCTTTGCAATTCAAAGCCTCAGCATTGTAACACCAACATCCACTTTGGCAGATTCCCATATCACTCGTCTTACTACTGGAATGATTTGGTAGCCGCCTTACATCTCCGGGGAACCACACAGGCGCCTGCATGATTGCCTCATGCGACTATTGGTTGACATGAGCTCTGACGCATCCTCCGAATCGTATCATGGCAATCCTGTCCTTCACCCTGAGCGAAGATGGCGTGTCTGCCTTTCGTGATGCACTGATATGTCTAAATAAATTCAGCGATGATGTATCGCTAGAGGCTAGGAAAGACTCGGTAGGATCCTACCTCTGTGGACGCGAAGCTCATTAGCGCATTTCAATCACTAACTGTGTAATAATGCATAGTTTGTTCTTACGACTTTGAACAGTTCCAAGTCTGCCTATGCGAGCTTCAGGTTCGTCACAGGCAGATTCTTCTCTAAATATCAATGTCAGCACTCGGGTCAATTCCGCGACAGATTCTATTGCACACTGTACATCAGGGTTGGTCAATCTCTGTCCCTTGATGCTATCTCTGCTACACTCTCTTTGCCTTCGCAGCGCTTGTGCTGTCCCGGATTTTGTGGGCACTTGCCACTCTTGAAATCGATGCTAATGTCCAGGGCATGTTTAGTCCCTCATATCCCTATTTCGCAGTCGTTCAGGTTCAGAGAGTCCAAGAGACGCAGAGAGGCAGGCACTTATTGACAGATGTGATGTCACTGTCGAGGATGGGGAAGGCGTGAAAAGCCGGTTCATCGCACGTATTGTGTATCGAAATGGCCTGACATCAACCCACCGCTTGCCCTTTGAGGTAGCTGTACCTGTTCATGCAAAATTTAGCAGACAGGATGCGTCGCACCACTGGACAATATCATCAAGAACGCTTCGTCAACTCATGGACCACTTTGGACCAGGCATCGAGTACCTGGATATCAACACCGACGGTGATCATGTTAATTTCACATGTTTTAGCGAAAAATCCGTCAATGAAGATGGTATGAATCACCTCGCCGTCCTGAAGATCGTATATGTCGCTAATATTCTCGGGAAGCGGTGCTAAAAAAGCCGTTGCAGACCTCCATCGCTGTCGAAACAGATGAATTTGACGATATTGATGTTGAGGACAAACTACATATCGTCATTTCTGTCAAAGACTTTCGCGCCATTGTGCAACATGCTGGGATCACTGGAAATGCCATCTCTGCGCGATATTCCCTCCCCGCGAAGCCCATACTTCTCTCTTATACAGGAGATGCTTTGGCTTGCGAGTTTCTTATAATGACAGTAGGCGAACGTGGAAGCAATCCAGCCCAAAAGACGAAAAAAGGGCGCAAAGCAACAGCAGTAGCATCAGGCTCTGGTCCGCGTTTAGAGGCTGCCTCTCGTAGGACCAGCAGCGTTGCATCAAACGAGACCGCGGCGAATGTACAGCCTGACAAGATCCCGCGGTCTACGCCATCTAGCTCGAAACCAATGATACCTAACGCAACTCCCCATCCACAACTTATTAGCGCTGTTAGAGCCAGCGCTTCACGAATTGGTGCCTTTGATCTACGGCCGTCTCAGAAGCCGCCACCACCCACTATCCACTCAGAAAGCCTGTTTGTAGACGATGATGGGTGGGAACCTATGCGAGACGAGGAAGAAGATGCGGAACAAGACGTCAGGCTGGAGTGGGATCATAGCGCTGACCCTGTATGTTCACACAATGTTCTCCATTCACCGCGCACCCAACTAACCTACAGAAGAACCCTTCAGCATTGCAGCTGAGATGGATCGAAGAACGCCATGGAGCCACTGTTGGGCGCCCAGAGACTGCAGATGCGAAGGCAGCCCCTGAGTCAACATACTTGGAGCCGACGCAAAAGCTTTCAGATATCAAGAGTCTTGCCTTATTCCCCGATTAGAGGTATGAAGCAGGAGGCTGTTTGAAGCTGCCGCATCAACGCCCTGGCAGAGACTGTCGGTACAACAGAATCAAGCTCGTTCTATGCCTATCCAGCTGGTAGCACATCCTGCACCAACATTCGTAATCCGAGAATTCGCAGGTATAAATTTCGAGGATGCAATTACATTCCAGCGTCCTTGAACGTCGTTGTTTTCAACCTGTGGGCCACAATTCCCGTGCTCGCCCCAACCCCATGAGAGCACGTCGCCACCTTGTGACAGTGCCACGACATGCTCACTGCCAATTGCAATTTTCTTTAGACGGGGTAGATTGGGTGGTGGTAGCTGACCGTGATCATCCCTCCCCCAAGCTTGCAAAGTCCCATCTTTATTTAATATGTAGACAGCTCCCCAACCTGCCCCAATATCCAACCATGGCGGTGCTATGTCAGGACTCTTGGAGACTATCCCCCACTTGTCAGACCCTAATATACGAACACGTCCGCTGTCTGGCGCCCCAAAGAGGCCTGTCGCCTCCTTGGTACACACGGCGCGATGTACGTTGAATCCGATTTTTGCTATCCTCCGGGGCTCATAGATGACACCAGCGGGTGCTCCTGCCTGTGATTTTCGACAGTTGCCCCAGCCATAAGCATCACCATTATCGAGCACTGCGACAACATGCCCCATACATGCCGCCAAGTCGATTATCTCTGTGTCTGGCGGAGGGAAATTTTGTAGTTGAGTGGCTGTCGGCGTTCGAATAATCATTTCCCCGGCACCTAGCTCGCCTTTCAAGCCAGTCCCGAAGCTGAAGATTCTAGTTCTTCTTCCCGAATCATCCCGGGAAACAATAAATGATGCCTCCCATGTTGCGGCGATGAGAACAGGAGTTCCTATGGTGTCATTGTGTCCGCTGTGGACCAGGCGAAGTGGCCGAAAGGCCGCAGTTTCCAAGTCGCTATCTGAGATCCCGCAAGCCCCAGAAGACGGGTCACCACTCCAGTATATTTCACCAGATTCACCCAAGACCAGAGTGTGGTTGCCACCAGCGGCGATTTTCACTATACGGGAGCTCAGAGGTGCCGAGTGGAAGTGAACCGGCTTCGGAACTGATACATCCTCTCGATGTCCAATACCAAGTTGCCCAGATCCATTGGAGCCAATTGCGAAAATATCTTCCATTTCGGCCAATAGACTTGAAATAGCCCGTAGGCATCAAGGGACAAAAGAAAGGTGAAGTTCTTTGCTGAGAAACCCAGCCACCTTACTTATACGGATTCCCAGCCGAGGGACAAGCCAATATTGTGTTCACTGATGAGAAGTTGGAAGGCAGGAGGGTTTTTGAGTGCGACGTCTTCTTGCAGCGAGTGGGTCGGTCTTGGGTCTGCTTACTAACTAGCGCCCACTTTGCTGGCCTGCGATCTACTTACTATATTAACTCGCATTTTTTCATCTCGCTTTCTGCACAACATTGATCTGCCATCAAACGCAAGCCGCAAAGCTGAATGTGAAATAGCCGCCTTGGTCAAGGGAAGGCTAGTCTGCACGCAGATTCTAGTCCATTGTCTGTGTTTGTTGCCTTAATCAAGAAGCAAACGCAATGGTCTCTACATCTCGAAACCTCCCAGAAGGGATGGAGAATTTCGTCGTCGGACTGATTGGAATGGGTGACATGGGAAAGATGTATGCTGATAGATTATCTGCAGCAGGTTGGAGGTAAGTCCGCATGGGCATGATGGTTTGTCTACAAAGACTTTGGTAATGGTACCAGTGTCGGTAAGTTGGGCCGTCTACATATATTCCTCCCTCGCACGCAATCACCCGTTCCCAGCTTCAATGATGACTAGAGCGCATTTGGCTCGAGCACTGTTCGGGGCGGCTCAGAGGCCGTTTCGGTCCTTCGGCTTAGCCTCGTGCTCTCAATGATGTAAACGCTTGCTACCTTAACAAACTTTTGTCTGAAGAAGCAATCATTCACTTGCACCCTGCCATTGAACTTGCACTTCTTGAGGCCATGAAGCTAACAGAAGACAAGATAGGAAATTAATCAAAGCAAACGCCTAGAATTCTTGCTTGCGATAGAGAAGATGGATTCGATAGCCTCAAAGAACAATATCACGGACGAGTACGACCCGCACTGCCTGCCAAAGTTGTTTTCAGTCCTAGTTCTGCGCTGAGGATTGCTCTAGAGCAATATAGAAATTTGCCGCAATGGACATTATGTGTCGCGAGCCAGCGACTACATTATATACAGTGTCGAGGCTGCCATCATAGACCGTGTGATTGCGCAATACGGCCCTTGTATGCATCCCGATAACTAAAGCCCTTCCATACTCATGTATATATCTGACATGTGTGTGCGCTCTCCCGGCAGCGACGAAGATGGGCGCCATCGTCGGCGGCCAAACGTCTTGCAAATGTCCTGAAATAAAAGCGTTAGAGGAATACTTGCCGCCAGATGTCGATATTATATCATGCCATTCACTTCACGGTCCCGGAGTTGATACCCATAATCAACCACTAGTCCTCATCCAACACCGTGCGCCAGATGCGGCTTTGCGGAAGGTGGAATCTGTATTCAGCTGCCTGCGATCCAAGTATGTTTACCTGACAGCGAAAGAACACGATCGTATTACTGCCGATACCCAGGCCGTTACCCATGCTGCGTTTTTGTCCATGGGCAAAGCCTGGCACGCAAACAGTCAATTTCCGTGGGAGTTGAATCGCTATGTAGGAGGCATTGAGAACGTCAAGATCAACACGATGCTGCGCATTTACGGCCAGAAATGGCACGTGTACGCTGGCCTTGCCATCTTAAATCCTGAAGCCAGGAAACAAGTGGCTCAGTACGCTGAGAGCGTAACGGCCTTGTACAAGCTCATGTTGAAGGGCGACCTGGAGGGACTTCGGAACAGAGTCTACGATGCAAGGGATAAGGTATTCGGACAAGCTTCGAACTGGGATACTGATCCATTGATCGAACCTTCAATATTGTCTTCGTTTTCTCTTGGGAAGCCAACAGACGCACCGGCAAGGCCAAACAATCACCTCAGCCTCCTGGCCATGGTTGACTGTTGGGCCGCGCTGGACATTGTGCCATACGATCATATGATTTGCAGCACGCCTCTGTTCCGACTTCGACTTGGCGTGACGGAACACTTGTTTCGCAGTCAGACACTGTTGGATGAAACGTTACGAACAGCCGTGGAAGACAAGACGTATCGAAGCGACGATCTTGAATTTACATTTGCAGCTCGTGGTTGGGCCGAGTGTGTCTCCCTGGGTCACTTTGAGACGTGGGAAAAGCGGTTCGTCGACACACAAGAGTTCTTCCGGCCACGTTTTGCGGATGCCAAGGTCGTAGGGGATCGGATGATGAAGAGGGTTCTTGAGAACTACAGCGAGGAAGGGAAATGATTGATTGTGTTCGCGCACATGGTTAGCAAAGGGTCTATGCGACAGCGATGATATTCTTGAGGGAGAAAGGATGACATCCTCCTCGAGACAAACGGCATTTTTTACAGGATACATACACATACATGTACGAGTTATCCGACGGGACAGATAACCTCATCCAATTGGCCGTTATTGTGCTTCGGAAAATGACATTAGCAGAGTTGAAGACATAATACATTGATTGCGAGTCCACGGTGAATCTATGAATACGGACTTTGATGACCAACCGACATCTACCGGGTAGCTCTCCAATAAGAGTACACAGGCCGGTTCATGTGAATCTGTTTGTTGCAACTTGCAAGTGGCTTGCCATTGAGTCGCCAATGTCCGCTGCAACTCGTTGCTCGTCGCTCTGGAGTGTAGATACACAACCACAGGTACAGGAAATCCACACCCTATTAATGCCTTGTCGACGCGTCGCGACCATGGACTGAGGCCCATAAAATTGTAGATTTTACCAATCAACAACACAATGCAATGTGCCCAAATACTGCGTGGTTCTTAGATGTAGACACTACTTCTAATAGTGTAAGCATGTACGTATCTAGATACCTACCTAGGTAGATACTAGGTACTTCTCAGGCATGTAGTGCAGAAAGTACCTAGGTACCTACCTCTTACCTTAAGTACTCACCTAGATACTTTCTACTGTAGTTGCCGTCCCCATTCCCCATTTTGTGCAGAATTTGCTGTACACGGTACCCGGAATCGACGCGTGCGGTGCCCACAATGCACAAGTATCGAGGTACTTGGCAATCCAAGGCACCCGCGCCTCAGCGGGCAGCCAGGTATTACCCAGCGGTGCCTGCCTGCCTGCCTGCTGCCTGGCCACCTCTTCGGGCTCCTGCACTCACATGGCCGTCAACTGGTCAACCTCGTCGACTGGTCGGTCCGTCGGGGCTGGAGCTGGCGTGTTTTGTCCCGAGGTGTAAACAAATCAATTGGCCAACTCCCCAGACATCCTCAACGGCACCACGCACCCTCCCTCTCTTTGCGACCGTCTGCGACCCGATTTCTCTTGTTTCATCTGCGCAGCTTCCATCCATCGTCAATTTTGGGGCTAGATCGTCAGCATTCCTTACGCCGCCACCCCGTAAGGACCCTTAATATCGGAGCCTCCTTCTTGCCCAGGCCGCCTCTCACCACGGCTCGATTGCATCCGAAGCGGCGTTGCGGTTTTTTCGCTGCTCGACTGCTCACTTCGCACTGCTCACGAGACCGTCATCATGTCAGTCAAGTTTGAACGGGATACGCTGCGGCAGACTACGCAGAATGTCGCCGCCAACGCTCTGCCCGACGGCAGAATCCCTGGCACCAGCGGCAAGCATCCTCTGGCCGAGAAGGTTGGCACAGCCCTGACGGGCGGCATCCAGAATGCTGGTACCAAAGGATATCTCGCTGTATGTCGCTGTCCTCCTTCCGGATTCTCATTCAGAGAACCAGACTTGCAAGACTGACGACTGATGTTTTTTCTCCGTCTCTTTGGCCAACCGTAGGCCTATATCAAGCAGCTCGAGTCGAATCCCCTGCGAACAAAAATGCTCACGGCTGGTTCTCTCGCGGGTGCCCAAGAGCTCATTGCTTCATGGCTCGCCAAGGACCGCAACAAGCATGGACACTACTTCACCTCCCGTGTTCCCAAGATGGCAGCGTACGGTGCTCTTGTCAGTGCGCCGCTTGGCCACTTCCTCATCTGGCTTCTGCAAAAGGTCTTTCGAGGCCGAACTAGTCTGAGAGCCAAGATCTTGCAAATTTTTGTTAGCAACCTGGTTGTACGTGTGTCCCTTACAACCCAGCCCCATCAGTTCATCATTTGGCCTTTCATAGACTTTACAAGCCCCCCAAAGCCAACCTGCTAACCTCTGGATCCCTATTTTGCTTGCTGCTTGTAGATTGCGCCCATCCAGAACAGCGTTTATCTTGTTGCAATGGCCCTCATTGCAGGCGCTCGTACTTATCACCAGGTTCGAGCCACCGTCAAGGTTGGCTTTTGGAGAGTTATGCGCGTCTCCTGGATCACGTCGCCAATTTGCCTTGCCTTCGCTCAGAAGTTCCTGCCTGATCAGCTTTGGGTGCCCTTCTTCAACCTTGTTTCGTTCGTCATTGGCACCTACATCAACACCGTAACCAAGAAGAAGCGTCTTGCCGCTCTCCGCAAGAAGCACTTTGGCGACGGCCGCCCTAGCGCAAGCATGGGCCGCCCCGATGATTATCCTCCCATGGGACCCAACCCTCCTTACTAGAATCGTGCTCACGATAGACTATGGCGATATCTCGGTGTTCGGTGGAGGCCTGAGATGAGTACAGGTATCAATATGTGCTACGCCTGGGTCATGGCTGCTTTGCAAGGCATGAAGGCATGACATTTGAGCGGATAAGAATTGGATATTGACCACGGTGGAGGCTGCCACATGGAATTACCGCAAACAAGATAACTGGGAGTCGCCTCTTCAATGTCGCGGAATGAGCATGTATTTGAAAATCTACTTCTTCATGTGAAAAGAGTGCGGAAGCGCGAAGGTATTGAACTCTCCGGACATGCGGGTTTTGTACACGATTTTTTTTTATTTTTTTTTTTGCGTTTTGCTGGCTTGGACATGGTTGTTGTATGTACTTGGTTCCTACGTTAAAAATCCGGTGTCATGACGTAGATAGGCCTCTGGAGACGGAGGCATAAATCATAACTTTATTTCGACTGGCCTTTGTGTCCATTATCAACGCTGTGCACGCCCTTTTATGTCCAGACTGCATGCCTACGCCATGACGATTTGCCTGGTCTTCCTTGACACCTCGATGCCGAGGCTGTAGAGCTGTTTTGCCGTGGTGCTGTATGCGTCCGTCCACCTGGCGGTTTCGCTTCGTGTGAGAGTCATCTTTCTTTCAAAAGCAATGGCCTCGGGAAGGAACACAGGATAAGTCAGTTGAAGACAACGGCATGACGGGCGCGTGGCAGTATTCTGTCAATGAGCCATGTGAGTACCTGTAATCCGTCACTGCCTTCAATCCGTTTTGAAAAAAAGGGCTCGCGGCGGTAGCTCAATCGGCCACGGGGGAACGCCCTTCGTCCATATCAAGCATGAACGTCGGACTCCAATACTCGCACTCCCCGCCAGTTTGCTTGTCCACCCACAGCATGCCCTGAGCCACCAAGTCGTCAATGACGGTCCGACACCGTGCTCGTTCCCAGCCCAAGTTATCGCGGAGCATGCTGACACTCACGTAGCCCAGGACCTGGGCAGCCTCAACCGCAGCGACCTGGTCCTTGCTCAGCTCCCTGGGAACGCTCCGGATGTACTCCTTGCGGCCGACATGAACGATGCCGTAGCTCCCGCCCAGCGGCCGCAGCGTCTCCACGGCCCGGCGGACGTCGTCCTCCGAGATGTCGCTGTCGCTGCCGCTGCCGCTACCGCTGCCGCTGCCGCTACCGCTGCCGCTGCCGGAGCTGTCGACGCGGACTCCGCGTCCGCGGGACAGCCGCTCCCGCACCTCGCGCAGGCCAATGAGCCCGCCGTTCTCGCCCCTTGTAGCGCTGCAAATCTCGACGATGCGCACGGCCAGCCCAAAGTAGAAGTCGTTGACCGTCTTGCCGAGCAGCTGCGCCCAGATCGAGCCTCCTTGGCCGCCGCCGCCGCCGCCGCCGCCGCTGCTGGAGAGGGGATCGACTACAATGGCGGTGCACATGCGCGCGAACTGGGCGCGGAACGACGGATCGGAGCGTATGTCCTTGGCGTGTGTCTGCGCAAACTGCTGGAGGAGAGAGCGGAACACGGCCAGCTGTGCCTCGAGGGCTTGCGCGTTGTTCGCGCGGAGAGAGGAGCCATGCGATGCGTAATGGGCCGACGTCAGCCTCGACCTGTCAAAGGAGCCGATGCCGACGCCTTTCCGCGACATTCTGGAGAGCGACGCCGGCACGGTGTATGCAAACCCCCCTCCGGCGGCAGGACCCGGGTGACTGGTGCCTATTCTGGAGGCTCGCGGGTCGTGTCGAATGGATGTTCTTGTCCTTGGGCCTCTTTTCTTTGGGGATCGGGGGAGACGAACGTTCGGAGGACGAGTGACCCGCAAATGGAACGCCGCCTCCTGGCAGAGCCTGGTGGGGCGAGTTCGCGAAATAGTAGTAGACTCTCCGACTACAAACAAAGAGCGAAACACCAGAAATATGGACTTTCGTCTCCAGTGCTGTGCCTAGGAGTTTTGGTCTCCGAGACAGTTGAGAACCACGTCTCCCACAGGCTTGCTCGTGATCCGATTCTACTGGATGTACTTGAAAAGCGGGGGTGGTCTGTGATTATCGCCTAGACACACATATATATACTCGGCACGTGTAGCAGCACGACGCCTACACAACTCAAACTACTCCCGAATGTAAAATTTTCGCCCTCGTCAACGGTCGTCCATATACCTCGCTGGTTTACCCTGTTCTTCCTCGCAGGCGTCCTTCTTACTCTAGTCTTGTGTTGTCGTCATTCATAACGCGATGGCCATCGATCCATTCAATCCTGATCCGGAACCAAAAGTAGCCCGTTCTACCATGTGCCATGATGATGCCGCTTCGCGCGATGCCATATTTCCTCCGCTTCTTACTGCGTTTGACACTGCGCTTGGCCTTCGTCAACTTCCTCGTCTTCCCACTCGCTCGCGAACCGGGGATCTCCAGAGTTTTCGCCCATCTAGAACACGCGTCAAAAGCTGCCAACGCAGAGGAGCACGGGGACAAGGGCGAGCGCAGTAGTATACCTTCTCAAGATCAGCCCCATCTTCATATCTCAGTTCGTCAACTTCCTCTGCCGCGATAGGCGGCCTTGGCGGTGGCAGCATCTTTTGCAAAACTTCGTACGAAGCATCATCCTTCAACCATTCATCCTCGGGAAAGTCCACGGTTACAACAAGGTACAGATCTCCCTTCATCTCGCCTCGTTTCATGGGCATACCCTCGCCAGGGATCTTGAGGCAATCTCCGGGTCGCAGGATTTTGCCTCGCGGTCGTTGGATGTGAATGCCCCGGCCGTCAAGATGCTTGAGTACGACGCGAGAAAAGCCGGTCAAGGCTTCTGCCAACGTAACCTTGAGCTCTGCTGAAAGGTCATTCCCTAATCGCGAGAAAGTCTCGTGGTGCTCCTCCACTACAGTGAAGACAATATCGCCAGGTATTTGGTCCGGATACTGATCTGCCTCGCCTTCCAGAACAATTCTCTCGCCCTGCATCGACCCTCGTGGAATGTATATCTCCAAGGCCTTCTTTTCTTGCGTCGTCCTCTTCCCCTTGCACTTCTTGCAGCGATCCTTCTCTTTGAAAACCTGTCCGACGCCTTGACAGTGATCACACAGAACAGTCTCCCGTCTCATCATGCCGGACCCGATCTGTCTAATTGCCTCAACCATGCCGTTGCCTTTGCAGCGTTCGCAGGTGGTGGATTTGGCCCTGTCCTTACCACCGGATCCCTTGCACTGACCGCAAACAACCTGCTTATTCGCAGCAAATTTGACAGTCTTGCCTTTGTAGAGTTCTTCAAGCGTGACTTTATACTCCTGCTCCTCGTCAGGCCCTCGTCTCGGCCTCTGAGGGCCTCCAGGGCCGCCCATGTTGAAGCCAAACATCTGGGAAAGGATATCGTTGAGGTCTACTTCAGGCCCGCCCGGACCACCTCCTCGGGAAGGATCAAAGGCTGCCATGCCGTGGGTGTCATAAAGATGTCTTTTTTGCGCGTCGCTGAGAATTTCGTAGGCTCGTGTGATTTCTTTGAACTTGACTTCGGACTCCTCCCGTTGCTCTACTGCAACTTTGTCGGGATGGTATTTGAGGGCTGCCTGTGTATGTGTTACTTGCAGAAGTGAAAAAGTGAAAGGGAAGAAAAAATCAAAAAATCATCGCAATGGGGGCACTTGTCGTACCTGGAGGTAGGCTTTCTTGACTTGTTCCGGAGTCGCATCCCGCTTGATTGACAGAAGACCTGTGGCAACAGTTAGAAGGATCGCGAATGCTGAAGGAAGAAGTAAATGGGCATATACCGTAGAGGTCAATCTCCTCTTCGCCCATGGTACCTGACATTGTTTATGGAGGCCGTGGTCCAAGGTGTTTATGACAAGGTCAGCCGTCCGCCTTGAAGCCGGTCGACGTGGAGCAGGCAGGCAGTCAGTCTGCAGAAATCTTTCGAGGCGCGGGGTCGTGCTAGCATGAAGCGAGCCTTGCGGGTTCTAAGTAGCTGTTAGCCGTAAATTCACACCAGACCGTTGGCAACCAAGACACGTAAAGTAACTCATACTTATCTCATCTAATGTGCCGGACAAAATATGTGACAAGGCTGCAAGGGCTTACTTACTGCCTGCTTACCTACCTAGGTACTTTGAACCCTTCTGTGAATCCTTATCGCGATAAGGCTGCAAGTTTATCGCCAGGCGCCCACGCCACAGCCTTTCACCCTTGATCCTGCACTAAAAGCCACATGTGGCGGGCCTCTAGTTATCAAAGCTTCCCAAAACTCGTCGAGTTGCTAACATGACTACTCAGAACCGTCGAAGACGACAGCGCGTAGGGGTCCTGTCTTGCTATCTTGAACCCTTCATCATTGATAATGCGTCTACCTGTTAGAGCATTCTCAGTGGCCAAGTCAATCCCTGGTTCAAGATACGTGTCGACGACCCTTTGCCTCGTTTGCAGCAGCCGATTCCATGGTCACCGAACCGCACCTGGGCTCGGATGTCGCGAGTTCAGTCGAGCAACTCGTGATGACGTGACGCAGCTAGGAGAGAATGATGTAGCACAATCCAGGAGTCCCGGTAAATCTGGGAGTGAATCTGGTTTGAACGCGTTGAGAAGCAGGAATAAAGCAGTCAAGGATGACCTCAAAGCTGCAGGACCAAATGCAAATCGAATCATCCTAGGGCAGAGCCCTGAATTGCCCATCCGAGCTCGCTTTGCGCCATCCCCAACGGGATATTTGCACTTGGGCTCTTTGAGGACGGCTCTCTTCAATAATTTGGCTGCGAGAGCCTCGAAAGGCGGTGCCTTCATCCTACGCATCGAAGATACTGACCAGGTACGTGGCTGGTCCAGCCCAAGCTTCAGCCTGCCGTCCAGAGCTGACTGCCTCTCAGAAGCGGTTGGTAGGCGATGCGGAGGAACGGTTAATTAGAGATCTCAAATGGGCAGGTCTGTCTTGGGATGAAGGTCCTGACTGCGGCGGTGCGTTTGGGCCATACAGACAGGTGAGCGAGGGACGAATCAATGCCGCAAGATACCAGAAAGTCACAATCTGATGTTGCAAAAGTCCCAAAGACTTGATATTTACAAAAGCCACGTGAAAACCTTGCTTGACCATGAGCATGCTTACCGTTGCTTTTGCAGCTCCGAGCAGCTAGAGTTGCAGAAGCGAGAACTGCACAGAGCCGGGAAGTCTACTGCATATCCCGGCACATGTCGCTCCATTGCACCGCCCGAGTCAGAAAGACGAGCGCTTGACGGCGAGCCTCACGTGGTGCGTCTCAAGGGCGATGCTTTTGGCCGGCCCAAGTTCCGCGATGCCATCTACGGGCTGTTCCAGAAGCAGGACCCAGAAGAAGATTTTGTGTTGCTCAAGTCCGATGGATTTCCAACTTATCACCTGGCAAATGTTGTTGACGACCATTTAATGCACATCAGTCATGTTATCCGAGGCGAGGTAAGCGCCTGCTCTTCATCTCACTATGCAGAGTTGTGTCAAATGCCGTGGGCTAATCGGTGCCCAGGAATGGTTGATATCGACACCCAAGCATCTGGCGCTATACGAGGCATTTGGTTGGAAGCCGCCCACCTTCGCTCATCTCGGTCTGCTAGTCAACTCTGATGGCAGCAAACTCAGCAAGCGGACCGACAGCGCCAACCTCTCTACGTACCAGGACAAAGGTGTCTTTCCGATGGCTCTGCTGTCCTGGCTGGCAAATTTGGGCTCTTCTTTCAAAGCCAGCATCAAGCCCCCTCGAACGGTACCAGATATTGCCGATGCGGTATGTCAATGATTATTACCCGCAAACCATAATCACGCGTTAATCAAGCGGAGCAGTTGACTTTCAAATTCACACGAGGTGGCATAAGACTCAACGCTGAGAAACTAGACCACTTCAGTAGCAAATATCGCGACGCCATATTGTGGGATCCTATACCTGAGTTGTCAGAAACGGAAACTAGTCTCATCAGCGGCTTGATCACCCAGCCCATGCTGCAGGAGATCGATTCCGTCACCAAAAAAGCCGCCGCGTCGGAAATGCTGCCGCACGGATGGGACAGCCCGCCAACTCCCGTTCCTGCCATGGCCAATGAGAAGACTAGAGCTTCTTACGTTTACAACATTTTCGCGTCCAAGAAAGGAGGGTTCCTGTCAGCCGAGACACTTATACGACAGCACCCTTATCTGCTCTGGCGGGTCCCCGAGAGTGTATATAAACGTTCACTCGCGTCATACGAGCCAGATGGACGAATTTTACTAGCTCTCAGCTCTGCAGTCAACAACGAAGAGCTCTGGACCGCCCAAGGTGCAGAGGTGATGAATGCCGTTTTGACGGTGCTTGAAGGACAAGGCACAGACAATATCACACTTCACGATACGATAAGGCTCGTGGCTGCCGGTGGCCACGACGTCGTGTCTCAAAGCAGTTCCCGACTGTTTATGCTTCTCGGGAGAGATGAGTGGCAATTCCGTCTCGATACTGTAAGGAGATTACTAGAAAATGCCTGAACACGTCACGACTCTACTATCTCAACACCCCAGTGAACACCTGGGGATGGCGTTAATAACTCTTTAGCTGGGTCTGATGTACGATTAGAGGATATATACTTCTCCCCTTTCTGTATATGAACTATTGCTCTAGTACGATTGTGACACGAGTTTTCCGTATTACTCACAATGTTCTACTGAAAGATTGTGCACATATGAATGCTTGGCGTGTATTTTCAAGTCTTGCTGTATATAATGACCAAGTCTCGTTTCCTGAGTTTGAAGTCTCCAAACTTTCCCCTGCAAGATAGCCAAAAAAAAGTTCACTTCTGACTCGAGTGACGCCTGACGCCATGAGGGGGTCAAGACAATCCAAGCGAAGCTTCCGAAATCACGAGCCACCAAGTGGTATGAACACGCTACACACCCATGCAAAGAAAGCTGGCTCTCGGTTCCAGCAAGGCGCTCCGACTCTCGAGCGAGGCGGGATACTGTCTTATGAGATGCAACGAACCGAACTAGCTGCCCTTTATTGACAACTTTGTTGTTGCAAAAGGATAAGAAGGTGCGAGCGACAACGAGGATAAACCCAAAAAAATGCATTAAGCTGGTCGACTCTCGCTCGCTCATTGAGGAATGGAAGAATGGGGGTCCTTGTAGACGAAACTCATCCGAGACACAGCAAAGCAAAATCGCTATCGCAATTTATGTTGGCAATGTATACGATTCACACGAGTGATCTTTTTCGAAAACCTTAGAGAATTAAATAGTTCGTGATTATGCTGTCGATGCAATTCATCGCATGGAATGTGATTCATAACAATTCGGGGTATAAACTAAACATCGGAAATCCATATCTAGTTGGTTTGTTAGAGAGTGCAAGACGCACTAATACTGCGAAGAAGTCGTATCCAGCACGTGTGATGGGCCAAGGTGTTTGAACTAGTCGTGGCAAAGTGTTCAGAACTTACCTCCAACTTTGGAACGTCTTGTCTCTGTCTCTTAGCCAGGTTGGTTGCGCTCTGCACTGCCATTTCCAGGTCATCCTGATCTCCGATGGTGATCATTTCACCATCAGACGTATCCTCATCCTGAGTCTTGATCTTGAAGCGTCGTCTCAACCCGAATTTGTCTTTTATTCTGTCCACGAAGTCCGGAAATTCAATTGCTGTACCAATCATGATGTATCTGATGTCGCCGGCATGAACCTTGACCCGGATCTTGCGAATCCCTGGTCGACGGGAAGAAGTGCGAGAATCTGATCTCGAGCCTTGGCGTCTGCCATTTTTCGTCACTATTTCAAACTCAGGTCCGTCAAAAGAGCCATCGTCATAGTCTGATCCGTCGTCTTCGTCCATGTAACGAGGCAGCTGTCTAGAGCGGGTAGAAGGGTGTTTGTCTCCGGATATAGTTGATCCACCTCCACCGTCTTGATACAAGTCATACAGATCAACCGTGTCGAGTTTATCCTCCTCTTCGATAGGTATAGTTGGACGTCGTTGCATCGGTGGCAGATTGCCCTTAAAAAAAACCCGCGAGGCTGATGAAGCTGATGCTGACCGAGCGGTGCGGCCATCTTCGGAAGAAGGAGCTTTCTCGTACTTCCGGCCCGTGTCTTGCGTCTGAATCGTCAGTTTTGCAGGCGTCGGTCTTGAACCGTTCCGCATACTTCCTCGATTGGGTCGGTCATTTTCAGGGGGAGGAGTGGGCGGAAACACGTTCCTGCTCGTTGGAGATTCTGACTGCTGCTGTCGCAACTGAATATCCGTCTTAACCAAGTTCGTTGCGGCAAACGAAATATTGTCCGCTGGTCGGTCATCTTTGACCTCTTTCTGCACAGCCTGGACCATGTCAGACTATTGTATGGGAAACAAATATGGCGCGCGAAACTCACATTCTTGATTTCTGACCCTGTAAACCCAGTGAAGGCATTCGAGCGATCTGACGTAGCTACGAGTCTTGCTTTTCCCAGGTAGTCCTTGGCTTTCAGGTTCCGAACCTTGGCTTCATTTGGCCGGTAGACCACGCCAACTGGAATAGAAAAAACGGTATATCCCTACGACACGCATGTCAGTAATGTCGGAAATGTTTGGCGCAGGTAGTTGAAAAAGCCATACTTCCGCCTCTTCGCTTATCGCCTCATCTATAACGTTGTGGTCCTCGACAACCTTCTCCTGCGCCGCAAAAGTTAAATCCTTCATTCCGACTGCCTTTTGTTGCAGGTAAATATAGCACAAGCCTCTATTGAAGAGCACCTCGCAAGAATACAGCTTAAATAGGAGACCAAGCTGAGCATAATCAATCATGACATTGCCCCTTAAGTACAACAGCGTATCGTTGAAGCTTACGAGAGCCGCTTCGAATTCGCCAAGTAAGAAATTGGACACGCCTTGCTGGAAGTGTGCGACGGCGAGGTACTTGTCAAGTCGGGTAGCACGCTGATAACATTCAATCTGAATAATGGAGAGTCGGCGTCAGTCGGTGGCCAAGACATTCTGTATACTCTTCCAACATATATAGTATACAGCTCATTTGCAAGCAGATATGCGTGGGAAGCGTGGAACTCACAGCTCTCTCATGTTCGCCCAATGTAGCATGGATAACGCCCATATTAAAGAGAATCTTGCTCGTGTCGGCGATCTTGTCGAACGCTTCAATAGCGTCATCGAACTCATTATTGTCATAATAAGCCAAGGCTGCCACCCATGTCTCAATTTCCTATTACACCCCAACTTGATTAGCACGCAGTCCATGTCGCATCCACTAGTCAATGATACTAACCAGCTTCAAGGACATGATGGATTATTTATTCCTTTATCAGAGACACGCCAGCGGTCAATGAGAGGAATTCGCCGGTGACTAGGAAACCGAAATATATGGCGTTTGGCTCTCGGAAGTGGGATACAATGAATCCGGCTGACAAGTCGCAGGCTGATGACGGGCGCCACCGCGGGCTACGAATATGCCACGAAAAATTCGGGGCCTGAAGAGATACGTAGGAGAGGCAGGGGCGTTTACCCGGAAGTGAAGCTATTTGACTCTGTCTCGGTTGAGCCCGTCTGCGCGCCGGTTCTTCCGCCCTTTCTGAAAATCAAAGGACTGCGCAAGCGGGAGGTCGGACAAATAGAGTCGGCTCGTTGTGCTGCAAATACGGGAAGTATGGGTTTAGAATGATGACAAGTAGAAGCCCGGCTGCGGTTTCAACGATGCCAAGGCGAGACAGCGAGAGTCAGGGCCGCGAAGCTGGACAGGTCGTCGTCGACAGAGACGATGAGGCGTTTTGCTTGAACCGTGGTGCTGTCCTGGACTCGACGGATTTGGCGGCGGTATATGTAATATGGCCTTTTCCAGGTGTGATGCCTTGAAGGCTGCTGTTCCTCCCCGAGACGACACTTCGTCCTTGGGAGGCAAAATGGATGTGTTGCGGACAATGAGCCGATCGCTGGGCGAGGGTGAGAGGTTGAAGACGAGTCGGGGTTTGGGAGAGCTGCTGCCGGTTTTGGGTCCAGGCTGATGATGATGAGCGGCAGCGGGAACAGCGGAGTAAATAACCGGTCGTTAAAAGCACAGGTCGAAACGCCAAGCCCGAGGGGCTGCAGAATATTAGTGGATCCCTTTGAGTGCGCCCCACATTTTCCCAGTACTCCGTACTCAGCTGGTACCCAACTGGGAACACCGTACATTTTTTGGTCTGGAGACATGTTGAAAGAGGACTTTCAGGGTCTCTGATCCCTTTGGCTGTTGGAAGGCGCCGAATCGATAGAGAATGAGCGCCCCGGATAAAAAAAAATGTTGTAGTATATTCAGACATATAGCTCTGCAAAGAATTTGAATCAGAGCAAAAGTTCCAGGGACTCGTCTCTACTCCGTAACCACGAGGCTGTTGTTGTACTACTACTACACCTTGGGGCAACTGAGACGTAACCTTATTGCGGACCAAGTGCCATGCCAGCCCTGTATTACAGAAAAGTGGGACCGCTACAAAGATGGCACCTTCAAACAGGCAAAGGGACCTGGTGAAATTCAGTCCCAAAGTCGTGCAGCGGGAATATCCTCCAAAGGCGGCGCCGTATTCGCGTTGGGGCTGCGATGTACGGAGCAGTCCTTTGTAAATCTGGAGATGACGAGTACTTGGGTACCTATCATCCTTAAGTATCCTTTTTTTCGTGGGGCTGTGTGCCTCTTGGTTCGCAATTGGCATCTTATTGGCCCACAGTGTAGACGGCGGCGCACTTGGGCTCTGCAGTGCAGACACAGGCAGGCCGTCCTGCTCAAGTACGGACTGTCCACCACGCAACCACGAACAATCAAGATGGAATGCATCTTAGAAGTACCAATGCACACACGCGCAATGCATGAGCCGCCAGCAGGCAGCAGGGGAGGGGGTCGTGTCAACTTGGTGTTTGGTGTCTCGTGCTGCGCGGCGCCACCACTATCCTTGAAGCCAAACTTGATCCGTCCACCCTGCCTGCGTCAAGTTGTCTTCAGCCAGCGGTTGTGACCCACCGGGGCCGTGCTTCTTTCTTCACCTCGGGTCGCTGCCGCCAAGTGCCACAGGCCACAGGTAGGTCATCCAAAACGCCCTTGCACCCCCGTGCCTATCACATGCATCCGTTCCACTAAAGTACTTCGGAGTACGTAGTACGTACGTATTTCAAGAAGCTATTGTCATGTCCCCTGGGCACCGCAGCACGCAGGAACGTCAAACTCTTGAAGTGCGGTGGTGCAACCAATCCAAGAGCGAGATCTCGACTGGGATATCATGTCCTCCCAGCTAGCTGGGCATCAAACCCTTCCCGAACTTTGGGAGCAGCGTGAAGCAAAGACGACTACGGAGTAAATAAATACCCGACTGCCGTGCTGGACACCCACTAGTTACTAAGTACTTACTTACTTCTTAGATAATACAGGCCCCGTACTAAAGTTGCAGTCTTTGACGCAAAGGCACGCATACCTAATAACCCTACGGAGTAACAACTCGATGGATTACTGAGTAGTGCGTTGTGCTTTTCCACATCAGGGTTTACCTCTCCAGACTCCTGCATCGTCAAGCCCTGTTTCTCCGGCTCTCCTCTCACTTGGCTCTTTCCACCTGAGACGGGTTGCAGAGTGCAGTGCCTTGCTGTCATTGGTGGGAGCCCGGCATTGCTTGCATAACTTGGTTTATCGATCCCCTCGGCCGCACGCCACGGCGCGTACCGTTGACCTCAACAAGTGCCCTTCTTGTGTGGCACAACTCGCAGCCGGTCCGAGTAACCCACACGTGCATTACATCTGTGCTCTGTACAGTACGAGTACTCCGAGGCGAGTTGGACGGAAGTCCTCCGTGCTGGTGGGGTTTCCCGTCCGGTCAACTGGCCTTTTAACCAGTAGGAACGAGCGGCTAACCGCCAGCCTGCATCAGCCCGCCAGGACTGCACGATTCGATATATCCGAGCCATGATTCACATCAACACCGACTAGCTCAAGCCCGCGCCATCTCTGACATTCTCACAACTGTTACAACTTACCACACATTATCCTTTGAACGCTCGGAAGATATTGGATCTCACAGTGCGCTTGAAATTGTGCGTGACCAAAGTAGTATCATTCGATTGTGGTGCCACAATTCATAAAAGTGGCCCGAGACCGGCTAGGCCGGGGTTTATCTGAAACCGCCAGTCGCAATAGATGGCGGTGGCCTCTCCTGATGCCGGCTGGCACGCCAGAAATGGTTTAATATGGCGAAAGCCAAATGCTCCTGCAGCCACAACACACGCAACGTGTCGTGGGCAGTTACGGTCCCTCGACATGTGACGATGTGACGAATGTGTCTTTGTAGACAGCCTGTCGATGGACTTCCATGTTTCCGGTTTCTTGGCATGTATGTTGAGACATCATGCAGTTCAGTGTGGCACGGACCGCGTATGGAAATCTCTGGGACCGCTGTGAAACTACCGTGGTTTGTAAGCCTGACGTGACTTCTTTCGCAACAGACGGGCGGTATGCTTGCTGCATCAACCTCGTCATCACCACGCCTCAACTCGTCAATATTCCAAACCGTACAGTGATCGACCGTGAGATGTGTGTCATCTACAGCATGCCCTTCCGAACTTCATCCCTCCTTTCCTCCCATAGTGTCTTTCCAGTACAGGAGCATACCGTCTTGTCGTTATCCCATACACCCGCGCTTCGGGCGATGACTCCAACCACAGTGTTGTCATCATTTTCGAGAGGCCCAGCAGTCTCATCTTGTCGCGTTAGAACCATGGCATGGCCAATCACCTGCCAAATCCGAAACGGATGGTCAACAAAGGCAGCACCTCGTCCATTTTGACCAACATCAATCTCGCCCAAGACACCACTGCCTCCAGATTGGCCTCCCGACCAGACAGGTCCTGTCGACTCGACACCATCTTTGATATCCCCATATTGGCGTATCGTGGCACGATACGTCCCTGGCGCGAGCCCTCGGACGGTAAGGTCAACAAGAGTGCTTCCAGAACTGACCTGCACCATCCTCGCCAATCCTCTCACTCCTCGGTCTCCATCAGAACTCTCCTTCTGCGACTTCCCTGTGAATGTTTCAAGGATGCTAACGGCAGCACCTGGTTTCGACCAGTCAGTACGAGAAAGCTCCTGTCCAGAACCAAAAAAGAGGTTCAGGTGAAAGGGATGAAGAGACTTCCGCGGAAATGTCGTGATAGACTGTGCGACGACACCCTCGGGTTTAAGACCACGTACTGTCAGATGCGCCGGATCCGCGAAGGATCGCATCTCTCCCTGTTGCCTGAACTGCTTCAACAATGGCCGATGGTGCGGCTGGGATCCGTGATGAATATTAGCACACATCAACCCGACGTGGATGCGCTAACAAAAAGGACTAACCAAAGCCTTCGACGGATATTAATTGATCCTCTAAATTTGCTTCGACCTTGCTCACACCTCCGAGTTTGTGAATTGAGTCTGAAACTGCCTTGACACAGCCATTACAAGACAATGGTACCGCGAATACGGTCTGTTGTGCCACATGTTTCATCAGCGTCCACTTGTTTCACAAGTCGGCTTCCGGATGTTTTCATGGAAAAAAAGAAAATCAAAGGAAGAAAAAGAAACAAAAGAGGGCGAAGAGAAAGAAGAGACGGAGACGGAACAAGGACAGCAACATGCGGGAGTCTCCCTTGGTGATTGCATGGGCTCATACCCGAAATGAGTGGTCTACCGCCATTTTGACGGTGCCAGCTTTTTTTTTTGGCTCGTATTAGCTCTCTCATACTAAAATGCGCGAGGCGTTGGAGGGATCGAACTTTGGGATCTTGCTTTATTTCCAGAGTTATGGCGATAGAATAAATGCCCTGCCAACAGGCCCAGAGATGCAGATAGTACGACACGAGTCGTTGTGCCTGGTATGGGCATTCTAGTTTGATTTTACCTGAGTAGTTGATTTGAAATCCGTCTTCTTTAGCAATTGTCCTGGCTCACACTGAAGCCGAGCGGCAATGGGCCCCTGTCAGGTGACCTCCGGTGATGCTGAGTAAGCGACGACTCAACCAAATGCCAAACTTTCATTGCGAGGTTTGGTCTGGGCCTTCATCAGGGCGTGCCAGCACGATTGAGCGTTTGCGAGAAGCGCAACTGTCGTTTGAGGCCTCTCTTTGAACAGCGCTTGTGCGCTTTCTTGATTTACAATGTCTCAGACGCTTGGGTTGGTAAGTTTGCGCCCTTAGCTGCCAGTTACGTTCAGGGCATCGTCTTTGGCAGCTCGTCCTGACTGAATTCGCCATTTTCCAGACTCGACTTGCCTATTCACGAGTGTGGCATCAAATTTCCGCCTCCAAGCCCCACGAGACCCTTACAACCCAGCCCAACGTCACACCGCCATCTTTGGGCCGGTTAGCATCTCGAATCGCCGTGCTGCTCATGGGCAAGCACAAGCCGATCTGGGACCCTTCGACGGACTGCGGAGACTATGTCGTCGTGACGAATTGCGCGGCGCTGCACACTACCGGCCGGAAGATGTGGAGGAAAACATACTACAGACACACCACGCGACCGGGAAGCTTGAAAGAGCTCACGATGGACGCGCTCATGGAGAAGCACGGAGGTAGCGAGGTTTTGCGAAAGGCTGTACGGGGGATGCTGCCGAAAAACAGGCTACGAGACAAGAGGCTTGCGCGATTGAAGGCTTTCGAGGGCGACGCCCATCCGTACAAGGACAACTTGGTGCGGTTCGGAGGCGTTGTGGTTGGCAGCGAAGGTTGGCAGGAAGCAGTGGAGAGGATCAGAGAGTCTGACAAGAAGCGGTTATGAGCAAGCAGATATTGGGGTTCTGGGTGTCAGTTGGATGGGCGGAGCTGGAGATCCTGTAACACTTGTACTATACGGAAGACGTCTCACGAGCCACCTGGCATAATATAAATTCCTGGCCATGTCTTTTCAGGAAGCGGTGCATGACCCGTTGACAGTGATATGTATACGTGTTTATATGTGTGTGTGTGTGTGTCTGTATGCTTGTGCTTGTGCTTGTGCTGCGCTTGTGCGTGTTGTGTTGTGTACCTTGCGGCGAAAAACCTCCCATGTGAAAATAAACACATACCATTACCCCTATGCCGAAGCCATGAATCCATCAGACTACTCCAGGACCCGCGAGCAAAGCATCGCTTCCTAACTGAAGAAAGAAACAACGCCAACTTGTACTCGACAACATTCGTATCGATCGATATTGCGTTTGTTAGTTTGCATGTGTGTAGCGTTTGCTCCAGACCAGTAACGAGTGCCAAAAGGCCTGGTGAATGTGCAGAAATGAGTATCCTGATATTGTCATCTATTGCGACGCGCAAGCTTCAACATTGCGACTCGGCATCTTATCATTTCGCATCTTGCGCCGCCTTACCTAGCGCCGCCTTACCTAGCGCCGCCATCACTTCTGCTATTCAAGATCGAGATACCTCACACTTGATGAGACCATTAGGGCAAGTCTGAGGAACATAAACCTCGGCGTCCTTGCCCGTGTTTTGCAGACCATTATGCCAGCTCAGGTCTGCCAAAAGCCGCCAGTCAGTCTTCCAAAATGGCAGTGTTCTTGGAAACTCTCGAAGACGA
This sequence comes from Metarhizium album ARSEF 1941, assembly GCF_000804445.1. Lineage (NCBI taxonomy): Eukaryota > Fungi > Ascomycota > Sordariomycetes > Hypocreales > Clavicipitaceae > Metarhizium > Metarhizium album. The sequence goes on from NW_024467575.1 coordinate 550,042, forward strand.
AATCAGAGGGAGATGGCTTATACGCACCAAGTTCAAAGTTGTGCTTGTTGGGCAGCGAGTAGGCAATCGTCTCAGTTTCCGGCACCGCATCCAAGATGTGCTCGCACATTTTGTACATTGTGTTCTGGACACTGGCGCTGTTATCCTCAGCAAAGAGCTTGAGGGTAATGTTCCTAGCATCGTCCCAAGCCTTGTCAAACTTGGGCGCGCTCTCCTCTACGGCCTTGAGGTCGGCAAACTTGGACCACCTCCAGCTGGCGTCGACATCGGTGGACAGAAGACGGTCCCACGTCTCGGGGAGAGTGGTGTACTCGTCGCGAACGAAGCCGTGGAAGGCAGAGCCCGTGGTCTTGAGGACGCTCAGGCCAACAATGGAGCTGGTGATGACGATGCCGTCCTCGCGGCTCACCTGGACCTCGACGTTGCGAGTCTCGCCCGCATCCTTGACGAAGCTATGAGGGTGCGGCTTTCCTTCAACGTCCATGCGAATCCATCGATGGGTGATGACCTTGACGTAGGCGGTGTGGATATGGCTGTACTTTTGAATGAAGTGGCTGCCCAGGATAGAAGCATACAGCTCCGGGGGGTTGACGGGATGCTGCTTGGCAATGATGAAGGTGGTGTTCTTGATGGAGTCGGTTGCGACTACGACGCCGTTATTGGCTTGAGTGTATGAGGTCTCAATGTCACCCTCGAGCAGACAACAGACGGTCATCTCGGTGACGGTCTGAAGACCAGTGGTGTGGTCGCGAGTGACCTTGAGGACGCGGACATTATCCTTTCCATAACGGGCGGCAGAGACGTACGGCATCCTGGGCTTGGTTCTGACTGGGAGGAGGATTTCCGGTCCCATTGATGGCAATTGTCGACGAGGCGGGGAAGAGAGGGGAGGCGCAAGCAGGCAGACAGGCAGGACCTCGGACCAAGCACAAGAGACTCGGTGATTGAAGTTGTTCAAATTCAAAGCCCAAGAGCTCAAAGGCGGAAAAACGGAAATTCTATGCTGTGTAAAGCAGATGGTTATCTCGGCAGGCGGTAAACGAGTCAAGACCAAAAACTCCAAGGCTTGGGATTCTGGGAGAGACTACGGAGTACGTGCTGCCCTGTGGTGCTTTAAATATGCCAAGAGTGGCAGGCGGCCGAAGCCACGTCTAGTCTGATGGCTGGAAACAAACATTAGCCGTTCTAGTCTTGCAGTACACAGGTTAATCAAATGGCATCATTTGATGATTGTGGTCGCGGTGGCTGCCGGAACCCGCCGAACCCCAGGGATGCGCGGCGCTGAGATCCACGCAGCCTCGCGATCGAAGCCACGGCGGCTCTGACCACATAACATCCAAGGACCTGCGAGTACCTGCTTGGATGGTTGCGAGGCTGGGAAACGGCACTGAAGTGGGCGCTCTACATGTTCCCTAGGGAGGCGTACTAGTGAAGTAACTTGACAAAAACCAAACCAGACTCAACCAGGCTGATGCTGCCCCGGTGCCCGTGCCGGCCAACGTTGAACGAATATTGAGCGGCCCCTCAGGCCACCCATAGTACGATACTGCTGTGTACTTGGTACCAGACATGATATCCCCAAGAGTCTGGCGGCCTCTTTCCCACCCTTGCTTGCTGCCGTAGGATTGATTCACTTGAACCGGAGTCTGGGGAAGGAGAACAAGATTGAACATCGATTCCTCCACGTCCGCGCCGGACCCACACACCAGGCGCGCCAGGCACTGGGTGGTCACATCTCTGCCCCCGCCCAGTGCCCACTCGTCTCAAGTGTCTCCCCCTAAGCTGGAGCGCTCCGACCAAAAGCAATTGGCGCATCCTCCCCGGGTTGGTTACCAAGGTGCTGAGTACGTACCTGATCTAGCATCCGGTTCCCGGGTCCAGACGTTGATGCCGCGCAAGACTTCCTCACAGCCATCGGTTTCGACAATCAGCCATGACAAGCGATTATCGAATCGCAAGTCTCTGAACCCCGCAAGCAAAACTGCTCCCATAAGACGTCGGCCGATGCTACCACGGCCGCAGCTCTTCTGAAGACCAGGACGGTGCCGAAGACGCCGCCCAGGAGCCTTCAACCAAAACCCCGACTTCAAAACCGAGCCCAGCTCCCCATCCGCCATTCAATGTGCAAGGTGGCGACAGCTTCTCCCATCCATTGTAGCACTGTACACGGGCTAGATCTGCATTGACGGCTCGAACTCGGGACTGCACCTACTGATTGAGTGTTGTATGGGACCTCAATACCGTCGACTTGTCCCAACCGGTATACGTCACCTTCACCTCGCACCTAGTAGCCTTTGCCTACGCAAAGACAACCCTATTCAGAACCTCGAGCACCAAATGCCGGAGCATTCATAAACACAATATTACAGCACACGAGCCCAAACTGTCGCAAATAATCGCGTTATCCGCTTTCGGTTCGAATTCGAATGCACAGAAACCGAATACAGGGCTCGGCCCAGGTCGGCGGGAAGACCACCACCAGTCCACACTCTGCCCTTGTCTAAACCCATCGTCGGGGCAACTCAAGCATGCCGGGTCAACCCTCCTCCCAGAATAATGCACCCAGTCAATACAATCCAACCTCCTCGCAGGCAGGAACCGGCCGGACAAGCATAGATCGCGATGGCAGCGGACTACAGCTCCCGAACGGCATCCCGAGTCGGAATTTAGCCGCCTCGGCCATTTCATTTGCTCCTCGTGGTAGCAGTCTCAACCCTACCATTGGTCCCGGTAGTTTCAGCTCTGAGCTCCGTAGCCAAATTATGTCGAGCCGCGCAGGCAGCCGGATGGATGCGGGATCAATGTACACTGGCAGCATCATGGACAAGGTCGAGGAAGACGGTACCGAAGCGGCTCTGCAACAAGCACTGTCGAATCTCCGGGACAAGCTGAATCGAGAAATGAAGATCAAGGAAGGAAGCGAAAACATGCTCGAGGCGCTCAATAGTAAAAAAGCCAAGCAGACCAAGGAACAGCGTCAACGAGTCGAAGCTGAGTTGAGTGCGAGCAATTTGAGGATCAAGGAGCTACGTCAAAAGATCTCCGAGGCCCAACGTACAAGAGCGCCTCCGCCATCCACGCCAACCAGAAACAGAGCGCAGGAGCCTGTATTTCCGTCAAACGGCCCTCGATCACCTCCCAGTCTTGCCCGGTCCGCTGCCGGATCAGACCTCGACGATGCTGCTGAGAGTCCGACTTTTGCGCTTGCTGAGCTTCTTCAGGCACTGGAGGTGGAAGGCATGACACCAGAATACTATGTGAGCAGAGCAAACCACCTTGTTGATCTATTCAAGCGCCACCCCGCGCTGAAATATGATTTGGTGTGGTCCATCTTCGGCTTGCGCATGCAAATGATGCTTCTGAGCGAAAGTCGAGAAGTTGTGGCCGTCGGTTATCGTGTGGCAAGATATGCCATTTCAGACTCTGCGTCCATCAAGAAGATTCGGAGTTTTAACACGGATTATCTGGTCGTACGGTATGGTTTCCCCGTTCCTTTTGGTCCAAGTCGCAAGGTTCAGCTCATACTAAATGGACTTCTCATTAGTTCTCTGAGTAACTATCGCAAGGCCGACGTGGAAAGAGAACAAGCCCTCAAATTCGTCCGCGCATTTTTGGACGTAAAGTATGGAATTCAAGAAGTGTCCAGAGCCATTGTTCGGACAATTGTCGCTGTGGCGGAGCAAGGTGAGGATAGACGCCCGGGGATACACGCCACAGACCAAAGCATGGACCGATTGCGGCCTATATGTATCGAGACTCTTGCGGAGATCTTGGTTCGAGATCCGGCTCTATTGATAGCGTCCGGGGGCTTGGGTACGCTCTCAGAAGCTTTGGCTGAGGGTACCTACAAGTCTCCGGAGAGCTTGACCTCGGCCTTTCTGTTCCTCTTGGACTCTCCGCAGAGGCGCAAATACATCAATCCGGGCTATAGTCTGGATGTTGTTTTCACCGCCTTTACAGACCTGCTTGCCGGGGCCGATGTCATCTTGAAACAGAATTCCAGAGCCATTTCTGTAGCTTTGAGATCATGGTCCGGACTCATGACTTTAAGCATGTATGACTTTCGGCCGATTCGCTCACTTATTGCCAGCATACTCTTCCCCAGCCAGAGTATCCGAGAAACCGTCCTCGACCTTCTTTTCTCTTTGCTTCGCATCAAACCTCCAGCGTGGGCAGCTACCTTTTTGGCCGGAAGGCGTCTCACGACGTATGGCCGCGTCGCCAACATGAGGTCTGCTGTGAGGAGACGGAGTGGAACATTGGATTTGGAAGAAGATACTGGCGAGCAAAGTTTTGTTGACCACTACACAGCTCTGCTTCTCGCAGTCTTCATCAAGGCTGGACTACTACAGAGTTTGCTGCAGATGGCGCAGACCGAAGAAGATCCAATGCTCAAACGAAAATCGACCTTGCTCATCGGGGAAGTTCTAAAGCTTTCTAGCCGACTTCTACCACCCTCGTGGAGTGCCGACTTGCAGCTGCTACCCGAGCTATTCGCCGCAGCCGCTGAGTTTAGCAATAATGATCGTTTCAACGCATCCGGAATCGTCTATCAAATTAGCAGTGTTAGTCGAACACTGTATAGGAGCGCGCCGTCGGAATCAATGGCCGGGGGCCTCCCATCCAGCGACAGCATGCAGAATTTGGTGCGCTATGATGAACAGCCGAGGTCGAGCAACGCTGCTGTGGCGCTGGACGATGCTACATTTCGTCAACTGCTCATCGATTCCAGCGTGCTCAACAGCTCCAATTACATGAAGTGGAACTGGGAGATTATTCTGAAAATCATTGATGGTCCTCTTCAAACTGGGAAGCGCCTAGACGAAGCAGTCAAGGCCTCCAAGTTTATGAAGAGACTAATGAGCTTTTATCGACCGTTTAAGTACAAGTTTGCGGAGGTGAAAAACACAAGGGGAACACAGAAATACGTTAGGGCTGGCTGCGCCTTGATACACTCGCTTCTCCAATCACTCGAAGGGATCAGGTTCCTAGCCGACAGCAAGTTGCTGAGGCAAATTGCCGAGTGTCTAGCTCAATGTGACCCGGTGAGTTGAGTTCAACATTCGCTGGCGCTTGCACTCTTTTTGTTTCTAACTTCTCTTCAGACAAGCGGGCTCACTGCTCAGTTCCCCATGTTTTCTAGGGATCGGCTTACAGACACTCTTTGTGGAGGTTACTTTGCCATGCTTGGTGTTCTGAGCAGTGAGCCGAAAGGCCTTCTTCTGCTCGAGAGGTGGCGAATGTTCAACATGATGTATCACATCGTGGACTTTAAGCAGCGCCCGGACCTCATCAAGTTACTTCTTTCCAACTTTGATTACAGCTTGCAAGGTCATCCTCGTATATTACTTTCCAAGGCGCTCACCGCCGGAACCAAAGACATTCGGATTCATGCCACAAACGCCCTGCGCAAATGCACCATCGGCCCTGTGGCCAATATTAGTGACGACAATGAAATCAGCGACTCGAAATGGGCAATTCGTCTTCTAGTAACGCAGCTCTACGACCCAGAGATTGAAGTATGTTCAACCGCAGTAAAGATACTAGAAAGTGCTTGCAACAAGAAGGTATACCTGGAGTACATAGTTCAATGTCGCCCAGCTCTGGATCACCTGGGAGAAATTGGCGCGCCTCTTCTCCTACGCTTCCTGTCAACGTCTATTGGATACCATTACTTGGACGGATTGGACTACATCAGCAACGAAATGGACGACTGGTTCTTGGGACGAAATGATTCATATGTCGCCGTCATCGAGGCGGGCCTAGCTCGGGCATTTTTGGCTGATCCGGATGACAATAGTCATCGCTTGAGCCTCTTTGATGAGTCGGATCCAGAGACTGAATTTCACGACAGTCATGTCCCGCCACATTTCTACAGAGAATTGACCAGAACGCAGGAGGGCTGCAAACTTTTGCGCGACAAGGGCCACTTTGAGGAATTTGTTACGACGATACGCGAGCACAGTATGCAAACAGAGGACACTGAGCTGATTACAAAAGTCAAGGGTTGCCTCTGGGCTGTTGGCAATGTAGGGTCAATGGAGCTTGGCGCGCCGTTCCTGGAATGTAGTGATGTGGTTGAGCAAATCGTCAAGATCGCCGAAAGACATGAAGTGATGAGTCTTCGAGGGACCGCATTTTTCGTGCTGGGGTTGATTTCTCGATCCACGCATGGGCTAGAGATTCTTTCAGAACAGGGTTGGGATGCCAACACAACGTCAATGGGCACTTCACTCGGTCTTTGCATACCAAACGACCTGTCCAAGCTCTTTTCCGTTGTGCCGTGGCCACACGTCAACGCGGCATCAATAAGTATTCCCGATACGCAACGGACTATTCAAACACAGCCCCCGATCCAGAAAGCCCGCCCACCTCTGCAACTCTCTGAATTGCCCCCTTTGTTGAGTGAAGACGACGTTAACGGCCGGATCCTGGAACTGATTGTCGACCTCGGCAACGTGGTGCTCTACAAGAAGGCGCTTATGGAGCTGCAGAAGTTGAAGCAGAGAAAGCCAAATGCTTTCCGAAGTAGGGAATTTTTCAAAAAGGTCATGGGCTTACTGGAATGGAATCACTACAGGCTCGGTATCCGTAGGTTGGTAATCGACCTTTTCGAGAAGAACGTCATGCGGCAAATCGTCTTTGGCGACGATGACACGGAAAGCAGCGCGTCCAGCAGTGGACAAGGGACATGCGATAACGGCGAGGGCAGCTCAGGCGATGATCGCACAGAGCGTCAGAGAAGCATCAGCCAGCCTGCAGAGATGCCATCTGACTTGATGCCAGAACCACTGCGGGTATGAAAATGAAAAAGGAACGAAGAGAGCTGCAATACGTATCGCTAGCCTGTTGGGTGATGCAGCCGGCTTCACACCATTGCTGGGGAGTCTTCTGTACAGGGATTTCTGGAGCCAAAGAAACAGGCTTCTTGTGCATGGAATTTCGTCTCCTCCTTTGGCAGCAATCCTCCTTGGGGAGCAAAATTGGGGTGCAGTACAGATGCCAAGTGAGGCGTGGCAGGGCCCTCATGGATATCACAATGGCAATTCGCAATTTACTTATACTTGGAAATGGGACAGCATACAGTCAGCTTAAGGAAAGGAGAAGGGAGGGGGGAGGTCTGAAATGTGTTTTCAGCGTGGAGTAAACTGGCCATGGGACGGATTCATTCGTTGGAGCCGCCATGTGGTTCACATGTAGTTATCATCGAGGTCGAAAACGGAGGCGTTTAGGGAGTGTGGTGTCATCGCGTTACATCAGGCGGGTAGAAAGACACGGCTTGAATCATTTATTTCCATTTTTAATTCTTCTTTTCTTTTCCTTGGCACGTCACGTACCATGACAAGAGGCCCTACTAGGAGCCGTCGGCTACCGCGGCAGAAATGGAAGGAGACGATTTCTGCTCTGGTTTGCGGAATATATAAGCGCCCCACCGGAGGAGGCACTTCTTTTGGTCATCACAACACCAGCGTGACACGACGGCCCGTTTCAAACGTCGTTGCCAAGGGGACATGTCCTCACAGCTCGAGGCTGGCAACATTGAAATCCATACATTCATGTTACTCAAGCGGCTAGACTCATGATGGGAGGCAGAGTGCTGGTTATTGCCGGCTCCGACTGCTCCGGCGGGGCGTGAGTTCATCCCTCGTTCCAATCTCGTGGCACATCTGACATTCGGATTCGCCTTCCACCCATGCCCCCACGACCGTGACGGAGCCAAGCTGACTTTCCCGTCCGTCACGCTGGCCTCTGCAGAGGGCTGGAAGCCGATCAAAAAGTTCTCGCCGCGCACGGCTGCTACGCCATGACGGCGACCACAGCCCTGACTGCGCAAAACACCACGGGCGTCAAGGGGATTCACGTCATCCCGGCAGCTTTTGTCCAACAGCAGATTGAGGCCTGCATAGAAGACGTCGGCGTCGATGTGGTCAAAACAGGTTTGTCGAATTACCACTGGTCTGTGGGAAACATGACGACATGTTGCCTTGAAGAAGGGAGTCAAGAGCTCGTGGAATCTCGAGTTGACTTGTTCTAGGTATGCTTGCTGCCGCAGAGACCATTGACATGATTGCGAGGCAAGTCGCCAAGCACAGGATCATGTCGTTGGTGGTCGATCCGGTAGGTGTCACGCGGCCCGCGGTCGCTTCAGAGAGGCCGATTTTGCTAAGACAGTCCGTCCGTTTCACTAGGTGATGGTGTCGACATCTGGTGCTCAGTTGCTTCCGCACGAGGCCATACGAGGACTTTGCAAGCATCTGCTTCCCTTGACAACAGTCCTCACGCCCAACATCCCAGAGGCCATGCTCATCCTCTCGGAAAACGGCGATTCTGCCCTGGCTGAATACCAGATTTGTTCCGTCTCCGATGTCGAATCCATTGGTCGCCGTATCCAAGCTCTTGGTCCGGCATGGGTACTTGTCAAGGGCGGCCATCTACCATTACGAGCAGATATGAAAGTCGCCGAAACAGAGGATGAGAAGCAACTCGTCGTAGACGTTTTAGTCGGACCAGAGGGCGAGATCTTCAGGGTACAAAGCCCCTACCAGCCAAGCACTAGTACTCATGGTACAGGCTGCTCTCTGGCTTGTAAGTGAACCTTAGCCTTGGCTTTTCCGCGCTGCTCTCCATGTAGGAATGTCAGTCGTGTCAAGGTCAAAGTTTTGACCATGTGTATAGCTGCCATCGCCGCCGGACTTGCCAAGGGGACCGACGTCGTTTCTGCCGTGCGCTCGGCCTGTCGATACGTCGAGGCTGGTATAAGTAGTGCACCAAAGCTGGGCAGGGGCAACGGGCCACTCGATCATTTCCACTCCATCCAAATCCTCCCATTCTCTCCGTAAGCCGCCGCGTTGCCCCCTTTCCCCAACTCTTACACTGCACGCTGACGTGCCGAAAATAGTGGCCATTTTCTCGAGTATCTCCTCCAGCGCCTTGATGTTAAAGACGTCTGGAACACATTCATCTACCATCCATTTGTAATGGCTCTTGGGGACGGAACCCTACCGCTCGAATCCTTCAAGGGATACATCGTTCAAGACTATCTTTACCTGGTGCGTCAGACCCTTCTCCATCCCCGACTTGAGTGCCCTGCCAACATCGGCATCATTCACACAACCTAACATGGCGTACTTCGGACAAAAGGTTCACTTTTCAAGAGCAAATGCTCTTGCGGCTTACAAATCAAAGGATATCCAAAATATCGGCAAGGTCAGTTCCGTCGTCATCGCGAAACAAGACGCGTCGTGACTAACGTTCCCTTCCCCTCCGTTGGCCCAATACAAGGCCAGCGAAATCGTCAGCCACATCATCCGCGAGACGCAGTTACATGTCAATTACTGCAAAAGTTTTGACATATCAGAGCAAGAAATGCAGAAAACCGAAGAAAAACAAGGTACGCAGTCCCCTGCACACCCAACATCCTCCTCCTGTGCCTTGTCCTCTCATTGGAGAACAAGAACTACCAGAGGCAAAAGAAGGCTCACACCAGGACTCTCATGGAACCATGTAGCGTGTACGGCGTATACCCGATACCTGCTGGACATTGGCCAGAGCGAAGATTGGCTCGCCCTCCAAATGGCTCTGGCCCCCTGCTTGCTCGGCTACGGTGCAGTGGCCCATATGCTGCATTCTCACCAACTCACTCGCCGCAGCGGCAATACCTACTGGCCGTGGATCCAGAACTACTTGGCCGAGGACTACACAAAAGCTGTCAGGCTAGGGTCCGGTGAGTTTGTGCATCGTCATCCCAGTCACGCACGCGTTCCGGATCTGGAGGGCTGCACAGTGAGGAACATCTATCAGCTGACTTGTCATGCAGAGCTTTTGGAAAAGCATATACGGCTGCAGTCACCGAGTCGGATCGAAGAGCTGGTTCACATATTCATTCATGCAACAAGGGTGCGTTGTTCTAATCCAATTGTGTTTCGTGATTGACCAATCTTGCTAATTCGCCCGCAGATGGAAATTGGGTTCTGGGAAATGTTTCCGTACAGATAGGCAGATGTTTCGATGTTAAATCCATGTACACGCACGCGTTTCATTCCCTCCATGCAAAAAATCAGCATCGTGTAACAAACATGGGAAGTGGCTGTAGAAAAACCATGGGCAGAAAATTTCTCGCTACGCATGTTTCTTATCGTGGGGCAATCAATGCATTTTGAATAAATTTGTGGGTGTATTTGAGTTGGACTTTTTTCTTTCAAGAAGAAATGATTCAAGAACAATACGTGTCATACTCTCTGTTTCTTTCATGTTAGATTACATTCATCATCGAGCTACACCGTATCCTATTATTACAGAGTCTGCCCGCCGAGGCTCTTCTCCGTCAGGCATCATGAGACCAAAGTCCTGCTCAGGCGGCAATGAGGGCACAGGAGGGGCGTCTGTTGCCTCATTGAGCTCATGTACGCGCTTCATCCGTCCCATCTGCTGCCTCACCCATGAATTGACAGTGCGAAATCGCGGACGCATGTCCTCACTTGCTTCGGTATACACGGTGTCGCGTCGCTGGCTCAAAGTTCCAACGCTTTCTCGCCTTGCCACGGGCCATGGTGCCTTGATTGGAGTCTCAGAGGCCGTGTTGCTTGCCAAGTTGGCGCTGCTGTTCAAGCTGTCCATGATGAAATGCCCGTCGCCAAACCCAGATGAGAGGGAGGACACGTTGCTCAGGCGACCGTTGCGGAATTGAGCTTCAGGGAGCAGAGTGTTGCGGGTCGAAGACTGAATGGACGATATGGATATCTTTTGCATGTGGACGCTCGCTCCATTTGGAGGCCCCTCAGTGCGCATGCTCTGTCTTACAAAATCAGTCTGAACAGCTACGCCCGTGAGAGGCGGCTGTGGTGTCGCCAGTGACTGGGCCACGTTAGCCTTCTCACTCGACGGGCCCAAATCTGCTCGATCAAGGTCTGTCCAGCGGTGCTGCCGATTGGCTACACGGTCTTTGAGGACAGGAATGTGAGCGAGTGCATTCGTCACGAATAACTTTGGTTTGTCTCTCGACGTGTTCTGGGGGAAATGTGGTTTCCAACTCCTAGAACAGTCAGTCCCCCGACGGCGTTTGCGACACCGCCAGATCAACCACCCAACAAACGCAATAATAATTGATGCACCTGCATCTCATATATTAGTCAAAGCACCTCCAATTCCATCCAAGGAGAGGAAAGCTCTCAGCATACCAACCGAGCCCAGAGCAAGAAGAGCCATTTCTACTTTGGGGTGTACGTTGCCCTTGTCATGCTTGGCCGCTGCATTGGGGTCTGGCGTAGAGTATACGTAAGACGAGCTGATCGGGCTCGTCGGTGTCGTTGAGGGTAGTAGTCCCATCAATGTCAAGACAGGGTCCGCCGGTGGCGGAAAGCCGATTTCTTTTCTTGCTCCAGAAGGCGGCGCAGGTGCAGAAGCAGTGATTATTGGCGTGAGTGAAGGTGGAGGCCAATCGGTGGCGGTTGTCGGTCGAGTTGTTGAAGCACTTGAACGTGTCAACGTGCTGAACCCTTCACTTGAGCTGTAGCTGCCATCGGACGTGTCATCGGGAGATGACTGGGTAGAGTCGACAACGACGCTTGTGAGCTTAGGCTGATAATGAAGGTCAGCAGACAAGGCTTTCTGCACCATGGCAGTCAACGTGTGCAAGGCGCACGCTGCTGTCTCCGGTATGCACCCGCTTGGTCAGTGGGATAGGGAGATGACCTACGTTCTGTGGGTTTGAGACTGCCGGAGGTGGCAGTGGTGGTGGAGGGGGAGTTGGCGACGCCTGCAAATGCTGTGAGGGCGGTTTGGAATATGTGAACACAGGCTGGATTTGAATCGGAGCAGTCTTCGGGTCCGTCAACTCCTGATGCCTTTCGTCATCAATATCCTCCAGACCCGTCTGTTCGTCCTCTTTAGGATCCAATGTATCCACTGTGCCGCCAACAAGCGGCTCGGTGATGTTCGGGATATGTTCTCTGTTATCAAGACGATTTGGCCCATGGCCAGGTTCGGTAGCACGCGCTGCGTCATTGTCCATTCTTCCATCGGCCCTGCCGGTGACCTTTCTGCCTCTTGGATGTAGTCTCGACGGCCTGGCCGCTCGGCCTGTTTCATCATCGGCTGCACTCGTGCAGCTGGGAAAATCCATAAGGAGCGTGGTTGGTGATGTGTGATGCGTCAAGACAAAATTGCATTGGGTGCTCTGCATTGCTTTCTTGACACCTCGGGGGTAGTCGATTTATCCTGTCTCATAGGTGAGCCGGAAAACAGGAACAGGGTGTTGAAAAACTGTCCATAAAGAGAGAGATGTCCCGTGGATTCGGAGGAAGCTTGTAAGTGAGCGAGTGGTGCAGAAACAGGGCCAGCCCCGAGGATGACATTGACCAGCAAGAAGGGCAATCCGACCTACAATTCACGATTGAGGCCCGAGCAATTCATAATGGCAGCAGCCAAGGAGTAAATAAGCAAGGGGATTGATTGCAAAGATGAAAGGTGAAAATTGCAGTTGGACGAGATGAGGGGAAGGATGAGGCAGACAAAACAGCGATGCGGGAAACCATGCAGGTTTGTTTGGCCGATAGCCTCACTTGTGAGGAACACAGTCGCGAGGCGAGAATGACGCTCCATGCGGTTGCCACATGACCAATTTCAAGGGGCTCCAAGCATCTGTCTATCTGCGACGGCCCGGTTGATGGGATGCTTAGAGACCTCCGACAGCTAGTCTGTCAATCCGTCTGTCATTTTGACGAGCGCGCCATGAGCAACAGGTCCGTGGCAGAGCAGCGACATGATGCCAGGTTTCAGGTCTCATCGTCTCGCGGTGTCGAGTGCTCAACCGGGGTCTCCCAGTCCGTGTCGACGGCTTTACCACATTTGGTTCGGTGAGGCGACATTGCCTGCCCCTGGGCATGGCCTTGATTTCATGCCCGGCCCGGTCTCTTGTGTTTTCTGCGAGAGCTAGTTCGGCATTTGAGCGGATATGTGGAGCCCAGGAGACCCGTGGAAGGGGGATGGAAAGGATTGAGAGGACGGCGAGGACGGCAAGGATGGAGGGGATGGTCGGCGTGATGTAATTCAATCAATGCAGCGAGGGCTTGGTTCTGCGACAAAGGCTGCGTGAGCAGAGGGTGGTTCGTTGCTTGTGGTGTCGCAGATTCGGCTCCCGCCCGCACATTGAGGTTTCAGGGCTGCATGGAGTCTGGACCCAGGCAGGTAGGTACTTCAGTACTCACCCCGAACCTGCCTGGGCACCTGCCTAGCCTGGAAGGTGAGTCACTATCAAGTATCTCGGCAAGCAACTTTAGGTAGCAAGAGCGATCCGGGGCAGCACATAGGTGCCTAGGTACTTTAGGTAGGCAGGGACTTGAGCATGTACTTCTGGTAGTTTCCCGCGATCAAGTGCTTTTGGGTGCCCTTGGGTTCAAATCTTGCCCGTCCACAGTGTGGCAAGGTGGTGGTGCCTCATGTCGTGTCCAAGATGATCCTTTCCACTCGAGCAATGGGCAATCTGTGGTCTGCGCGTGCTCCGCGCAGAGGGAGCTCATCTAATCACCCCCGTCGCTCCCCGGTAGATGGGCAAATGGCCGAGGAAACAGTTTCTCGGACCGGAACGGAGGGACTGGGAAGTGTACATGCGAGACCATGCGCGATGACTCCGTACTATGCTGACCAATTACCTGGTTGTCTCTGTACGTACGTCACAGCTTACACACGTCATGTTGGTCATGGACAAATCAGAGCGCGAGGACGACGTACGTGGTACGTACTCCGTACTGTGCACGATATCGGGCCAGCCAATGTTTATATAAACCTAAATCCACGCACGTCCGGCTGTCGGAACAAAATGGAGCCTCGGCAATTAACGAGAGTGCCAGAGCCGCGACAGGCAATGACGGGAAGAACCGAACCGAACCTTGGAAGCGGTGCAGCCATGGCCCATGGGGATCGTGACCAAGGCGAAGATGGAAACCAGGCATTTGGGGATCACGGCTGATGTCGGAACAAGGCATGATGGGACGGACAGACGGCACTGGACTACTGAGGCTCTCAAGGCTCTGAACACATGGCCGGATTGCTGGTCAATGGCCAAGGAGAATGGTGGTGAACCTAACATACTACGACATCTTGTCCGTGTCAGGCAAGACAGTGTCACTGCCGGCTGCCTCTCTGCCAGGTCTTGCGAAAATTATTATCTGCGTTATTTTATTCATGACCGAGAAAAAGGGGGGGGGGGGGGCCAATATATTTTTTTATTTTTTTTTTTCAAGACGAAGAAAAAGGACAATAAGCATCAATCAATACCGGCGCCGTCACCGACGCCTGTCGTTGCGAGGACCGCGCGGGAGACAAAAGCAAACCACAAAGTCCACATGCAGACAAGCGTCTCTTTCAGCCTCCAAGCCACCTCGACCTACAACGCCTACTTTCTGCCATCTTCTCCCTCTTCTCCGTCGGCGCATCACCACCATCTCCTGTATCCTCGCTTGGCTTCTACCCAGTTTTCTTCACTGCTCGGCGCCATCGAGTCTTTGTGTGCAGTCCGCTGCGCCTGCACAGCCCACGACACGACCCTCGGTGATTGCCATGGCTTCGACCCCTCGAGCTCTGGCCGCCTTTGGTCGAGCAAGTCAATTGACAATGCCAACCTGCGTCGCATCCAGAGCCTTCTCTGTACCCTACTCAACGGCAGCTAGACGTCATGTCCTGCGATCAGCTGCGAGACCGACCGTCGCAATGAGGCTCGCCGCAACTGGCAGAGTCGCATTCCGCAGAGCTTATGCCGACGAAGCGCCCAGTCCCAAGCCCAGCAGACTACGCAGAACCTTCAGATGGGCTTGGAGAATCACCTACCTCTCCGCCGTTGGCCTTGTGGGCTACACTTGCTACATCGTCTATCAGGATCGCCACCCGGAACCACAGTTCGAGCCGGATCCAACCAAGAAGACTCTCGTCATTTTAGGTGAGCCGGATCCGAGCCTCCCTTCCTGCTTTGCTTGCCTCTACTCCCCGAGCACCTCACGCTGCACACTGTTCCTGACCTCAATCCTCTCCAGGTACCGGCTGGGGCTCTGTCGCCCTGCTCAAGAAGTTGAATACTGAGAACTACAACGTGGTTGTTGTTTCGCCCCGAAACTATTTCTTGTTCACTCCTCTCCTTCCGTCGTGCACGACCGGCACCATTGAACACAGGTCCATTATGGAGCCTGTCCGAACCATTCTGCGCCATAAAAAGGCAGCAGTCAAGTTTTACGAAGCAGAAGCATCGTCGGTCGACCCAGACCGAAAAGTGGTCAAAATCGTCGACAACTCGGAAATCCAGGGCGCCACCTCTGAGACCGAGATTCCTTACGACATGCTCGTCATCGGTGTCGGTGCTGAAAACGCCACCTTTGGCATTCCCGGTGTACGAGAACACAGCTGTTTCCTCAAGGAGATTGGCGACGCCCAGCAGATCCGCAAGAAGATTATGGACTGTGTCGAGACTGCCGCCTTCAAGGGACAGACCAGCGACGAGATTAAAAGGTTGATGCACATGGTTGTTGTCGGTGGTGGACCTACTGGCGTTGAGTTTGCCGGCGAGCTTCAAGACTTTTTCGAGGAGGACATCAAGAAGCTTGTTCCTGAAATCAGCCCTCGCTTCAAAGTCACCCTGATTGAGGCCCTCCCTAATGTTCTTCCCTCCTTCTCGAAGCAGCTCATCGACTACACCGAAAACACGCTCCGTGAGGAGAAGATTGACATCAAGACAAAGACCGTGGTCAAGAGGGTCACGGGCACGACAGTCGAGGCCGAAGTGAGTCGCCCTGATGGTAACAAGGAGCGCGTTGTTATCCCGTACGGCCTCCTAGTCTGGGCCACCGGAAATGCCGTTCGGCCAATCATCAAGGACTTGATGAGCAAGATTCCTGCCCAAAAAGATTCACGTCGGGGCTTGGCCGTCAACGAGTACCTTGTTGTTCAAGGTACGCGCGATATCTGGGCTATTGGAGACTGCGCCGTCGCCGGCTATGCTCCCACTGCCCAAGTCGCCTCCCAGGAGGGCAACTTCCTTGGCAGACTGTTCAACAACATGGCCAAGACTGAAAACTACGAGTCTCGCATTCGTGAGCTTAGTTCCAAGATGAATCTCCAGGGCGGTGATTCGGCCAAGGCCGCACAGGAGATTGAGAGTCTGGAGAAACAGCTGCGCAGGATCAAGGACATCAAACCCTTTAGATACAGCCATCAAGGTAGCTTGGCTTACATTGGCAGCGAGAAGGCTGTCGCTGACGTCAGTTGGTGGAACGGAAATTTGGCCACCGGTGGCAGCATGACCTATCTTTTCTGGCGCAGCGCTTACCTCTCCATGTGCTTTAGCAGTAAGTCATCTTCCCTCTTGGCCTTGATCCCTTCCTGCTTCTTTGTCTCTAGTGCCAGTAACTGACTGTTTGGCAAAACAGCTCGCAATCGAGTCCTGGTCATCTTGGATTGGCTCAAGTCCAAGGCATTCGGCCGCGACGTGTCACGAGAGTAGATGGGGGACAGCAAAACTGGGAAATTCATGAGGGAGCGCTGTGTACGTGGTGCCACAGTGTCGTTGCGAATCAGAAAGGGAACATGATACATAATTACCAGAGTAAAACGCCGGACGTCCAAGGACATATAGAAAGGGTGTTAAAAAATTTTCTTCAAGTCTAAATAGATTCGCTTTCTGTGTAGTTCAATCTACAAGCAATCTCACCTGGTGGTCGGACAGACTGGCACCCCATGATGGCATGGAGGCCTTTGCAACGTGGTTTGGGTCTACGGCTTCATGCTCCTGCGTTCTTTGTGCCTGCCGCGCTGGACACCAATGTAGTAAGTAGTAATACTACCCGAGTGTATAAACGGCTCGTCTATATTCCTACCGAGTCGGTGGAGAAGAAAGAGTCTTTGCAGGAATACGAGTCATTTGCCGTATTCAGTGGCAGCGAGGAACCTATTGGTGTCATGCAATCAACCATCAAGGCCAAATGTTCGATTTCTAGGAAGTCCAACAAGACAGGAGTGGTAGACAGAATAGCTGCACTGATAAACGGACGTTATTCCATTCTCTTCTGCTCTCCGGGTGCAAAGCCCAAAGCGCAAGTCAAGGTGTTCACCGGATACTAACTATTACCTAAGCAGAAGGTGACCAATAGTGTTGAGAGACCCACACACTCTAGTGGGCGAGCCGTTCAGTACTCCGTACGGAGTACTAGCGTCGCCGATTAGTTACTAGTATTAGTGAAAAAAATGGGAAGGGGCCAGCAGAAACGGAACGGAAGAAGGAAAAAAAATTTAGGTCCAGGCGCGAGTCGGCCAGCCAGACTCTCCCCTTTCAAACTCTGCACAACGGCGGCAACTCACTTTTCTCGACTTGCCCACTTACCTTACCCCATCGCCCTGCAAGACGGATCCGTTCATCCGGATTTGAAGCCTGTGATTCTTCTTTGACAAGCTGCAACATTTCCGCTCTCACATCCCTCATTTCCAAGGTAGTACCGGTCTTGACCCAAGCCGACAAAGCACGCCAACATGTCCAACTACGGTGGCGGTCGCGGTGGTGGCTATGGTGGTGGTCACGGAGGCTACGGTCGCGACAGAAGCGACAGAGGAGATCGAAATGGATATGGCGGCGGCTACGGTGGAGGGTGAGTTTGGACCTCCCAAGGCGACTGAGCATTGCCCAGCAATTGTCACCAGGCTGCACTGGACGTTATTCCAAGTGCGTCGGCAATCGCGCCATGCCCAGCTGACCAACTCCCGCCATTCTGGCAGAGTGCATCTCTAACAAGGCAGCCCTAGACGATCTAATGGCTACAGCAATGGCTCTCACGGCCACGGCAACGGCTTCGGCGGCGGCTATGGTGGTGGCCATGGCGGCTACGGTGGCGGCGGCGGCGACCGCATGGGCAACCTCGGTGCTGGTTTACAGAAGCAAAATTGGGGTGTGTATTGCCCAGGTTCCTTGCCATCAGGGGCACGCATCGAAGAGTATTAACGATCCTCTAGACCTCGCTACCTTGCCCAAGTTCGAAAAATCATTCTACAAAGAGATGCCGGAAGTCGCCAACAGATCCCCTGCAGAGGTCGAAGCTTTCCGTCGGAAACATCAGATGACCATTGCAGGACGAGATGTGCCTAAGCCTGTTGAAACCTTTGACGAGGCTGGATTTCCGCGCTACGTCTTGGAAGAGGTCAAGGCCCAGGGCTTCCCGGCTCCTACTGCCATTCAGTCACAGGGATGGCCAATGGCTCTTTCTGGACGCGACGTTGTCGGTATTGCCGAAACGGGTTCAGGAAAGACCTTGACCTACTGTCTTCCCGCAATCGTTCACATCAACGCCCAGCCCCTCTTGGCCCCCGGAGATGGTCCCATTGTCCTCGTCCTGGCCCCGACACGTGAACTTGCTGTCCAGATTCAGCAAGAAATCACCAAATTTGGTCGCTCCTCGCGTATTCGCAATACCTGCGTTTATGGCGGCGTCCCCAAGGGTCCTCAGATTCGTGATCTCTCCCGAGGCGTCGAAGTCTGCATCGCCACTCCTGGCCGTTTGATCGACATGTTGGAGGCTGGGAAAACAAATCTGCGACGTGTCACTTATCTCGTTCTTGACGAAGCGGATCGCATGCTTGACATGGGTTTCGAGCCCCAGATTCGAAAGATCATTGAGCAGATTCGGCCTGACCGACAGACGCTCATGTATTCCGCGACATGGCCAAAGGAGGTACGAGCCATGGCTGCTGATTTCCAGACCGACTTTATCCAGGTCAACATTGGCTCCATGGACCTATCCGCCAACCACCGAATCACGCAGATTGTGGAGGTTGTCTCGGACATGGAAAAGCGCGATCGCATGATCAAGCATCTTGAGCAGGTCATGGAAAGCAAAGAGAACAAGGTTCTCATCTTTGTGGGAACAAAGCGAGTTGCCGATGACATCACGCGATTCCTCCGCCAAGACGGCTGGCCAGCGCTCTGTATGTGTTCATTCCGCCAAACGCTGTATCCCCCCGACAGTCGCTAACTGCTCCCGACCAAAGCTATTCATGGCGACAAGCAGCAAAACGAACGTGACTGGGTTCTCGACCAGTTCAAGACGGGAAAGAGCCCCATCATGGTGGCCACAGACGTAGCATCACGTGGTATTGGTTAGTATCATCATCCCCGTCCAACGCCTTTCCCCCTACCATCTTTCCCATTGGCAACTTCCAGCAACGCATTTGCTGTATTTTACTCTTTACATCTAGGGGCCATATCTTAATTGCGCGAGCGTGCCTGATGTAAACCGTGTCCGCCTGGTCTCTCAATCCGTCGAGTCTTGATCCGCTGTGTAGCCTTCCCTCTGCTATACTCGTATTTCTGCCCGCGTACCCCATTCTCCACCGTGGTACTGGCGTAGAAGTTGGCATCTCTTGATTTCTTCAAGCTGTCTCCCAAGGCTCCCTGGCCCGAGGACCCGGTTACGGAATCCACAAGTTCCCCAAAAAGGATGGATGGCATTGTCGCACCCAATTGGATTGCCCTGGTTTCTCCAAGGAGTGAATGTTTAGATGGCTTTGATTCTGAACCATCGCCGACGCACATTGCGCTGGAACGTTGCTATACACATCCTCGTTTTCGCCTGCTAACCTTGACTGATGGAAAAGATGTTCGCAACATCACCCATGTGTTGAACTACGACTACCCCAACAATTCGGAGGACTACATCCACCGAATTGGCCGTACCGGCAGAGCTGGTGCCAAGGGAACGGCCATCACGTTCTTCACCACTGACAGCAAGTCACATTCCTCTATCCCTCACGGCCACTCATCGGCTAACCATGTCAAACCACAGATCAGAAGCAGGCTCGTGAGCTCGTCAATGTCCTGCAGGAGGCCAAGCAAAAGATTGACCCGCGCCTCGCCGAGATGGCCCGTTTTGGTGGCGGAGGAGGAGGCCATCGATATGGAGGCTGGGGACGCGGACGAGGTGGCGGTAGAGGTGGGTATCGACGATACTGAAGTCATGCAAACTTCACCACGAGCTGACCTGCCTTGTCTCAGCCAACGCCAACAGCCAACCCCTGGGAAACCGAAGGTGGTGAGGTGACTTGTCGTCTACAAAATGGCTCAGAGATGTTTGCCAGCTCAGTGGCCAGGTAGCCCGGCTCAAGTATGAAAAGAAATTGAAAAGAAAAGTACACGGTACATGTAACGGCGTTTGATAGAAGGTATAAGGGATGTCTCTTCTTTTTGCTTCTTCCCTTTTTCTTTTTTCTTTTTTTTTTTTCCCAGTTAGACCTGGCGCGATAATGGTGCGCAATTATCAAAATAGTTGTCGAATCTCATCGGTTTCTCATCATCCGTGACTGCCGAGTTTGGTAGGACAAGTAGTAGCACCCGCCTGGGTCCCGGTCCTAGCACAAGTGCTGCTTATCTACGACGTGTTGGCTCTCGTACGGACTAGTTATTTCAAGATTGGCATGGGTGTCGAGGACCAACTAGGCCGTCAAGGGCTTACTGGCTGCACATGCACGTCGACGGAAGTTTTGGTCAGGAAAGCGTCACGGCCAAACCACGACGCAGGCAACAAACAGTCTCGTGGGCGTTGGACGCTGGCCCGCGACTGATTGTGCGTAGAGGATTGTAGTTTTTATCAAAGTTGAGTCGTATTTTTTTGACGCTGAGACTGAGGCAAAGCCGTCTGCCCAACAAACACATGAGCCAGGAGACGCAGTGGACGACCAAGAACCAGGAGGGAGGATATTGATTCGATGACTGACTGCTCCGAGTTGAGCAGGGTGCGGACGTGTGCAGCCGGTCTGATGATATCTCGAGGGATCAAGCAGCGCCGGCATTGCCCGTCGACAAATTGCCACCGTCCAACCAAGGAACCACGGAACCAAGGAATGATGTCAAGCAACCGGACGGTGTTGCGCCCATGGCTGTCGGCGCGCATGCTTTCACGTTCGCGTAACGCAAGTCGCGTCACGGCTAGACGACTGCCGCAACCTGATGATGAAACACGGGGGGCGGCAGCAGCAGGCTTGCCGGGTGCGTTTTGCGTGGTGCGTCGTCATCGTCATGCTCTTCTCGGCGCAGACGAGGACAAACAGCTACGGCCTGGTTTGTGTGTGTCGAAAGAAAAGGTTGAGCCGGTGGCCGCGTCTAGACCTCATTGCCAACCTTCCTTTCCGTGTCCTTGGGACGAGGCTTCTCCTGCGTCTGACTTTTTTGTCCGGTCAGCCTACGGAGAACAGCTAGGTAGTTGCATGGCATCCAGCTACGGAGCAGACCATGACCATGCTATTCAATGATCAGATGCCGGTACGACGGGCACCACCGACCAAGGGGGAAAAGAACGGGGGGGGGGGCCTTGGAGAAGGCCGCCCTGATGATGAAATAAAAAGCTAACCCCCCCTCTCTCCGTTTTTTTCAAGTACATTTCGTTCCAGTTGCGGCCTTGGATGCACTTGGCAACAGTCAAGGTTAGGCATGCTGGATGGCAGGCCGTGCTCAGATTGACGAATGGAGTGTTTTTGATGGGATATGACAAGTTTTACCCCGTCGTCATCAGCTGAGGCACGTTTTTTTTCCCCCAAGCAGAAACACTGCAAGAAGTACACCTGGGTACCTGCCTGCCTGGGTGGTTCGTAGAGAGACGTTGTCAACATGGGAGAGGACGCCGGAGTATTGTGATCAGCAAGCAGTCTTTGCAATCACTGCAGACCTGGGAGCATATTGAATATTCATCCTGCCACGTCCGGGCCACGCGGTGCACTTGACTTGTTGGAGCATCAACTTGGACGGCGGTTTCCTTCTCAAAGACAGGCGGGACTTTCCAGCTCAGCACGACGACGTGTGTCTCAGTTTCCCCATCATCGAACACGATCGGCACCAGGCAGAGAAATTTGACGAGGTGACAAGCTTACTGGGAGACATTAGACATTACCCTCGCGTCTTGTTGATACGGCCCTGCCAGCTTGCCCACTCCGACTGTTTTTGGCGACCTCATCTGCCCTGGCTGGGCCGGCGTCGTTGATCTGCCATCGAGACAAGGCAGATAAACTTTCCAAGCCATCAATGTCACCTGACCCCAGCTGTCGGTGCATGACAGAATAGAGTCCTGGCAGTGGCTGCTGGGATACTCTCAGACGTACCACACCTACGCACCATGTACTATACAGATTAGTTAGTAGCCTGTGGCCTGCCCGATGATTGTGGTCTCTGGTGCTTGCTGTATGCGTGCTCAGTTTGCTACACTGCACTGCCAGACGCTCAACGTCGTCCGAACGCATCCAAAGGGGCCTCTGGCGGGCTCCCCCGTATTTTGTGGGTGTTTGGATTTCCCACCCCCCTTCCCCCCCACCGGAGGTCGTCTCCGGGCTTCCACCGACACTACATCCGATATCCCAGTGGTCGAGTTCGTACAGAGTACAGGCCCGTGGTGATAGACTCCAGCCAGAGCCTTAGAATGAGAGTGAGCCCAAGGGGCCCAAGCTGAGATGGGCGACAGAGGGGAGGATGAACGCGCACCGAATCCGGTCGCTCGGTGGCCCCGAGATTAGTGAACAGCTATCTCACTGCCTGCTAAAGGAGGTAGGTAGTAGGCAGGTAAGGTGGGAGCTAACCAAGAGCAGGAATTAGCATTAGCACTGCTGAGTCTTCAGAACTGGATTCGCGGGCTGTCGGGCATCGTACCCATCAGCCATCAGGGCCATGGCCCATCCATCACCCATCACCCATGCCGAAAAAATTCGGATACACAAATCAGCCGTGGGGAAGCCGTGCTGTCACTGCCACGGCCGCGCTTCCACTCCCACGAAACATCGAGGCATACGACCTACCTAGCTTCCGGCCCAGGTAAATGTAAACAGGGAGAGAGCACCAAGGCTGTGCCGCAGGTATACTTGGCATGACGAATAGGCGCGTGCGTAAACAGTACCCTCGTACCCGGTATCCAGCCGGCGTCCCCTCTGTGGTGTACAGATGCCGGTGCCGTAGACGTAGCAAATCATTTGCCTCTTCTGCTATTGCCGGCAGACCGTGTTCTTTCTGTTCGCATCGTGCAAGGGGCTCCAACGCCTGGCTGGGCTCCCGACACTTTAGCCCTTCTCCAAGTCCTTTACCCCCCCAGAAGCCTTCCCTGGGAAGTCACATCTCGACAGCTCGAGTCTACCCTCGACTCTCCGCCGTTGGACTATGAGGCCTTTATTGGTAAGATGCAGCGGCAACCCATTTTCAGTGCATCGTCTCTGGGAGCGCCAACTGGCAACCCAGTGCCGTCATAGGACGAGATTGGAGAGCGAAAAAGGTGGGTGCTCACAATGTCTATCGCAATATCATCGTACGTATCGTATGGAGGACTCCGCAACTCGCGCAGCACCGTGACCAGCGCACCAATGAATCTCGAGGGAGAGGAGGAGCAGGTGGTGGTGCTGACCCGTGGTGGTGGTGATCTCAGGGGGGCGTTCACTGTTGCCCGACTTGCTTGCCACAAACCCACCGAGCACGGAGGGGTGTCATGAGTAAAGGAGACGAGACAGAAATGAGCGAGGGGGGTTGGTATTTCTGCCTGGCTCATTGCTCATTGCTCATGGCTCAACTGCCTTGGTACTCGGGCATTTGGGCTTTGCAATCCTGACTCGATCCGACGGCTGTGGTCATAACGAGGCCATAGGGAGACGGCAAAAGAAATCAACAGCAGTCGTGAGGGAGAAAAAGACATCGTGCTTGCCCTTGGTGAACCAACTCGCCAAACCCCATCCATCTCTTTGGCGAGATCCTCCGAGTATCATGGCACCACAGCTCCCGAAGCATGAATAACCCTCACCACCCTGGGACGCAACGGTAGTCGATGTTAAATGTACGCGTAGTCGGGGAGTCGGGGCCCATTCGCTGGCACAGCCGGTTCCGCCTACACACACATCTTTCGCGGCGGCGTCCCGAGTACAAAGTCCTCGAGGCCCGAATGCAGCCCCAAAGTTCCGCGTTGGCAATTTAGAATTTAGATCCCGCAGTGCCGGCCCCAACAGGATGAGTCTGTCACCTGCTACCCGACTGCTTCGCCGTACAGCAAACCACCAAGCTAGACATTTGCCCGTGTCCCCGGCCGTCTGTAGTAGCTGGCGTAGTGGTGAAGTCCTTGGCGCCACTGCTCGTCGTCGCGTATCCCCTGTCGAAAGAAGCCCCTACTCCAAGTACGTAAATACGCGTCCACTGTACAGGTGGTTATTGGCTTGGATCAGCCACTTGTTCGCTTGTTCTACCATGGTACGTATTGAATCGTCCCTTTGATGGCCGAAGTGGCTGGATGGCTGGATTCTTCCTCCCCTCTGGGGGAGCTTTGGATGCTTCATCGGTACGACTTCAAACGGGGTTGGTTCCGATATCGTCAGGCCTATGTTGGCCTTCTTGAACGGCAAACCGTGGCAATAGGCCTCCGTGACATCCATCATGGTGATTGGGGCCGAGCGACCAGCCCTTGCTGTTTCGCGAGACCAGCTCCAAGCGCCCAAGGCCCGCCCCTTTCAACCCCCAGGACCAACCATCAGCCTGGGACCTTGGATCTTTCATGGAGAGATAATAACGGAGGAGGGTGGTTTCCGTGCCCCAGCTTGTCCTGGATTGCTGGAAAGGATGCGCTGGCTGGGTTACATGCATGCTTGCATCCTGTTGCAGCTAGCCCTCGAATGCAAAGTGCATGATGATAATGCTCCGATCTCCATTTCAAACAATGTATGTATGTACCACCGTGCATATGCTGGAGCACCCAATATAATGGAGACACAGCCACTGGCTCAACATTCTCCGTTGTGCAAGTCCCATCATGTTTTGCTGGTGCGACCTTTATTCCATCCTTCTGGCTTTGATTATGACGGCTCTGGCCAATCCTAAACGACAGCCGAGATCCCTCCCGGTCTTGGGCAACTAGATGGACATGGCGGTATTTGCTGTACATGTCCGTTATAGGGGAAGGCTTGCGCTCTATGTAACGCTCACGTTGAAATAAAAGATAGGGGGGGGGCTGGCGGCCGCTCAACATTACGGCCTGTGTGTATTGCCCATGTTGCACCACCGGCCACGCCCCAGACCTAATACGCCCAGGGAGGAAGCCGGCAGTGGAAGGAGTCGCAAAGCAGGCAGATGTACGTGTATGTCAAGTGTTGATTGTCGGCTACCCCTTGCCTGCCTTGGATACCTGTTTGCCATCTAGGGGCGGGCAGTGTGGATTTTCGGGGATTCTGGCTGTTTGAACTTGAAAACAAAGCAGGGGGCATCATGTCATGGTCCAATCCGTTTGGACATGAGGGATGTCGGCTCTCCGAAAATCATGCGGGAGCAAGAGTCGGCACAACCGTCGCGGCGCTAGCAAAAGAAGAGACTACCATGCCCATGGCGCTTGTTCGTGTCAGTATCCACCAGCACCGAGGAACGACTGCTGGAACGTCAGAACCAGGTGGAATAACCTATTAATCTTGTCCATGGTGGTTTCTTCAAGAGAAGCCGTCTATACGGCGTAGCTGCTACGACCACGAGGCCAACATGGGGCCTTGATCTTGTCAGCACGCAACGCTCCGAAAGATATTCCCGTTTCACCTCTTGGCCTCCTGGTGGGACGCTGGTCGACGATTGAAAATCACTTCCCGTGACGGAGTACCGGCGGCCACCATGCCCGCCCCTATTCCAGTCGGGAGTGGTGTTTTAGGTAGGTGGAATGCCGTTCACGGAGCCGCCCAGCCAGTCGTCGGTTCAGCAGAGGAGAGCCCCAAAGTGACCCCAAGACAAACCGGGCCCGTGCTGGTATGGAAGCAGATTGGCACCGCCGGCGGGCAGGATTCGCTGGCCGCTGGCGGGCTCAGCTCGCCGACACCATCCCGACTCCAGAGTTGAGCGATGAGGACGCAGTAGATGCAGAGGTCGAGCGAGATCTGGGAAAAAATGGAGCGAAGTGGGCCGACACCCACCGCCAGCCAGACCAGTTGGCAGTGACCACACGCCAGACGGGGCAGGTGCAAGTTGCTGGTTGCCGGTTGCCGGTTGCCGGTTTGCCTGTTGCCAGATGCCAGTTGCAAGTCCAACGTGCCATTCCTGATTCCTGATTCTACACAGCTCATGGCAAAACGTCGACAACATACATAATAACAAACCTGGGAACTGCCCTCTGCGACCACTTTTGGAAGGGGGGGGGGAAAGAGAAGAAAAAAAAAGTTGATGGCGGCGGCGAGTGGATCGCGAGGCGAAACGAACTTCTACCAGATCCCCTTCGAGTCATCGAAAATCACCATCCTCATTCGCATGCTGTGTTGTGCCATTGAATGTCTTTGCTCCCGTCGTCTGACGTGATTATGCGTCTAAATAACAAGAACCCCCGTCACTTCGACCAAAGCCGTTCTCCAGCCGTTGGAAAAGCCGTCTGGGCCGTCGTCCTCGGTACAATATGTCTTCGTCCGCCCATGAATGGATGGTTAATGTGGCTTGCCTAGCTGGTGAATTTAGCCACTAGCCGATCAAGTCAACCAACCCTCGACGCCTGTTTCGCTTCCCGTTCTGATTGACAAAGTTGACAGCCGAGCGTCTTTAAATTCAAGCTTGGCTGCCTGGGCACCGTCGCCAAGGTTGGAGCTTCGCCAGTACACGCCGCCTCGTGGGCGCTCATCTCCGTCATCACCGTTTTCTTCATCGTGTTCAATGACCGATTTTCATTATTTTTCACGTCCGCGACGCAGCTGAACCCCGACGCTTGTTGGCCGGCTGTCGAATGTGCGCTGTGAAGCCTCTTGTACCCGCTAGTCAATTTTGATTTTTAATATCACGGAAGCTCGTCAGCCCGGGCAACATGGACAAAAATGGGCTTTTAGTGAAGTAAAACGTCTATTAGGCTCGTAAATGAAGTCCGCCATGTCATATCTTGGCCGGTATCCTTTCCCGGCAGGCCACGATGCCGAGGGAGCGCCTATGCTCCTCAACCGGAAGCACATCCGTCTCTCAGCCGCGCCCCTGACCGGCAAGCCGACCTCTTGATTGAAATCTTTATGGGATTAAAGTTGCACAGCGGGGGGTATGTATTTGTTGCTGGTTCATGCAGGAACTTGCTCTCACAGAGCAGATGAGGCCGCGGGTGCCTTCCTGGCCTAGGACAGCCTAGGACAACCCCTCTTGTGAGAGAAGCCATTTCACAGCCAGCAAGAGAACGCATCACCTTACTGCGTGGCAGAAGCGCGCCTCTTGTTGTGGAGCTGACACGTTTGTTCGTGCTCTTGTGTCGTTTCCACAACCAACTCGAAGGCTCGCCTGATGCCCATACTCGGCAGGGAATAATACCATCTCTTAAGTAGTATGTGCTGCTTGAGCGGGTACCACCAAACTGAAGTCCACAGGCACATATTTTCCCTGCTGGCCATGGGCAAAGGCGAAGATGCATGTGGCATCTCGCGGCTTTTTTTTATTTTTATTTTATTTTGGGGGGGTTTGCACCGGACGGTCTGATGGTTGCGTCAAGCCTCACCCACTCACATGCTGACATCTGCTCAAGTGTGCCCGGACTGAAATGTGTGTATAGCAACGCTGCACCTGTTGACCAAGCAAGCAGCATTGTGGACTATCCCGGCCAGGACTGACATTTTGGTTCTTTTTGATTCTTCAGAAAGCTTTGCGTGCCCCGAGATTCCAATCTTCCAATGTGGCATGGTGATATCAGACACAGCGCAGACCCAAATACGGCAAGAGGCTGGGGCTTCGAATTTTGAAATGACTTCCTACTACCACCACCAAGGTTGGCGTGAGCATGGATGGGTTCGCGCATCGGTGGATACCCCACGTGAGGTGAGACGCAGGTTGGGTAAGTGACACGGGCTTGAAAAACAAATGCAGTGACAAAGTGACTAGCCAGGAATGCAAGTATCAACCGTGTATCCTGTATTCTGCATTCTGCATCCGAGTACTGAAATAGGCAGGTGAGCAGGCCATGCAGACATTTCTGACATGGCCTAACACGTGGACCCTGTGAACACCGGTCGTCCATGTCCAGTGTTTTGGTGATCAAGAGGGAAAAGAGACAAAAAAAGACAAAAAAGAAGGAGAAGAAAAGGGCATCGCGCAAGTGCAGTTGGACGCCGATGTTGATATTCAACGCAACTTTTGTAGCTCGTCCGGCGGTGAAATTGCGAGGCAAGTACGGAGTAAGTGCATAGGATTCCTGAGTTGGAACCTATGTCATGTACGTGCCTTGCTTTCAAGCCATTAGTTTTCGTACTGGGGGGGGGGGGGATCTCGCTCGCCCGTCTCGTCTGTCGTGTCAGCCATGTCAGGTGCCAGTCGAGAGGCCCTTTATTGGGTGGGCATGTACTGCGTGTCATGGAGCAACCTTGATGCATGCAGCTCCTCGCTGGCTTTCCTCCCCCCCTCCGCAGTGGAGAGTAGCTCAAGATCTCCCGCCGACACTAAACCCGAGTGCGGTCACGATGTTTTTCTGCAGCAAGATATGGGGCCAGATAATATGGGGAGGTGGTGTGAGACGACGGCTTTGGGAAGGTTCGAATAACAAGGTCACCCAAGGTTCCTTGTTCCTATTTGGGATCTTGTGAAACGAAGCCCTCGCATCAGCCCCTCGCACGTGTCCGCTGTCGTTGCCAGAAGCACTGCGTACGTACGCGAAGGAAGAAGAGACAGAGACGAAAAGGTCGGCAGCATGATGATTGATGACCATGCGCGGCCTGCCAGTCTGCCCAATCGCGCATGTGTTGATTGGGTCATGCACAGGCGTGGAGATGTGTCTTGTACGAAGTATCGTCGTGTCGCCATGTCGCCGTCGAGAAGGGCGGATGGAGGCGGGGGCGCGCGCATTCTGTTCTGCAGGGCTGCAGCCCACACAGCTCGCTCTGTCCAGGGTAAAATCAAATCCACCAGCAAAATCATCACCATCCGTCCCCAGGCCGCCAAAAATAGCCGGCCGCTGCCTCAACCTGTGCATGTGCAGTATGAATGGCATGGCCTGGCTCAGTCGCCAGTCGCCCGTCGCCCGTCGACCGTCGCCCGTCGACCGTCGCCAGTCACCCAGGTCATGTCTTGTCTCTTTTTCCGTCCCCTGTCTCAATTTCATAGACATTCCGGGGGCAACTTGCAGGTCACGGCACCGCCACGCATTGCGACCTGGGGGCATTGTCCTCCTCCCCGGCGACGTTCAAGTACGAATGGTTTCCTTCCAGCCACGGGCGACGCGTCGGAGAGGAGAGTCCTGGGTCCTAGGCCTGGGTACGCAGTACTGGCTGGGAACGGATCGAGCACGACAAGCTAGGCTAACCAGTGCCGGCGTGGACTCGCGAGAGGTCTGACGCACGTTGACATGTGGCTGTTGTACACGGACCGAGTGCTTGTGCGACTGCGGACTCGTGATTCGGTGCGTCTCTGGCGCGCCGCAAGTCGATGTGTGTACATACGGAGTACGTACTCCGTAGTTGTCGTGCAAAGAGCCGTCATGGCATTGGGTTGCGGTGGGGCTGTCTGAGCGATCGATCCGACCTAGACGTTTTCGCACATACGCGGTGAGGATGTCTGGTGCGTGCCTCCCACGAGCCACGAGGCGAGGAGACACCCATGGCAGGAATATAATGGTATTGTATGGTTTGTTCTCGGCTGCGGCCCCCAGGTCTACCCATGACGCCGGGCCTACAGACCACGATTCCGCAAAGCTCCCGAGCTCGAGGCATGGCTCAAGACAAGACTGTATGCGCGGTGCCGTACGGAGTATACGTTACCATGTGTGTGGTAGTGGCAGACAGACACCTCAGCCTTCCTGACCATTTCAGAAACGCCAGACATGGCACACCACACTCACACATACTTGCCTGCTCGGTATTTTTGATCCCGCCTCCTTTACACAGGTTCCAGCTTCTTGGTCAAAGCGCTGAAATTGCATTTCCCTCGCTCTGCAACCGAATTGACCATCGGTTGTAGGCCAAGTACTCGAGAGCCTTTCTGTATGGCACGATGTACTCATCTGGTAATCTGGTAATCTGGCACACGGGCAACTTTGCGCTTCGGAACCGCGTCTGGCTTGCACGAATATGGCTCTTATCACTGCATTCCACGAGGGGCGCAGATATGCTGCCCGTGCTGTTTGCAATAACCGCGAGGCAGGCGACGAAGAGAATCCAACACTGAAACCACTCGACATTCTTGGGACGCCATGGTAGGCAGCTGGGGGAGGGGGGCAAGTGCAAGTCATGGCTGCTATAGGACAGGGATCCTGGGTGGACAACCAGCGTCATATGGAGTACCACAAGTGCTCCTCCGTACTTGCTCATATATGAAGGGCTGAGAGAGTCGAACCTGGACCCTAGGAAGTGGCTTGAGGTGGTTCAGCCAGGAAGCATGGCGAACAATTGTACATGAAAGCTGGATATCGTGCACAGTACGAAGCCGAAGCCCTCGGCGGACATGGGCGTGCGCTCGACCAGCTGACAAGTCTCTTGTTCTGTACGGGAGCACAATGCCGAGATGAAGAAGTTTACTCGGTATTTTTGGCGACAGCCTCCATGTAGTACATGCGCTCCCTGACGTACCCCTGGTTAGCTGGACATGGACAATACGGAACTTTGCAGACCGCAACCACCGGAGTGGCCCACTTGGCCCGTTGTTGACTGCTCCATGGGCCATGGCTCGTTGCTGACCCGGCGTCTGTACTTACATACCTAGGTACTTCACAGGCACCCAGGTACCGACTTGGTACCCAGTAACCATGGCTATCCGCCTGGTACCTGAGTACTTGCGTACTTGGGCAGATGTCTGGTTTGACACGGACACGGGCACGGGCACGGGCGGGCAGGTTGCGTTTTTATTTTACAAGGTATCATTATTTAGAGATAACGATTATTTCCCAAACTGTGAGGCAATAACTGCCTAGGTACTACTCAAGTGCCCAAGGCATGCAGAACACTCCCAGTCGTCCTTCGACTGTCGTACGTCCGTCTGCTCCAGGCTGGCTCCAGGTGGGCTTTGCCGTCAGCGCGCTTCGGGATGACTCCCGACATCTTCACCTGTTGGTCGTGCTCTGGCTCTGCAGACTTGGCCACGCCAATCTTTCGTCTGTTCTTTCTGATGTGATGGGTGTTGCGTTTGGAGCAAAATTAAGTGTTTGCTAAAAGTGGCACTTGCATTCTGCACGTCTCCCTGGGCCCTCTTGGCTGAGAGCGCGCCGTGGGGAAGCCGGGGCCGAGGGGGGGCCACTTGACAGTGGTCCAACAGACCTCTGCCTGTGTGGAACATCTGCAGACATTACATATATATGTATGTGCATTACTGCATATCGACTCCGTGGCGGCTGTCCGTGTGCCCATCACGGCACCATCGCGGCACCGTCACGCCCTCTTAGCCTCAGTCGGGCAGATAAACAAGACATGAATGAGGTTGACCAGATTGACACCTCGGAGAGATGATCGGTGGCATAATACACTACCCAAGTACCTGGGTAGGGACCTAGGTACTACTACATGTTTACCGTCAGTCAGCAGGATTGACCTCATCCCTCCAAGTAAGTACATATTTACGTAAGTACTATAGTGCTCACCCAAGTACCTTCGAGGCCACCAGCTTAGAAGTTACCCAGGTACGTGCCTCGGTAGGCCCGCACCGACGGTCGATGGCAGAACTGATATACGTACAATGTGCAAGGGGAAAGGAAAGATAGAGTCCCGGCTGTGGTTGCGGTTAAACTCGTCCTCTCGCTTCCTCAATACCAGCTGAGGATAATTACCATCACCATCATGCCGCCCCCCAGGCGCTTCAGCTGCGGCACAAGGCAGTCAGTCCAAGACCACGGCACGACACGACACGGCACGGCACGACACCATAAAATAGATTGCCCAAGTAAAGGTCGTTTCGGAAAGGAAGTGATTGCACCCCATTCACCCATTGCAAGCTACCGAGTACATAAACGACGAGACAGAATAGATAGACCTCTGGAGTTCATGGTCCAAAGTGTGCAGTGCGCCGTTTTGGAGTCCCTCGTTGAAAGTCTCCCCGTGGGAACCGGACCCATTTCGCGTCGCCGAATGAATTGATATGCATGCAGTACCTGCCGGGCAAGGGAGGGAGGAGAAAAAAAATCCCGACACCGGGCCAATGTCAGCGGATGATTGCCTGCCAACGCGTGCCCGCCTGCCTTGGAGGCTAGGATTGAGAAACATTGATTATTGTCCTGCAGATTTTCAGCAGCTGGATCGACAACGGATTCCCTTGTCCGATTTTGTGTCGCCGGCTTCTATTGGCTTTCCGTGCGGTCGTTGGACCTTTTACAAGATGCAACGCCAGAAACCGCACACCACACGCAGCCTTTTGGAACCCTTCCAACCCACCTCCACAATCCTGACCAGGAACACGAAGTGACTACTAGTCCCTTCATAGTACTCCAGCGCTCCAGTCTCTGCGCCAAGTACAACTCCAGGTTGAGAGGCTCACATTGTGTAACACAGGCAGGCTAGCGCGAGCCCGTGAACCAACCTGCTGGGCCCTAACACCAGACAAAACGTGCCCGAGGCCGCGGCCACGGCGATCATGGCGCCAGGCTTTGTCTCTCCGGTTGACGTCGTCATCAACAGTCATCTGGTACAACCGCTGCCCACTCTGGGTTACCTACCAAGGTACCGGGCCTGGCCTGGCCTAGCCTAGGGACTGGGTTGGAACTCCGGGGAAGCGAACCAAGCCAACTTTTGGCTCGTCTAGACGGCCGAATCCCTCTCCTTTCCACTTCTGCTAGCAGCCAAGTCGATCGCCTCGGATTCAGATGTCACATCTTGCTTGGAAACGCCGACTGCTGACTGCAAAATGGATACTTCGCACCTCGAGTGGTTATTGCAGTCGACAGTGACAAAACAGCGGGCAGGAGGACGTGGGACATGGGCCAGCGTCTAGGCTCCCTCCCGCCCACTCCCCACGGTCCCATGTCCAGTCGAATAACTTCGCCGTTATGGGTATTTACTCCGACGACGACATCGACATCAACCTGGAAGACGGAGAGGATGGTTGAATAGAAAACCCTGCGATGCCTACAGCGACCACCCCCTCCTTCTCTGCCTGCACACCCTCACCGTTGACCCCAACTCGCAAGGGTATCCGCAGCCAGTGGTAGTCAGCCTTGCCCCCTCCCTCCCCGCGCCTCTGATGCTCTCCCTTTTCGGTGGAACCCGCCACCAGGACTGTGATTGGAGCGCAATGCTGTGGTAGAATCGAGTGCCCATATTTGTCCTTGGCCGCGAGCTCTCAGACGCAGTCGCACATGTATTGTACAGTGGTCGTTGATCAACATTGTCATTCAAAATTCCATCGACGCTTTTTATTATTATTCATCATGTTCGCCGTCATTGTTTTTCAAGCAAAAAGGCGGGCTGGCTAGACTGTTTTCGGCCATACATGTGGCCCCGTCACCCTGGAAAGAAAGGAGACTGAAAGGTGTCGGGTTGGCTCTCATGGAGGAACGGGCGAGGTGGTCTTGGTCCTCGTTCAACTGGCCCCGGGCATCGCACTTCTCTCCTAGGCGACTGGCACTGCGAAAACCAGAATCCACTTCAGTGGCCCAGCCGTTCGAAATGTCAGCTTCCAAGCTTGTCTCTCGGTGCGAACGCGGCGGATAAAAAACACCCTGGTCGCGGGGCAATCGGCTCCGGCGGAGAGCAGAGACGTACATACAAGATAGATTGTATTGTACGGAGTAAGTTACATGCACCCACTCGCTCACTTAAGTATGATACGGAGTTGGCCAAGTGTCCCGGTTCATACGTTGTTGCACTTTAGACTGTCTTGGGCAAAGCAGCAGTTCGAACCCACGTTTTTTTATCATCGTCGCCAGGTCTAGTTTATCTGCACTACTCCGTACTGGACACCCACAGTGTCAAATGCCGGTTCCTTGTCCATTCCAAGCCTTCTCAAGAGGGTCTGGACTGGACACGACCTGGCTTGGAACCAATGAGGTCGGCTTGACTGGCAAGCATACGGCTACTCGCTGGTGCAACTCGAAGAAAGATATGGACGGTAGGGTAGGTATGCTTGCAGCAGCGTCCATCAGCAGCAACAACTCCCAGTAAATTATTTGGCCAGTCCCCTGGAAAAAGAGTCGCCCACGTGACTTGGGCAGGGCAGGCCGAGCTTGAGACGGAAAGTTAAAAAGGTATCTGGAGAGCGCCGGCGGTGGCGAGCCGCGGACAAGAAGTAAGAGCCTGCAGTGCAGGCTGAGAATTGCCACAATTGCGGCACGGACATCATGGCAAGAGAGCGACCGGCCTGCGGAGCCAGTCGCGCACGTCGCAGCAACACCCAAGCCAGTGTCAGTGCCCAGTCGAAATTCAACCCGGGAGGGAGGAAGAAGAGCAACATTCGATGAGATGAATTGGGGTGGGGAGAGAGAGAGTGCTTGGAGCACCTAAGCACCATGTACACCCCCTCCGCCACAATGCTGTCGGGCTTAGGGCCTCTGCTGAAGCCGGCCGGGGGACTGCAAATGTCACAGGACCACCAGGCATGTGCGGACGACCCTTTTGACCTCCCAGAAGCCGGCGGTAAGTGGTAAGTGTGGTAATTCTCCTTTCGTGCTCCGTACTCGAGCAAGTACTCAAGTATCTACCACGCATACGCGTTTGCCCAGGTACTTGAGTAGATACAGGGGTGCAGGGCCTGGGCATCCTGGTTCGTTCTGGCTCCGTGGGCAGGGAACCACAGAGGGCCACATGGAGCCACAGAGCCACAGGGGGCAGGAAACTAATCAATGGTATTTCTCCCAGGAATCAGCGCTCAGCAAGAGCGGACACTGAGGGCCGCTGGTGCTGCTGGGCCCGCTGGCCCCACCATCCTCTCTGGGCGCCCACCCCGGTGGCTCACTGCAGCCACCCCTGCAGCGAGTGTCTGTGAGCGCGCTGACACCAGGTGCTACCTTGAGCATGCAGTCCACAGTGCTGCAGCGTCCGGCCGGTTGGCTTCAGGGCCTCGGGGCCTCATGGACTCCAGGACTTCAGGGCTCCAGCACGCAGCAGGACCTCATGGGCCTCACAGAGCTCACGGGGCTTCGTTCTTCCACTGCCAGTGCATCCGGTGCTCCGGTGCGCCGGTGTGGTGTCTCCGGTCGCAGGTTTCTAGAAGTCGGTAAACTCCATCTCACCTGCTGCTCGATCACATCATCATCGGCGTCTCCGTCCTGAATAGTCACCAGTCCGCCAGTCGCGGTCATGAGGATCCAGGTCTTGCTATGTTTGAGTTTTTTTGCTTTGAAAATTTTTTGTTCCTCGGGCAAGTTTGGGGGGGTTGTTTGTTTTTCCCCCCTCTCCCTTGTTTCCTTTTTGTATTCTTTCCCGTTACGCCGCCTCCCTACCTCTTCCTTGCTTTTTCTGCTCTTTGCCCTCTGGCTGATGTTATTGCCAAGGCACCGAGC
This sequence comes from Metarhizium album ARSEF 1941, assembly GCF_000804445.1. Taxonomy (NCBI): domain Eukaryota; kingdom Fungi; phylum Ascomycota; class Sordariomycetes; order Hypocreales; family Clavicipitaceae; genus Metarhizium; species Metarhizium album. The sequence goes on from NW_024467575.1 coordinate 585,414, forward strand.
GGCTCGTTGGCTTTGAGAGGGCCTCGACATTCACAACCGACTTGATGCCAAGCAGGGCTGAATATGTCAAGCTTATTGTCTAAAGTACTGTAGACCTGGCCCACGAACAGCGGCGCAATATTTTGGCTGCCGCTACCGCTGCGGAGAAGCTCGTCCACCATGAGTATCATCGCTCAGCCCAAACGCAGCCGTAGAAGCAGCAGCAACAACAACCAATATCGACGTCAACATCAACATGATTATTGCCGTCATCATGGTCATGTGATCTACGTTCTGATTCGCCACCACCACTGTCACCATCACCACCCATCCTGAACAGGCCGAGGCACTCAATATCATGCGGCGTTTCTGATCGATCACTGTATTGCAGAGCGATACCTGACCACGTCCCACTGCGAGTCCGTAGTATTGCTATAATTAATTACTTCCAGCTAGTACTCCGTAGCCATCTGCTGGATCGAGCCAGCCGCTCTTGTCGTAGCCCGCCAGCCAGCCTGCCAACCCGCCAACCCGCCAACCCGTGTGCCTCGTCCAGCTCTCCGGATCGCCATAAAGTGCCATTTGCTTTTTTTTTTTTCCCTTTCTTTCGCGCTACGGCGGAAATAACCCGACTCTTCGCCTCACACCCCCTCCCCTGTCCACACACATAATACCGCGGCCTCCATCTCGAACGGAGCACGACGTATGTATCTGCATTGTGCGTACGGCGTGATGTTAGCACTGGTGGGCAAATCCCATGAGAGACGAAAGTCCACTCCCAAATCACTGGCTTCCATCCGTTGTTCTGATTGTGTGGTTCCCCCACGTCAGTCCCCGATATTCATGTTCAATTCATGCCTGGTAGCTCAGCCTTTCACAGCCTGCATCCGTCGTCGGGTCCGTAATCTTGCCTCTGCCCAGTCGACCGCCCAATTTTTCCTCTCCTTTTTCTCTGTCCATTACGCATTGGCTCTCGCCCTCACGGTCATCCGATTTCGCAGTTGACAAATTTTCTTGGGACACGGAGTTGTGACGCCAGAATCGGCCTCTGTCCATGCTGTCCGCCCGAGGCTACAAGAGAGCGTTCTCGTGCTTGCGCGTCGTGACCGGTTGAAGCCGCAGAGGTGCTTCCTTTGGCAGACGATTTGCACGTCCGTCTGCTGGCCCTCGAGAACCGCGACTGATTATCTGAAAGGCGGCCCACCGTCGTGTCTTGTCTTGTTTCGTCTTGTCCCAAGCAGCCCTCTGGTGCACAAGTGCCGAGGGTCGCGCCCAATTGCTCCGCCTTTCTTTCTTCATTACTCAAGATCCACGTTGTTCTTTTTTTTTTTTTTTTTTTCCGTATCAAATTTCTTCGGGGCCCGCATCGCGCTGCTGCACAACAACGACAACAATAACAACGACGACGACGACGATCACGACGATCACGACGACGACGACGAAGGCGACGACAACGGCAACGGCAACGGCAACGGCAACGGCAACGACGACATTTTATCGCTGCCTCGCTATTGCGTTGTCACGCTTTCTCGTCTGGAGCACGAAACCTGCAAGCTTGCAGCAGCTTTCAGCAGACGCACGGGAAGGAGCACTGCTACCTCCCGCTTCACGCCTTCTGGCTCACGCCTCACGCCTCACGCTTCAAGCCTCAATCAAGCCTCAAGTCCCAAGCCCCAAGCCCCAAGCCCCAACCAAGCCCCAAGCCCCAAGCCCCAACCAAGCCTGAAGCCTGGCAGCCGGAGCTTTGCCCTGCGATCTGTGATTAATTGACTTGAGTTGCGCATCTCAGCGTATTCTGCGCATTTTCTCCGCTAGACCTCGGCCTGCCTTCCACCCCGACTGACTGACTGACTCTGCTCTGGTCAGAGTTCATCACCAAAGACAATCTTCTGCGCTCACACCCCCCCTCCAGTCCCAGCAGGTCCCAGCAGGTCCCAGCAGGTCCCAGCAGGTCCCATCTCGAGTCAGGCGCTAGGCTCAGTTGGAATTGGGCGCCTCGGCAGAGTCCACAATCGATACTGCACTATATTAGTGTCGCGCTCCGCAATCTGGTTCAAAGCTCTTAGCCCCTCGACTTTTATCCTCTGATCGTGGACGAGTGAGTGCAAACCATCCATCCTTGGAGCCCCCGTCCCCAGCGACAGAGATTCGACTCGGACTGCGGAGTGCTACTCGGTCTTGTTCCTGGTGTCATCACTACAACCTCTGGGAAATAGACTATTAAATCTCCAATCTGGCCGCTGGCACGGGAGCCATCCCCAAGTCAAGTACCAGTACATGCAACAATCGACGGACTCGCACTACTACAATTACAGCCCATTAGCCGCCTGCCACCAGGAACCGTCATCAAACCCATAAACCCACCACGCGCGCCTTATACGTACGCCTTATATCCATCCGCCTTAACAGGGATCACTTTTATCCTCAGCTCCTCCCCTCCTTCGACCTGCAACTCGCAACTCGCAACTCGCAACTCTCAACTCTCAACTCGCAACTCTTGGTCTCGTCTTCGTTGCTGGGCTGCCAACCTCTCCCAGACTCGAGACGCCCGCCGACTGGACGCTCGGAAACCAAAGGCCATATCGATTCGTCCGTCCATCTCCTCGCCGAATCGCCACCAGGGTGCTACTTTGCTCTCCCTCCCATCTCTCGTTTCTCTCCCTCGCGCGCGACATAGACCAACACCGAACCAGGCCGGTGCCTGCCGACCTGCACGTCTTTCGAGCTTCTCTGCGGCGACCCTCTGAACTTGGCTGACTGGGCGACTCTGCGCAACCCTGGACCATTCGCAACCCTATGGACCGATCTGTTCACGACTACTCGCAGACAGGTTTGCCCTCGCCCTATCCAAGCAGCTTCAGCGACAATCATTCTGAAGGCTCGACTGTAGATCACGCGTCAGACGCGCAGTATCCCGTCAAGCAAGAAGTTAGCTACCCGAGCTCGGCGACTCCCACCTCTGAGTACGGCGTGTATCCTCAGTCCTCGCGATCAGGAACCTTCCAGGAGCACATCCAGCGTTCATACCATCCTGCGAGCAGCACTGGCAGCGGAGGTATGGCGCAGCAACAGAACAGTCCGTCATTCACCCAGCAGGATGGGCGAAACCATCAAGCCCATGCCGTTCATTCTGACACCGATGTGCCTATAGACCCGTCCATCGCGGCACCCAGCCCTACTTACCCTTACGGCCAGCACTCGCCGTACGCGGCAAATCCAGACATGGCGCACAACTACTCGCACACAAACAGCGGCATGTATACCCAGCCTCGTCCCGACTGGACAGGTTATTCTCAGCACAGCAGTCAAATCGCGCCTGGGCATCAGATGTACTCGCAATCTCAGGCCTCACAACAGGCTCAACAAAGGCCGAATCAGGTAAGTTTTGGAACGGAACAATTTTGCTTGGTTTTTTTTTTCCGCGACGTAATACCTAGTTTGGCGGGAAAAGTTCGTGTGGCTGGGATCGAGTCGTCACCGAGTATAGAGTTGAACTCTATTTTTGACCCCTCGCCCACAATACGACCGAAGCAAAAGAATCAGCGCCCCCCCTCCCCCCGCCTTTTTTCGGACAGAACCAGCAGACAACGTAATCTATGTCAGAAATGGCTAACACGACTGGGTTTTGAGGTGTACTCGTTCGTGCCAATTCCTGGAGCCCAGCAGCACAAGCGCCCCCGGCGACGATATGAAGAAATCGAGCGCATGTACAAGTGCGGATGGAACGGTTGCGAGAAGGCTTACGGCACGCTGAACCACTTGAACGCCCATGTCACCATGCAATCGCATGGACAGAAACGAACCCCTGAAGGTACTTTTTGCGTCAAAAACCCCCGTCTCTTCTTCGCCTCTGGCGGCTGAAGGGCGACTTGATTTGGCTTGACGTCTTGTCGACTGGCTCGCTGACATCTATTGCTCAGAATTCAAGGAGATACGTAAGGAATGGAAACAGCGCAAGAAGGAGGAAGAAGCACAGCGCAAGGCTGAGGAAGAGCGACAGCGCGCCGCCGTTGCCGCCGCGCAAGCTCACAACGGTGGACCTGATCAAGGCCCTGATGTTCCTCCGACGTCGACTTATCCAGGCTCTCGACCTGTCCAGCTGCCTCCCATTGGATACCAACCAAACCAATATCCCGCTCCTCCGTCAGGGGCAGTCGCGCAACAGCAGATTGCAGACTACGGTACCAGTCATATGTACCAAAACTACCAGCCTCATTCGCCATACGGCCAGCCAACTCAGGGCCTGTACGGCCAGTGTAAGTCCAAAGCATTGATGTGAGAGTCGAGTTGGAAAGGACACTGACGCGAGCTGGCAGCAAATGGTGGCCCACCTGCGAGCCACTAAGTCGTCTCGGATCGTAGAGAGCCGAGGTGCGTGGCAGTCTGATGGGGAAAAGGGTCTGCATTCATGGAGTACCAACAGAACGGGATTACTTACGACTTGTACACTATCTGGGCCCACTGTACGAATCCACATCTTTCTCCTAACTCGTAATTACCATTTTTGGTGGGATTTTTTTTTTCCCTTGGCCTAGTGGCTCTCCGTCGGGGGTCCATTAGTTTCAAGAAATGGCGGTGGAGCGGCTCTCGGCGTTCAGATTTTCGAAGAAAAGGGCGGACGGGTCGGATATACCCTCAACAGGACTCTCGACTGTTGTACGTTTTGTATCGGGGTGAAGTGCTCTCGCGGTTTGTCTTTGGACACGCACACACATTTAGCCTTGCAGAGGCTTTTCCGCCTTCCACATTGGTTGGAGTTTGTCTCTTGTCGAACTTTTACCCCCGTTTTTTTCTTACTTGGTTCTTCCCCTCTTGTGATTTTGTGTCGTTTTGCTCTTGAGTCACTTGCTCGTTTCCCATTATCTTCTTCTGTCACGACCTTTTGCCGTTCATCGCGATTGCAACTTGTTTTTTTGATTTTCACCATTATTCCCCTGGGAAACGGTTGGGCGAGCGGGCGGGCTGGCGGAGAAAGGTTGAAGCTAACGCTTTGCATTTGTTTCACGGTGCATGGGAGGTAGAGGGCATTGTTTTACGAAACTACGGTGGTCGATTTGATTACCAGGCGCATCAGGAACTGTCAGGATATGAAAAGATGGCGTGATGAAGCGAACATCCCCCTTTTTAGTGAAGGGGGGGGATACCTTCTGTGCCGCAAGGCAATCATGGGAGGAGAGTCTTTATAAGAAGATGAAGTAATGCGTGCCGACAAGACTCTACCGCAGAGGACCAACGACGACGGTGCAAAATACACGGTTTCTAGACCGTTGGTTACGTCGACCTTGATGAAGTGGCGGGATGAAGAAGGGAAGGGGAAGCGAAGCGAAGAGAAGAGAAGAGAAGAGGGGACAAAAAAACCAAAAAAAAATCAACAACAAAAGCAACAACAAAAAAAACCCCCATAGCGACAGCCTGTTACCCGTGTATTTGCTACAATTATGGCAATACGACAAGGACAAGAATCACGTAGGGTGGAAGACGCACCAAGATACATGATGGTGGTGCGGAATGGAGCACAAGGCAAGACGAGATGGACATGTTCATAGTTGCAAAATATTGTTTCCTGTTCCCATCCAAGTGAGCGTACAAATATACGTTTTGCAGAAGCGTCAGGACGAGACTAGACGGCGGCTTTGACACTGGGTGACTGTGAAGCAGCGTTGATTCGCCTGGACCCACGACCCGACGCCATCAGGTGGGTGTGAGTGAGGTCAGCCGGTCCCGGGGCAGCGGTTGCGGTGTCGCGACCAAGGAACAAGGAAGGGGACATTGAAGGGGGCTCGGCCCACCGGTCGGGCCGCCCGGGCAGGCAGACGTGATGCAGACGACTAGAAAGTAAGTGCCTGGATGTACGCCGCGTCAACGGGGGAGGTGAGGCGTGCGGTGCGTGCAAGGCGAGCGAGGTTGAGCCACGAGGCGGACGGACGGACGGATGGATGGGAGGCGCCCCTGAGCACCCTGGGAGCGTTGCCTTTTTTGATTTTTCTCTTCTTCTTTCTTTTTTTTTTGTCCCTTGGTCCGCCCTCTTTCCGTCGGGCCTGTGGTCTGCAAGACGGACAGATGAGGGCCGGGTGGGTGGTTACACGCGAGAAGTCGATACGGAGGAGCGCCAGGTGGGTGGGACGACGGTGGTGGTGGTGGTGGCACGGGGTCTGAAAAGCGTTGATGCTCGGGCTGGGATGGACGACGCCGGGGACCGTGGCGTCGATGCAGACGAGTTGGCGACGACGACGGCGATGACGACGCACGTGTTGTTAACATTGTGCCGAGTACGTGGGTGAGCCTGTTGGTACGGAGTATATGCCACATACGCATCCCAGAACCACACGTCACATGTGACGGACGGGGCAGTGAGTGCAAAGAGACAAAGACAAAGTTTAAAAAGCGCTGCTGCCGTGACACGTGTCGTCCGGGCCGGGGCCGCAAAGTTGGAAGACGGCGCGGGACAGGACAGCACAAGACGTCTGGGAGTGCCGTCCATCTGCCAACAAGCTACGATCCACGGAGCACTCGGCAATAAAGGAACCGACTAGTCCGTACGTTACGTGGGTGCTCAAGCAGCAAGTGGCACTCGATGAGCAAGCTGGGTGCGAGGCCCAGCCCATGGCCACGGAACCAGGCGGGCAGGTAGCCAATGGGTGACGGGCAGGGATGACGTGACGGGCCGGGTCTGCGACATTGGACAGTCGACAGGTCCGGATTTGGAAGCAAGGCGGGAACCGGCACGAGGTTGTGTAACGAGGCCATACGCAAAACGAGGCCGTGCAGATGCTGGGCCCGATCGGGTTCCTGATGCCAAGCAAAGGGGGAAGAGGGGGGGTGGTGTGGTGACGCCCGACGCTTCGACGCACAAGACACGAGACACAAGACACAGGACCTTGTTCGAGGGGTGAGACGAGATGAATGCACACGAGGAGCGAGGGTGGTCGGTCCGGTGGTTTGTCGTCATGGTCGTCGGCGGCCTTGAGCGCAACCAACCGGATGCCGACGCGAGCTAGTGCTGGCTGGCCTTTCGGTCCTCTGGCAACTTGTCGGGCAGAAGTTCTGCTGGAAGGGGAAAAAAAAAAGAGAGAGAGAGAGAGAGAGAGACGTGGCCAGCCCAAGCAGGGCAAGGCGACACACGACTACGGCATGGCATGGCTGCTTCTAAAGGCGCTCGGTTGCCTCTAGGCTTGCAGCACGCGGCATTAAAAAAAGGGAATTGCTACACGGGCATGACACTTTGGCTACACGGGCATGACTCTTACACGGGCATGACTTTTACCACTTCTGATTGGTCGCATACTTTCTTGGCCCCACAGATACTTCCTCGGAAAGGCGGTGTAGCCAACTTCACTAACAAGCTCCTACATCACCATGAATTGCAGTCACTTATCGTTGTGGGCGCGATTGGTCTTCTGCTATCTTGCAAGCCTGCATTTCGGATTAAACTACCGTCCTTGTACTGTTAGCCAGTAACTGTCAAATACTGGCAAAAGACGTGATGTGGTCTACTTAATTTATTGCCTCACAACGATACAATCTGGATCTTCGTCATCACTCTTAGCCAGTTCCCATTGACTCCTTGTCCTGCGAATGTTTCGTTGCGTCCTCCGTCCACTGTACCGCACGCCTGTCGTATTCCCAGCATTTAGGACTTTAGAAGGTCTACCTGGCCCTTGCTGGGCTGAGATGCCAATTTGGCCACCAGTTTGTGTGATGGTTTCTCGAGTAGCTTTATGCACTCTCCTAGCAAGAGTTGGCTTATTGAGACTTCCTGGCGGTCGACCTCGTCGCCCACTTGGTTGATTATCAGATCGGCTACTTGATGTAATAGCTAGGCTTTCTGGGATAACCTGCGCTGTATTCTTTGGCCTTCCACGTAGTGCAGTGGCAACTTTCGGGTCAAGAATTCGTCGGTATGGATCTTGAGATGCCGATTCCCGTAGTCGCCAGCGTGGGTGGACCTCCCATTTAGTGAAACGTGTGTCAGAATCTAGCTTTGCGTAGACTTTATGATAGCATGGGATTCCCAGCTCAATAGAGACCGTACAGTCGTCGTCGCAAAGTCCAATAGAGTCGGGGAAGGGATTCTTCCCCGTCGGCAGAAATTTGCGAGCAATACAGTATTGCTTGTTGATTAACCCAAGTCCTTTCGATGACATGGTTGTTCGTAGTTCACCAAGATAGTTTCCCATCGAACCTAGGTATTGTGGAGCAGTCAGGACATCATCCTGTCCACAGGCATCCTTAAAGGCACGTTCTTGGTCATGTATCATATCCTGCATTGCCTCGACGAGTCGGTAGAGGTGGCTCATGCCATTTAATAGATAGCTTTTGATATTATTGTTGCTTGCTTCTGTGCCGGACGTAACTCGGATTCCGAAGTTACGATAACGACGGATAAAGCAACGTGCCCATTGAGCACTAACAGGCATATAAGTCGAGTAGAGGTATTGTAAGATCGCTCGTTGGTCGTCGAACTCTTTACAAAGATCTCTCCATGCCTGCTCAAACGCTTCCTCAGTCTCGGCATAGAGAACCTTTTTCCACATTAAAACAACGCCTTGGTAAGTATGAGGAATCTTATCACTACTCGACCGATCTTCGATCAGATGCTTATCTGTAGTGCTCAACCCGCCATCCGCCTGTGAGGGAATGTCTTCACTGTCACTAGCGCTAGGGCTAGTAGTACTGTCCTCACGTTGGCCCGTCCACCTAGTCTTCGATTTAAGCAAAACGTTTGAAAGGATATGATGAATACAAAGCTGTTGCTGTGCATTTGGAAACTGATCATTAACGGCAGCTTTCATAGCCTTGTCGAAGTCTGTGATGATGACATCTGGTTCCCTGAGTGAGTGTTTTGTAATGAGCTTGCGAACACTCTCTGCAAGGAATTGGAACCCCTCCCTCCTCTCGTTATCTATTAAGCCAAATGCAGCATTGAACACAGTTCCAAGACAGGTTTGGCCAGTAGCCTGGAATAAAGGAAGCTTGAAGCGATTAGTGTTATATGTGTTATCAAAGCTAATAACCTCGGGGAAGCGCTTCCACATCTGTAGACAGTACGGAAAGGTCCAGACAAGACCAAGCAGTCTATCTGGATCATCATCGGCCCATTTCGCGATGTATGGGATCTTCTTCTCATCAAAGAGTTTGATCAATGCCGCAGTAGGTGTATAGCCATTTAGCTTCTCTCGGTTAATGAACGAACGGGCATTATAGATATCCTTCCGCAGGAGTGTTGTATCGGGGAATTGCTCCTCAACCATAGCAGCTACATCACTGGCTCGAATACCCGCGCGACGGCTTGCTGACTCGATGGTTGCTTTAACTGGTGTAGTAAGGCGGCGGTGGGAAACATGCGCAGATGGCGTAATACTCCGTTCATGGTTATGCTGGTGATGTTTCGGGTCTCTATGTTGTCGAAGAAGCCACTTGCCTTCCTCTAGGGCTTCAGCAATTATCATCCATTTGCAATCACACTTCCGAGACCTTCGGGTTCGAAGACCAGAACCCCCCGAGGCCCGAGATTGTCCAAACCGGTCGCATTGAATGGAGTACCTAATCAACCGTCCCTTATAGGAATATTTATTCCGCCGAATAATACCAAATCCGTTCTCCTTTGCAAATGCGTTGGTTGTTTTAAAAAGAACTTCGGCCGAGGGCGCTGGGTCGCCAGGGATTATTGGGTTCGGAATTGGCTCCGGGGCGGGAGATAGAGACTGTCGCATAGGCGAGGAACTAATATTTTCGGGCGTCGGTGATATTCGAGGAGGTTGTGTGGGTGACCTACGAGGTGGAGAGTACGGTGGAGGAGAGTCATATGCTTCGAAACTTAATGGTGACCATCCCCATCTCTCTCGCCAAGCTTGTACACGTTCGTATGATCGAGCAAGGTCTACAGTTAGCCTTCGACCCTCGGATCGAGCTGCCGACGCTGTTGGGCTTTTTTCCTTTCTTTTTTCGCCTTCTCGGCGCCAGGGGTAGACACGTACTACCGGAACTAGAAGCAGAACTAGAGCTGGAAATGGAAACGGAAACAGAATTACTCGGTAGGGCCAGAACCGGAGCCGGGTCTAGCAAGGAGCCTGGGACGCGGGAACGCGGAACGGGCGGCGGCATGGAGGCTAAATAGGCGCCGGCGCCGGCTTGCGGATGGGTTTTGGCGAAACGGCGGCGGCGGCGGCGGCGGCGGCGGCGGCATCTAAATTGGCGACATGGGATGGCATGGGAAATGCGACGAGCGAGGCTTATGCGAGGCGCGGCTGCGTCGGTGTCGGTGTCGGCGTCGGTGTCGGCGGAGTGGCTGTGGACAATGGACAGTTGGCAGCAACAAGTACGGAGTACGGAGTAGATGGGTACCTTGAGTACTGAAGTAGGCTAAGTAAGTAACGTTACTTGGTAGTTGCTTGCCTGAGCACCCGAACCGCCCAAGTACTTCTCAAGTCAGGTAAGTACGCAGGACCTGCCCATTGTTCCAGGCTCCAGGCTGTCCGTCCCCCGTCCTCCCCCGCGCGTGGGTCCGCGGCCCCGGGGCTGGCTAGTGCCTGCCCTGCCCAGGCATCTGCCCAGGTACGTACCCCGCGCCGCGGGCCCCGGCCGGGCCCAGGCCAGCAGTTAATCAATCTGCAATATCTGCCAGTTCCCCAGCGTGCCCAGCGCCGAGCCCCAAGACATTCATTTATCCATTTCTTGCTTCCCAGTGACATCACCTGTCAAAAAGAATCTTGGCCCCCAAGTCCGGTCCCTTGCAGTCGTCCTTGATCCGCTTGCATTTGCGTGCAGCCCATCAGCAACATCATGACCATCATTTTCAGATGCTTATACGCGTCACTGACACCTGTCATCATGCCTCGCACTCTCTCCGTTGTCCAAAGTGGTTGCTGCGCTCGGGGCTGCGGCTTTTGCGTGGCCCAACCTGACGACACAATTCATCACCACTTTCCGTGGTCAACAAACAGCAATTTAACAAAACCATCCTCGTCGCACACCCCCCCTCTTCTTTCTCTCGGTCACTGTTTGTATCTCAAGTACCCTTGGCTTCTCCGTCATTGCCCTTCACCTTGCAAGGTTTAGCACCGCGCCAATTTCGGCGTCTAGTCACAGTCCCCATCTTCCCAAGTGCGACTGCGCCTCGTCGCCAAAGTCCACTTGGTGAATGGCCAGAGAAATCCGTCACGATGGGTGGGACCCGGTAGGCAGCAATTCTCATGTCGCAATGCAAGGCGCTGCAGTCGGCCCGTGGTCCATCTTGCCGGCGCCGTACGAGTGACGTGACCGCCTCGGGCCGCGTGGCTAGGTCGTGACTTGTTGTATGTTGTCGTTGCGTGAGTGATTACATAACGTCACGGGCCGAATTTTGGCGAGTGCCACGGCCAACCCAACACGTCCCAGACCCTTCCATGATGCAGTTTCCCCATGAGGCCTTGGCGCGCTAGAATTGGACTGGCGGTCTCGTCTGATTGCGTCGTCTGATTGCATTGTTCGATCCCGTTCAAGGCGCTTTCGAGCTCGCAACATGTACACACATACGACGAGTAGTTGGAATAAAGTTGGTCTGTGCTTATCTAAGCGCACTTACTGGCACGTCCCATCTTGCTTGCTCTCCTGGCGCGCTTTCCCATTGGTCGTCTGGAACCGCTTCTCAGACAGTTACTTGGACGTCGGGGGAAAAAAAAAAAGAAAGGGCCCAGTGGCACATTACGCCCCAAATC